>NC_048536.1:15273966-15898918 GCF_902806685.2 Maniola hyperantus | reverse complement strand
GACGTACAATACACATTGCTCTTTGAAGCAGATACTGACTTTATCAAGTCACGACAAACCCAGATCCGAGCAAAAATGTGCTTAGTTATTCAGGAAGGCTTTATAAGATAAAATAATCCTGTAGTTCTATGGAATGAACATTAAGTTAGTAAATATTTCTTGCATTCGTCACGGTCACTGCACCAGCTACTCGTACTTAGAATCTAATTGCTTGAATATGAAACTGGATTTCGATAACTGGTTGGTGACTGAGAAAATTGTTTTATCTACCGCGTCGTTCGCCAAAACTGTTGACTGTGTTTTCACGAAATCTAAGTAGGTACCTACCTACTCTTTATGTCTTTATTGATAAGGATTATAAGTCATCGTACCTATTTCGATGTTAATACTCATTTTTGATGACGTTACTTACCTACTTGTCTCGTACAAGTTCTTTGGTATGATACGAGTACATTGGTATTTAGTTATCCGAGTTTGCCAACAACATATTTCGGGGTAGAGTCTGGCTAACGAAAGATGAGACTGGAAAAGCGCGGCAAATTAAAAAAATATCAGTATTATAGCCCAAATATTAATGTCTGACCTGGAATAACCTAATTTGATACTTTAGAATTACTTATTTTTATTTCCTTTCCATCAAATTAGGTTACTCCAGCACCTCGATTGCGGGAAACCTGCATCAATCATTATTACAATCTCAATTGCTGTGATTGGCTGAATTTGTGCAATTCTTTTTGCAACAATACATTGTAGCCAATAGTGAGCGAGCGTCAACCAATCAGAGGTGATTGCGATCGGGACATTGTAGCTGTCAAACAACCGCGGTAGGGCCACAGCAGGGCGATTGTCAAAAACCTGCATCAATCATTATTACAATCTCAATTGTTCTGATTAGCTGAATTTGTGCGATTCTTGTTGCAACAATGCATTGTGGCCAATAGTGAGCGAGCATTAACCAATCAGAGATGATTGCGGTCGTGACATTGTAGCTGTCAAACAACCGCGGTAGGGCCACTGGTCTGCAATATTAATATCAGAGCTGTCATACTGACATTATTTTAATTTGCCGCGCTCTTTCAGTCTCACCTTTAGTTAGCCAGACTCAACATTTTTTGGGATTGAAAGCCATAATATCTTTTCGGAAGATTATAATATACCTATCTACGCTTCTCCTTTTATTAGTTGGCTTTTAAAAGTACACCGTCCATACAAACAATAGCATGGGATGTACCTCACCTTACAGGTTTACATGAAGATTATTTCTAGCATAATAGCATATCTCCCGACACTTCATACTCTACAAGAAACATATTCATTAATTTACTATTAACAAGGACATTGCTATACCTAAACCGAGCGGGACAAGGACAACGCAATAATACTACCTACTAGGTATATCTGTTGTAGGCGCGGGTGTCGCTTGTTTACGTTGTAAGCATAATTGAATTAGTATGCTTTGATAATAATAGACTCTTCTAGTGAAAAGCTAGCAGACAGACAGACACACTTTCACATTTATAATATTAGTATGGATTATTATTCTTAAGTAGTTGTCACAAATGGCGCAATTCAAACTCTTCATAGCAGCACATTTTTTTATTTATTTTTTATTCAGATACAAGTTAGCCCTTGACTGCAATCTCACCTGGTGGTAAGTGATGATGCAGTCTAAGATGATAGCGGGCTAATCTGGAAGGGGTATGGCAGTTTTTATTAAACCCATACCCCTTTGGTTTCTACACGGCATCGTACCGGAACGCTAAATCGCTTGGCGGCACGGCTTTGCCGGTAGGGTGGTAACTAGCCACGGCCGAAGCCTCCCACCAGACCAGACCAGAAATTTAGAAATTATAAAATTCCAAACCCCTGCCAGGAATCGAACCTGGGACCTCCCACTATTAAGACCACAGTGCTCACCACTGCGCCAGGGAGGTCGTCAAACATATAAGAGTATGTAATGCGAAATCAAACGATGGGAAAGGAAACTGTGAACAAAGGCCACTCTCCACTTTATTATCACTCGGATCGTGTCCGGCGGGCGACATTTTCTCCGTGTATTGAATTATTATACTCGTAGCTACTTACCTACTCTCTTTACAATGTCTTTGTTAGCAGAATTTATCAACAAGTTTTGAATGAACTTGTATATCAGAGTTATTGAGGATCATATCAATAATTTCAGTTATTTCATTTCATTACAAACAATAATGTTCTTAATCCGTTATCAAACTTATATTTTTTAATAAATATGTTTTACTAGCTTATGCCCGCAACTTCGTTCGCGTGGACTACACTTATAAGTGTAAAACCCCTATTTTACCCCCTTAGGGGTTGAATTTTCAAAACCTTTCTTAGTGGATGTCTACGTCATATTTGCTATCTGCATACCTTTCAGCCCGATCCGTCCAGTAGTTTCAGCTGTGCGTTGATATACCTATCAGTCAGTTTAAAAACAATGTGTTTCCTTACCCAAGGTCTACGATTCTACAGTCATTTGACGCGAAAGACATAAGACATAAGTAGATCCACATAGAAAAACATGCTTATTAAAAAGTAAAAAAAACTCTGCTCTGGCAAACATGCACATCATAGTTATTAAATACACTTTTTAATTGAATGTACGACTCGAAATAATAAGCGAATCAGTGCTTTGTGATCTGGGTCGGTAGCTCGGTAATCACACTGAGAAGCCAGTGAGGCAGACTAGTTAGTCAGTTAGTCAGCAACAATCTCCTTTCGCGAGCAACTAGCGAGCCGTGCGTCTCGGAGATGCGACACGGTCTGACGACCTGACCTTGGCCGTGCCATCCTGTATCATCCCAACCATGTGAAGATGACATCATGAACGAAACAACCGGTCAAGTGCGAGTCGGACTCGCACACGAAAAGTCCCGAACCATCGTACAAGATAATGACACTTAATACTGCAAGTTAATGACAAACAGCGCCATCTAAATGTGATTTAAGTAAGTAAACTAATTATTTGTTCATGAACACATTTTTTTAATAATCTAACCACTACTACACGGTTTTCGGATATTCACCTTTACTTGTGCTGTAAGACCTACCTACATGCCAAATTTCATGATTCTAGGTCAACGGGAAGTACCCTATAGGTTTAGATTCCCTTCTCTTGACTGACACAATAGACAGACTGATAAGCAAGTGATCCTATAAGGGTTCCTTTTTTTCGATTGAGGTACGGTACCCTAAAAATATTCTAATATGCAATAGCCTAAATAGTAATATGCCGGGGCGAGGCCAAGGGCGGAATTTCAATCGATGGCATTAATAGTTGGTTGGTTGGGAGGATTAATATTAAAAAGGAAAGTCGGGTCAATGACCCCACAATGGACGGTTAGAGTTTAGACTGATGGCTGTTCCGATTCTTTTTTTAACCACCAAAAAGTTCTGAAACGGTCACGACAATTTCGACGGCGGCGTGGATCTGACGTTAAAAATAAAATGAAATAGTTATAGCTTTTAGCCATAGCCTGGCCACTTAAATTAATGAATTATATGGCACTCAGGCGCACGCAGACTTCTCTCTAAGGTGCCAATGCAATTTTAACGGCCATTGTAATAACTGTTAGACACATTATACTTTCTAAGATTTTATGTCGCAAACATTGGTTTTGCAATGCGATTTCTTTGGCCTCCGTTTCGAATAATTTTATGAATGGATGCAGTTAAGACGCAAACTATTCATTCAGTCATAACTTTTAATACTTATGAATTCTTTATTCTTTATTTTTGCGTTTCACATGCATCCACTTACAATGATAACATGAGATACATATGAGACCCTGTAAGGGTATACCAAAATATAGGTGAGTTATATTATAATTATTAGATAATTCACTTGATTCATTTACTGTATGTAATATTTACAATATTCTTAAATTATAATAACAGTACTAAGAGAAAGAGACAGCAGTAGAATTGAATTTTTAAAATAACTTTTTTTAACTTGCTGATATTATAGGTATTATTATACTTGAGTGGTACCTATGTCTGTCTGTTAATATGTTTTTTTTAGTTCTTTACGGCTAACGAATTAAGTAATCTTGACTGCATTGTGGGATATAAAAGTACTACTTTTTAGAGCATCAAAATAAAACCAAGTAAGTAATCCTACGTAAAAAAATAAACGTCACGGAGTCAGAATAGAAGCTACTCGGTAATGAATTTATCGCACCCCAGTGTAACTATCGCATTCGCAGAAGTCAAAAGCAGAAGCATGCAAATAAGTTGTGGAACATCGATAAGTAAGCTCACGTCCAGTTCTCCACACCTGGATGGATCGAAGTCATTAAAAAGCAATCCATGCGTAGAGCTTTGTCGCTCAATGTATTACAGTTCTTGCATCGCTCACCGCACGCTATGGTCCGTTATCCATCAAAAGGCAGATTGACGGAGATGTTTTCAGCAGACGAATCAGAGTATTGATACATGGCGTGATAATTTTTCCACGTCATCTATCAATAATTTGATTGGTCGGCTGAACACGTCTCTGATTCGCTCCTAGTGGATACCTACCACGAAGTTCCCCGTGATCTGTGTCTCAGCTAAGTGCCCCCGCGAACTATTCCATACATACTTAAAATAATATGATAAATGCGAAAGCGTCTTGGTCTGTTATCTTTTCACGGTTCAACCACTAACAGATTTTAACAAAACAGACAGACATAGGCTCCTTATTATCTTGAAAATTTGGGATATTTTAAAACTTAACTCACGTGGACGAAACCGCGGGTATCATCTAGTACAAACTTAAAGGATCCGCCAATATCAATGGCTGAATTTAACACTTCGTTTTCAAAATTTTCATAAAAGGATTCTTATTCAAAAATTTGTAATTTGTAACGGCCATCACACAACTACTGTATCTGAAAAGCGGGAGCTATCACCAAAAAACATGGGAATTTAGCATATTTCCAAAAAACTCTGCTACATAGAATCAAACTAAAAACCTTGATCCTACATAGCATTCTATTTTAGAAACATTACTTTTTGAAAATTCCCACGTTTTTTGACGATAATTCAAAAACTACTTTTTGCAGTTAAACAGGACAACGCGACGCGCCAGCGGGGCCTAAAAGCTCAACGGTTTTGTGGGCAGACTGAAATCCGAAAGAGTTTACAAATCCCAATTTGAAAATTGGCATATGCACAGGATTTTGCTTTATTGGAGGAGAAAGGGGATTATTAGGTGCCTGACATTTCCTTTAATTGTATCTCGTAATAATATGCAGTATGGAAACGTCTAACTGAGACCCCGCCTCAGTAAAATTAAAGCCTAAGAGGAGAAAGGGGATTATTAGTATCTGATATCGTTAGTTCCTTGTACAATGGCGCAACAGTTTCTACCCACTAATATGCAGTAGTTATAGGTAGAAGTGGCTTACCGAGACCGCGACTGAGGCGCTCGGAACAACACCGGTGCTCTCTATGTCCTGGCCATCAGGGGCGCTTAGAAATCGGCGCAAAGTGCCGTATCCAGACGCTGAGGCCACCATCGCTACCATTATACACACACTGCACAGACCACTGGAGACTTGGGCTCTAACTTGACATCACTTGGAACGATGCGCGCGCGGCGTACTGCGCGCCCGACGCGTATCAACTGCCTGCGATCGGCGCTTCGACCGTTTCGCGCCCCCCTACCAAGACACGACGATGGTCGTAGAATAGTGGTTGGCGAGCAGACACAGATAAGTGTGTTAACTTTGAATATCCCTCGCGATTAGAACATTTTTAAATAGTCAGTAAGTACGTACATCCATGACTTCATCCGCGTGGATTCAAGTTTTTAAAATCCTGTGGGAATTGTTTGATTTTCCGGGATAAAAAGTAGCCTATGTCACTCTCCAGGTCTTTATCTATACCCATGCAAAAAATCACATCAACCAGTTGCACCGTTGCGACGTGACAAGACATGGAGAGTGACATAACTCTCCAGGTCTTTAACTATATCCATGTAAAAAATCTGCGGCTGATTGACGGACGAACCAATAAACCAACAAACAAACACTTTCGCATTACCAGTGATATGGGTACTAGTGACGTTTAAGTGCGGACACCCGCCCAGAATGAAGAAGAAGAAGAAGATGGGTACTAGTGATGCGAAAGTATCTCTGTTTGGTTGTTATGTTTCAAGGCTCAACTGCTGAACCGATCTTAACGAAAGGCATAGAGATAGTACTTTCTTATTTTGTTGAAATAGCTTGCACCCTGATGATGGACATAGTATACTTTTTTCATGTAAACTAAAAAAAAAAAAAGTACAGTGTTATATCTTGTCAATTGGTATGGAATCTTTCATGTGCAAGTGGGACTCGCGCTTGAATGGTTTTATTATTTATTTATTTATTCAGATACAAGTTAGCCCTTGACTGCAATCTCACCTGGTGGTACGTAAAACTCATAAAAACAAGCAAATTGGTAATAGTGCTTAGGTATATGAGCCGTAAATTGAGGAAGAGCACTTAGATGTTGCAGTCTAAAATGGAGTGGGCTAACCTGGAAGGGGTATGGCAGTTTTTATTAAACCCATGCCCCTTTGGTTTCTACACATCATACCGGAACGCTAAATCGCTTAGCGGCACGGCTTTGCTGGTAGGGTAGTAACTAGCCATGGTCGTCCCACCAGACTAGACCAGAAATTATAAAATTCCAAAATCCTGCCAGGAATCAAACCTGGGACCTCCCACTAATAAAACCACAGTGCTTACCACTACGCCAGAGAGGTCGCCATTACTGAATTATTTAAAACTAGCTTATGCTCGCGACTTCGTCCGCGTGGACTACAAAATTTCAAACCCCTATTTAACCTCCTAAGGAGTTGAATTTTCAAAAATCCTTTCTTAGCGGATGCCTACGTCATAATAGCTATCTGCATGCCAAATTTCAGCCCGATCCGTCCAGTAGTTTGAGCTGTGCGTATAGATCAGTCAGTCAGTCAGTCAGTCAGTCAGTCAGTCAACTTTTCCTTTTATATATATAGATATCATATATTATATTTAACTATTATTCTGTGGAGAAAAGTATGTGAGATATGTGAGTAATATCTAACTGATCTTAAATGCAATTTATTTTTCAAGAATTGTTAGTAAATTCTTTCTGTTATCTTATCAGTCATTAACTAACTACTTAATCTTAGATATATTTGTTTACAATATAAATTCCTGAAGCAAAACATTGATGATTATAAAACACTTGGCTAATTACAATTAACACACAATATAAAAGCATCTTAAATTAAGATGGAAAAGATGCCTTTTCACTTAAGTACATATTAAACTAGCTTTTTTCATCCATTATAACATTGATAATAAGTACTTAATATTATAAATGCAAAAGTGTGTATGTCTGACTATCTGCTAGCTTCGCCCCTCTACTTTACTGATTTTTGGTACAGAGATAGCTTGCATCCCGGAAATGGACTTAAACCACTTTTTTACCTGGAATAGCAAAGATTTTTAAAAACCTAATCCCTTTGCACAAGATAGCTTGCATCATAGGCTACTTTTATCACGGTAATTCGAAGTTCCTATAGGATTTTTGAAACCTAAATCCACACAATGTCATGGGCATCATCTGATCTAAAATAAATCTGTGCTGCTCATAAAATTAACACTTTTTGTGGGCAATTAATTCATCATGGAGAACTCCAGTGTGTTAAAATGTTACATTAAACTATAATCTAATTAGCTGATGCTGATGAGGTAGAGGGCACCAGAGGGCGAGGAAGGTCACCCATGCGATGGACCAACCAAATTAAGTCTGCTGTGGGCGGCCCTTTGCACGAGTGTACCAGGCTGTCGGCCAGCAGGGAGAAGTGGCGAATGCTCGTGAGGCATATAACATCTGCCCTCAAAGACGTTGCTTCGTGATAACCACAACCACTCTGCCAAGAGTGCTACGACAAAGAAGAAGAAGACCTGATGCCCGTGACTTCGTACGCGTGGATTTAGGTTTTTAAAAATCCTGTGGTAACTTTATAATTTTCCGGGATTAAAAGTAGCCTATGTCACTCTTCAGGTCTTTAACTATACCCTTGCAAAAAATCCCCTCGATCCGTTGCTCCGTTGCAACGTGATTGAAGGATAAACCAACAAATGAACAAACAAACACACTTTCGCATTTATAATATGGGTAGTATATCAGTGCTTAGATCATATTTTACACTAGTTTTTATTTCACTCCAATACATGTATGTGTTACAGAAGTTAGGACTGTTAGGAGTTTTTAAGGTTTTTTGAATTTGCATGACGTTGCAGCTTTTGCCAGGTGTCCAATATCTAGTGAATATTGTCCGAAAACCGTGAATGCGTGGTTAAATCATTAAAAAAAAATTAAAACGTGTTCATGAACAAATTATTAGTATTTTCAACTTTTAAAGTAAGATTACTATATAAAATGTATATGCATTGCAATATGCAAAATATTGAAAAGATTTGATTGTAGTATGGAGCCCTCAATGCACAAGTCTGACTCGCACTTGGCCAGTTTTTAATTGTGGATATAAAGTTGGATTTGGTTTGCCAATTTTTGCTCAAGCTTCTTTGAGGGAAGGAAGCTTGATTGAAGGACAAACCATTAAACCAAACAAACTTTCGCATTTATAATATAGGTAGTGATAAATCTCCAGAATGCAATCACATGCCTAAATTTAAGATCGGTTCTTTAGTTTAGCTGTGAAAAGGTAAAGTTTGTGTGGATGAGGTCACCCTTATATTTCAATGTTGCATATCACAACTTAAAAACATACTGTTGAATATAATAGGTACTTTTAATCAAACTGTAACTTTAAAACAAGTGTGTATAGATCAAAATAATAGAAGGTTGATTGTTATAACTGGAAAACAAAGGTACAGCCTTTACATACAATCATATAAAAGTATCTGATGTGACATGTAAGGCACATAACAATGTTCTAATAGAAATAATTTATTCCGCACCAGTGTGGGCAGGACACCTCACCCACTCTTTGCCTTGATTTGCTTAGCGATTTTAAAGGTGACTCCATCTTATATTTCAATTTGTGAGGTTTTATAGAAAACAGTTTAGTTACCACTTGAATTTTAGTACAGAAATGTGTATTTACTTTGCATTAGTCTTGTTTATTAAGAAGAGCCATGGTAGTTGAGATTTTTATAGTTTTTAGATAAATACAGTTAACATGTGCACGGTAAACATACATTGTCAGACACCGGTAATTAAAAACGTCGCGATCTCACCTGTTTGGTGTCCACAGTGTCTGTGGCCTCCATGTTGGCATGTGTGCGCTCCTGCCTCTCCATGACTTCGGAAACATCAGAATCGCCTAATCCATTTACTGAGCGCTACAAATGCACACGATACTAGCATCAACATAACAATCGCGATGGTACAAAAATTTTGTAACGAAACAATGTCAATGATCGACAAACACGTTTAACACTCCGAGTCTATTATACAAGAAGGAAAAGTTTTAATGTTCTAGTGGTCGTGTAGAAGAAGACATTTTGACTATATCAACAAAATGTTAAAACACCAATACTAAATTATCTAATGAAAACCGAGAAAACAGAAACACAGTTCATCACCATCTTAAAATTTCACACATTCCGTCATCGAGGCTGACTGACTGTGGTCGCTGCCCTATACTGCGTTAATATTCACGCATAGTTTACGGAGCCAAAAATGCGAATTTTATAAAAATTTATGCAAGTAGTGCTGCATCAAGTTATAAACAAGTAAATCAATTTATCGAATGAATTGCAAGTTATTTGTTTTGACGAACATTTTTGTTAATTCTTCTTGAAAATTAATAGGTTTGAATAAATGTAGTTAAAAAAAAATTGCAAACACTGGAACGCAATTTACGCTGCCCTGCCAAAAATGAAAATGCTGCCATCTATGTCCTAAAATTTTTAATTTAAAACTGGAAAGATTTAAATATTTTATTGATTTCAATAAATGCAATTCTAATTTTATTTTTACTTATAGAATTTTTGCAGGAACTTGTTCAGCTGACACAGATCTAATCAGCTGCGCGATTGCGGTAGAATGACAGTTACAATGTCACGATCGCAATCACCTGATTCGTTGACGCTCGCTCACTATTGGCTACAATGCGTTGTTGCAACAAGAATAGCACAAATTCAGCTAATCACAAAAATTAAGATTGAAATAATGATTGATGCAGGTTTTACGAAATCGCCCTACTGGCTATTTTTGTTCTGAGAGCCGACTCAATACCTCTTGGATGAATGATTTTTCTGTGATGCTTAGTATTTATATTCCTATGTTCAAATTATTTTTATATTTACGCAACCCAAATGCCTCGTGAAAAAAGTAGATATCGCGATCGGCGTAGTTCTTCATACAGTTCGAATTCGTCGCACGAACGAAAAAAGTCTAAAAGCAAACATCGGAGACGTTCACGATCAAACGACCGATCAGAGTCCAGCAGCCTGAGAAGAAAACGTTCCAGCTCTCGTTCGAAGCACAGGCGAAGGAGTTATTCTAGAAGTGTGTCCAGAGAACGTTATGAGAGCAAATCAAGGCGTCGATCTACTTCTCGGTCGAGATCTAAGCGGGGAAGACACTCTAGAGAACGTTCACATTCAAGATCAAGATCCCACAGCCGTTCGAAGTATAGTAAGACCAGTAAAAAGCATAGAAAGAGATCACCTTCTAGCAGTCGAGAAAGTAGAGCTACTTCATTTGATATTGGTGAGTACTTACATTCCTTACACATAGTATGTGCCAATAAATGTGAAAGTGTGTTTGTTTCAATCACCTTGCAACGGAACAACGGGTCGACAGGATATTTTTGAATGGGTGTAGTTTAAGACCTGGGGAGTGACATAGGCTACTTTTTATCCCGGAAAATCATAGAGTCCCACAGGATTTTTAAAAACCTATATCCAAGCATACGAAGTCGAGACATCTCAGAAGAGATCTTGACAGAGTAGGTAAAAACAAGAAGGCTCGGATATAAGTCAGTCTTGACTGGTGAACAATCTCTATGGTCCTATGTTTGAGAGGGCCTTTTTGTCCTTTGATTTTATAGAAATAAATATTAAATAGGTTTTTCGGTAATAAAGTAGCGGTCTGTCGTTAATAGTTTGGTGATTTGGTGGCTGCGACTAGTGGGCCCTGGGCACGTGCCCAGTGGGAAAGAGGGCCCTGTAGATAGCTGGCACTCTGGAGATGCATGTAGGCTACTTTTTATTATGGAAAAACAAAGCTCCAATTGGATTTTCAAAAATTAATTAAAAACATTGATGCTTGAAATGTTTTCCTTGTAATATTGGACTGTATTTTCTTTGACACAATCTATTTTTTTTAAAAATTAAAACACACTGAGCCTATTTCTTTTTTATTCTTATTTAATAAATCTCATCTTCTGTATGTTACTATAATAACTAATCTTTATGCATTATAGAACCCAGAAAACTCAACCTAGATGATACAGACATTAAAATTGAGAAGGCAATAAAGGCAGCGGAAGCAGCCGGGCTGACTATGACAAAAATACCCACTTATGACTACAAAGAGGTGGAAGTCAAAGAGGACATGCCTACAATACATGACAGAAACCTGATAGCAGAGTTGAACAGTGACTCATTTGTGCAGAGAGCCTTTACATCTTCTAGGAGTAAGAAACAGTCACAAAGTATTGTGATTGACTTAAATGCTGAGACAGTGAAGCTACCCAAATCAGATATTAAGGTTCAGAATGATGATTCTATAATTAATTTTGATGTGAGTATCTTGAATATTTGGAACTTGAGGGTGCGTTTATTTGACACTTTTTTTTGTAACAGAAAGTTGTAATAATATATAGAGAAACAGAAAGAAAAAGTGGACAAGTAAGCACTTATCTCTATGTAAGATCTCTAGCAGAGACCCTTGGCAGTGCTCAAACAAAGGTTGTAAAGGGAGTAGAACAGGTACAACAAAGATACGAAGTATTTTTCACATGTAAACAAAGCACACACCCTGCAGTTGCTAAGCCAATGCTGCACGGCGACCATGTATGCTAGTGCTGACTATGCTGTCAGAGTGAGGGAAATCTCAGTTCAATCCTGAATTCTGTAGCCTAAATTTGACATACATCCTGACTATGTCACAGAAAAATAGGGCTACCTTGTCAAATGTACTAATATTTGACGCCTACCAGTGGTGTCAGACTCCATGTTTTGTTAGAAGTTCCCAAACAGTTGTAAACTGTGATGCTGTTATGGCAAAATAAGCATTTTTTTAAGAATATTACCAATGTTTTATGGCTAATATTCCCCTTTCCCCACCAACTAACTGTAAAACTTGTGCTAGGAGTAGGTCTGACAATAGTGCAATGGGTGGAGTTTGAACCGGCTACCTTTAAGATTTTACTATTTATTTATAAGTCACAACATGCTTTTGTATAATTTAATATTGAAATAACCAAGATTTGTAATGATTGTTTCAGGAATTACCCAGTCATGAAGAATTAAAAGAAATGTGGATAAAGAAACTCTATCAGTACAGAAAGAAGATGCTTAGAGATGAAATGCAATAAATTCATATAAGTCATTAATTAAATAATAATATGAAATTTGTTTGAAAAAGTTACACAAGAGTAATAACTTAATAAATATGAACACTTTTCTGGTTTTTTACAAATGAATTATGATATATATATATATATATATCTAGATATAATCTTTATAATTATTGTAACACTAGCTGATGCCCGCGACTTTGTCCGCATGGATTTACATTTTTCAAAATACCACCGCAACTTAATTTTCCGGGATAAAAGCCTTTGTGTTAATCCAGGGTATAATCTACCTCCATTTCAAATTTCATCCAAATCCGTTTGTTTTTGCGTGATTGAGTAACAAACATCCACGCTTTCACATTTATAATATTAGTAGGATTCAGCTTCGATGTTTCCGAATAAGTCTATTTGAATAAAAGCATCCAAATATAGTGTAGTTATGAGATCAACTGAAAATCAATTTATTAATATGTATTTTGGTTATTGCATCATAAAACTTGGAAGTATTCCTAAGTTAATTTTTTGTATTACATAACAATATCAAAGATACTTTTAAAAAGTAACCATTATAGATGATGATTACTATATCGCTGGAAGTCACAAATTCTTTATTAATTGTAAATAATAAAATCAGGTTGGAAAATAAAATAAAGTTAACATAACCTAAAACCCTTTTTATTAAACATAACAATTGGTAGACGCAACTCACATCAGAAATGCACCGGTTACTACATTCTCTATATTTACAGCACAGCATAAACTTAGAACACTGAATTTTTTTCACATATTTCTTTCTCGTTGAATACGACTGCTGTAGGTTCTTGACACAAGGTTCCAAGCATCCATGTACCTGTCCATGCACATTGCTATGCATTTCTGTTCTGAATTATCAAGGGAAGTTCCAGGTTTATTTATGCACTTTTTAAAACATTTCTCAGACATTTTTGTCAGAAGTTCTTGTGCGTTAGCGATTGCAATTTGTTGTTTAACCTGATCCATTAGTTCCTCCTTCTGTGCTCCGCTTAGTGATCCAGTAGATAAGGAATCCATTTTCACAATTTTGTATTTACAAATATTTTTTATTTCAATTTTGTATTAAATTTATAGGAAAATCTCTAACCTAACCTCAATTTTTTTCTCACTAATATAATAGCATCTGTCAACTCTGTCTATGGTTCTTGTTTAGTGATGTTATGTCGCCAACTTGACAGTTCAATCGACTTATCCCTATCATAGTCGGATCGATTTTCTCTATAGTCGAATTTTTAAAAACGACATTTTTGCCGTTTTCCTTCCACTTTCCAGTGCTACCAGATTTTATGAAAAATAAATAGTGCGGGGCATAGATTATCTACTATATAGGTACTGCGGGGGGCCAAAAGAATCATTAACTGAGTAGCTACGGGTAACTCTAGAAAGGTGTCTAACATTGTGAGTCACTATTTTTACTAAGCAACACCGCATGCAAGAAGGGGGCAGCGCGTCAGCGTGACTACGGGGTTGTACCTTAGATGAATGATTAGGTACCATCTCTATGGGTTGTACCTACTGGTTGTATTACGAAGTACCTAGTCCATGTATTCTGTGTACCTAGGTACTTTATTTTAATTTTTTATTATATTTATTAAATTAAATTTTCATAAAACTTAAAAATTCTATGGGGGTGACGCCGGGGCGGCGTTAGTTCCGATGTTCGCCACGCGCGTCTGTCAATGTCATTCAAGTGCCAGAAGAGCCTTGTCATATAACCATCATTTATAACGTATTGGGATAAAAACAAATAATCATTGGAAAAAGTTGGAAACATTTTGGAAATCATTGAAAATGGGCTTGGAAAATAAAAGATAGCTTATTTATATACTGAATTTTTAGTTTTTATTTCACATTTAATACCACTAATGTGTATTGGTGTGATAGTTTCTCAATTACAAAATGGAGCTAATTGCAGAAACTGCCGACACATTGTCTCACGATGATCTCCTACAAATTACGAAATCTTCACTGACTGATCTATTACACGCTGATCCTTTGCTCTCAGATTTACCGTCTGACATCATTTTAGAAGAGATCATATCACTGGTATAGTATTAAAAATCTTTCAAAATATTTGATAACAACTACGTAGTACATAGGTAGGTAACTTCCTCTTCCTGTATCATAGCAGGGGGCACGGCAGTGCTCCCGCCAAGACGTAATATTGACCGCTATTGACTCTTAATAAAAAAGTAGCCTATCTTAGTCTCCGAAACGCAAATAATCTATGCTACTTCTCATCAAAATCGGTCCAGCATTTGGTCATGTAGGAACTTATAGAAAAATAAAACCCAGACATTTAGGCTAATGTGGGGTGCTGCCTTTTATATTGTAGACACATTATTGTATGGTGAGGATGATAGTATAGGGTCCTGTTAAGTTTAATAATTAATATTTTTTGACTCTACGATAGGATTAATAATAATTAATTTTAATTTCTACAGACAGCAGTAGAACATGGCCAGTCTATTTGCACCTACATTTCCAGAGAAGATGAACCACCTTTAAAAGTAATTGTAAGTATGTACCCATTTAACAATTTATTAATTTTACCACAGCTTTATTGCCAGTATTCCACAAGTTAGTGGTCATAACCACATTAGTTATTTTTCTAGCAAATCCCTCTACAATAATTATTATTGTACTGACAGCCTGAAATCTATAGAGGGAACTGTTACTTTGCTCAGACTTAACACACTGTTAAAATGAGACAGTGTTGTATCGCTGACATAAACCTGCCTCGTTTTAAGTGAAACTTAAGTCTTAACATAGTCTGAGTACGTTATATAGATCTCAGCCTAAGACTGATCAGGATCTAATGCATTGCTATCATTTTTACTCCTGTTTTGTAAGAATTGCAGCTTGGTTTTTTATTAAAAATTTGCATTTGTTTTATTGGAATTAAAAATATTTCATAAATGTCTGGTATCTTCTAAGCTGTCTCCCATTTTTGGAATCAGTAGAGTATTTTTGAAGCCTGAAATTTCAATATTAGTATGGATTGAAATAAGTGGTTTTACAGTGACGACTTAACACCAGATATTACTATTGCCTTTTGCGACCTAATAGCCATGGTCCCTTCAATGTTGTTATATCAGATTTTGACTGTATTAATTTAGCCTATTTATTTGCAGGTTCCACAAAATGCAACTATAAGAGAACTGAAGAAGGCAATAGCAAGGCATTTTGAAATCTACCAGCAAAGAACTGGAAACAAAGTGAAAATATCTTGGAAGTACATATGGAGGACTTATGACTTGAGCTTCGATAGTTTGATCTTAGACGATGATAACAGCTGTATAGGAAACTACGGAGTCACCAACAAAGTCACATTGAGCTATAAGAAAAAGAGAAAAAAACCCAAAATATAGTTGTATATTATTTATTACGTCTGTATTATAAGCATTACTTAATTACTAAGAAACACAAAATATAGTCAATACAATTACTTATTTAATTATTCATAGACTTCGCTTTGATGACAAATAAAATAAAATATACAAATTAGTATTTATCTTATTCAATATAATTCCATAAGGTTAAAATAAAATTTTATCTACTAACTCAAACCCAAATGATGCAAACATCTAACCTAATATTTTAGCCCATAATAAAGTGGTCTTGTTTGCAAGATTTACACAAAAATGCAGTTTTAAACAAAAATCTAAAGCTGTTCAAAGTCGGGCTGTGGTGGTGGCTCCTGTGGCAGCGGCTCGAAGTCCCCCAGAGTGTAGTGCGGTTCCTCGTGGCGAGGCGTGGCCAGCGGTCTGTCGTACGCGTCTTTCAGTAGCTCTTGGTCATGCTGGAAATAAAGAATACAATGGTACTGATTCTGAGCACACCTAAATTTTAGAGTATTCGCATCCTCTTCTTACTAATGTATTATGAAAAGGACAGACACAGTTTGACAGTTAGAAATTCAATTTAGAGCTGCCATACCTCGTGATTTTAGCTGTCAGTCGCGAGCCTACTGTTTAAATTTGTAGTGTGAACTAAAATTTAGAGTCCTTAAATGTAAAATTCATGTTCCGTCCTTTTTAAGCAATATTGTAGTATATAACAATAAAAGAATATTTTCTAAAAAATATATCTGTATTGTATAAAAAAATATTTATACTCAATAATCTCAACTGTCTACTATATTATTTGTACGCCGACATGGCTAATGTGCTGGACTATGTTTATTAGATTTAACACCTTATGTACCTACACACATTAGGCAAATAAAGAATTGTATTGTATATACTTTAAATTTTGTTAAGAGAAAGACAAGATAATCGGTGCCATTATTCATTTCATATTTACAGCAGTTTAATTTTTATGTTCTCATTACACCCTTCCAGCATCAGTTTTCCCCTCTAATTATAAAATGGATACTTTTAAGTCAAGAGTGAATAGGCATCTTCTAGATAAGCATGCTCCATCTTAGGCTGCATGCAGGTCTGATCGCAGCCAAGCGCTAGTCTTATAAACTAAAAAAAATGTAACAATAACAATAGTGACTTGAAAGTGAAGTATATCTGTTCCAATGTCCACTCGTAACTACTCAACTGTTCCAATGTCCACTCGTAACTACTCAACTGTTCCAATGTCCACTCGTAACTACTCAACGGCTCAAACGATTTTGATGATACATTAATAATAATCAATGGCGTTTTTTATGCGCATTACTGTGCGGGCTGAAAAAAATACAGACTGCTGATTTTGATAAAATTTGCCACAGAGTTAGCTTACATCCTGGGGACTGGGGACATAGGCTACTTTTTATTCCAGAAAATTAGAATTCCCACAGGATTCTTAAAGGCCCATTTGTTTAACAGATTTACATGAAAATTAGGGCTATAGGCAAATTTTTATCTCGGAAAAGCAAAGAGAACTCTGTGCGGGATTTTTAAAAACCTAAACCCACGCAGACGAAATGGCAAGCATCATCTAGTAGAATTATAAATTCAAACCTGATCGGATTGCAAGACGGAGGGCGGCGCGAGGTCGTCGAGCGACAGCTGCGTGTTGATGACCGAAGGCGGCGCGTAGTCCGATATGGCTGAGGGCATCGACTCCATGGGCTATACACAGGAAAAAAAGAAAATCATGTATTAAACCTACATTCTACAGTACGCGGCAGAAAGTAATGTACATCGACCTTAAGAAGACATTTCGGCTTTGTAGAGCGTTGTCTGT
Organism: Maniola hyperantus; assembly: GCF_902806685.2. Taxonomy (NCBI): domain Eukaryota; kingdom Metazoa; phylum Arthropoda; class Insecta; order Lepidoptera; family Nymphalidae; genus Maniola; species Maniola hyperantus. Next base: position 15,881,169 of record NC_048536.1, on the reverse strand, counting down.
GTCACTCATACCTATATGACGTTTTGTCGGTCCCAACGACAGACAATACTCTACAAATCTCCTTCTAAAGGTCGATGTACATTACTTTTTGTGTACATTACTTTTTGCCACATACTGTACAAGATTTTATCAGACTCGTCAAAGTATCACTTACAGGGAGAGGGAATCGTAATTCGTAATCGACAGAATAAAAAAAATCGTTTAAGTGCGAGCCGGGACTTGCACCCGAAGGGTACCATCGTATAAGAAATAACACTTTTATTAAATTTTCATGGTGACCATTTTGAATTTTTTATTATTTGTTGTTATAGCGGCAACAGAAAAAATTCAAATTTCTACCTAAATAGACTGAGGCGCTGACTGACGGACGGACAGACAGCAGAGGCTTAGTAATAGGGTCCCGTTGGCAGCCTTCGGGTACAGGACCCTAATAATAATAAATGAACTGAGAACTGAGCAAGCAGATCTCAATAAATCTGCTTACCACGTCGACAGGATTCTCGTCGGGAGTCTTGTTAGCCGACGGCTCGCCGCCCACCGTGTTGGCGCGCGCCTCCTCCTCGGATGAATAAGCGCTTGTATGCCCCGTCACCAGCAAGTGAGACAGCATGTCCGTTCCTATAACACGAAAAATGAGAAAAGAAAAGACGCCCTAAGCACGTCCTAAACGACTCAGAGGAGCAAAATATCATTACAGATAATCCACCGTATCTAGCAGGGTAATACATATCTACAACCTCTGCACAGCTTAGAAAGATGTTGCCCCCGATCTTTCTTCAAGTCCCAGCGGGGTGATTCGCTAACTTAGGGTGAGATCTATAGATCGCACTCTGACTTAGCTTAGACTTAAGATAGAGTTAATACGAGATAGAGCTATATCTCTCACATAAATCTGTCTTGTTTTAACTCAATCTTATGTCTGAGCAAAGTCAAAGTGCGCACTATTAATCTCAAACTTAGTGTCTAACGATGAATGATAGCCACCGAGTTCATTTGACATTGGTTGGTTATACATTGCCAATTGTTTGAGTGACATTAAAATAATTTTTCGTAGAAAATCTTCAATGGATTAAAAATAAATGTCAAATGAGATCGGTGGCCATCATTCAGTGTAAGACACTGAGTTAGCGAATCACCCCGCAGGGCTGACAGCCCGTGTACGTACCTATGTCTGTGGCGTATCCGCACACGCAGTAGAGGCGAGTGTGCGCGCGTCGCGGCGCCGTCTCCAGCGAGTGCGGGCCCGCGCAGTAGCCGCTGTGACGCAGCATGCCGCGGTAGCAGGACGTCGCGTAGGAGCACTTGCTGCAAGTTGTGCGACCCCTGTGCAGTCAAACAATGACCGTATTATATTATTCGTTTTGATATAGGGATCTGGCCTTAATAATGTAATCTTATCGTTTTTAGGGTTCCGTACCTCAAAAGGAAAAAGGATCCCTTATAGGATCACTTTGTTGCCTGTCGTGTCTGTCAAGAAAACCTATAGGGTACTTCCTGTTGACCTAGAATCATTTTATTTTGTTTATTTTTGTTTATTTTGTTTATTTGAAAGTAATCAACAGCGTAAATACACATATTATTTAAATTTAAATTTGGCAGATAGGTAGATCTTATCTTACAGGTAAAGGAAAACCCGAAAACCGCGAATTTGTGGTTACATTCCGTAAATAAAATTAAAATGTGATCAAAAAATTAATTAGTTTACTAAATTACATATAGAGGGCGCTGCCGTCATTAACTCGCAGTGTTCTACATAAAGGTGTTAGGTATATCTTGTACGATGGTACGGAACCCATCGTCTCGCACTTGACTGGTTTTTTGACTCCAATACTTTGGCAAGAATGCAGCATTATACAGACTTCTGAGCCGAAGCTTCTTATCTATCACACGTCACCGAGGAGGACTGCTGAGGAGGCCAGAGAGTAAAATGAGAGAAAATCGTACCGTCTCCACACTGAGGAGTGAAATGAGAAAAAAGCCTTTTATTTCATAAAAACTTCACACTTCCTTGTGACAATAAAAAAGAAACTTGTCAAAATAAAAATAAAAAATATTTTGAAATTCTTTGTTATTGGACCGAATTCTTCTAAATCAATATCTTGGGCTCCTTTTGATTATAAAATAGGAAACTTGCCAATATTTAAAAAACTGTCCGCCAAGTAATTTTTTTTATACCAATGAGCGTGATTTTGACAATGACAATTGAAAAGTGCCACCGCCGAGTTTCTTGCTGGTTAACGTTACTCACAGGAAATGTTTGTCGCTATCTAGCGGCGTGTCGCACTCGCGGCAGACGGCACCTTCGGGCAGCACTAGTGTCAGTCCCTCGTACGTCTCGCTGATGTTGTGATTCGTTGAGTCCTTCACCGGCGGACGCGCTTTGTTCTGTAATAAAAAACCGGTAATAAAAAATAGATGTTAAATAGTATCGGTTTACGATTTTACAAATTGGCACATTTTGGAATTTGAGATGTTTTGGAATAAAAATACATGACGGCATAGCCGTCCTTTAGTTGTCAATACTACTTGTCTAAAACAGATTTTTATTTATTTTTATGCATCATAGTTTTTGAATTATCATGCAAAAAAATACGACTGTAGTACGGAACTCTAATTGCGCGAGCCTGACTCGCACTTGGCCGGTTTTTATTTTCTGTAACGACATGTTTAACAGTCATGTGTCTAAAAATTTACTGAAGCAACGAAGCAACCGTGCCTAAACCTTTAATCGACACCATAAGACAAAAGAAAGGAACACTTACTTTAGGTTGGTTGATCAAGTGTTCTTCAGAACACAACGGTATAGCGTCTTCCACGGTGTTGTGATCTCGAATCTGATGCTCTTTTAGTTGTCCTAAAACAGAAAATCACATTTGGTAAAGGTATAATTGCAGAAGCAGTGATAGCCTAGTGGTTAGGACGTCAGCCTTCCAATCGGAGGTCGGGGGTTCAATCCCGGGCACGCACCTCTAACTTTTAGGAATTATGTGCGTTTTAATTCATTTAATATCACTTGCTTTAACGGTGAAGGAAAGCATCGTGAGTAAACCTGCATGCCTAAGAGTTCATCATAATGTTCTCAAAGGTGTGTGACGTGTACCAATCCGCACATGGCCAGCATGGTCACAGAACACACACTCACCCACACTCAAACACCAAACACACACACACACACACACACACACACACACACACACACACATACACGCACGACACACTGCATGTTAATTGTTTAGACTTAAGTATTTATAGTTTTTGTTAACACAACTATTATGTTTGAGACTGAGGAGGAGGAGCGGGGACCCTGAGACACAGGTTTATCAAACTTACTTCAGGGTTCCCGACACTAAACTGTAAACCGACATTGCTGTGATAAATAAATTTTCATTTCATTTCATTTCATGGTAGACTATGGGCAAAATCCTTCTCTCTGAGAGGAGACCCGTGCTTTGTAGTGAGCCGGCGATGGGTTGATCATGATGACTGTACATGGAGGGTGGCGAGACACCGGAACACGCACTGCTCAAATTCAGACGTGTATCTGCTCAACAAGAAGCTTACATTGGCTCCCGAGCAACAATGCCCGAAGGCTTAGTTGGATTTTGGAATGAGCTTGGCGGCTGGAATGACAGGCGTGAAGCCACGCCAATGGTCTCACGGCTACGTTTTAATGCGGAAAGGAAACCCAGGTAGAAAGAAAAAGATAAAACAACTCACCAAGATGCACGAACTTCAGCATGCAGCGGTTGCACTTGACCTCCAGCTCCTTGTCCTGGTGCAGCTTGAGATGGTCGATGTACAGCAGGACATTCGTTGTGAGCTCATAGCCCTCCGCGTCGTATACCGGGATCACCTGTAATGGAACATTTTTTCCATCAGATCAGTGAAGCTTGACATGCCACCCTCAACTCAATGGAGTGACCATGGGGGGGGGGGGGGGGGGGGGGGCGGCGTTCTTGGAGGATGATAGTAATTTTTTTTTTTTTTTTTTAAAAGAATATTAGCCATATTAAATTACTAATATTCCCCTTTCCTCTCCAACTACCACAATAGTGCAACGGGCGGGGTTTGAACTGTCGACCTTTCGGTTTTCAGTCCACTCCTTTACCGGTTGAGCTATTGAGGCTCAATTTGAAATGGAAGTTCGTCATTTTTGAAGTTAGAAATATGGAAATTGGTGTTTAGGCTTTTGGTTGTTGGCCTTGTGATACAAGAGAGATGAGCAGACCTTGAAGCAGTGCGGGCAGCAGAGCGCGGCGGCGCGGCGGTGGCAGCGGCGCTGGTGGTCCACCGTGGCGCGGTGTGCGGAGCTGCGGTACGGACACGCGCCGCACGCGTACGGCAACTCGCGCGGTGCGTGCGTCTTCTGCATGTGCGTTGCTAGAGTCAGCACGGCTGCGAAACGAACCTGTAGAAATAGAGATAATTTCATAATAATACACAACTAACTGAATTCAAACAACTTGAGTCGAACACAATTTTTTGTTATCTATCCTTATGGAGACAGTTTTCAACTATGTAAAAAAGTTAAAACAGTTCATTTTACTTACTTCACAAATGAGGCAGGCGTAAGTGAAGACGTCGGGCGCCTTGGTGCCGATAGGGTGCGTCAGGTTCAAGTGTCTGGTCAGCTCCTCGTGCGTGGCGAAGCGCGCGAGGCAGTAGCGGCACTGAGGCGCATCGGGCGAGGCACCGGGGCTTGAAGGTGACTCACCTCACAAATGAGGCAGGCGTAAGTGAAGACGTCGGGCGCCTTGGTGCCGATAGGGTGCGTCAGGTTCAAGTGCCTGGTCAGCTCCTCGTGCGTGGCGAAGCGCGCGAGGCAGTAGCGGCACTGAGGCGCATCGGGCGAGGCACCGGGGCTTGAAGGTGACTCACCTCACAAATGAGGCAGGCGTAAGTGAAGACGTCGGGCGCCTTGGTGCCGATAGGGTGCGTCAGGTTCAAGTGCCTGGTCAGCTCCTCGTGCGTGGCGAAGCGCGCGAGGCAGTAGCGGCACTGAGGCGCATCGGGCGAGGCACCGGGGCTTGAAGGTGACTCACCTCACAAATGAGGCAGGCGTAAGTGAAGACGTCGGGCGCCTTGGTGCCGATAGGGTGCGTCAGGTTCAAGTGCCTGGTCAGCTCCTCGTGCGTGGCGAAGCGCGCGAGGCAGTAGCGGCACTGAGGCGCATCGGGCGAGGCACCGGGGCTTGAAGGTGACTCACCTCACAAATGAGGCAGGCGTAAGTGAAGACGTCGGGCGCCTTGGTGCCGATAGGGTGCGTCAGGTTCAAGTGCCTGGTCAGCTCCTCGTGCGTGGCGAAGCGCGCGAGGCAGTAGCGGCACTGAGGCGCATCGGGCGAGGCACCGGGGCTTGAAGGTGACTCACCTCACAAATGAGGCAGGCGTAAGTGAAGACGTCGGGCGCCTTGGTGCCGATAGGGTGCGTCAGGTTCAAGTGCCTGGTCAGCTCCTCGTGCGTGGCGAAGCGCGCGAGGCAGTAGCGGCACTGAGGCGCATCGGGCGAGGCACCGGGGCTTGAAGGTGACTCACCTCACAAATGAGGCAGGCGTAAGTGAAGACGTCGGGCGCCTTGGTGCCGATAGGGTGCGTCAGGTTCAAGTGCCTGGTCAGCTCCTCGTGCGTGGCGAAGCGCGCGAGGCAGTAGCGGCACTGAGGCGCATCGTCCGAGGCGCCCGCGGGCGGACGCACTAGGTGCTTGAAGATGTGCTCCGTAAGGGGCAGGCTCTCGTTGAACTCCTCGTGGCAGATGGGACACTGTGGAAAAACTCTTCTTTCTCTTAAGTCTGTTATTATAATTTACTAGCTTATGCTCGCGACTTCGTCCGCGTGGACTACACAAAATTCAAACCCCTATTTTACCCCCTTAGGGGTAGAATTTTCAAAAATCCTTTCTTAGCGGATGCCTACATCATAATAGCTATCTGCATGCCAAATTTCAGCCTGATCCGTCCAGTAGTTTGAGTTGTGCGTTGATAGATCAATCAGTCAGTCAGTCAGTCAGTCACCTTTTCCCTTTATATATTTAGATGAATATTGTAAATATTACATACCTAAGTGAATTATCAAATATGTAATTATAATGTACCTATATTTTGGTATACCCTTACAGGGTCTCATATGTATCTCATGTTAGTCTTGTATACATGTGAAACGCAAAAATAAGGGATAAAATATAAAGTTAATAAAAAAAGCTTTAAAGATCTTTGTCTTTGGTCCAATATAATTGGAGATGAAATGGACTCTGCTCGCTTGGACACTAAAACCGGCCGCATATTATCAGAAAACATCTGTCAGAAAATTTTCTGTTGCACCCACTCTGACAAAACGAATAACAATATGTTCAATCTGGAGAAATTCTGACAATGTGTCGTATGACCGAAGGGTCTACTACAAAATGTATGTGTTGAATGTCTTCTTAGAGGGAGTGGGAGAGCCGTGTTGTAAGAAGAGTGTACCGAGATAGTTCAACAGAAAACCCATGTAAAATGCCCCAGATTTTGCTGGATAACAAAGTGTGGACTTGAAACTCCAAAAGACAATTTAAGCCATCATCGTCATCACTACAGAGCACGGGTCTCCTCTCAGTTTGAGAAGGGTTTGGCTATAGTCTACCACGCTGGCCAAGTGCGGATTCAACAGCCATCACTCAGCCATAATTCCAATCAGTAAAGTGTGGAAATTCATACAAGGAAAATGTCCAACAACGGAAGTCACTCAATTGACACAACGAAGTTATTATTCAGAATACTTACCAAAACTGCAATAGCAAAGTTGTCCATGTCATTTTCCTTGGTCTGCCCATAGTAGAACCTCTCCAGAGACACAGTTTCTTCAGGCTTGATTTCCTTCTTGATGTTTTTGAGCGGCACATCGTCCAAGTCCGCGTCGTCTTCGACGTAAGTCTTGGCGGGCTTGCGGCGCGAGCGCGCGACGGGCGGGGTCGGCGCCGGCGGCTCGGGATCCTTCTCAGTCTTCTTTTCTTGCTTGATTTTAGTGCGACGAAGTGCTAGTGGTACCTGGGAATAAGTGTTAGTGATAAAACATTGTACCTTAATCTTTGAGCTTTAGGAGTACCCATGATCTATCTGAATTGATAAGTTACTTATAGTTAGTACCTTATTTCTTAAAAAAAGAAAGAAATTTTTGAAAATTAACAACTTAACTAAAACAAGTTATCGACAGATTTCAAATATACTGATTATTTATTAATTTCGGCCGGTAAGCTACGATTTTCTAGGAGAGTGGTGCCGTAATATGACGTTGCAACGGCAGACGTAAAAGACAACAATCATATCAGTGACGATACATGGAAAATTCCATCACCACCACCTCTCTGCTCTTTGTACTGGTTTATGTGAATGGATCCATAGCGCCTTGATATAGCAAGCGCCCCAGACGCTGTGTAGACTAAATCTCTGAAAGAAATGTGACAAGTGCCCGTTGCGCATCCGTTTCGTTTTCTGGGCGCTTGCTATATATATCAAGTCCTGCAAACGCGAGCGCCATTTGAGTTCTCCAACCTCACTCGACCATCTCCAACCTCACTCGACCATCTCCAACCTCACTCGACGAAGCCGTCGGCAACCTGGGCGGCCTACTCGGCTTCTGGAGCGAGCTTGGATGGCTGGAGTGAAGAATTCGGCGGGGAGATGCAATGCAATGCACAACAGACGGAAATGTTTAAGTGCGGAAACCAGACCAGAGAGAAGAAAGATCAAGTCCCTCATAAACATAAGAAACTTACAGACAATAACTTGCCCCCTGCCGTCATGTTGGCACCATTGCTTTGTTTGCTTTATTCCTTAGAACTTGGCGTTTATTATTGTGTGTTTTTCAATGGTGTCAATATGACGTCAGAGGACAAGTCATAGTGCACAGTCTGTACCTCCTCGTCCTCATCGTCGTCTATGGTGGTGGTATACGTCGTCTTCTCAATCTTCTCCTTCCTCCTCTTCTTGGGCGGCGGCGGCGGCGGGGGCGAAGGCTCCTTCTTCTTGCGGTTGCGTTTTCCACGGGCCTCAGGCTCGGGCGGCTCTTCATTTTTGTTTTTCTAAATATTAACATTGATTAGTTTTACGTCATAAATTCACCAAAGACTTGATGTCATGCGCATAAGCATTTGCAAAAATTTAAAAAAAGTCTATTGCTATGGGCAACTCAGCAAAAACCTATGTTTAGCAATTTTTAAATTCTCGACAAAAGGAGTGACAAAAATCTCGAAAGATGCAAAAAGTTTCATAGCTGCAAAATTCAATGGAAGATTTTGTTAGAGATTTTTAAGTTCACACTTGATTCTTATTCATTCATATTCGTATTCTTATTAATTTAAAGAATGATATAAAATTATTACAAAAAACACAAACACATAATTGAAAACAAAGATTTACTATGATTTATTAGTGAAATATTTGAGCCAATTTAATATCTTTCAACAACATCGTAAAAAAACTAACCTTGCTTGGATACTTCCAGCTCTTGAATGGATTCGAAGCGATCTTGTTAAGTCGAATGGTGATGGGATCCTTCGCGTCAAGTTTAGTTTGTTCAGCGATATGGGAAACTATGTTGTCAAACGCTTGCCCGGGCGATATTCCGAATCTGGGGATAAAAACTTAAAAGTTTACTGAGGTAAAAGAAAATGCTAGATTGTTTAACAGTTTGACGAAAATATAGCCACGAAAAACAGTAGTCATTCTAACAGGGCAAACTGGGAAGACTGAAAGCCCTTATGCAATATCAATTTGTCACACAACTATTCTTTGTCACATAACTAACTATCAGGAGCGTTATATTTTCAGGGTTTATTAATGTATCAATATCAGTTTTTTATTCCACCAATAACGTCTAAATGTCTGAATAGATTTAGATGTATGGGGTATCGTTAGAATCCTTACATCATCTTGAGTGACACCAGAAATAAATTTTTGAAAAAAAAAACAATTTGGCAGCTTCATTATTTCTTATAGGTGAAATTTTACTTAGGTAAAAGGAAAACTTTCTTTTGGAAACATACAATACTAGAAACAGGTTCTTATTAGTTACAAGTGTTTTTATATCAATAAAGTTAAGTCTCTTACTTTTCTCTCCATACAAGTTCATCCAAAAACTGCTGTATAATCTGCCTCGAGAGAAGCGACAGAGTATTCTGGAACATTCTAGGCACGATCCTCCTCAAGTACTCCATTATATTAGCATTGCTATGCTTGGCCGGCTGGTCCGAATGTGAGGATGATTGCTGAACTGTCTTAAAGCCCATGGAAACCAGGGTTCCTTTGTCAACGGTCAAGTCGGTGAGGATAGTGGAAGATGGATGTACCCAGCCGGTCAGAGGTTCGAGGATCTTCTGGAAGCGTTTCTTGTAGTTCTTCTCGTATTCCGCTAGAGGTTCCACTGCGCGAAGACGAATCTGAAAAGTTTACTGAATTAGGGATGATTTATGCCAACACGTGACGGGCACGAGCCGTGCCACGTACGAGGCGCGGACGAGGCACAGATTCAAAACATTACGAACATTTTATATGAAGCAGTTTATGCTTCAACGTCCTATGTCCGTGCACGGACGCCACGAATCTGAAAAGTTTGCCGAATGATGATTTATAACACATGGCGGGCACAAGCCGTGCCTCGTCTGCGCCTCGTACCCACGTGGCAAGGCCCGCGCCCTCTACGTGTTGAACAAGTCCACAATAATTTTATTCCTATGACCAGCTGCGCGATTGCGGTAGAGTGACAGCTACAATGTTACGATCGCAATCACCTCTGATTGGTTGACGCTGGCTCTCTATTGGCTACAATGCATTGTTGCAACAAGAATCGCACAAATTCAGCCAATCAAAACAATTGAGATTGTAATAAAGGTTTTACGAAATCAACTCACTGGTTTTCTTATAATGATTGGATCATTTGTTTGATTTTATCAGTTCATGAAACACAAAGGCAAGTTTTCTTTTAGATTTTTGCAAGTTTAATTATTTACAGCTAATCCACGCAACAACTAAAATATTTGGTCCTGTTCTAACTCTAAAGAAACGAAAAGGAGACATTGAAATTCGTTTATTACTTACCACTTTCTCAACAGGGTCCAAAATGCCTACCTTCCACCTTTACTTGTCTCTGCGTGCCATCATGGCTGGTAGTACCCAGGGATATCACTTCAACCTCGATCTTCTTGCCTGCACCTCCCAATAGCCCCATGTGGTGATGTATAGCCGACGTGCAAACCGCTCTTAACCACGTAAACAACCCTTTAGCGTACAAGTTATACAATACGACTGACATAACTAAAACATTTTGTCCTGTTCTAACTAAAAAGAAATGAAAAGGAGACATTGAACTTTTTTAATACTTACCACTTTCTCAACAGGGTCCAAAATGCCTAACACTTCAACCTTCACTTGTCTCTGCGTGCCATCATGGCTGGTAGTACCCAGGGATATCACTCCAACCTCGATCTTCTTGCCCGCACCACCCAATAGCCCCATATGGTGATGTATAGCGGACGTGCAAACCGCTCTCAACCACGTAAACAACCCTTTCACGTACAAGTTATCCACTTTGACCCACTGTACGACGTTTTGCACGTTAGTCTGACACGCCCAGTGGTATACCAGCTTGAGTATGACGCTTGGAGGGAATGTTGCTCCTTCGAATATGGAGCTGGAGAATACGGATACGAAACGCGTGGGACAGCATTCGGATATCCATACGTATCCGCCTGAGTAGGGGAACTTTGATACGTCGGAGTACATGCCTGGAAATAAAATACTTGAAGTATGTTACATGTTACAAGTAAAACTTCTTTAGGCGAGAGTAAGTCAGATCTTTTTTCTAAATCCGTATTTAAAATGGCCGCCACTTAGTTTCAGCACTTATTAAGCACTTATTAAGTGCTGAACACGAAAAAAATAAAAAGCAGCAATTTGCACATATTCTACTTTTTATGCTGGAAAATCAAAGAGTTCCCATAGGATTTTTGAAAACCTAAATCCACAGCGTTAGATAGGAAAAAATGGAGAGGTCTAGAGGAGGCCTATGTCCAAAGAGGACAACCTGAACTGTAAATTGCTGGTGTTACTAATTTTTTTTTTGAATAAATTATGTAGGATAGGATAATTAAATAATAGGAAATAAGAAATTAGTAATACGGTTAGTTAGTAATATAAGATGTATAACTAGTGTATCAGTGAATAAAGGCTATTTTATTTTTATTTTATTTTATTTTATTTATTTATTTATAAATCCACAGGGACAGTATGTGTCACTTAGGTATGATATGTCACTAGGACTTGAATTAGTTACTAGGACTCACCCAGTTTAAGCTTGTTCCCGGCGTGTATAGCGCACCACTGCTCAGACCGCACCAGGCCCTGCTGTATGAGCCACTCTGTGAACTTCATGGGAGTGTGTATGAGCACGGACTTCACTTTGGCGTCCAGGGCCGCGCGGTCAGATGGCGGTGGCGCCTCCTTCGAGCGCAGGTATGGACGCGCCACTACCACGAGAGATGGGAATGTTTTGCCTATGGACAAGGAAAATGGAAAATTTATTTTAATATCCATTAATATTATTTTTAGGGTTCTGTAGCCGAATGGCAAAAAATTGAACCATTATAGATTCTGTCTGTCCGTCCGTATGTCACAGCCACCGAAACCACCGAACCTAAAACCGAAACTAAAAGAGCTATACTGTTAAAACTTGGTAAAAAGATGTATTCTGTGAACCGCATTAAGATTTTTACACAAAAATAGAAAAAAACAATAAATTTTTGGGGTTCCCCATACTTTAAACTGCTCAAAAAAAAATTCATCAAACCCATACATGTGGGGTCTTTATGGATAGATAGGTCTTTAAAAATGATATTGAGGTTTCTAATATCATTTTTTTCTAAACTTAATAGTTTGCGCGAGAGACACTTCCATAGTGGTAAAATGCCCCCCCCCCCTGTAACTTCTAAATAAGATGATAAAACTAAAAAAATATGATTGTACATTGCCATGCCATGCAAACTTCCACCTAAAATTGGTTTGAACGAGATCTAGTAAGTAGTTTTTGATTTATCGTGCAAAATGTCGATAAAATACGATTGTACTACGGAACCCTCAGTGCGCGAGTCTGATTCGTACTTGGCCGGTTTTTTTAAAAGAATAGCCATGTTAATTAGCTTTTCCTTCCAATTAAGCGTACAGCTTGTGCTAGGCGTAGGTACAACAATAGTGCAGTGGGTGGGGTTTGAACTAGCGACCTTTCGAATTTTAGTCCACTCGTATAACCGTGGAGCTATTAAGGGTATTTTTTGTAATCAACTTACCTTGCAACTTGTTGAACGACACCTCTCGCGAGTCTGCGACGTTCTTGTTGCCTTGGTCCTCCTTGGTCAAATCTACAATAGTCGTGGGCTTGGTCGCGCTGCCAGTCAGCAGCCCGCCCACCGCCGTCGCTTCCGACGGACGCACGTTCGTGACTACGCTGTGCACATCTATATAGAGATATAAACGAACAATTAATATATGTCGGAGTAGAAACTGTAACATCACCATATTGGGGCATAAAACATGTGCACTGCCTTGAGACACAGGAAATAATCCGAAAACCGTGAATTTGTATAATTAATATGATATAACAAATATATGAATATAACAAATAATTAATATTTACAATTTTCAAACTACGATAACTATACCAAGTGGGGTATCATATGAAAGGGCTTTACCTGTATATTCTAAAAAAACAGATTTTTATTTATTTTTATACATAATAGTTTTTGATTTATTGTGCAAAATGTCGAAAAAATTCCTGAGTACGGAACCCGCAGTGGGTGAGTCCGACTCGCACTTGGCTGGTTTTATTTTATAAAGTAGCTTACTAGAAGGTGCCAAAGTTTTGTCCTTAGTCTTGGTGTCTTTAGGATCCTCATCTTTCTTTTTGTCATCCTTCTTGCGATCCTTGTCTTTCTTCTTCTTCTTGTGGCGAGTCTCCGGAGTCTTGACTCTTTCCGGTGATGGGGAGTATTCACGGTCGTTTTCATTGTACTTCTTTGATCGACCTATCAAAAAAATTGTTTAATTTAATTTAAAATAAATTTTTATGGAAAGAAACAGTTACAATTACAAAAATACCTACTTAGTACATATATAATACACTTAAACCTAAACAGTCTCCAATGAAATTTTTATTTTTACTCATTACAAAATTATTACAAACACTTATTACAAAATTAATAATTATGTCTACAACTAAGCAATTGGGTATAGCAATTGGTATTGTTATTGAAAAATGTATAGAAAATATGAAGTGTTTACTGTTTAACATGACTTTATCACTACCCATATTATAAATGCGAAAGTTTATTTGTTTGTTGGTTAGTCCTTCAATCACGTCGCAACGGACCCACGTGATTTTTTGTATGGATATAGTTAAAGGCCGGGATAATAACATAGGCTACTTTTTATCTGGGAAAATCAAAGAGTTCCCGCTGGATTTTAAAAACCAAATCGCAGATAAAGTTGCGGGCAACAGCTAGTCTTTGATAAGTAGCACAGTTCACAACAGTTAGGGAACTTGTAATAAAACGTCGAGGCTTCAACACCCCTAGCAGGCGTCAAATGTTACTTACATGTGATGCTAGGTAGCCTATGAATCGCCAATTTTTTTTTATTTCACGTCAGAAATAGCCTAATATTTGATATATCGTCGATTCAGGATCAAATCAAAAGTTCCCTCACCCTAATTCACTCTGCAAGTAGTGAGAAATCAACAATTGTTGCCTTTTTTATTTAATTCAGATACATGTTAGCTCTTGACTGTAATCTCACCTGATTTTATGACTTAATGAAGAAGAAACTCAATACATAGTCTTTTAAAACTGTTTGAAATTGCTGTGGGTTTGAATTATCTACACTGTTTACCTCTTTTGCCTCTTGTATTTTCTTTATTATTATCCTTGGCCACGGAGAGGGAACGCGATCGAGATCTGATAATGTCTGCACTTTGCCTTTCCAAATCTTTGAGCACTGGTTGTCTAAAAAAAATAAGCAAATATGATCGTACATGTTAGGTACATGTACAAAAACAAACTAGCCTACTGCTTGTTTCAATATGGATACTGTAAACTATGTACTTGCATTTCTTGAAAAGCAATCCACTCCAAACTGATCAGTTATAAATACCTATATATAGTATGAACTAAGAATTAAAATGGCTTCAACTAAAGTTTATTTAACACAATTATTATCTATCAATGAGTTTTATAAAATTAACTTTTCAAGTAAATTAAAAACTGTTTGAAATTGCTTAATTTTTTTTCAAAACAAATTTAAAAAAAAAATTGTTTAAAAACAAAAACTAAAAATATTTTATGATGTACCCTCATAGTCACTATTTTTGCAAGAAATTATGTAAATGATAAAAAAACCTAGATTTGACTTGCTCCATAATATATGGTATATTAATATTGTAAACTGATCACTTGAAAAGAGGAACTGCCAAGTTTCTTGCTGGTTCTTATAGGTAGAAACGGTATTCCGAACTAGGCAACTGAACCTAAATTAAACTAGTTGACGATTCAAAAGCACTTGTAAAAGTTTACTTGAATAAAAAAAATCTATTCTATTCTATTTTAGCTAGGTGCACTTCTGCATAATTTGTTTCTTATGATACTTTTAATACTTACTTCCCAAGTAGTTGATAAGCAGTAAACTGGTTGCCATTGTAAACAATCTGTCCACCTGTATCCTTCACCATATCATCCAGCTTATTCTGAATGCTATTATATTCATCGTCTGCATGTTTGTACGCCTTTAGCTGCGCTTCTGAGAGTTCCTCTTCCCAGCATTCTAGCTCTAAGGTTGGGACATCAGGCCCGAAGTATGAGCGCTTGTATAAGTCTGCCTCGATGATTTCTGCCTGAGGAGCGGGTGGTGACACCTCCTGAAATTTAATATTAACCCTTAAATTGGCAACAACTAAGAACTTTAAACTAAGAACATTAGTTTTATCCATTCTCTTCGTTGGTAATAACTTCTCGATACAAGGTAGATATATGAATGATGTTTAAAACTACGTTTTCATGATTTTGTATTGCTGTATTATATTAGGCCACACTCATGTTATGAGCGCAACCTAACCCCTCGCACCAGCCAGTCACCTTGCAAAAACCGGCAACACGCTTGTTTTGTCCCCTACCAGCCATGCTGTCCCCCAAATTCGAGCACCCTATGCGGACGCCTAGTTCACCTATAGACGAGCCGGCCCAGGGAAAGTCCCCTGTCAAAGCAAATTCATGTCTCTTACCTCAGCGTCTGTTTTTACTTTCTTCAACTTCATCGTAATCTACAAAGATTTGAATATCCAAGCGTAGCGCGATTACTAATTTACCGGAGTTGCATAGCACAGTTTATTTGATAAACATTCCAATCCAAAAAAACGACGCCTCAAAAAAACCATAAAATACAATCGATGACATTAAAATTGACAACATATGTTATTGGTCTGTGACTGACAACAAACGTCAAAAACATTGGACATAGGCATAGACAAAAGAGAGAAGTAAAAACTCAAAAACTGGATTTTGGTCTTTTTGAGCGTAATCGAGCGTACAACACTATTTTCCAATGTCTAGTCAAATGATGACGGATCGATATTTTGAAGAGAGAAGAATGTTCATGGTTCGTTCCATAGATTATTTACTATATTGTTCGTTCTGACTTCTGAGATTTATGCAATCTATGGTTCATTCATAAAAAAAGTCAGCGGGGCGATTGTCTAAAACCTGCATCAATCATTATTACAATCTCAATTGTTCTGATTGGCTGAATTTGTGCGATTCTTGTTGCAACAATGAGCAACAATGCATTGTGGCCAATAGTGTGCGAGCATTAACCAATCAGAGATGATTGCGATCGTGACATTGTAGCTGTCAAACAACCGCGGTAGGGCCACTGGCAATCAATCGTTGATAGATAAGTTTAGTGATAAATTACAGCAGCCAAACAAAAAATGCAGAAAGAAAACTAATTTGTGATGAAATTACTTTTACCAGCACTTGTGTAGCATTAAAAACAAAGCCCAAAACATGGAAGCGGTACCAAAGTTGCCGTTAATCAGTTTCGAGTTGAAAGTGAGTCCGGAAAATACGCATTTTGGTCCAAAATTGAAACAGGTAAGTGACACAGTTTATCTTGTTGATAAAGGTTTTTGTTACATTTCTTTGTGTGCTAAGTTCTAGAAATTTTGCAGTATATTGCGGAAGCGTATAGAGAAGATCCTGATAGCTATAATAATGAGATTCATCAGTTGGAAGGGCTTCGGTCGGCCGCTGTTAGAGCAACCAGTGACACGGCAGGCCTTAGCGCTCTTGTTAGATACTATTGCCAGCTTAGGGCGATGCAGAGTCGGTTCCCTATGACCAAAGGTGCACCCGCCGCGTGTACCTTCGCGTGGTAAGCACTTTAATTTAATTAGCATGTATTGATTTTTATGGCAATAAACAAGTGTGTGAAATCAGTACCTAGTTCATAAATCATTCTTATGATACTTCCTAATCGTTTACATTTTTTTAATCACTTGATGATTATGATATGACTAGTTGAACTATCATCTGTGTGGATTTGGTTTAGTAAAATCTTATGGGAGCTGTTTAGTTTTAAAGGATAAAGTAGCCTATGACACTCTCCAGGTTTGTAACTATAACCATGCAAAAAATCACATTGATGACATTGATGACATCTGCGTGATTCAACGACAAACTAACAATCACACTTTTGCATATAATATGGGTAGTGATAATGCCACAGGGAACATAATAAATGTGGCTGGATGGACACTGTTTCTATTTAAAGTTAATAAATAAATAAATCATCATTTATTGCCAAGTGTTGTGTGCACCTTTAATTTCCTGGAAGAGATCTCTATGTAGCAATACAGCTGAAATCTTATCTTCTAACTTGTTTTATCAATGTTTTTTTTTATCTTTTGTGTATAAAAGAGACACTCTCTAAGAGTTTAAAGAACAAAAACATGATGTTTAAAAAAAAAAAAAAAAATATTTTTTAAACATTTTATATTTACAGTGTGACAAGGCTATCTTGGCACGTGGCGAAAATTGGAACTAACGTTGTCAAGTGTCCCCTTTGTTCATGTTTGAATATTCCAAGCCTTTGTTCTCCAACAGCGCCCTCCTGTCAATGTCATTCAAGTGCCAAGAGAGCCTTGTCGCGCTGTACTGTTTTTTCAATGTGTTAAACAGTGTTGAAACCACTTGGTTTATACAAATGTTTTAAACACTTTAGCCAACCCGGGTGTTCATTTCTTTCTTCTTTTCAGGAAAGACCTGTATGCCAACATGAGCTACTCACTTGCAGACATAAAATTTGAAATGGCCTGCATTCTATACAACATTGGAGCGCTCCACACACAGCTCGGGTCGGCTGAACCACGTACAACTGCTGACAGCCTCAAGTCTGCTTGTCAGCATTACCAGTATGCAGCCTGGGCATTCCAGTTTCTTAGAGAACAAAACCCCTTGCCATCAGGGGCTGACATTTCCACTGACATTCTGCCGTTGCTGCAGGAAATCTGCTTTGCTCAGGCACAGGAGTGTATTCTTGATAAGAGTATACAAGATACGAGGAAGCCTAGTGTTATTGGTGTGTATTATTTCAATTTTTATTTTTGTTTTATTTTTAAATTTAATAGGAAGACAACAGTATACAAAAAATAATTAATATATGACAACTTATATAAAGTTAAGACTATCAAGGCATACTCACTTACAGGCTAACTCAAAATGACATGTCTAAATCTATTGCTATTCCTTTCATAATGTTGATTGCGGAAAAGGGTGGCACTACATTTAGACCTGTTAATTTAGTTTAGTTTAGAGATTGGTTACAAGAGAATCGGCCCCATTATTTGCATAAAATCTATAATTTTTAACTTTTTAAACTTTAAAAAAAACTGTTGTTATGTCACTAGATGATTGATGCCTGCGACTTTGTCTGTATAGATTTAGCCTGTTTAAAAATTCTGTGGGAACTCTTTAATTTTCTTGGATAAAAAGTATTCTATATCTTCAGGATACAAGTACATAAATAGGTTGTAGATACCAATGTCAAGTATGTCATAAATGTAAAACTTTGTTTGTTTGTTGGTTTGCCCTTCAATCACGCCGCAACTGATCCGATTTTTTAGTTACATCAGCACTAGACTGAAGTTTCGAGCTGATGGTATATTTTTACTTAAATATACGTCAAATGACGTCATGTTGATGTTAATGAGACATGGTTCCAACGCAATAGCAATTCGCGGGACTTATAACGCTATGTTCCTTCTCTTAAGATTTTTTTGTACTGCAGGTGCTGTGGCCACCCAAGTGCTGTACTTTTACAAGAACTCACTGGCCCAGCTGGGGCCTTCTGGCTCCAGTGACACCATACATGAGGTGGTGGGCACTAAGATCTACAACTCCTGGTATCGCTATCTGTCCTTCAAAATGTCTTACATTGGCTGCATCGTTTGTTTGTACCAAGGTATGATAATATTGTAATATTCGAGGATTTTATATTTACCTATTTCAGGAGAAGATTTTATAATTGCTAAGCAATAGTGATTTTTTAACACAGGAAACATTCCTATTATCCAGAATAATGTCCATTAATCAGAATGATTTCTAAAATAATTGGGTGTTTGCCTATATTAAAAATAAATTATTTCTCAGTAATTATTAAATAGAGAGTCTTCCAAAATACGTAAAATCCACGTCCCTTTTTATTTTTAAGTGTAATAAGTAATAACCATTTTAAATTATCGATTAAACTAAAAAAGCAAACGTCAAATGATGGTTACGTCACATACCGGTAATTCATAGAATCTCGCATACTAAGCGCGCGTTTTGACGTTTGATAAAAAGTTACTGATTTGACTAGTTGTCAAATACCGTATTGTTATATGTTGATTATTTAACAGGTATCAGTGCAGAAGAACAGCAGAAAATGGGTGAACGTGTAGCCTTCTACCAACAAGCAGTAGACAAGCTGGCTGAGGCAAAAAAACTGGCAAAATACATTGAACCAGGTATGATTCATCATCATGATCAACCCATCACCTCACTACAGACCACAGGTCTCCTCTCAGAGTGGGAAGGGTTTTTGGCCATAGTCTACCATGCTGGCCAAGTGCGGATTGGCAGACTTCACGCACCTTTGAGAACATTTTGGAAAACTCTCAGGCATGCAGGTTTCCTCACGATGTTTTCCTTCACCGTTAAAGCAAGTGATATTTTAATTACTTAAAAACGCACATAATTCTGAAAAGTTAGAGGTGCGTGCCCGGGATCGAACCCCCGACCTCCGATTGGAAGGCGGACGTCCTAACCACTAGGCTACCACAGCTTCAGGGTATGATTATTATTATTTATTTATTTACTAGCTAATGCCCGCGACTTCGTACGCGTGGATTAAGGTTTTAAAAATCCCGTGGACTCTTTGATTTTCCGGGATAAAAAGTAGACTATGTCACTCTCCAGGTCTTAAACTATACCCATGCAAAAATCACGTCGGTCGTCGTTTGTCCTTCAATCACGTCGTCGTGCGACGTGATTGAAGGACAAACCAACAAACAAACACACTTTCGCATTTATACTAGGGGTAGTGATACTCTAAATTATAAACTCTTCAGGATGTTTCCGATTACAAAGATCAACTTGATTTTTAAACCCGTCAACATTTTAGTAAAGAGAATCACAAAAAACAATTATTCAAACACACTGTTTAAATGTTCTTGCTGGTTCATCTCGGTAGGGAAGGCATTCCGAACCAGTGGTAGATTTATATGACGAAGTTTAATTGAATAAAAAACATTTTTATTTTATTTTCCTTTTTTTCAGTGCAAGTAACACAAGACGCTCTAACTTTCACCAATGATGTGGTGGAAGGGAAGCGGAAGGCCGCAAAGAATGAAAATGAGTTTATATACCATGAGGAGGTCCCGGAGAAAGATATGCTGTCGGATTTGAAGCCTGTGTGTCTGGTCAGCGCTGTGCCAATCAACTTTAATGACCCTGAGGTAAGAATTATAAATATCATCAGAATATACTTGCAGAGTGAAGTCAAAGTAGCCTTTTTAGATCTCTTTTCTTTCTTCTTTGGGGCTATCCGTCCTTGTATTCTCTCTATCACTTTAACCATCTCCAATCCATTGTAATGGGGATGATCACTTTATCAAAAATAAATTATTTCCAAGTCATTATTAAATAGAGGGTCTTCCAAAATTCCTGAAATCCACATACGCTGCTAGTTTTAAGTTAACTAACAATTTTAAACTCGATAGTTTAACTAAATTAAATTACATCAAATGTTTATGACGTCACATCTGTGAATTTCATACAAGCTCCCTTACTAAGCGAGCGTTTTGACGTTTGATAAAAAAGTCGCTGATTTCACTAAGTAGTAGTCTGTTATCCCTACTAAGTAATATTATCTTCGAGTGACCGAAACTGCCTTTTAATATAGCAAAATGTCCTGACGTGATGTTCCTCACTCTTTCACATAAATACATATAATCACCAACAACCAGCTATGCAATGAGACGATTCCTCGTTCTTTTCAAATTAATTAGTAATTTTTTTATTATGGCTGTTAGAGGGGCGCCTATGAGGTGCTTACATAGGATGCTCTCGACATTTAATCCGCCTCTGGTACCACTGCACTGGTATAAATAATTACGTTTCCTATTGTTCAGGTATCAGGACCTGACATCTTTGGTCGTCTAGTACCGATGGGAGCCCATGAGGTGTCCTCCCTTTACTCTGAGGAGAAGGCCAACTTGCTGCGCCACATGGTGAGCCAGGCGGAGGCCAAGGACTCTGAGCTGACGGAGTTCATGTCCTCACTGCAGCTGGATCAGCTGGATGTCTTGGACTCGGACCAGAAGTGAGTTAATCACTATCAATCACTACCCATATTATAAATGCGAAAGTGTGTTTGCTGGTTTATTGGTTTGTCCTTCAATCACGTCGCAATATAGCGACGGATTATCGTGATTTTTTGCATGGGTAATGGATATAGTTAAAGACTTTAATTTGATTTTAACTTGATACCTTCACTTCACTTCACTTATACTAGACAATCAAGTGATCCTATAAGTTTTCAAGTAAGAAGTTCTCAATTTGAAGCCTATTTCCCCCACAGGATCCCTCAGGAGATAGTGGACCGATGTGCAGCGATGAACGCGAAGGTGGACATCATCCAGAACCTCGTGGACTCCATGAACAGCCTCGCGGAGATCATCAGCGACGTAGAGCATTCGCTTGAGGAAATCAAATCTCTTATACAGGTATGTCTGTCTAATGAAAAAAAAAATGCTGTGTGGTAAAAATTAAATTAAAAAACGCTGAAACGCAACGCATGTGAACTCCATGATGTCGAATCTCCATCACCAACTTTCTAACTTCCATTTTCTACCATTTGAAAGTCAGTGTTTAAAAATATCTAATTAGCTTTCTCCAGAGATTCTGTTTCAATGTCAACAGGAAGAAACCCTAAAAGAAAAGGAGTACCAAAAGCAAATGGGCCCACGACCGCCGTCGATCGTCCAAACGGAAATATCTCGCGAGTACCACAAGTACCAGGAAGCCCACTCGCGCACCAATGAGAGCAACCAAGTGTTACATAAAGCTATGACTTTACATATTACCAACTTGAGGCTTCTGTCACAACCGCTGGAGGTATTACAAACCAAGATACCGAGCATCGAACATATTGGTAAGTTTTTAGTTTGGAATTTTCTGAGTTTTTGTGAACTTGCGGGGACGAAAATCAGTAATTTCAAGTTTTTAAAAACCCTGACTGCATCTTTTTTATCCCGCACAGTAAAGTAATCCACGATATTGGTTTTTCAAGCATTTTATGTACACTTTATACTTTGACGTAAGATTTTTTACACCTTTCTTATCTGTTATCTCCCAAAGCCACCATGATCCAAATAAACGTCTTCGCTGTGTTGGGGACAATACGCAGAGAAACTTTCAGATTTTATAAAAAAAACGAAAGTCTGACACGCGCTGGCTCCTAGTCCATTACATTGGATCGATTATCCATACTAATATTATAAATGCGAAAGTGTGTCTGTCTGTCTGCTAGCCTTTCACGACTCATCCGTTCAACAGATTTTGACGAAATTTGGTACAGATATAACTTGCATCCCGGGGAAGGACATAGGCTACTTTTTATCCCGGAAAATCAAAGAGTTCCCACGGGATAAAACCTAAATCCACGCGGATCCACGCGGACGAAGCCACGGGCATCATCTATTTGTTTAATAAAAATTGCCAAATTGAATGTGCCGATTTGACTTTGTGAATATCAACCATTACGGTGCATAATATTTAAGTACATCTACTTTTTAGTCCAAACTAAAGACTTAAAATTTTTGCAATCTGTCTACAGAGGGCCTAGACCGCGACACAATGAAAGAGATGCGCCGCGTGGTAGGAAAAGCAAAAGAAATGCAGAAACAACGGGACGCCCTAGTGCAGCAACTGCGCACTGCGTTAGCGGACGATGACATCACGGCGCAGCTGCTAGCGCGCAGCAACGAGCCGCCTGAGGACATCTTCAAGCAGGAGATGAAGAAACACACGCCCACCGTGAGTATAGCACGCGTACGCTCTGTGTAAGCTTGTAACGCTGCAGCAACTGCGCACTGCGCGAGTGGACGATGACGTCACGGCGCAGCTGCTATCCCGCAGCAACGAGCCTCCCGTTGACATCTTTAAACACACGCCCACTGTGAGTATAGCACACTTTGTTTGAGCTTGTGTCAGTGGACGGCGACGTCACGGCGCAGTTGCTGTCTTTAATAGATTTTTTATTTCTTGCCTATGACAAAAATAATCTGTCAACTTAGAACAGGCTTGACTCTAATCTATCTTATTATTTGCAGGTAAACATCATTGAACAAAACTTGGCGGCCCAAGAGAACATTATAAACAAGCTGACGTCTCTCTACGCGTCGTACGGAGATTCGCGACGGCTGCTCTCAGACGTATTGAGGAAACGAGAAGGCTTGATCAATGGTAAGTCTACCGCTCTCCGTCTGCTTTGTTTCTTATTGTTTAGAGTCTTGACCCCTCCCATTAAATTGATAATGGTAGGAGTTTTCTTGGAATAATACTGTGGTGGGTTCCCAGATCTTCCTGCATACAACTCCACTCTATAGGGAGATTTCGATTCTTCAGTTATTAATTTATCAGATGTTAGCCGACGGCTCAATGGACTTTTCGAAGTTAGGAGGAAACGAAAAGTCCTAATTCGGACTTCCGAAGCATCTAGTTACCGACCTGGGTCCACATTTCCTAATCAACCTAATCGTCTGTTACAACTAGGCCACACCTCACATATTATGTTTTCAGATACAGATACATAGTTTTATTTCCGCAAATACAACACTACCACTTATAAGTTACACCGATTCAGCCGCCATTCAAAAATAAGATTTCTACGCAGTTAGCGTAGAAATTTTATTTTAGAATAGCGCGAAAATATATCTGCCAATCATAGCATGTCCGCTATTGGTTGTTGCCTACGCGCTATGATTTATAGGTGCGAATTATGAGCGAGAAAGCCCGATTCTCTTTGTTTTTGTGTCTAAAATCTTAACATCAAACAATTTTATTGGTGTACATTCGGTCTTAGTAATTTTTCCGATGCGGCTTATTAGTGGTACTGTATTTAAAAAAAGCAAAATAATGTCTTCTGTGACAGCCTTGATAACGTCGTACGATACGCACGCGGAGCTGCTGGGCAAGTCGCAGAAGGGGCTGGAGTTCTATAAGAAGCTGTCGCACAACGTGAACGGGCTGTTGACTCGAGTTCGCAGCGTGTGTCAGGTGCAGCGCGAGGAGCGCGCCCAACTCATGGCCACTCAGAAAGGTAAGTACTCTATTCTCTATTACTACGAATCTACGAATTTTTATATTTTTCAGCCTCCTCTTTCCGAAGGGCTTTGAAGATTTTGGCCTACCTAGTAGTCCGCCATTTTTCTTTTATCCAAAATAGCGGCCACTTTTATCAATATCTGGCATCAATACAAATAAATATTGTTTGAGACAGAATGTTTCAATGTGTCACGTTTCTGATATAAGTTGCCCAGTACAACTTTGATAGCTTTTGTCTAATACAAAGAAACACTGTTTGTAGAAATTATAAGTAAGTAAGTTTATTAATAAAACATTACTGTCGGAAACAGAGCGATTTACGGCCGAGTAATATTGGAGGCTGATAATTACTATTTCGGTCCACACTCGTATATTACTTTTCTCTCATTTTTGACGAAACAATAAACAAATGAAGTTAAAACTCACTACATTGTCAACTGATGTTTTGGGTAATGGTCTTTCTGGGAATGATTTTGTATTTTTTTTAGCACCCACCCCAGTCACGTCAGCGGCAACTAAACCTACTGAATCAGTCCCCACACCGCCCGCCGGCACGGGTCTCAAGCTGAAAGACTACCTGCCTTATATGAAGAGCAGAACCATGGCTAGAAACACACCGCCATATGGTTTGTATACTTTAACTAGTTTCGCATCTTAAGATACTCCATGAATAGAATAGAATAGAATGTTTTTTTATTCATGTAAACTTTTTACAAGTATTCAAACAAGTTCGGAATGCCGTTCCTACCGAGAAGAACCAGCAAGAAACTCGGCGGTTGCTCTTTTTAATTTTTCAATTTACAATGTTATTATACCGTACTATACAAGCCATTGCAGCCCCGTGCATTGCTGGAGCGAGTCAAATCCAAGCTTTTTTATCGTTTACATAGTCTGCGACTGTATAATATGCTTTTTTTAGGAGCATACTTTTAACACATTTTTTAAACTTGTGTAAAGGAGAGTCTAAAATTGCTTGTGGAATTTTATTATAAAATATTACACTGCATACATGCGGAGTGATTCGATACCTCAGTGTCTAATGATAGCCACTGAGCTCATTTGACATTGTTGGTTCTACATTGCTGCTTCACTGAGTGATATTAAAATAATTTTTCATGGAAAACCTTCAATGGATTAAAAATAAATCCACTCAAGCTCGGTGGCAATTATTCAGTGTTAAACACTGAGTTAACGAATCAGGCCACTGTAGTTAATCACAACAGAAACTTGCTAACTACGCCGTAGCAAATATTATATTCCCTCACTTTCGTAGTGTGATGTAACAGCAACGAGGCTGTGCACGCAGAAAATTTGATTCTCACTTCAATTTGAATAAAGAATATTTTTTTGTTTTTAGCCCAAATGGAGCATTTACCTAACGAAGCATACTATCCTGAAACTATATACCCGACATCAGTCAGACCGACACCTGTTGGATCCGAAGGTAAGTTTTACCTGCTGAAGAATATTATGTTTTATATGAGTATTATCAATGGTTCACTAATGAATGACAAAAAACGTATGACAAATTATCAGTTCACCAAAAACTTTTGAAAAACTAATCAAATCACAAACGTCGTATATCGCAAACATATCATTTTACAAAAGATTATTTGACAAATATTCTATTCACAAATGTTTTACTTTGCAAATTTGCTGAATGTTAAAATATCATTTATAAATTTATTATTTCACCAAATAATTTGTTTTTCAAATTCGCGATTTTACAAAATAATAGATGATAAATTTATTATTTGATAAAATAACTAATTAACAAAAAACACACAAAAAGTCTGTTTTGCATACATATTTAAACCCCTATGCAACGCAGCAATAATATCATGGGGCTCCTTTTTTCTGGGTGGTAAAAAAAGAAATAACCCACGAAGCCATCCCCTTCTAGCCTAACCGTTCCGAGTCGGAGTGCCCCAAGTCCCGAGCTCGCTTCGCTCGCTCTTGATGGTGGAAAAGTATTTATCAAACAGTTCATTTTATCAAACAATTCATTTTATCAAAAAAAGTGCGATATGTTGTTTTACTAATTAACACGATTAAAGAAATCAATTGTTTGTCAAATGATATTTTATTAAATAACAATTTGTCTGGTAATTTGTTTTATCAAGTGAATTATTTGTAGAAACATAAGTTTATAACGATCATAAAATGATTCATAATTTTGCCAGACGTTGTTTGGGAAATGAAACTTTGTCATTTGTTTTTTGTCAATTGATCGGTCACCATTATTAATATTAAGTTCCTAAATATCTCTTTCAGCAACGGACATAACACAGCCCAACCTACCCGACGGTGTTGTATTGCCTCAAGGGATGCAAAATTTACAGAACCCATACGCACGATATGCGCAAGCGTACGCGCCAGCCGATAATGACCCTTATGCCCAACAAGCTAACTACGCATATCCCATGAACAAGTTCGGTAAACCCGAGGAAAATTATAGTTACACTTCCTACACGCCACCCCAGTACTCGTCCCAAATGCCTGACCCTCAAACTTATACAAATCCGTACTATTCCGCAACTCATAATAATTCAACTGCTGTGACAGACTCCCAAAACCCGACTCCTTACTCTACCGATAACCAAAATAACATAAATACAAATCAATACGTTTGTAATCCGTATAACACATCAAATCAACCACCGTCAACGCCAGATCCTAATATGGCACAATATACTCCTGCGAGTCAAGATTTCAATGCGAGCTTTGCTCAAATGCAAATTTCTGCACCGAAAAATGAACCGATAACTAACTACGGAGGTGAATATGGCCAAACGCAATTTAGCGTTCAGTATCCCCAATCGTACACCCCAAATATGGCGACATATAGTAGCGCTGGACAGAACTCCAATAGTAACAATACAAACATAGTGGGTTCGCCCATGCCTGCAGATAATAATTATCCTTACGTTAACGATCCTATGGCACAGTATGGACAGACTTCGATGCAAAATGTCCAACCAACAGGACAGTATGGCCAAACTTCACAAAATGTATCTAATCCATCAGCACAGTATGGACAATCTTCTCAAAATGTTTCTAACCCATCAGCACAGTATGGTCAAACTTCAGTATCGAATGCGTCTAATACAATGGCACAGTATGGCCAAACTACACAAAATGTATCTAATCCAACAGCACAGTATGGCCAAGCTTCTCAAATTGTTTCTAATCCATTAGCACAGTATGGCCAATCTTCACAAAATGTATCTGATCAAATGTATGGCCAGTCTTCTCAAAATGTATCTAATCCATCAGCGCAGTTTGGCCAATCTTCACAAAATGTGTCTAATCCAATGGCACAGTATGACCAAACTTCTCAAAATGTTTCTAACCCATCAGTGCAATATGGCCAAACTTCTCAAAATGTCTCAAATACAATGGCACAGTATGGCCAAACTTCCCAAAATGTCTCAAATCCAACGGCACAGTATGGCCAAACTTCTCAAAGTGTTTCAAATCCAATGGCACAGTATGGCCAAAATGTTATGCCAAATGTGTCCAATCCGATGGCACAGTATGATCAGACTTCAGTATCAAATGTCTCCAGTCCACAATACGGCCAAACATCGTTACCAAGTGATCCATCTGCAAACATATTCAATCCTCAAGCTCATAATCAAATGAATTTCCCAAATGCCATGCAAAATATCTCTACCCCATCTAACCAAACACTCAGTTATTCAAATCAGCAGAATATTTCGGGTCCAAATCCAATTCAATATTCTATGTCAAATACTTCTATTTCCCCGACACCTGAACTTTCTAACCTGATGCAACAATCTCCAAATTTTGCAAACACAATGCAAAACGTCCAAATGTCTGGACCAACCGCGTTGAACCCTACATCCAGCATGTCGAATGTTCCGCCGAATTTGTCAAACCCGACGCAAGCAGGACCTAATTCTATCCCCAATTCATCCAGTGCCATTCCAAACATTCCGGGATATGGGGTCGATCAGCAATATCCCTTTTCTAGTGCTTATGAAAGTATATCGCAAGGATACGTGTACACAAATGCTGATAGCACAATGACATCTACTCACGTAACTGCGTACAGCGCAGGGCAACCTTACAGCCTTCCAAACGAAGCTACACCGTACGTCGATCCAAGTTTAGCACAGCTAGATGCTCTCGATAAACCTATTAAATCACACGTAACTGGCGAAGCGCTATCGACAGGCATTCGAAAACAAGTATATAATCCCATGAGTCAAATGCCAAACCAAAGCTATCAACCGACAAGCGCGCAATACCCGGACCCGGGACAAACATACCAAAACCATCCTGGATACACTTATAATGCTACTTCAGGAAATTATGACTATAATTACGGGTCGCAAAACACTAACACAAATTACGGACAATCAAATGTTGATCCTCAATCGATGGCAAAGGATCCCAACTGGAATGCTGTTAATACAGGAGTTAATACTAGTGCGGGATCTTGCCAAACTGTGCAGTCTCCATCAGAAATTCCACCACATAATGTGCCTGCAGAAGAACCGAGCAATTCGCAGTTTTATTACAATCTACCTTACGGGTACTACGCTACTGTCGCGAGCCAGGCAAATGAGGTTGTGTCTCAGTCTGCGCAAGTGACTACCAACTATGGCGGCAACGTGAATTGCTCGACACTAGTGAATCAAGACACTAGTGTGACATTTACTACCAACCAAGGTAAGCATTTGTAAGCAATAACATTGTAATTTATATTTATGTATGTCATATGTGAATAATAATACAGTAGATACTAGAAATTGTAATTATTGGAAATAAATGTTTGACAAAGCTTTGAGATTTTTATTTTTCCTTTCCAGTGGCTACTGCAAAGGAAAATGTCGCCGAACAGCCTCCCAAACCAACTGAGGCAATACATCCTCCTCCCGTAGAAACTACACCAAAGGAAACCCCAGAAATTCAGCCCGTTGAGGATAAAGTCGAAGAGCCAAAGCCTGAACCGACTGCGTTTGACCTTCTATCCGAAATTGATTTCACAGTGAAACATAAACCACTAATGCCTGATATAAAAGTGCCTCAGATCTCAGAAAAAGCAATATTTAAACCCAGTGTAGTTCCCAAGGTAGAACCCGTAAAGTCAGTAGTTAAAGAGGAAATTATAGAACGGCCTGCGAAAAGGGATCTCTTTTCCGATCCTAGCTTGCTGAACAGTTTTACGCAGGAGGTGAAAAATTTACACAAACTGACTGACTCATTAACTAATAAGACTCCTAGTGGACTAACTGTTTTAGACTCCAAGTGGAAGAGTTTTCAAGACACGCAGGTACGTTGATTTTTACTTCAGTATTAAAATGATTATAGGTGTATAGTAAAATTAAAATTATTTGTGGGGTACCTCCAGTATGTTGCGGGAGGGTGACAGCTACATTGAATTATTTGATTTTTACGTCAACTGTCTCGCAAGTCGCAACGTACCTCTCCTCCTATCTCACGAGTCGTCTCAGTGAAACGGTATACCTATAAATGGAGTGTATTTAGGTTTAATTATATTTTTTTTTAGGCAAAAGAAAACATGACCAGATCTAAGTCTGTAGCAATGCGATCGTCAGAAAATGTAGTGACCGGAGTAGTGCCTTATGATGACTCCCGACTGACCTTGAAGTCTGATCCCGACGCTTACATCAATGCTTCTTATTATAAGGTATAACTTTTTTAGAATAGAATAGAAACAGATTTATTTGCTGATCCAACACAATATGTTAAACACAATAAACATTTACAAAAATAACGCCTTAAAATCTAAACTATCAAACAGTGTCTAAAATCGGTAAATAGTGTCGTGCCAACGAAACGGCCCAAACTCAGCTAAATGTGGATACACAATGTAACCACAACACTGTTATTCTGTTCGAGCCCAAATAAAGAACCCAATAAAAAAATTCAATAGTGATGTTTGAATATTTAATACATTAGCCAAGTTGCTAGCTTATTTTACAAATCTTGTGACATGCATTGCCTAAATTGGTAAAGTAAGCAGTATAAGGGTGATCAATCAATACTGAGCTATGCTGCGCTGTGCTGTGCTATGCTATGCTATGCTATGCTATGCTCTATCGCTTCTCTTAGATTATAATGAAGATACAAACAAACTCTTGTTGAGCTGCGCTTTGTACGGTTGTGCTTTGTTTAAAACATCAAGGATCACGCGATACGTGCTGGTTTGCTGGTCACGCATTGCTCATCTCGCTCAGTATTCCGTCTATCTCGCTTGCACTTGTGCGCATGCGTGTTGTGCTGCCGCAGTCGCACAGCATACCGCGCAGCTTAATGTTATTTATAGAAAAAACATAGCACCAGAAAGTTAGCTTAGCTGAGCACAGCACAGCACAGCTCAATGTTAAATGGTCGCTCTAAGACTAAAATTTTAGTTAATAAGATGATTACCGCAATTATTAAATACAATACGCGGAAGAAAGATTACACAGCGACTTTTTGTTGTTTTAATGTTTTCTTGATGTTTACAGCAATTAGCCTCATGGTGCATACCGATAGTGATATCAAAATGTCCACAAGAAAACGAGTATACAACTTTTTGGAAAGCAATATTAGAAAATAAGATTACTTGCATCGTCTGCTTGCTCAGTGAGATTGAGGTGAGTGCATCAGCAATAACCTTTTTAGGGTTCCGTACCTCAAATGTACCGCACGTAAATGCAGGCTTACGAGTTTGTCTATTTTGTTTATTATTTGTTAGCTAAGCTGTGGTAGCCTAGTGGTTAGGACGTCCGCCTTCTAATCGGTGGTCGGGGGTTCGATCCCGGGCACGCACCTCTAACTTTTCGGAGTTATGTGCATTTTAAATAATAAAATATCACTTGCTTTAACGTTGAAGGAAAACATCGTGAGGAAACCTGCTTGCCTGAGAGTTCCCATAATGTTCTCAAAGGTGTGTGAAGTTGGCCAGCGTGGTAGACTATGACCAAAACCCTTCTCACTCTGAGAGGAGACCTGTGTTCTCACCCGGTTCAGGGTACCAGCTGAAAATCAGGGCTGTATGTTCTTGTGCAACAAGGCATACAGCATAATGCTGAGCTGGGACCCTTTTTCGGGTTGTGCCACACATGACAAGTTTGTTCCGGCGCTTCTTTTGCTTGAAGCGCGTTGGGCTTATGCTCAGGTGGAAGAGGCGCCGGAATAACCAGCACTTAGTTTTAAGATGTGATGTGTGGCACAGTTTGCTAAATAAAAGTCTTTTCTTTCTTTCTTTCTTCTTCTCTGTAGTGAACCGGCGATGGGTTGATCTTAATGATTATTATTTGTGTATAGTGATTAGTGATATGATAGTGTAAGTGCTGAACGAACACGTGAACAAAGTGTATCTCAAACCAAGAAAGACTAAGATGCGTCAGTGGACAATTTCTTAGTATATAAGATAATTTATAAGTTTAGGTTAAAATAAAATTACTTATTTCATACATTAGGCTAGATCGTAATATAATTGAGTAGGTAATTGGCACTCAACAATAAGGAAAAAAAAAATATTTGTTTATAGATGTCAGGAAATGCATACTGGCCGACAGCGAAGGGACAATCCATAGACTTAGCGGACGGCCTTCGAGTCACATTGGAAGACGTCACTTGTAATGTGCATTGGACTGAGAGAAAACTGACCGTAGGGCTAGGAAAGAACGTGGCGAAGGTTACACATTACCAGATCAACGTATTCCCGGCTAAGTAAGTGTGTTTTGACTTTTTTTGGTGCAATATTTTAAGCCTCAATAGCTCAACGGGTAGAGGAGTGGACTGAAAACCGAAAAGGACGGCGGTTCAAACCCCGCCCGTTGCACTATTGTAGCTACTCCTAGCACAAGCTTAGTTGGAGAGGAAAGGGGAATATTAGTCATTTAACATGGCTAATATTCTTATAACAAAAAAAATATTTAAGATAATATCTCAATACTTATATGAATGTTCCACTAAACAGGAAACGCTCAATTCAAATCACTTCTCATTTTATAAATGTGAAAGTTTGTTTGTTGGTTTGACCTTCAAGCAATGGATTAACGTGATTTTTTGCATGGGTAAGGTCAAAAACCTGGAGAGTGACGTAGGCTACTTTTATCCCGGAAAGTCAGAGTTCGGGTTTTCAAAAACAAAAATAAGAAAATGAAATTCTAATATGGAAAATTTGAAGACAGTAAATTTGTTCCAGGATCGTATGCCCTCCACTAGTGTTGCTAGCAGATAAAATGCTCAGCGTAACATACGAAGGGAGACTGAGCAACCAACTGTGCGGAGCGTGTATACAATGCAGCACTGGAGCGGGAAGGAGTTCTGTTCTTGCGTTGCTTGTGTTGGTGATGTGTCAAGTGCGAGCTGGGTATTTGGATCTCTGCGGTAAGATTTTGTGATTTATTAAATATCGTCTGATATTAATGTGTATAATAGGAAAAGCTGACTGACTGATCGGTCATCGCACAACTCAAACTACTGGACGGATCGGACTGAAATTGTGCATGCAGATAGCTATTATTACGTAGACGTCCGCTAAGAAAGCATTTCTGAAAATTCAACCCCTAAGGGGGTAAAATAGGGTTTTTAAATTTGTGTAGTCCACGTGGATAAAGTCGCAAATATGGTCGATAAACATGGTCCAAGGCATGAACAATGAAGGCAGGCAAGGTATAAACATTAAAAATCTTAAAAAATCCCGAAACCGTTAAAAGTGTTAAATTAAGACTTTAGATCTTCGAGTTGTAATCGGATCGGATGTCTACGAATACAAGTCCCGCAAATTGCTAATGCGCGTGACCGCCATTTTAGTTACGTCAGCACTAGACTGAAGTTTCGAGCTGATGGTATATTTTTATTTCAGCTGACGTCAAAATGACGTCATTTCGATATTAATGAGACATGGTTCCAGCGCAATAGCAATATGCGGGACTTATACAAACAATTACAATAAATGTATAGTTATGAATCCCACTTCTGAACAATTATTTGTATGCTATCGTCCGAGAGAGAAATGTAGGATTGAAGGTGGAAGATGACAGAATAAAGTAACCTTAACTTTGTGCCGAGGTGTGCACAATATATTGAGCATTTTCGATTCGTGCCAGCGTTTCTTTACCTTTACAGATATGCTAGACGCAGGGTGCGTGAATTTGTACAAGCATCGAACGAATGTACTGGAAGACACCAAGTATCTAGCGGACGCTTACAGAACTGTCCTTTTCTACGCGCAGGGTGTACTTTGTTCCGGTAAGTACCTAAAGAGACACTTATGATAAGAGAAGAACACGTTTTGTATGCTCTAACTATATTTTTTCTGGGGTTTGTGCTTGACTATAAAACATAATGGCGAAAGTCTGAGATGGAGACCAAGAAGACAGGAGAAATTCGGCAGCACAGCTCTTTATTAACTAACTGAAGTTTCAATCTATGTCGTCATCATCATGATCAACCCATCACTCTCCCACTACTGAGCACGGGTCTTCAGGAATTGGAAAAGTTTAGGCCAATCTAGGTAGTTGACTTAAATTCATATAGAAACTACAATTTTCTAAATTAACCCTACCTAAATAGAACTTAAAATTAATTGCTCCCTATGTTACAAGAAAATCAAAAACCTATCGAGTACAATTCATCAAGTGTCCAAGATAACTTTTCTATATATTATAATCTTCTATAGGTACGACAATATTCAACGGCGAAGCGGTATCGGTAGCCACCGGCGCGTCAGTCCTGCCGCCAGTGACCCCCTCCCCCGCCTCTACAACCGCCCCCGCGACCCTCAAGACAAAGTTCTCTCGCGAATCATTCGAGGAGATGCGTCAGGCCCCTGGACTCACGAGCGGTGACATGAAGGACCCACTCAACTTCCTCGACCCACTGTGGAGCTTGAAGAAAAAATAGATGTTTACTTTCACTTCAGCATCGTTCTTACCCCTCCTACGTCTCACCCCTAGCAGCGGCGTCTACACAACTCTTAAGCAGAAAGTGTCGCGTGAGTTTTTCGAGAAAATGTATCAGGCCCCTGGGCTCACGAGCGGTGACATGAAGGACTCACTCAACTTCCTCGATCCACTGTGGAGCTTGAAGAAAAAATTGATGTTTACTTTCACTTTAGCATCCTTCTTACCCTTCCTACGTCTACAACCAACCCTAGCAGCGGGCCTACACAACTCTCAAGCCGAAAGTCTCGTGTGAGTTTTTCGATAAAATGTGTCAGCCCCCTGGACTCACGAGGGGGGACAATAAGTTAACTTTCACCTTGTATTCACTTCCTTCCCTCCTCAACGTCTACAACCAACCGCGGCATAGTCTATGCGACCCTGAAGTACACATGATTCGTTCGAGAAGATACGTTCAGCCTCTGGCCTCACAAACTGGGACAGAAAGGACCCGTTTAACTGTCTCGAACCCGCTATAGAACTTGAAGAAGCAATTAATGTTCACTTTCACCTATTACTCTTTCCTCCCCCTCCCGCGTCTACAACCACCCCCAACCACACTCAAGACGAAATTCTCGCGCTAGTTTTTCGAAGAGATGCGTCAAGCCCTGAACTCATGATTGGTGACATGAAGGACCCCTCCCCCCTTCCAAGGAGAAAGGGGTCAACCTTCCTCTTCCCCTTTCTGCATCTACAACTACCCCCAGCTGGGACCACACCACGCTCTAGCTGAAATTCTCCCGTGAATCGTTCGAGGTGGTGCGTTAGTTACTGGACTCACGAGCGATGACATGAAGGACCCCACTTAATCATAAGAAGTATTGTAGTGATCGCAGGCCACTGGTGAATCCATACTTCCATACTGATATTATAAATGCAAAACTGTGTGTCTGTCTGTCTGCTAGCTTTTCACGGCCCAACAGTTCAACCGATTTTGATGAAATTTTGTACAGAGTTAGCTTACATCCCGGGGAAGGACATAGGCTTTTATCCCGGAAAATCAAAGAGTTCCCACGGGATTTTTAAAAACCTAAATCCACGCGATCGAAGTCGCGGGCACCATCTAGTAAATAATAATTTAAGTAAGTCCGTATACCCCGCTTCTTACTGTCTGTATAGTCGGCCTTTGATGGATAAAAAAACTAAATATCCTGCCATCATGTATCCTGTAAAAGAATAAAAAATTTCAAGCTCGCTACGCTGGTATTCAGCTGGAAAGTTTGTTATAATTATAAATTATAACACAATAAAAAAATATGTGCATAGGAACTTATATAATTAGGAACAAAAGACAGGATGTAATTTTTTTTAAACCAACAAAGGTGGCATGTCTATGGTATTGTTAATTTACGAAATCCTAATTGTACGTATTAATGATATTAAACTATGTAAAATTTTAAACTATTTAATCATTAATCATGTATCACTTGTAAAGGTGCAAACACATTACTGTGTTATACTGTGTCGACCGACAAAAAGCGATCGAAGTCATACATTTTATAATATGAAGATGAGCTCACTAAATTTTTATTTCGATGTCAATCGTCACAGTAATGTGTCAACAGCTTTACTGTTGATTAGATTTTAATTTATTTATTCACATTCCTAAGTTAGTAATGAAATAATGAATGAAATTTTGTATCAACTAAATAGCTATTATGATTCTTACATAAAATTTGTAAAAGTAGATAAACGATTTAATTAGTTAACTATGTAGTATTATAACATTTTATATAACAAGTTATTATAAAATTATCGTAGTTTGTAATCGGCTGAATCGTAAGATAGCATTTTTTAATATTACCTGAGACTGTTATGTGTAAAATATCGTAACTATGTATCGATTCTACAATAAATACTTATTGAAAAATATTCAGTGTTTTATTTCACACACTAGCTTGCCTCAGTTTTGTTCGTGTGGGTTACCTTTTTATTTTTAGGGTTCCGTACCTCAAAAGGTATTTCTTCTTTTTTGGCTTACTTATTGTCTGTCTGTCTGCCTATCGTGTCTGTCAAGACAAGGGGAATCAAAACCTACAGAGTACTCCCCGTTGACCTAGAATCATGAGGTAGCAATTTCTTAAAGCACAAGTAAAGGAAAAATCCGAAAATCGCGAATTTGTGGTAACGTCACAAAAATTAAAAAGTGAAATTTAAATTTTTGAATATCCGTGCGTTTATGATAGAGAGCCAGCGCGTCCCAGACCTTCGTTATTTTATAAAAGTTGGAAGTTTCTCTGTGTATTGTCTCCAACACAGGGAGGAACGATCAGCGACTATGAACTTTGGATCATGGTGGCTTTGCCTTTGGGAGATAACAGGTATATTCATTAATTAAATAGGTAGATGTACCTACCTACTATATCCACTGCGAGAAAAGCAAGTATGAAAAGACTATCAACTATGTTCGAAAACTTAAATGACTGTAATTGACGCATTGTTTGGTGTCCCAAAATTCTTGCTTGTATTTTTTTAAGGAATGCCTTTTATGTACTTAATTGCATATTTTCAAAAATATCCCTGGAATGTAATGCACGCGACCTTTCCAATCCAATTATTTGCCATTTAAGTAATTGTTTGCCAAAAACTTTACTTGTGGTATTTGATAGTTATAGGTAGGTAGGTATACTTAAATACATACAGCTGCAATATCAATAGCACGATATGCAGTATAGGTAAGTAGATAATTATAATATTATCTAGGTACTGATGTCACAGTTTTCATGGCTAGCATTTTATTTTATTTTCAGGGTTTTGTACCCAACGGCATGGTAGGGTGCCAACGGCGCCCTATTAGGTACTACCAAAGCCTCCGCTGTCCGTCCGTGTCTTTCACAAAATAGGTACAATTTTGTGAACCGTAATAGGTAAAGAGTCGTTTACAAAATGTGTATTTCTATTGCCGCTATAACAATAATAAAAAAATGACCGCCATGAAAATTAAAAAGTGCTATTTCTTGCACCATATGCATATGCTATTTCTACCACTTCCAGGAAAGCAAATATGAAGAACAAGAAATTCAAGCTGTGGCCATACACGTACAAACAAAGCTGTATCCAATTATAGTAGTAGCTATATATTGTCCGCCAAGGCACTCAGTAAAAAAAGATAAATATGTTAGTTTTCTAGAACAATATGGAAATAAGTTTATCGTAGGAGGTGACTTCAACGCTAAAAATACCTATTGGGGATCTAGATTAACTACGACTAAAGGAAAAGAACTACTAGAAGCAATTAAGCAACTGAAATGTAATGTAGCTAGCACTGGAAAACCAACATACTGGCCGACTGACCCTGGTAAAACTCCAGACCTAATAGACTTCTTTATCTACAAAAATATATCACCTAAATATCTTAGAATTGAAGAACGACATGACATGAGCTCTGATCATTCTCCAATATTACTTACACTAAGCGAAACAATCTTATTTAAAGAATCTACTCCGACCTTAGCAAGTAAAAAGACGGACTGGGAAGGCTTTAAACAAGAACTGAATTACAGCATTAATCTAAAAGTACCATTAAAATGTCCAGGACAACTAAATGAAGAGGTCAATCAATTTGTTGTAGACATACAACAGGCGGCCTGGAAAAATACTCCATCACAATATAAAAATATACCTAAAAGTACAGTGTATCCGAAACATATATTAAACCTAATAACTGAAAAGAGAAGGGCAAGAAATAGATGGCATCAGACTAGATCTCCATTAGATAAAAGAATATTGAATAAACTTACAAAAAAAATCAAGCGCGAAATCAAAAAGTATGAACAAATAACTATGGACAATTACCTTCAAAATTTGACAAATGACCGGAGCACCAATTATTCACTCTGGAAAGCGACAAAGAATATGGACAAGTCACTAATGCATATTCCCCCAATTAAAAAAGAAAACAATGAGTGGGCGATAAATAACGACCAAAAGGCTAAACGATTTGCAGAACACTTAGAGAATATATTTCAGCCATACGAAGGAGAAGAAATTGATAAAGACTCTACTAGGGAAATCAAGGAAGATGTAGACATCAAACTAGTGACACCCAAAGAAATATGTAGAGAAATAAAGCTCAAATTGGGTCCCAAGAAAGCTCCTGGATATGATTTAATTACGAGAGAAATTTTATTAAACCTTCCAAGGAAAGCCATAGTTAAGCTCACCACAATAATAAACGCTGCATTTAGGCTCAGGTACGTGCCTAATGTGTGGAAAGTGGCCGAGGTCATTATGATAGCTAAGCCAGGAAAACCACCTCATGAAGCAACATCATATAGGCCTATCTCTTTGTTGCCTATTATGTCAAAACTATTTGAAAAGCTCCTACTGAAGAGGATGAAACCAATATTAGAAAACAAAAACCTGATACCAGATCATCAGTTTGGATTCAGAGAGAAACATTCAACTATTGATCAAGTACATAGAATTGTTAACACCATAGAAAAAACAATTGAAGAAAAGAAAGTTTGTTCCACGGTATTTCTTGATATTGAAAAGGCTTTTGATAAAGTTTGGCATGAAGGTCTTATTCATAAAATAAGAAACGAGCTACCCAAATCATTCGCAGATATCCTGGAATCATA
Source organism: Maniola hyperantus (assembly GCF_902806685.2). Taxonomy (NCBI): domain Eukaryota; kingdom Metazoa; phylum Arthropoda; class Insecta; order Lepidoptera; family Nymphalidae; genus Maniola; species Maniola hyperantus. The sequence goes on along the minus strand of NC_048536.1, from coordinate 15,842,720 downwards.
CATAACAGATAGAGCATTTAGAGTAAGACAAGAAGATGCCTACTCTGAGCTTAAATGTATAAAAGCTGGAGTTCCGCAAGGGAGTGTTTTAGGGCCGGTCCTGTACCTATTATATACCTGCGATATTCCAGACCTTGAAAACAATACGATTGCCACTTTTGCTGATGATACTGCCATTATGGCCGTAGGAGGCACACATGAAGAGGCAGTGGGTAACGTACAAATAGCGCTAAATAAAGTCTATAAATGGACTAAAAAGTGGAGAATAAAGCTAAATGAATCAAAGTCAGTTCATATAGATTTCACAAATAAAACAAAAAAGTATCACGCTGTCTTCATAAACGACCAAAAAATCTCCTACGTGGATACAGCTAAATACCTTGGTATGACACTTGATGTGAAGTTGCGCTGGAAAGCTCATGTCAAGAAAAAAAGGAAAGAACTTGATATAAAGTATAAACAGATGTATTGGCTACTTGGTAGATATTCCTCGCTGTCAATACACAACAAGATTCTTTTGTACAGACAAGTCCTGATGCCCATTTGGACTTATGGCATACAGCTGTGGGGCTGTACCAAAAAAAGTAACATCCAAATCATCCAACGGTTCCAAAACAAAGTACTCAGGAATATTGTAAATGCACCCTGGTACATCAGAAATGATGATATTCATAGGGACCTTCAAATTGAATACGTCCATAAAGTTATCACCAAATCTGCCAAAGCCCACGACTATAGGCTTCACCACCACGTTAACGTTGAAGCAATCCAGCTGCTTGACGTAACGGAGACAGTGAGAAGACTAAAAAGGACCAAACCTTTTGAGTTAGTGTATAGTGATTAGTGATAGTGTACATAGTGTAAGTGCTGAAAGAACACGTGAACAAAGTGTCATATCTCAAATCAAGAAAGACTAAGATGCGTCAGTGGACAATTTCTTAGTATATAAGATAATTTATAAGTTTAGGTTAAAATAAAATTACTTATTAGTCATACATTAGGCTAGATCGTAATATAATTGAGTAGCTAATTGGCACTCAACAATAAGGAAAAAAAAAAAAAAAAAAAATTTCTTGCACGATGATACGGAACCCTTCGTGTGCGAGTCCAACTCGCAGTTGGCCGATTTTTATAAATAAGTACCTATATTTAAAACTACAAGGAGAAGGAAGACGCGCAAGCAAACCGGCAAAGCCAAGACGCGGTTTCTTTTTTTGAAAATCAGCTCAAACTAAACTTTCCTACCCAGCATAGCGATTAGCATGATAGCGGCAGTGACGTGCGTCAAATCTGCTCTGTGGTCAAGCCCAGGCGCATCTACAGTCCGTTCACTATATAAAGTGAACGGACTGTAAGCCCGGCGCATAATATTATCCTTCGTATTTTTTTTAAATAGATAAAGCGAGCAAACGAGCAAGCGGGTCACCTGATGTTAAGTGATTACCGCCGCCCATGAACATTTGCAGCACCAGAGGAACCGCCGATGCGTTGCCGGCCTTTTAGGAATTTGATGGTCCGCCCCTTGAGTACTACAGGTACAGTGCGACAAGGCTCTCTTGGCACTTGAATGACATTGACAGGGGGGCGCTGTTGGAGAACAAAGGCTTAGAATATTCAAACAAGAACAAAGGGGACACTTGACGGCAACGTTAGTAATGTTCCGATTTTCGCCTTGCTTTTGCCCGCTTGTCGCACTGTACACCAATTTCAACGGTATCTTAAATGCCATAAAGATGAGTTTATCTACTTAGTTATCAAAAAGACTTGACTCCACTCCGTCTGTTTGCACTGACCCTAAGATACTAAAGAACGATTCTGCACTATAATTTTTAAAGTTCCGTACCTCAAAAGGAAAAACCGAACCCTTTATAGGTTTACTTTGTTGTCTGTCAAGAAACCTACAGGGTAGGTACTTCCCGTTGACCTAGAGTCATGAAACTTGGCAAGTAGGTAGGTCTTATAGCAGACATTAGGGAAAAAATCTGAAAACCGTGAATTTGTGAAAAAAATAATTAAATTGTGGTCATAAACTAAAAATTTCTTTAAAAAAAACTAAAAATTAGTCTTTTCAATTTTCGAAGTAAGATAACTATATCAAGTGGGGTACCTAATTACCTATCATATGAAAGGGCTTCACCTGTGCATTCTAAAACAGAATTTTATTCATTTTTATGCATCTTAGTTTTTGAATTATCGTGCAAAATGTACGACAATACGACTGAAGTACGGAACCCTCGTTGCGCGAGCCTGACTCGCACTTGGCCGTTTTTTCTTACGAATAGGTATTCCGTTGTAATTTCCTCCTCGTTCCACATTAGCGGTAAGAGTGACCGATTGATCCTCGGGTCGAACTACGATTCCGAGGTCAATATTTACATGACTAGTCATTCGGTAATGCGTTTGTTGATATGGATTTGGTACAAAATACAAATCAACTCTGTAAGTATAATTAAATATTCCGGTATTTGTGCCGTTATTTAAAAATGTGCACAGTGTTAACTTCATATACTTATTAGTATCAATTTAACTTGCATTTAAGATTTTAAACAAAATCTTTTTTTAAACTTTTAGAGCCTTTGAGGTCTTATTATGGGAGCCTGGGAGGTAGGTAATAGGTTCGATTCCCATGGGGATTAATATGGGAATTCGTAATTTCTTGCCTCAAGCTTGATCGTGGAGGCTTCGGCCGCGGCTAGTAGGTATCCACGCTTCTGGCAAAACCGCACCACATAGCGATTTAGACCTCTAAATGGCTATGTGGTACGATGCCGTGTAGGTAGAAACCGTAAAAGCTGCCTTTTACTTATAGGGTTCTGTAACTCAAAAGGAAAAATAAAAGCCTTATAAGATCGCTTTTTTATCTGTCTGTCTGTTTGTCCGTCTGTGCGTCTGTCCGTTCGTGTCTGCCAAGAAAACCTATAGGGTACTTCGCATTGACCTAGAATCATACAGGTGTATAAAGGTGGGACAAAAATAGTGTATTGAAAACCTATTCGCTACATGTAAAGGATGCGTCGAAGAGTCCAATGTTCTGCAGGAGGCAGGTGTTCCTGCACCTGCTCTATTTCAAAGTAGGTACCTACTCAGTTACCTTTTATTTTCCTGTATCGTATCTAAATAATATTTAATTAAAATCGATAAGTACAGTTACCTAACGCATCATCTATAAATATAAAATTCAAAGTCCTGACTGACTGACATATATATCAACGCACAGCCTAAACCGCTGGTCCTAAAGACATGAAATTTGGAGGGTCTATTAGAGTAGGTATCCACTAAGAAAGGATTTTTCGAAATTCCACCCCTAAGTGGGTTAAATGGGGGATGGAAGTTTGTATAAAAGTCCGTCATTTTTCCAGTTATTTGCATGAAAATTGGTATTTGGGTTTTCGGTTACAAATGAAGAAATACGTGTTTCAGGATTTTTGGAAAATTCGCCCATAAGGGTGGTAAAATAGGGGATGAAAGTTTGTATGGGCATGTTTTAATTATTGATATCATTAACTTGAAATTTTTAAAGTAGGGTTTTTCTTGAGGTTAGGTGTCAGCTAAGAAACGACTATGAGAAAATCCCCTCCTAATGGGATGAAATGGGGGTTGGAAGGTTATATGTTATTCGGTGCTGTTCAGGGTGCGTGTCCTGATGTTATAATGTTTGTTTCTGAAAAAAAAAAATCCTGTAGGCCACGCGGGCGAAGCCGCGAGCAGAAGCTAGTGGCTGTACATTTTTGTTTGTGTAACATCTCAACTGTTTACCTACCCATATACGCAATAAAGAAATTTGTATTTGTATTTGCATCTTTCGATGAGTATTTCGCGCTTTACACAGTAACATCAGAATATTTTGTGAGTAGGCTAGATATAAGTAAACAGTTATAAAACACGGATTAAAATTTAAATAAAACACCAATAAAAGATTTACGAACTGAAAATAATAGGCTTTTTCGCAAATAATTATGCCTACAATTAAGTGAATAATTTAACAATAATTAGTTGTTACGAAATCCTGTATAGTGTTTTAACTTTTTAACTTTCCAACCCGGATTAGGTACCTTCCTATCATAACTAAGATTATGTGAAACTCATTATTTTTCATTACATAGGCACATCTGGTTCATTAATTGTAATTATGTTTTAATAACACTTATTAACAGTACCTACCTACCTACTAATGTACGTAATCTATCATAATGTAATCGGTTAAAAAAACAACGATATTTTGTTATCAAATACTTACCTAACAATCTCTAATGGCTACACAAATACCTAAAACAGGACTAAAAAAATAAAAAAATGTAAAATCAATCCTTTCTTTCGACGAGAATTTTGTGGAGTACAGCTAGTTAGACTTTCGTCGTTTTTAGGGTTCCGTACCTCAAAAGGAAAAACCGATCGAGTGCGAGTCAGACTCGCACCGAGGGTTCCGGGACTGTAGTAACAATCGTATTTTTTCGACATTTTTCACGATAAATCAAAAACTATCTCTATCTTCTCTATATAATAAACTAGTAGGGCGCGTGGGTGGTCCGCGAGCATGCAGCGTTGCTTTTACAATACGCGGACCTTGTCTTAAATAAGATTTTTTTAATAGTTTGGTCGTCCATATATTTTGTATGGAAAAATAAATTCCGCCATCTTGAATTTTTTTTCTATTCGTCGGTTGACCCTCGGATCCTGATCATCTTTTGCTAAGAAACCACTCTTCCATCTTTTATACTCTCCAAGATGGACACCGACGAAATTTTTATGGCAGCCATCTTTTTTTCGCCATTTTGAATTTTTTTTCAGCTCACTGGCAATTGGATGACGTTTCAAGTGTCATTTGCTCAAGCACCCCCCACCTATCTTCAATACCTTAAGCGTGCTCTTCACCCGTCTTCGAAATCCTCAATCATCAGCTCTCTCCGTATTTTTCTTCCGAATGAATTTTTGTCCTCTATACGAAACAGTCAGTGAAAAATTTTTTTTTCATACAAAAATGTTCAGGAGAGTTGATCAATGAGTGAGTGAGTCAGACCCGTATATTCAATGTACTCTGGGGTCAGTCAGTGAATCAACACAAACAGCTATATGTTGCTGATCGCAAATCTCGAGAATAGCTGAACCGATTTCGCTAGGTAATTCTTTTTTTATAATATTCCTTGAAGTACGAGGATGGTTCGCACGGAGAGAAAAATTTAAAAAATTGCCCGAAAAACAATCGACTGTTAGGCGGTACGAAGTTCGCCGGGTCAGCTAGTTAACTATGTATAAAAATATATAAAAATCTTTTTGAATGTACAGGTAAGTACTGGTAAAGCCCTTTCATATGATACCCCACTTGGTATAGTTATCTTCCTTTAAAAATTGAAAATACTAATTATTTGTTCATGAACACATTATTCCTAGTTTCATGAAAACGCCCGCAGCAAAGTCTGCAAGCGGGCGCGGTGGCGCTTGGAGGCTTTCAACCGGCGGCGGCGGCGGCGGCGGCGGCGATCGTAGCCGCGTATAGCCGGCTATCTCTCAGCGCCGCTACTCCGGCCTCCGCTAGTTCGGCTTCAACCGCCGATAAGCGTGCATGTGAAGTGTGCCCGATCGCGAACAAACCGCGCACGCGCTCTCGCGATCGTGAAACCACCCAACCCGACAAAACATATACATTCGGGGAAAAAATAATTTCACACCATCCTCTTTCCAAAAGTGACAGACGACAGTGACATTTCGGGGTGTCGTTGACAGACCAAGTTTTTGTTATGATTTCGTAAAAATTAGTTAAAAATTTTCAGTGAGCTTGCAAATTTTGTAGTGAATAAGAAATAAGGTGACGGACGATTGACCGGTGATATAGTGACGTAAAGTCGCCGTAAAATACATAAAATAGTGTTGTGTTGCAATGAGTCCGGGTGAGGCGAGTTAGCGGAATGATGCGCAAGGAGACTGCCGGCTGTCCCGGCGGGACTGAGGTCGCCCTGGACTCCACGGACTGTCTCACGCTCCAACAGATACTCCAGGCCTTCAACTCGCACATAAGCGAGGAGCACGCCTGGGCGCTGTTCTACCAGGCTTCCCGCTGCTTCCAGAAGTGCTTGGACGAGGGAACGGCGTATTATTTGCCAACGGAGCTAGCACATGTGGTATTGCATAAGGATGGGACAGTGCATCCACGCACGCTGTTGCATACAGGAGGTAAGTTGATCTCGCAAACCTACTTTAAAATTCAACCTCACCTCAGTCACCTCAATGACGTTACAGTGAATCAAGAGTTCATGTAGGTAGGTAGGTAACAAAGTTTGATTAAAACCGTTAGGAAGTTATCATTTATCATGGACGCTTGTTCAGTGTATAGACGATGATAGCACAAATAGGTGCCAAGGTAGGCACCTAGGTACCTTCTTATTTTGTGATGATACGACCGTCGTCGCTTTTCATCATCATTTCAACCCGGTTTCACTGGTCTCCCCTCGGAGTCGGAATAAAAAAACCAGTGGTAGTCTATCGGCCTCTTATTCGAGAGGGCCAGGGTTCGATCCCGGGCACGTACCTGCCTCTAACTTTTTAGAGTAGTGCTTTAACGGTGAAGGAAAACATCGTGAGGAAACCTGCATGCCTGAGAGTTCTCCATAATGTTCTCAAAGGTGTGTGAAGTCTGCCAATCCGCACTTGGCCAGCGTGGTAGACTATGGCCAAACCCTTCTCACTCTGAGAGGAGACCCGTGCTCTGTAGTGAGCCGGCGATGGGTTGATCATGATGATGATGAAATATCACTAACTGGGAAAACATCGTGAGGAAACCTGCATGCCTGAGAGATATCCAAATCCACTCTATAATGTTCTCAAAGGTGTGAATCTACACATTCCCAGCGTGGTGGACAGCAAGGTCGACTTAGTACAAAATCCATTATAAAGATCATAGTTTTTTTTACATTGGACCTATTCGTGAATTTACCTATAACCTATGACCTAGGTTCCTAAGTTAGCAAGATCGATTTTTGTGCCACCTATCAACAAAAAAAATACCTATCTCTTGAAACCGTACAATTTGTACAATAATCAAGACCAGTGCCATTGACAACCCTTCATAATGTAGCTATCTACCTACTATCTCGTATCGGACCTACGTATTTACGCATAATAAGCGTGCGTTTCCACTGAAGCGGAGGACATTTTTAATAGACTAATCAGGTTATTTTTAGATGTCGTGATATTTTTATCACGTACTAGCGACCCGCCCCAGTTTCGCATGGGTGGCAGTGTAGATACTTATGTAGTGTCACTTCCATACTAATATTATAAATGCGACCACCGCCGCCTCCGTCTCGTTTTGTTGCGCGTAATATTTGTTAATTTTCGATGGAAGCTTGATTTCTTCCGACATTTTGTTCAAATATCGTCATATTTCAACAAATAAACACAAACCAATATTAAACTATAGCTATAAACCTTCCTCTTGAATCACTCTATCTATTAGTGAAAACCGCATTAAAATCCGTTGCGTGGTTTGAAAGATCTACGCGTTCATACATACAGACAGCGGGAAGCGACTTTATTTTATACTACTATGTTTTTATCACGTAACCTGCTAATTGGCCGAAAATAGACGTCTTCTGCTCTGATCCGCTCCGCTTTAGTGGAAAGGGAAACCGATCCATACAGATTTTCTCGGCCATGTGACAAAAATTATAAAGTTCTTACTTACCTACCTATCTAAAGATTTAAGAAAGTGTTTACAAATACCTAAAAGGAACTTATCGCTTGAGGTCGAATAACTATAAAATATTTAGGTTTATCAATTAGACATTGCCAAAATTAGCAAATCCAATGGCGGTAGGCAAATATAATATGTAGTTTGAGCTATAGTTAATGACCTTGTGATTAGGTTATCAATGTTTCTATTCGGTTTAAAAAAAACTGCTGAGTTCTTATCAACCACTTAGTAATAATTAATGTTCGCTCATTTCAAATGCTGGTGCCACGGTCTGGTAAATAGTCAGACTGAAATAGATTTTCACCTAGGTACCTAATACCTACCTTGCATGTAGGGGTGTAATTCGACCAATTTTCAATTTCGTCTTTCGTCGTAATTTTACAGTCTTTGAAACACTATCTATATTCTATATATATATATAGATCTTTAGAGCGAAGGTATATATATCTGTATAGCTGGATTGCCATCTCAACCAGTCGCGTACCATAGGTAGGCACCTACTACCTAGGTGCCTAAATCTAATTTTTGTAGGAATCCATTATTAATTTATTACGCAGGCACCTATTAATAATCCGAATCTTCGACATGACGTAACTATATGTACACTTATCACTGTTATCACTTAGTTATCAGTTTTCTCCTTCGATCAATAAAACGTTATCTTATATATGTATTTCTTCTAGCGTTCAGGAAGCTAAGCGGCTCGGACTAATAAATATTGTAATTCAGTCTAATAGCTGTATCTAAAACATCTTATTCTTAACCCATGTTTTATTTAAGTTAGATAAATATACTTAAAATTAACTTAGGTAATTACCTTTTTAGTTAGCCCCGAAACCAATCCTCAGCCTTCCATCCAATTCAGGCAAGACATACAGGTCTAATAATATTAGGTTGGTATGAGATAATATTATAGACTCATGCCCCATAAGCTGTTAGAATAAGAATTCTTAATTTTATCCCGAAAAATCAAAGTCTCCACGTGATTTACGAAAACCTTAATCCCGCGCAGACGAAGTTGCGGGCGTCATCTAGGTACAATAGGTACATAGTAAATCTTATGTATTAATGGAAAGTCAAAAAAGTGAAATTTAACAACAACATTGGCTACAAAATGAAGTAGCTTATTTTTGACATAATTAATAACTAATTACACCTAACTATCTGCCGTACTCAGAGTCGCTAATGGTTACTTAAGATTGAGTTAAAACGAGACAGATTTATGTGAGAGATACCTATAGCTCTGTCCCGTTTTAACTAAACTTAAGTAACGATTAAGCGACTCTGAGTACGGCAGCATGACATTAGCTAAAGTAAACAAACAACATTCTTCTTGTTCCTAAATAAAAGTGTCCATTAATGAAACAAATTCTTATAAATGTCGTCATTATAATCATTTCTATGTATCTAGGCGTGTGACACCAATCCTCAACGGCACCTTCAGATTTTATTATTTACGGATGCATTTCCACCGGTCGAACAGCTTTAGGATCTGTACACACCTGAGCTGCGCTGCGCGTCGCTTCAGTCCGACTGCAGAAAGCGTCACTTCAGGCCGCTCACGGTACCTATCGCACTACAACTGCAGTACGCGGCAGCTCGCGTCACTTCATAGAGTAAAGTAATACACTGGAAATAGAGAGCCTTCTCATAAGTTTTTAATGTCACCCAAATTCCTAATGCAAACCTAGCACCATCTATTAGTTGGTCACCTACAACTGTAACTGTATACATTCCTATAGGTACCTACATACATATATACCTACTATACCTATAAATAAATAGGTGGTACCTACTACGTGCGTTATATAGGTAAACCAAAACCACAATAGACCTTTGACTTTACAGTGTTTTATTGAGTTTCAAAACAAGTATTAATTTAACAATAATACTTAATTTATTAGTGAATTGAAAACAATAAAACACTGAAAAGTCAAAGATCCATGTGATTTTGGTTTATCTATTCAATGCACGCAGTGTAACAGGACCACCTTTTTGGCACCTTAATTATAGGTTCATTGGAATAACAACACTGATTGTGATTTACTTTTTATTTTTATTATGTCTCACAGATCACTAAATGTTAATTTCACGAGAAGACGAAGTAGAAACCACTCGACTCGACGTACTAGTAACGGAATTTACCTTTCGCCAAAACAGAAAAAACAAAACACCATGCCGATTCACAACACAAATGGCAGCCATTTGCAATCTCTGACTGATCCACTGATCTCTGACCATAGAGTAAAGTAAATCAAGCAATAATTTAGTTCAGCTGACCAACAAATAGACAGCGCTAGTAAAAACTACAATAGGTGATACTAAGCGACTTTCCGGCCCCTGCGTCACTTCTATGCCCGATCGCGTACGAACAACAACGTCGCAAGATGAGCGACATTGAAGAGGGAAAGGGTGGAAGCCTAGGGGTTGGGCATTTTGAGGATATACTTTTAAGAGCCCGTCATGTGCCAAAAATTAAAACTACGTTATTTATTTTGAGGTCTATCACGCCTATACATTAAATACTTAACTCGATGCGCGTGTATCTTATCCGAGCGCCGTACGCATTCTGTAGCGACGCGACGCGCCGCTGGGTATGTCGCACTAGCGTTGCTGCACCGCGCGTCGCTTCGCTGCGCTTCACAATATTCTCCCAGCCGCGACGCGCGGCAACGCGCGGTGAAGCGCTGTGCAGCGCCGCTCTAGTGCGATATGCGCCATACAAAGTGATAGAAATAATATTTTGACGCTCTGTGCCGCGACGTGCAGTGACACGCAGCGCAATTTAGGTGCGTACAGACCTTTATATTATGCATTTTGTTGTACACTGACCTATTTTGTTAAGAATTGCTAGTAGCTGTATGGTTCGACCCACTTGTCCGACCATTACGCCATTTTCTATTTGAAATTGGCATAGTGACGACTGTCGACCAAAATCAGCGGGGCGATTGTCTAAAACCTGCATCAATCATTATTACAATCTCAATTGTTCTGATTGGCTGAATTTGTGCGATTCTTGTTGCAACAATGAGCAACAATGCATTGTGGCCAATAGTGAGCGAGCATTAACCAATCAAAGATGATTGCGATCGTGACATTGTAGCTGTCAAACAACCGTGGCCCTATCGCGGTTGTTTGACAGCTACAATGTCACGATCGCAATCACCTCTGATTGGTTAATGCTCACTCACTATTGGCTACAATGCATTGTTGCAACAAGAATCGCACAAATTCAGCCAATCAGAACAATTGAGATTGTAATAATGATTGATGCAGGTTTTAGACAATCGGCCTACAGCGTTAGAGCCACCGAATCACACCGATCATTCATCATCATGATCAACCCATCGCCGGCTCACTACAGAACACGGGTCTCCTCTCAGAGTGAGAAGGGTTTTGGCCATAGTCTACCACGCTGGCCATGTGCGGATTGGTAGACATCACACACCTTTACAAGAGAACATTACTGAGAACTCTCAGGCATGCAGGTTTCCTCACAATGTTTTCCTTCACCGTTAAAGCAAGTGATATTTAATTAATTAAAACGCACATAACTCCGAAAAGTTAGTGGTGCGTGCCCGGGATCGAACCCCCCGACCTCCGATTAGAAGGCGGACGTCCTAACCACTAGGCTACCACAGCTTACTAGGCTATCACAGTTCATTACTGAATACACACCGATCATTACTGACTAGTAATTACTTTGTTAGTTTGTTGTAGGTTTCTTCTCATACCAAGGCGCGTTCAGAACCCTCGTAGCTTTCGTTTTAAGTTGACATAAGTGAAATTAAATTCAACAACTTACTATTATTTTAAATCATATTATTATATTATATATAATTTAGAATTTCAACAATCTCGTGGGAACTCTTTGTGTTTCCGGGATAAAAAATAGCAAATGTCATTTCTAGGACTTTAACTATATTCACCCAAAAAATCAGATCGACCTGTCGTTGCTCTGTTGTGGCGTAATTGCCAACAAACACACTTTCGATTTTATAGTATTTTAAGTTTTAGGATTCTGGGTATACTATGGACCTAAAAGATCAAAACTGAATGTATATTTTTACTTTTTGCGACCCGATTTTCAATGTCGTTTCCGCTCTGTCGCCCTTTTTGTACCAGCCAAGTTCAAGCTGTTAAAATTCACACGTTAATCAGGTAATCATACTGTATCTTCATAGTTTTCAGTAATTTTAAAGTTAGATTTTTGGACTAGTCTGATTATTCTAAAGGGAAACTTTAGTTGCGGTTGGTCCTTTAAGCTTCTTTGAATTAATTGTGACAGCGTGCAATATAAGTATCTACATAATATAATAGTAGATAGTCAACGGACAGCCAAGTTACTCGCAATGTTTACCCAAGTCGGTTCCGAATGGGTGTCCGAACTTCGAAAGTTTGGGAGTCCAGTTTGGCTGTTTATACCTCCCTCATTCAGGGTCTCCAACTACAATTATTCTAAGGTCTCCACACTAACCAATCCACAAGACATCATCATTATCAATACACATACACTGCTGGGCATAGAGTTCTTGTAGGGACTTTCACAGGCCAAGGTCTTGCGACGCCTGAATCCACCCTACTAGTCGTTTGATGCTTTCTGTCTACCTAGTGGGGTCTTCCAACGCTGTGCTTTCTGGTGCGAGGTCGCTATTCTAGCACCTTCTCAACCCAACGACTATCGGTTTTTCAGACTATGAGCCATGCCCATTGCCACATCAACTTTGTTAACGGAGGGACGGACTGGGATTTTAAGATCCTGGGAAGATATCTAAAGGCTGCGAGATCTTTTATGTGTATTGAGCTATGTCGGTTATTCTGGATCTCCTACAAGATATCGGGTCACGTAAAATATACGAAATGTGTATCGAATCGACGAATGTGTTCCACGCTGTAGCGTTGTGTGCTATTTTAAATTGAGATTTAAATTGCATGTTGATGAACTCTGAACGGGCGACGGGTTACGGGCGTGGAAATACTGTACACAATAGTGTTGTATGCTCGTGTACACCATTATCGCAATAAACTAGGCAAAGACCGAGACATTCGCTGCGTAGAATAACGGTTTTGTGCAACTTAGGTCCACCTCATGCGGCTAAAGTTTGTTAACTTTGGACTTTTTTTTTGTCTATAACCTTAATCATGAAGGAATAGTTCGTAAACAAAATCAATTAATGGGTTGGTTTTTTTCGAACTAGCAGCCTTTCTAAAGCAATATGATTTTTGAATATTCAGATTATAGGTTTCTGTTACAAATGATAATTTCACTTTAAAAGAAAGCATTTTTGTAATGCATTCTTAATTTTATTCTGGTATCCGTTATAATAATTATATGATTTCGCATTGCAGTTTACAAATGTAGACTGTACAGTGAACTTTACGCCCATCTTATTGTTCTGTCACCTTTCAAGTTTTCTCTCTGATCGAGGCACTAGAAATTGCCTTAGTTCCGGAAGAAACTCGAATGCACTTTTTATAGATGCAATATTTTATTGATCCGGTGTGTCTTACAATTTTCTCATATCTATAAAACTGTGCTTTTTATACTAGTACCTTCACAATAGGAGCACAAATACTTGGTAATGTTAACTCTGAGTTCTGGTAATTGCTTTTCAAAAGCTTATCGCATACACACAAGGTTCACATTTCAAATGTTTTAAATACGTAGTTGTAAGTAGTAATTGACTTAATTTAACTTGATCTTCTCTGTAAAATAAATCTAAATGGTTATTCTACAGAGGAGATCAAGTAGTGAATCTATTATCGTAAAATTTTAAGTAGGTTTTTAGGACGGTAAGTATATTTTGAAATTATTATTTATTTAGAAAATAATATGCTAAGCAGCTTCCGCTGATGCGTTTTTATCAAATTGTGCTTCGAGTTCTTTTAGTTGATTATACCTACACATTTAAGTATCTAAATTGCTTAGGAAGTTATATCTATGTATTTGTCATTTGGAAGAATTTACTCACCAGGACAATATTATGGTTCTTCTTACTTTCTTGATAGATTATTTTCGTCTTTATTTCTTAAGTAGTTCACTTGGATTTCTTCGATCTAACCGTTTAACGGCTTCTTGCCGAATATAAATCTCGAAACTATAACCATAAATTCTCCTTTTGCCAATAAGTTAGCATTCCACAAATTGTTTCCCAACAAATAATCGTACGCGGTTTCTTTGATGGTGCAAAACTAAAATTCATTTACATAGAAATCACCTTTTGTGGGCTATCAATAAATAAATAGTCTTTCAAAGCGTGGCTTCCGTTAAAAAAAGCTTATAAAATGCAGACGACAATAGGACTGAGTTCCTTTTTCTTGTATTTATAGATTTTAAACTGGTTAGTTACACTTTGGAAGTTGTATAGTCCTCCCAGTCTACCTGTTATTTTACGTGGTTTCCTAGAAAAGGCGGTCGAGGGTGTGCAGGTAGGGAAGGTATAGTATAATAATTACTATTCTAAGCTTCCCTTTTTACATAGTCCCGGTCCTGTGGGAAAATATAATTTAAGAATGAATTTGGCTATTTGACCAAAGTAAGTTTTATAAGTATCTCGAAAGTGAACCCAATCTTCAAAGTAATTTTTCATGTTTAAGTAAGTCAGTAGGTAACCAATTTTATTTTATTTTATTTTATTACATTCTCCTTCAAGCTGGTATAATTATACGTCATTAAGATTATGTAGGTGCCTAAATTAGTTTTAGTACCTACATTATAATCTACTCCTAAATTTAAGTATTTAATCTAATATGCTTCTTTATTTAAAACAAACACTGCTTAAGATTTTGTTCGCGTAAATCTTTGTTCCGTTAAATTCATGAATGGTTGTTTTATCTTAATTTTAGACACCTTATTGTTATTTTTATCTTTATTTTTTTCTTTTATCCTTTCTCTGTAAAACCTAGACTTCTAACACAAATGACATAAATAATGACTAGCCTTTTGAAATTAATTAGAATTCCGATCTTGTCTATCAAAATTTTTTAACAAGACGTATTTAGGCTAATAAGTTGGATGCTTTTATGTAATAGCTAACTCTCCTCACCTCTGCTAATCTTTAGTCTTTCATTGAGTCGCAAAATCACTGACTGCTTTTTGAGTCTTGAATATTTTGATGAGCTACATTATGTACATTAGCAGTTCCTCTCTTAGATAAAGGAATGACCTCCGATCGCTACGACTGAGCGCAGTGGCGACACATCCTTATTAATCTAAGGTTCAAAAGCTTGGCTCCGAAGCCTTTCTTTACCGATGCTTCATCATCATCATGATCAACCCATCGCCGGCTCACTACAGAGCACGGGTCTCCTCTCAGAGTGAGAAAGGTTTTGGCCATAGTCTACCACGCTGGCCATGAGCGGATTGATAGACTTCACACACCTTTGCCGATGCTTGGTTAGTCTTAATCAGACTTTTCTCAAGTAAATACCTACCTGCTATTTTATTTTGCCTAAGTTTATCTTAATTTGACTTTATAAGCACCTTCAGTTTATTGCAATTTTTTAATGTGTAATTTAATACCATAATTATAAACGTTTTAAAACATTATGGCGTCATAAATGTTGTTTAAAAATTACAATTTCCCCATTAAAATTTATCACCTACCTATTATCTACTTCAGCTGTCGCAACAGGCAGACTGCTTCGTCCATAAATAGCCCATTGACACGTGTAGGTACCAGGTTTCCATAAATACTCAACAAGTTGGCGTCACTGTGGCTTGGCTGTATAAGGGTGGGTCCTAGCAGCTTCAAGGTCGACCGATCGATATCCTCGGAACTGTAGAGTGTAGACTAACTCCTTTGTTGCTGTACTGCTTACGTCACATCCGGTTTATAAATAGAGTTGCCAACTTTACAGAACTTTTCGTTAAGTAAAATGAGATAATAATGAGGACGGCATTGAGTAGTAAAACCTTTAACATTTTGGCTTTCAAGTTAAATGTAGCTTGGCGTAGTAGGTAGTTATAGCTTAGTCAATTTACTTAACCGGCACTCGCTTCGAGGTGCACATTCCCACCTTTGTTCTAGAAATGTTATTAAAAGACGAGTAAAAATAAATGGTTTCGTTGACAATATAAAAAAAATTGTTAAATAACAATATAAAGTATCTGTAACTTAATAAAAATTCCACGCTAACGAAGTCGCAAGAAAGAAACCATTAAAAGTATCTACATATTGCGAAAAAATTCAATTTTTTTTAAATTGAGATAGCGGGCAAACGAGCAGGCGGGTCACCTGATGTTAAGTGATTGCCGCCGCCCATGAACATTTGCAGCACCAGAGGAACCGCCGATGCGTTGCCGGCCTTCTAGGAATTTGTTGGTCCGCCCCTTAAATAACCCCATATAATAATAACCGCACAACAGACGGAAACGTTTAAGTGCGGAAACCAGCCCAGAGCGAAGAAGAACCCCATGTTGTAATCTAAAGGGAACACCGCCGAAGGGAGTTGATTCCACACTTTAAATGTGCGTGGAAAAAAGGATCTGGCACAACGGTCATGTCAAATTGATGGTCTTGTGGTCATCCTGACAAAAATAATTAATTACATTCAGCAACATTTATAAATAAAGTTCGTTATACTCAAAGTACTTAATTTACTGTTAATGTCAACGTTGAAACCATGTATGTTGAAACGCGCAAACAAAAAAGTAAAGACATTCACGTTGTCCACCCGCCTGTACCACAGTCAGCGGCGTAGCTAGGTAACCAAGGGCCCTGGGGCAAATCAAAAAATGGGGCCCCACTGCTATCGAAACCGGTTAGGTTTTATCAAGTAAAAATATTTAATATACAATTATACATTGACAGAAAGAATTTAGGGGAATTTCTTAGTAACCTTCTAATTTCTCTCAACTGAGTTGCCATGATTAAAGTCAGGTTTCAACCTGTCATATTTATTTTGAAAATGGAAATTTTTTCAAAAGTTTAGTTCGATCGAGATTTTCTGGTAAGGATTCGAGGGCCCCCTGAGCTTTAGGGCCCCGGGGCACTGCCCCGCCTTGCCCCAAGGTAGCTACGCCACTGACCACAGTCCACAGTACCCACCAGTACCCCAGTACCACATGCCTGGTGCGGTTTATGTAACATTCTTAGAATGGCATGTGCTGGCACGCGACGCCGCGGTCCCCTGGACACCTTTTGCCAATTATCGTCGTTCGCTTGGGATTCTTTACACCGAATTTATTATTGAGCTGGTACATCATTTTTGATCGTGAAAGATAGTTAAAGTTTCCTACAGTACGCGGCAGAAAGTAATGTACATCGGCCTTTAGAATGACATTTCGGCTTTGTAGAGTGTTGTCTCTGTCACTCAAACCTATTTGACGTTTTGTCGGTCTCAACGACAGAGACAATGCTGTACAAATCTGCTATCTCCTTCTAAAGGTCAATGTACAATACTTTCCGTGCTGTTCTTTAATTAAAATAAAATTCTTGTAAATAATATACACGAGCACAAAATTCTTAGCCTCTTAATAATTAAGTTAAAGAATAAGAAAGCATGTAGGGTGAATAAGGAATAATTGCCTCAAAAATCGGTTTAAAAATAGCAGACTCTGGTTAGGGAGCATGCCAGTTGCCATGCTATTTACAGCTAGGTACTATTCGGTCTGTACTTAAGTGCCCCAAACACCAAAGTAATCAAAAGCATAATAAAAACACTAATTTTTAAGTTACTTATTATTGAACAACTCATAAAATATACTGTGAAAGGGTTTGCACAACTTTTATTCCTGCCTTATTTTCAGATAAGATTTCCCCTATCTTTATCTGCCTTTTTATTTTATAAATGCGTTTGTATTTTGTAAAACGAAATATTGGGGCCGATTCTCTTGTACTACAACTACTGTAAACTAAATTAACAGGTATATATCTAGTGCTACCCTTTTTCCGCAAGCAACACTATGACAGGGATAGCAATAGATATAGGCGTGTTATTTTAGTTTAGTTTAGAGATTGTGTACAAGAGAATCGGCCCCAATATTCACGTAGATTGTATGTACACCAGCTTGTATTAATTCAGTAAAAAATCGTCGTGCGATAAAACAATCAACTTTGAAACTGTCTTAATTTGATTAATGAATACTATCGAAATAATTGTACAGCAGGTACAAATCGTTCAACTCATTTTTATGAACTTCACCCGAACGCAATTTATCATCGCTATCTAACTACTTATTATCTGTGACGAATTCAGTCAAGTTTTGCATGTGTTTTCTATTTGTCGTTATCGATAGATAAGAAATGAACGGCCTTTGTTTTGATAAGACATGTAATAAAGAAAATTCGGTAAGTACTTTTAGTACAGAATAATAATGATTTGGAAAGCGAATAAAAACTAAACGACAATAGATTTTTATAGAATTTTAAGTTTATATATGTAACGAATACTTTGATAAAACATGATAGGAACTTAAAGTAGACTTTTCCCCTTCTATTTGCCCTCCTAAACCTTAAAGCCATGACAGGAGCTAATTAAGAAGAACAAATTTAAAAATTATTATTTAGAAATTTCTTTGAAGTGTGGGTAAAAAACACTATTATAAAAATTAGGAACAGACTACAAAAATTACTCACTGTAATTTCTGTAGTTAAAAAGAGTAAGTAATTGAACTTTGAAGAAAGAAAAACATATTGGGCACCTAGTTCATTGAACTGGACCTCAGGTTACGCAACATCTCTTTTTACAATAATGAGGCATTTATATAAATTGTTGAGCCACAGCACTAGCCGAATGTAATGACTTATGGCCCGAATGATAACACTGACGTTTATGAGTATGTAGGCGCGCTAGACACGTACATCAGAAATAGGAAGGAGAATGACCGATAATTATTATTATTAATCCTCAGCCGACATCAGAACATATCAGAACGTAGTAATTAACCACTAGGTACTTTAATCAATGATCTTTACAATTAGTTCTCAGCACTTTAAACAACCTATTGGATGAGTCGGGATTTACTTTCTTAAAAGGAACCAGGCCGCATATGTGAACTAACGATATTCTTGTGTTATCAAATTACATGGACTATCCTCAATTATTATCATGGAAACTCTCACGTATAGCACAGGGAAACTATCAACGTAAGGTAACGAAGTAAACCTAACCTAACCCTACCTAGGTCGCCTCCAACCACCCCTCACAGCGACCCCTCACCTCACTCTAACCTAATCTCAACATCATCATCATCATCATCATCATCATAGCATCATCGCATCATGTGATTAGGGCACAATTGCTATTGCAACCTCTGAATCAAATCACTAGCCATTTCTTTATCTGATCATCTAAAGACAATCTACCACTGGTTCGGAATGCTACAGCCTACCGCGAGAAGAGCCAGCAAGAAACTCGCGTGGCGACTAGCTCAATCATCAATCTCAACTTCATGAACACTCTTAAATTAATCATTGCATTGACACTCACTATCTAAACCAGATCATATTATTGACTCCTCTTTACTAACTCGCAATATCACAATAGCTCTACCTTATCCACTCTATGCGCGTCTACATACCGAATGCCATAGCATCGTGCGCTACGGCGCCTCGAACACTATTCATCCAGGTATGCAATCGCCACACTATACCTACGCGAATCCCACTCAAGGGATCGCCAGCTCGTGCCCGGTTTCCTCGAAACCACCAGAATGCAAGATATTCGATCTAATGGGAAACTCATTGTCTGATTAACCTACCTCTTGTGTAGGGTAGTGTCTACCCTACACAAGAGTCATCAATGATTCTTAACCAAACGGGTTATACGTTTCTAAAGCGGGTACTATCAAAGTTAACTGCAAATTACTATCACACTAAACTATCACTTTAAACTAATTATTATCTCAACTGCCGGTATATCTCCAATTACACTCTAAATTACTAGCGTTTGCAGAAATAACCTTAACGGATGTCATTATAATAATCTATCCACTGAGCCAACCGTTAACTCACGAATTACTCTAATATTCACCAATATAATTAATATTCCATATTCGTCTAACAACTACGCGAACATTATTAATAGTGCTTTGCAGACAAAGTCACCGGATAGCATTAAAGGTTAGAATTACTTTAAGGTTACGATTTAACACAAACATTCTACATTATCACAATCACAGAATTAAATATCACGATCATTATTATTCACGCTAATAGCTACCTATCTCGAATTACCGAAGCTAATCTGAATTCTAATAAAAAGGCTAGAGTGAATTCTGAATCAGACAACCTACGCGTGTCTGTCAAAATCCAACTCTGCCGGCTAATCCAAGATGGCTTCTTTTCACAGAGTAAAGCTTCCTTCATGCAACGTTTCTTTTCACGAAATCTATGACAGTAAAACCTATTATAACATTGACACGCCTACACGGCCATTCTGACATGCGACCGTCCACGGGAGCTAGTAAGTATCAAGCACAAACAATTTCCAATCGTCAGAACATCCGCTCGTCCATCCTGACGATCAGCACAAGCACAAAAACTACATATTATAAAGCATGCATAACACAACCAAAGCATGTCACAACCAAATTACTTCGCAACCATAGCATGTCGCAACCATAACATGTCACCAACGCATGTCACAACAAAAGCGTGCAACCTGGACAAGACGAGCACATCTCTTCAAGCAACCCATAAGAATCTGGCACGGACGACACTGTCCATTCATCCAACACATCTGGAGCAAGCGCGTGCATCCCTTCAACCGACCTCTTCAGGTGCGGCCCGAACCATACACCTCAACCAGGGTCGAACATCATCTGGACTGAGCGAGTGCATCCCTCCAGCCAGGCTAGACTCCACAACATCTGGAAGAAGTGTGTCCCCTCAACCAACTCTTGCGAGTCTGGCCCGGACGACACTCTCTTACCAGGATAGACTCCACAACATCTGGAAGAAGTGTGTCCCCTCAACCAACTCTTGCGAGTCTGGCCCGGACGACACTCTCTTACCAGGATAGACTCCACATCTGGAAGAAGTGTGTCCCCTCAACCAACTCTTGCGAGTCTGGCCCGGACGACACTCTCTTACCAGGATAGACTCACAACATCTGGAAGGACACTTCCTTACCAGGATAGACTCACAACATCTGGAAGGACACTTCCTTACCAGGATAGACACAGGGACTTACTAAAACATAACATCTGCAAGCAGTGTGTTCCTTCAACCAAGTCCCACAACACACAAGCACACACATGGACCGAGAGTCCCTGATGTTTCACAACTTAAAGGTCATCCATTTAGTCATGATCTCAATGTCACATCTGTCCATTACGTCAACTAACAACATACTGAAGCGGACCGGACACATCCCGTCAGCGTCTCATCCATCAGTGTGGAATGTCGTAAGTTCACACGCTGCCACAAACGAAGTGATCTACAAGATCAATTCAGATTATTTCATTGATAATATGAAGTGAAACTGAAACATTTTCTGGGTAATAAATTAAGTAATTGCCATCAATACTTTCCAAAGTCCCATGGCTTAGGAGTGCAGCACTCTTGCAGCGTCAGGATTAAATAGTTGGATCCAAACATTTTTATGGTAACGACTCGCGAACTTCCTCTACTAATTAAAAAAAACTATGCAAATCGGTCAGAAACCTCGGAGAAATCGGTTTACAAAAACGCGCCGAATTGAGTACCTTCTCCTTTTGGAAAGCCGGTTAAAATTGCAAAACAAAAATGGCGGTGCAAGCTATCAGCTGTGAACTCGCTGTGAAGTCAAGTCGAATCCAAAATACTGTCGACAGTTATAGGTCCAGGTAGAGAAATCGTCTGTCACTGTCACACACAGCATTCAGTTCGTTCGCTGACTCTCTCTTTTCACTTTTTAATCAAGGGGCAGCCACACGTGCACGCTTTCATCTCGAAGTAAGGCTGGCATTGTTAAATCCAGGTAGCTCCATATTTATTAATAACGTTGTTAATACTACGTTGGTCCTGGAAGTAACTAGTCCAAGTGTAGCTTAGGATAATGCTTGAAGTAAGCATTTTTTATTAATAAGGGTGTTAGAGTTTAGACTATTCACTTGCCACCCAGTTCACCATCAAAGTCATAATCATTGTCATAGTCAAACTGTAGTTTGATCCGGAACATCGACCCGCATAGGCCAGTCCCTCAATCAACTACACCACAGTCAACATTGTCATAGTCAAACCGTAGTCTGATTCAGAACATTGACTCGCATAGGCCAGTCCTGCGATCAACTACACCACACTTACCAGTATTCCATACCAGATAGATACCAACATGCACTGCATCACGGGGTTTACACAAAGCATCATTTCACACACCATTTACTACTCTTCACGTTCAGAGGCAGTGAGAGTCCAATCCGAAATATTAAGGATCTTTTAACTCTCAGATAAAACCCCGAAATCTTTTTCTGCAATTTTTACAACAAAGCCTAATTGTGGGTATTAAAATTGGAAAACTTTTCTTCTTCTTTAAACAAATTAATATAATCTTTTCTCGTAACTTTATCCTTTTATAAACCAGGCTAATGTGGGCATTATTTGCAAAACTGTGGGCATAACTTTCAAAAATGTGGGCATGTGCTCATCCCACTTCTGATGTAGGCGCGCTAGACACGTACATCAGAAATAGGAAGGAGAATGACCGATAATTATTATTATTAATCCTCAGCCGACATCAGAACATATCAGAACGTAGTAATTAACCACTAGGTACTTTAATCAATGATCTTTACAATTAGTTCTCAGCACTTTAAACAACCTATTGGATGAGTCGGGATTTACTTTCTTAAAAGGAACCAGGCCGCATATGTGAACTAACGATATTCTTGTGTTATCAAATTACATGGACTATCCTCAATTATTATCATGGAAACTCTCACGTATAGCACAGGGAAACTATCAACGTAAGGTAACGAAGTAAACCTAACCTAACCCTACCTAGGTCGCCTCCAACCACCCCTCACAGCGACCCCTCACCTCACTCTAACCTAATCTCAACATCATCATCATCATCATCATCATCATAGCATCATCGCATCATGTGATTAGGGCACAATTGCTATTGCAACCTCTGAATCAAATCACTAGCCATTTCTTTATCTGATCATCTAAAGACAATCTACCACTGGTTCGGAATGCTACAGCCTACCGCGAGAAGAGCCAGCAAGAAACTCGCGTGGCGACTAGCTCAATCATCAATCTCAACTTCATGAACACTCTTAAATTAATCATTGCATTGACACTCACTATCTAAACCAGATCATATTATTGACTCCTCTTTACTAACTCGCAATATCACAATAGCTCTACCTTATCCACTCTATGCGCGTCTACATACCGAATGCCATAGCATCGTGCGCTACGGCGCCTCGAACACTATTCATCCAGGTATGCAATCGCCACACTATACCTACGCGAATCCCACTCAAGGGATCGCCAGCTCGTGCCCGGTTTCCTCGAAACCACCAGAATGCAAGCTATTCGATCTAATGGGAAACTCATTGTCTGATTAACCTACCTCTTGTGTAGGGTAGTGTCTACCCTACACAAGAGTCATCAATGATTCTTAACCAAACGGGTTATACGTTTCTAAAGCGGGTACTATCAAAGTTAACTGCAAATTACTATCACACTAAACTATCACTTTAAACTAATTATTATCTCAACTGCCGGTATATCTCCAATTACACTCTAAATTACTAGCGTTTGCAGAAATAACCTTAACGGATGTCATTATAATAATCTATCCACTGAGCCAACCGTTAACTCACGAATTACTCTAATATTCACCAATATAATTAATATTCCATATTCGTCTAACAACTACGCGAACATTATTAATAGTGCTTTGCAGACAAAGTCACCGGATAGCATTAAAGGTTAGAATTACTTTAAGGTTACGATTTAACACAAACATTCTACATTATCACAATCACAGAATTAAATATCACGATCATTATTATTCACGCTAATAGCTACCTATCTCGAATTACCGAAGCTAATCTGAATTCTAATAAAAAGGCTAGAGTGAATTCTGAATCAGACAACCTACGCGTGTCTGTCAAAATCCAACTCTGCCGGCTAATCCAAGATGGCTTCTTTTCACAGAGTAAAGCTTCCTTCATGCAACGTTTCTTTTCACGGAATCTATGACAGTAAAACCTATTATAACATTGACACGCCTACAAGTACATATCGTATAGGTTATAATAAATATACAGTACTTACGATAGACGCCTTTTGAAATTCACTTAGAAACGGCGGGATCCGTATGGGATTGATTCAAAAATGATTCAGGGGACCATACGCCAGGAGAGGACAGGCTAAAAATAATACGTTCTCATAAGAGAAGAATAAGAGATTGAACCAGAGCACAGCATAGATGCATCTAACGATTCAAAAATATTTGTAAAAGTTTATTTGATTAAATATATTCCTATTATATTCTACATAATCGTTTCTTCCATCGCATGTGTGTTTGCCTTTGTGAAAAATAAATCTGGAATATAAACGTTACTTACTTGTATATAATATGAATATTAATATGAAAATAAGGCGCCACTCTCTCATATTATTTTATAAGAAATGTATGTGTTCTATTCTATCATTCCATGCATCAAATGAAGAATGCAAAACTAGCCCTACGTTGTGAAAGAAGAAAATGAGTTAACAATTTTCGGAAGAAAGGTACTTCGCAAAATTTTCTCGGTCCAGTTAAAAAAGCTGATGAAACAATCGCTACTGGATGAATTTGAGGAGCTTTCTTGAATACAAAGAGTTGTAGCACCGAAGAAAGTCAATAAGTCCTATAAATTGGGTAATTGCATACATCAATAATAAATTATTTCTCGGTAATAAATAAATAGAGGGTCTTCCAAAATACTTATAGTCCACGTTCTGTATTAGTTTCAAGTGTAATAACCATTTTAAATTATCGAATAAACTAAAAAAGTGCGTCATTATGATGTGACGTCACAGGTACAGCATTTCATAGAATCTCGCATACAAAGCGCGCGGTTTGATTTAAAAAAGTTACTGATTTGCCTAGTTGTAAAATACCGTATTCTTAGCCTTTTGCCAAAGTCTCAAATGAAAATTACCAGATCTGAATTAGGTAGATGAGAAGGCAGGGGAGTGAAAAATAAGAGTAGGTTGCTGAAGACATCTTTATTAAATCTGAAGACGGAACTCTAAATACCAAAGCGATTTTAATGACCGTTTCTTTCTCATACGTCGCATTACGTGTGTAATTTCGTTCGGAGAATGATCATGATGTTTTCATTGTGGATTATCGAAACAAAATTATGTCATCAGTCAGTAATGCTGCTTTCGTCGGTTATTGTAATCAGATGTAAACATTTTAACTTAACGAGTAACGGGTAGTTAACTATTGTATAGTAGACGTATTTATCTTAATCGGGAAGTTTGTACATACATCGCCTCTGGCTTGTATAACCACACACAACCCGACCGTCCGTGATCCGACACTCCGAACTGAAATCAGTTGATAGTCGTATGGGGTCAGGGCAGCATAGCTTGCCTGTTGCGTCTACAAACAAGTAACAACAGCCTGCTACTTATTCTATGGTAACTTCAAGAGTTAAGAAGTACGAACTTATTATTTTTATCACAGGGTTTATCTACACTTTGAGAAAAGTTAGTTTAGGTTTGCTTTGTTGCGCATACTTTTCTTTTTTTACTTTGGTTATTTTGAAATACTATTACAAAGATTTTCCAGGCCACAGTCTTGTTTTGGACGCAATCTTTAAAATCAGTCTCTGTGGACAAGATCTGATTTTAGAAACACCTGTTCTAACATACATAACAGCATGGAAATTATCAATTTCATGACGCTAATGCCATGGAAAATTATGTTCTGAAATCGTCTCGTTTAAAGCTTCTTGGTTCGTGTTGTTTTTATCTTAATTTTTCTTCTCAATAACGTGTCGTGGGAATATTTAAGCAGTTCCATATATCACTATACTTAAGCCATTAAACGACTTTAGGAGGCTAATAGCTGTTGCATTATTAAAAAATTGATACATAGTTAACAGGTTTGTTTGTATAACTGTATGCAACTAATCACGTACTTAAAATCCATCAATTTATATTATCTATGCATATAATAACATAAAAGTGTTTTTAAGTTACTAGGTTGTTTTTATTTTTTTAATTCAGATACAAGTTAGCCCTTGACTGCAATCTCACCTGATGGTAAGTGATGATGCAGTCTAAGATGATAGCGGGCTAACCTGGAAGGGGTATGGCAGTTTTTATTAAACCCGTACACCTTTGGTTTCTACACGGCATCGTACCGGAACGCTAAATCGCTTGGCGGCACGGCTTTGCTGGTAGGGTGGTAACTAGCCACGGCCGAAGCCTTCCACCAGACCAGACCAGAAATTTAGAAATTATAAAATTCCAAACCCCTGCCAGGAATCGAACCCGGTACCTCCCACTAATAAGACCACAGCGCTCACGACTGCGCCAGGGAGGTCGACAAACGTTTCTGAATAATATCCTTTCTTTCTTAATGTTTTATCTCAAGACAGATTATAAATGGCTCCTTTGACTTGTAAGAGCCTCTGTTCTAATAGTCCGTTTTAAGATTATACGTTTCTAATCAATATTTTAAGTAATTAGATTTCTTAGAATCACTGTATTAAATACCAAATGCAAACATTTTCACTGACGCATGTAAATTAGATTTCGACTCGTAAATTGTAACTGTATGTGCAAGACTAGAATGAAAAGATTTAGTAGTTTTATTGCACACATAGTTGTTACTAGCTTATGAACTTTGTCCGCGTGGACTACACAAATTTCAAACCCCTATTTAACCCCCTTAGGGGCTGAGTTTTCAAAAATCCTTTCTTAGCGAATGCCTAATTTATAATAGCTGTCTGCATTCCAAATTTTAGCCCGATCCGTCCAGTAGTTTGAGCTGTGCGTTGATAGATCAGTCAGTCAGTCAGTCACCTTTTCCTTTTATATATTTAGATTCATGAATTCAACATTAATAACATCGTTACTCAATACATCAAGTGTATATTTTATTAATGAACTTGGTATAGATGTATATTAAGTAACTTATGCATATTTATTAGATTTCGACTCATTTCTAAACTACTCTTTGACGCTTTCTCTCAATTCCTTATATTGAAGTCCTTAACTTAATATTAACTGAATAAGTACGAAACTTATAGGTAAGTACTTTGTTGTTTTAAAATCTTACTGCTAAGTTATCAGTGCATTGAAGTGACCTTTCTTTAAATTTTTAAGTCAGTTATTATAGTTGCGTTTCTTTTTGGTTTTTAGATACTTGGGTAGTCTTATCTTATCACTAGGCTCAGCCTTCAAAGGCCTCATGGCTCATAAATATTATGTGCGTTTGTGCGTGTGTGAAAATCGATAGTAATAGTTCTATTTCAACTCTCAATTTGTTTATGCGATATCTTTCACCTTGTCTGAGGTTACTGAGATGTGATATTTTGCAAATCACGTGAAAATCATAATATGAGATTTATAAAGTCCAGCGACCGATGTTGATAAGAGTAGACGCAAGGTCGGGGGAAAGTTTTTCAGTTACTTCGTGTAATCAATTTCTTTCACGTTACATAAGTCGCGTAAACAATTTTTATGGAAACTTGTAGTATAATCTACGTGTCGTATATGTACATAGTAGATGCAGTAGGTAGATAAGTAATAGTTTGGTAATTTTGGCATAGCTTGGCAATTAGATATACACCTACTATATTGAGATCGCGGGGATCTCATTCTCTTAATTTAAACTCCTGTTATTTTATCAACTTAATTTAGAATCTTTTTCTACATCATATTCCTTACTAGCTGATGCCCGCGTGGAATTAGGTTATTCAAAAATCCCGTGGGATTTTGATTTTCCGGGATAAAAAGTAGCCCGTCTCTCTCCAGGTCTTTGTATATTCAAAAAGTCCGTTCCATCAATCTGTCAATCCGTTGCGCCATTGCGACGTGATTGAAGGACAAACCAACAAACCAATAAACCAACAAACAAAGACACTTTCGGATTTATAATAAGGGTACTGATTGCTGAGACTCATGAGAGTCGTGACTCCTAGTCCTATTCATAAACATATAACTACCTGTATACACCTTGTATAAGGTTTCTTGGGATAATAATTCGGGTTCCCATTTCCCAGATCATTCCGCATAAACCTTGAATAATGTACATATAGGTCTTCTATCTTTAAATACTTTTGAGGTGAAATTTGGGCTAATATGACCTACCAATTGAAACTATGAATGTTTTTAGTTTAAAACTTATGCCAATACTTTTGAAAAGTGAAAACTGTCCCTTCGAAAAAGTACAATTACTTTTACAACGTGCAACTAGAATTACTTTTAAACCGGTCATTTTAGATAAGGAACCGAATCGAACTGCATAGTTAGGTATTATACCGATCTAATTTCATTGATGCGGAGTATTATAATCGTTATCTAGGTATCATCGCAATCTAACACCCGTTGCGTGTTGCATCGGCAATCTGTCCTTGTGCTGGTGTCATATTCACTCACAAATGACGATCGGCCTTGAGAATAGCGAACGAGTGCGCTTTACGTGTGCTGTTTATACTTGCCTAGTTATGTATACAAACCTACTGCCTACACAGTCTGCGTCAAAGTCGTTTCCGGGATCTTATAGTTCTATATCCGGGATTGTGCTAGATGTCGTGGAATTCATATTTAGAGCGATTTCATGGCAAAGTAACTTTTCAGACACGATTTGGTATGAATTGCGGTGTGGAACACGCAGGCTTTCAGGCGCGAATCAGAGGAACTGGTGGGGGCATCCCGACCCATATTATAAATGCGAAAGTGTGTTTGTTTGTTGGTTTATAGGTTTTTTTTATTTTTTTTTATTCAGATACAAGTTAGCCCTTGACTGCAATCTCACCTGGTGGTAAGTGATGATGCAGTCTAAGATGACAGCGGGCTAACCTGGAAGGGGTATGGCAGTTTTTTTATTAAACCCATACCCCTTTGGTTTGGTTTGGTTTGGTGTGTTGGTTTGTCCTTCAATCGCGTCGCATCGGAGCAACGGATCAACGTGATTTTTACATGGGTATAGTACCTGCCCACTGATTCGCTAACTCATTGTCTAACACTGAATGATAGCCACCAAGCTCTTCTGACATTTATTTTTAATCCATTGAAGGTTTTCTACGAAAAATTATTTTTATATCAGTCAATGAAGAACCAACCAATGTTAAATGAGCTTGGTGGCTATCATTCAGTTTTAGACACTGAGTTAGCAAATCACCCCGCTGGAGAGTGACACATGGGATTTTTAAAAACCAAAATCCACGCGGACGAGGTCGCGGGCATCAGCTAGTATTGTAATGGCTAAGTCCATTCGCTATTTTATGTTTCGTTATTTTATTAAAAAATTAGCCTTTATACTTTGACGTAAGATTTTTTACACCTTTAATACCTGTTATCTCCCAAAGCCACCTTGATCCAAACTTCATAGTCGCTGATCGTTCCTCCCTATGCTATGTTGGTTAAAAATAACGAAGGTCTAGCACGCGATGGCTCTCTCTCTCTCTATAATATTATAATAGCCTATTTGGAAATCACTAATGTAGAATAGGAAGTTATCTCGTTCTAGGTATTGCACATAAAATATTTACAATGAATGACGACGCAACGTCTCACTGTCACATAGACATGACACGTCCGGTGGTTTGAATCTTCCATATTATAGTGATTTTTCTGTTGAAAATTTCTAGTTCTAGTTTTCCACCTATTTCTTGAAATAAATAGTTAGTTAAATAGACTAACTGTGAGTTGCACAAGAGAAGATATTATAATAAGTATCTCTTTTCTTTTATCTCAAAATTTAGCCCGATCCGTCCAGTAGTTAGAGCTGTGCGTTGATAGATCGGTCAGTTAGTCAGTCAGTCAGTCACCTTTTCCTTTTATATATTTAGATGATGATAATGAATGAAGCGTTCCTGAATAACGCGTACTGAGCTAACTTTAGCTACGCACTGGTCGCACGCGCCGACGGTCAGCGCGAGTATTTCTTCTTCAGCCTTAATATTGCACGAATCGACTGATAAGCGACTTGCTCCCGCGTCCCACTGCAACTCGAAGCAGTCGTGATTCAGAGCATTACAATAGCTTCCTTTCTCCTATCTGGGGCGTAGGCTCGTGGCCTTGCGGGGCCGCGTCGCGAGGGCGGACGCTCTGACATTTGATACACGCATGATATTGCCTCTTGCGCACTATACATGTGGCTTATCGCAGACAGCACCATAGCTTTCGTAGGGGTTTATACCACTAGCCTGTTGATATACCTCTGCCGTGCAGAAGGGTAGATGTCACTTCTCTCTTAGGAGCTATCGTAGACGCTTTCATGGGAGGACATAATGATATGGAGCTTAGAATCACCATGTTATGATAGTTTCCTCCATCGCTGTATATTATGTGTGATTTCCCTTGTGAAGAATAAATCTGGAGTATACTTGAACTCGCACTTGAAGAAGTAGAAAAATGTGCCTCAATATTAACTTTTCTGAATTATGGATATCCAAAGTTACTGACTTTACGGTGAAGGAAAACATCGTGAGGAAACCTGCATGCCTGAGAGTTCTTCATAATGTTCTCAAAGGTGTGTGAACCCTTTTCACTCTGAGAGGAGTCCCGTGCTCTGTAGTGAGCCGGCAATGGGTTGATCATGATGATGATGAAAGTTACTGACCAGCCCCCCGATTGTGTAAGAATAACCATTTCATCGCTATCGCAATCGTCAAGAAATTCTGCCCTTTGATTGGTTGATTCGCTGTTTACATTTTTTCACAGCCAATCAAAGGGCAGAATTTCTTGACGATTGCGATAGCGATGAAATGGTTATTCTTACACAATCGGGGGGCTGAATCCAAGCATTGGGAATTTTAGCGTTTAAACTATCGTGAGTGATTTCCATTAGGTATATACAATATCTGTCACCGGCTGTACTCACGGATTTAGTCGACGTTAGCCCGACTAGTTTCGAACCCATCCGGGGTCCTTTTTCAAGGGAGTCAGTTCGCGCACGCGTCACGGTTGAGACTGCGAGCGCGTGCCGCTGCCCGTACTGCCGGTGACAGATATTGTATATATTGGGAATTTCTGGTTGATATCTGAATCACGTTGCACGGCGCACACGAATGTGGCTTTCTACGATATTTGTTTTTGTTTTGATATTTTTAATCACTCATTTATTCATAAGTAGGGTATTTATTTAAAACGTGTTCGATATCGGATATAAATTTGATAACATTGCGGTCGGCGCGGGAAGCCATGAGGCGCCGAAAGACCGTAACGCGATGCTCATAGCTCGCTAACCTGTGTACTGCGGTTTTTTGACAGCTACAATGTCACGATCGCAATCATCTCTGATTGGTTATTGCTCGCTCACTATTGGCCACAGTGCATTGTTGCAACAAGAATCGCACAAATTCAGCCAATCAGAACAATTGAGATTGTAATAATGATTGATGCAGGTTTTAGACAATCGCCCTGCTGATGAGACCGCAGAAACGGATACTGGCTTGCGTGAGATATTGCGCAGCAAATAATGTTTTTAGGGTTCCCAATTACAAATAGAAAAACGAAAAACTAGAGCCTCGACAGCTCAACGGTTAAAGGAGCGGACTGAAAACCGAAAGGTCGCCTGTTCAAATCCCACCCGTTGCACTATTGTCGTACCTACTCCTAGCCAGTGGCGTGCACAGGAGTTCAAGCCAGGGTATGCATTTAGGTATGAACTTATTTTACGACAGGTTATTATGAAAAATCAGCATTGATTTATTACAATGAGGGTAAGCAGTGCGTTTATGCTTCTATGAGCTGCACGCCACTGCTCCTAGCCCAAGCTTTACGTACGCTTAATTGGAGGGGACGGGGGAATAGTCAGCAATTAACTTGGTTAATATTCTAAAAAAAACATTCATTTAAAAATTGTATTTCAAAAAATAAAGATAAGCCTTTGCTAATTTCTGTCTCTTAAAAAAATATAAAGTCTTTTAAAACTTATAATACGACTAATGATTATAATACAGATAGCGTGTACATAGTAAGTGCATACCACTCATTCATTACATAAACAATAAACATAAATTAATCGTTCATCATCATGATCAACCCATCGCCGCGCCGGATCACTGCAGGGCACGGGTCTCTTCTCAGTGAGAAGGGTTTTGGCCATAGTCTACCAACTGCGGATTGCAGACTTCACCCACTTTTGAAAACATTATGAAAAACTATGAAGTATGCCCATGTCCTATCCCGGGATGCAAGCTATCTCTGTACCAAATTTCGTCAAAATTGGTTGAACGGATGGACCGTAAAAAGCGAGTAGACAGATAGACACACTTTCGCATTTATAATCCATATTAGTATGGATAATATGGGTAGGTACGTAGTGATTTTTTGAATACTGTATGTCGTTAGTTTTCTAGCAGGTCTGAACGCTAATTCAATGGCAAAGGAACCGGGAAGAATCCAGTAGTTATTCTTAGTCACTATTCTGTAAGTTCATCCATAATAGGGATTGTACTGTCAATTGTCGCAATCAGTTTCGATCTCCAATAAATAAATAATAAATTGATCAAATCCGGAAAATCCACTCAGGAGTTCATTGCTACTTCATTCAGCGACATAAATGTTCCACTAGATGGGGCGCTTCATAGTAACAACATGTTCCAACGAACATCGGCACAGTTCCCTAAGTAGGGAACTTCTAAAGAGACGTCGGGGTTTCGACGTCACTGGCTGGTGCCAAATTTAGTATATTTGACGCAGGCACCCCTAAGGTAGCCCTATTTTTCGATGATTTCACGTCACCATAGCCCAATATTTGACATATCAGATCGATCGATTCAGGATCAAACCGAGAGTTCCTTCACTCTAGTTCACTCTGACATCGCTGTCTGCACACCTGTCAATCGTAATAAATAGGGCTTCCTGCTTCAAATGTACAAACATTTGACGCCTGCCAGTGACGTCGAAGCATCGACGTTTTGTTAGAAGTTCCCCAACTGTCGTGAACTGTGACAATATTCCTTGGATCATGATTGTTACTATGATGTGCCGCATCTAGTAGAACATTCATATCACTGACTTCATTGAATCAAACAGGAATTGTTGTAAAGAGATCATTTGTACGCGAACCGCAGATATAATGTGCCGGAGAAGTCATGCCATGGCCCATAAAGTTGGCGCAGGAAACGAATGAGGAAGAAATGTTGGCCAAAACGGATGTTTGGAAGTGCGCCAATATTCATTCAACGGATATATTATGCGGAAAATGCATTATAGACATGCGACTAATATATTTGATGCAAGGAAATCAAGGAGCATATCAAGACAAAAAAGACTGGGCTCGAACCTGCAAGACTAAAGAATGGAAGGAATCAAGATAGGATATGAAACAATCTTGAATCCTAGTGCGAAAACAAGACTGTAAAAAAGAAGAGGAAACAAGATAGTTCTGGACGAATAATTTACAGTTCATGCAGGGGGTGCTCGATTGGAAATTGCTATAAGGTGGACGTGGTCAAGGGTAAAGCTTAAAACTGCTCGGAGTGACGTAGTTATATTATAATTTACAGCTGACCTCTAAGAAAAACAGCTCTTTTACTTTTACGCTAGTAACATAATAATTAATTGCTCTGTAATGTATTTACATCAATAATTTCTGGAAAACCCATCGGTCATTAAACTGAAGAAACTCCAAGAAAGTACGGTCAAATATCACAAATTTTACTTACAGCTTTCACAAATAATTATTTCGCGAAAGGTGTTATACTATTTACATTTTCTCTTATGGACATTAACGTTATCTACTTTAGTCAAATGAGTCAGCTAGTTGGACCCATTCATTAAATGTCAATGTCAAGCTAGGTAACTAACTGAAGTCGTTAACGGTAGAACTGTGCGCGGTAGGTAAGTAATATGTATTTAAATGTAAGCATTGCGTAAGAGGGGTAGCGATTATATTGACGTTGATGGCAACTAGCAATTAACCTTGAGGTTGCTTTAAAACGTCTTCCACGTGTTGCATTCTGTGAATAAGTTCCGAGAATCTCTTTTTAGATGACCCGACCAGACTCCATTAAAATATGTGGTTATATGTAAGTTGACATTGTTTTTTAAAAGCGTTGCTGAAAGTAGACATTCATGATCATTTATTGATACGTGCTTATCAGATAGTGGAGGTCCGTGATGTTATATTAAAAAACAAATGTGTGTAAAAAATTATAGTAAGTATAAGGCTCGAAGTAGATGATCTAATGCCGATTAAGATTATAGTGAAAAAAATAACATAAGCGGCATTGCCTGGATCTATAACTAAAATGGGGTCCACATCGGTTCACTTAAATTTTTCCAATTTTTTTCTTTGAACTGCTTATTACTCACTCAATGGATCGAATGCAAAATTAAACTTTTTTCTGCACGTCCGCCTTCACAGCCAATGAACTAAAATGAGCTGGAAGCATTTTTTGCCATTTCACGTTAATAAAATTTGACACTAGTTCGCTCCGTAAAATTATAACGATTCATTTGCGGTCCTAGCCTTTATAGCTGAAGCTACTCGCATACCTTCCTTTATGAACGCGCCGTAATCGCCGAAATCGCAACTTTTATTTGTATGAAATATGATGTAGGTAGGTACCCGTACGACTAACCAAAGCGTTTCATTTCTTCTTCTCTTTCGGAATGGTCACTGTATGTTTTGAGTATGATACTTAATTAAATTCCGATTAGGTAGGTTACCTGCCTAGCGAATTAGGCATAATGTATTGTCAACGACACCAGAGTGAACAAGAGTGAGGGAACTCTCGGTTTGATCCTGAATCGACGAATGTCAAATATTAGGCTATGGTGACCTGAAATCGAAGAATAATAGAGCTACTTTTGGGCTACCTGCGTAAATTTATTATTATTTTTTAATTTTTTTTAAATTTATTATTAACATACAAGAAAATTTACATATAATAGGTAGTACGCATTGTAATGTACTAACATTTGACGCTTGCCAATGTCGTCGACGCCTCGACGTTTTGTTAAGTACCACTGTCTGTCGTGACCTGTGACGACACAACTGGACGACGACACCGACGTTTTAATTTTTTTTTGGTAACGACACCATCACTGACTATAATAATTGCTTTCTATGTGGAGTTCCACCAGTCAATTGTAAACGACGTGGTATCGTTGACAAGACATGGTTTTTTTTTAATATTCTTCAATTTCGGGAGTTTCTTCTTTTTGGAAAGTGTCACTCCGTTATGCCTCTACATTCATTCATTACTTACTTACGTAGGGCCTTCTACAGCTGTAACAGAGCCATAGCCTGATCCGACAGAAAAGACATGGAATTAAAAAATAGAAATGCATTGCGTTCGGTGGTTGCGGCGTCTTAGATCCAAATGAGCGATCAGCTTAATGACCGTGGTTGATGTTCCGTAAAATTTGAAGTTCAAATTGGGAATCAATGTCACTCGGCGTTAAAGTAACCGTTACGTCATTGACGCAAGCGTTTGTAATCACTGACCGTCGCGTCGGGCTGCGTCCGACTTGACTCGTCTTGCGTGACGCGTGATGCCCTATGATGATGGAATTTATAACGACTATTATACAGATGAAATAGCTGACAGCCTAGTCGTTAAGACGCCGGTTTCCTATTCGGGGGTCCGAGGTTCGATCCCGGGCACGATCCTCTAACTTTTTCAGCAATTAGGTAAATGTCACTTTCTTTAACGGTGTAGGAAAACATCGTCAGACAACATGCATGCCATAGAGTTCTCCATAAAGTTCTCAAAGGTGTGTGAAGTTTGCGTTATCTGCACTTGGTCAGCGTGGTGACTATTGCCTAAGTTCTTTAATGCAGAGACCCGTTCTCAGTATTGGGCCGGCGATGGGTTGATGATGGTGATGATGATAATGATAAACACATGAAAATGAAAAATAATACTCTTGATGGGATAATCTAGTATCACGTCTATAATTTAAAGTTTAGAATGTTAAGCAGACCCCGAACATATAGCCGGTTACATTTCAAAAAGTTTGACAAAGCGCTTTTGAATATTAAATTGAAACTACCACACGAAATATGAGAAATTTTTTGACGACGATTAGTTACTTTAGAGGAATGGTCATCTAAACTTTCCCTACAGTCATGTTCTAGCAAAATGTTGCACTTTACCTACAATGCCAAGAATTTGTGTAGAATCAGATAAACTGTGCAATATAAGCGCCACAAAACATTTCGCGTTTGATAAAATAAATTCCAAGGATGTTTCACATAAACCTCAACTAGCGTCTGGTTTATGTCTACAAAAATTACACTTCTGACTTAATATTTGTTCCGCATTGCTGTAGTTACCTAGAGAAAGATATAATCTCAGTTATCCAGGGAATTGCTGAATTTGACGTGGTATCTTAGATCTGGTGTAGCAAATTTCACAAATTATTTCCGTCACTTTTATCATATGCCATCCTTGAAACTAAATTTCTTCAGAAAAGCAGTCGTTAAAAAAAACTTACCTCATAATTACTTTTTACTTATTCGGGTATAAAATAAAAGTTTTCTATCCCCCTACATATATCGTACATCCATTTTTATATCTGTTGATGCCCTTACTTTTCCTTATGACTAATCTTTAATTTATTCTTTCAGATAAAACAGCACTGATTCAGATCCTAGATTCTTAGCTAATGGTCATCTCAAATCAGCCGTGAAATATTCAACGCTGAGGAGTTAGGAGTAGGTAAATTCTATGTAAGTAGTTAACTTCATCATACTAACGGGCGATTGTAAAGGGGAATACCATTTACGCATTTAGTAAATGGAATTGAAGATAAATTCTGAATCATAACAAAAAATAGATACGAATACATATTAGTGTACATCCCGACAGGAATACGTGTATTTTCCTGTCTCTCTATAATACTAATATATTTAATAAAGTAAAATCTGAAAGCAAAAATTCACTGATTTTAATAGTTATAATATTGTAGGGTACCATTATCCCGGAAATTCATCATAAGATACTTAGGAGAAACTATATTATACATGGGAAGTGAAGGTACAGCATAATAATCTCGAGTTGCTTAGTCGAGATTCATACTTCTTATAAAATATTAGACTATCACAGCTTATTACATACTCCGTTATAAATTCAAATTAATTCTAATCCCGTAGCTATTAGCTATTCTGTGACCATAGATATCTGTCAGAATAAGCATTGGTGTCTGCTATCTTTACAGTATCATTAATTATGGCAATTTCTTTTCGATTGGTCTAAACCTCAATTAGCTTAATTTTACTTGTGTTACTTTCCATTGAGTTGGAATCGAGAGGCGGGTAACGGTTCATCGCTTTGTCTCTAAGATGAATCGCTCTGTACCACCGGCTGGGCCCTTCGATAACGAGCAATTCACGCAACGCAACTGAGTCCGTTATGTTTAGATGAATTTCTTTCACATGCACTTTATTTCTATTGTTAAACATGTCGATGTTAAACACGTACACGGTGATGTTATCAGTACGCAGATTATTGTAATACGTAGTGATGCAGCAAATGTGTTTCCGGAAAAAATGGTACAGTTACAGAGGACAGAGGTAGAAAGAGGGGAGGTTATACGAATAAAAACATTATTGATAATAGTTTAAAGTTTTATGATGATAGTTAAAATGTTTATTTTCTCGAGTGTGACTGGGGATATACAATACAATGTTGAAAATTAATATATTACGAGTAAGCTCATTGTTCCAACATCATTCAACGAACAAATTACGCAGGTTAAATGAAATAGCAATAAAACATAATATACTTAAGTCTAATTAAATAATAATTGACCGTCTGAGAGAGAGTAACCAAATCTTCAAGTTTGGAATTTGTTAACGATAGGATTCCAAGTCGATTCCAAGAACAAGTCTACGAAGTCATAATTGTAGTAATTAACGATGTCGCTCGTTTTACATTTTTCAAATGCAAATGTCTAATTCCTCGATAGCAGATCACTCACGATATCGTAACTGCTGTAATAAGCTAAGTGCGTTTCAATAATTCCACCGTCAAGGTCTGCCGACACGCTGTAATTACGGAATACCAACTGCCATGACGATTCACTGTCAATGTCACAATTAACGGCTGAAGTTTGAGGCGTATAAAAGTTCAGTAGTATTACGTGTTGTAAACTACTTATTCGTAGATTGATTTTAAAGGATTCAAAAGGGCTTGTGATAAATATTGATTTAAATAATGCATATTCTGTCTATGGCAACAATATTTTTTTGTAAAAATGGTTATAAGAGCGATGACGGCATTTTATGACCACTCTTTATTCTTGGTTAAAACTTTTTTGACCAGGTTGCTGTCCTTACTGAGTTAAAGACTTTTATCATATCATCATAATCCTTTTATCATATGAAAAACTACAATTGGTTTTATATTTATCATCAATTTTTAGTTATACTTTCCATTCATTAAAGTTTTCCATCTTATATTTATTTACTCAGTTCCTATATAATTTTTCATCATCATGTTCTTGATCTTGTAGAATGTTTTTGTTTTGATTACCTACCTGCTAAAATCTGAAAATCATAACGTACTGTTATAAATAATTTATATTTCATATCTATTTAAGTAATCTGTAAAAAATTGTAATCCTATTTGGCCTTATTTTCAGTCTGTTATTATGTAAAATTATATTGTATATATCGCTGTTGATTGCAAAAAACAATAAAATAAAAAAAAATAAAAAAAATATGTGGGATTTAGCTCAACCAGCAGCTTTCAAAATGTAGTCAATATCACAGAATCCCTAAGTTTGATTTAAGATGAAATTGCTGGTAACATAAAACGACGTCATTTTATAAAGCTAAATGGCAATCACCGCAAGAAATTAATAACCCTAAATCTTCAATAACAAGCTGTCCCATCTTGCGGTTGCATTCTACAAGCTAAACAAATACGCCGGCAGCATCTCTTAATTACGATGTTTTGTAAACGCACCCACACAGATAGCCCTCGAGTTCTTTATTTAGTCTTCAATTATGGTTTTTGTACGTGCATTCATGTTTTCTGTCGTATTCATTTTCTGCGTGTCAGAGAAGGATGGAAATGCATTATGGATTAGAATTGTGCTACATCTTGTCGGCTACAAATTGCAATTGATTTTCTGTGTTCATGAATTTAGTCGGTGGAAAGCAAAGGGGTTTATGTCAAAGAATCATAATAATAATTTAAAACGATACAAACTGGGCAATGCAATAAAGATACAAGACATTGCAATTTGCATGCCGTGGTGCTTTTTCCTATAAAATACGAAAATCAACATCTTCAGAGTTAAGAAGTTAGAGAAAGGAGATTTGAATATAAATACAACAGTCTCTGTTTTGTGCAGCTAATGATAATAGTATTTAGAAAATAAATAATGTCTTCAAGTGTTCGTATTTCAAGTGCAAACAAAGATCATTCAAAGGATGTATGATAAATAAAAATACTCGTAGAGTAGGTGCTAATTAATTGTTTGCCATTTTCGCATTAGAGCTTATTTCCTTTCTTTAAGCCAATGTGGGTGTGAGATGACATGGATTAAACAACATTAGCATAGTTGAACAAAGTAAATAAGTATGCAGTAACTTGGTTCCAAAAACTTAGCATCATACATAGACAACATAGTTTAAATCTTAGCTAGTATGAAATACAATTCATAATTGAAAAACAAACTAAAAAGGTTAGGGTTATTAGAATTTGTTCAATGAAAAAAAATTTAATTTCCTAACGTGATGTTCAGTGATTAGAAAACTAAAATTCATAAAATCATTGAATTCATCAAAACATTAAGTACTTACTTAATATTGAATGAAATCATGAAAAAAATAATTGAAAACAGAGTTAAGTACAAAGTAATTTCTTCATGTAAAACAGGAGTCGAGTTTGAATTAAACGCGAATTAATTGAAACTACATGATATTAAATAAATAATTCATGGTGGCGTAACAAAGGCACCAGATCCCATGGGAACGTTCGCAGGCAAGGGCGTTCCGCACCGTGCACCGATAACACCCTATGTGGTCATAAACATGGCTACAGCACTGAGCTGTGAATAGTATTTTGTGGCCTGTGAACCGTGATAACAATCGGACTTAAAGAATTACTGATAAACAGATGACGAATTTCTTCAAATAATATATGACGGAGCAGAGGTTCCTGTAGTGTTTTTAAAAAGCATGACGTCAGCATTGCTGACGTCATGTACACCCTTGTCACTCATAATTACTATCCACTAATAAACCTTTTGAATAGTCAAAGACAATTTAGGTTATGTAAATTACAGTTTAATCATGTAAGCACACTTTTATTCACAATCAAATCAACCATCTTGATATTAAACTGATAAATGAGAAATCTAGATCATGTCGCGTATTTACATCACATCATCACATTACCGAGAATGTTAAAACTATTTTAAAACTAAAATACGAAACACTTAGCTTATTTCGCAGCACGCCCGCGTCGGATGAATCAACCTGCCTGCACCGTGGTCGCGAAGCAATGAGAATGGTTTTTGTTAAGATGGCGGCTAGCAGCCCTATTTTACCGACCATTCCTTCAATGGTCACCGGCGGGCTACTAGCGCCATCTTTGTTATTAGAGGGAACTAATATTTGGTGATTTTACCGACACGGGCTTACAACTAGCGCCACCTTTTGATCTAAGGTGGGGCTAACATTATTTGACAAATATTAAAGTTTATTTAATTAATTAGCAATGAACAATAATTATTATAATCTAATTTTAATGTTTACGAATTATTCAAGTTCAAACAACCTGTCTTAAGAGTTACCAACCTTACGCCATCTAGTGTTCTCACATGGAACTTGTCGAAGCTTGGTAACTCTTAGAAATTATTTATTTAATCTATCTAACTATTAACTAAACGCTTCTAAAATTGCCTTATAATTATTTACAAATTATTCAAGTACATAAAAGTAATCATCAAGATACAATGAACTGTGAAGACATGCAAGGATCCACATCTTAGTCAAATGTGTGAACACAAGTTCTCTAAATAAACAATTAGGTAGTTATAACTCAACTACTACTATTAACTGTCTTAATAGTAATAAATTATTATTATTAAATTATTATAACAGTTAAATACAACCAGTATTAGTTTTATGTTGAACCTGATGGCGCTTGCGCCGATACGGCCTTTCTGAGGAACAGTGCGCGCTCTGCACTTGTTCACCTTCTGTAACAAAAATATTAAACTTTGAAATGCGTATCTGTGATACGTCGTTTATTTATCTAGGTTTTGATTACATTACGTAGTGCTCGAAGAATAAAATTGAGTTTCTTATTTAAAAGTTTATAACGAAACTTCTTTTTAAATAAACATTTATTTGATACTGCTTTACGTCTCCCCACGATAGCAATAATCATTACATAAATAATAATATTAGGATTTTTATGAGTACTACTATACGTCTCACTACGCTAGTAATACAGTCATATTATTATCTACTGAGCGTCTCACTACGTCAGCAGTCATTTAAGTCAAATTAGTTATTTCAGTCATATTTCATAGTCAATTTTATTTTTGATATCACTGTACGTCTCACTACGCCAGCAATATTTTATTAAGGTAGAAAGGTCGATGCTGGGGTCTGGGCCATAATGGTATTGTTAGTACCCCATAGTGGTATTTTATGACCGTGGTCCCCAGAGGCCCTAAAGGAACAGGAAAGGTCGATGCTGGGGTCTGGGCCTCATAGTTATGACCGTGGTCCCCAGTGGCTCTGAAACAATTGGGTTGATGCTGTGCTCTAGGCGTTCCTGTCTCGGCGCCGTGGTACACAGAGGCTCTAGAGGACTAATGGGAAGGTCGATGCTGGGGTCTAGGCCTTATTTTTATGACCGTGGTCCCCAGAGGCTCTGAAATATAAAAGCATGCACACGGAATAGACGTAAAGGAGTTAACGAATAATCTTATAACAGTACTTATTACTATGCTTTAGTTATGAGTTTTAGCCTTTTATTATTATGATGATAATCATATCATGAGTTAACCAATTAATAATAATGTAATGAAGTAGAATTTGTTTAATTGTGAAGTACTGCTATAAGAGGAGAAAATATTTTAGTTTTGATAAAATAGAGGTTACAATCTCACCGTTTATGTGGTGGAGCTAATCGGCAGTCTCGTCGAGGACCCTCTCGTTGGATGTGGAGGGTCGAGGCTCGTAGCTAGTCATTTCCGACGCCTCGGTGTCGTGTGGCTCGTGGTTGGCTGCTGGCGGTGTGAGGGCGCACTGGGAGGAGTGCTCGGGAGCGCCTGCGTTGATGTCCGTGTCCGCCGATACGGTTGCCTGTTGACCAGGGTGTGGTGCTCGGCGAAGCTGGTCGTGGGCCACTTTTCGAGGGCGGCCTTGTCCTACCACCCTTTTGACTAAGTAGCGGTCATTTTCGAGTACACGACAAATCTCGTACGGTTCACTAAACTTCAGGTCTAAGCACGTTTGGTTACGAGGGTTATTTTTTATCAGCACGTAGTCTCCTCTCTGGAATCTGTGAATTTGAGCTTTATTTTTGTCAAAGCGAGCCTTTTCTTTTTCCGCTGCCGCTGTCATCTTTTGTGTGACGTGTCGATAAAGCTGGTCAATATCGATGCTTTGCTGCTCTAGATTTACCAAGCCGATGAGCTCAGGCGGGACGCAGTGCTTGCGACGGGTAAGTAACGTAAGTGGTGCCGTACCTGTAGTGCGATGCGGTGTGCAGTTCAGAGCAAGCTGCAGGCTGTCTATAGCAGTATGCCATAATTCAGTTTCATAATTCTTTATCATTATTAAGGCATTCTTTAGGACTCCCATGACTCGTTCAACTTGCCCGTTGGCTCGGCTTACTCCTGGTGATATGGCGTGTATGCTGATACTGAACTGGTCGCAGTAATTTTTGAAGTCACCTAGGAATTCCCGACCTCCATCGACAATTACCCGCGCTGGCGTTCCAAACAGGTGTATCGTACGTTTGAGAGCTGCTAACGTACTTTGCGGGTTTTTATTGTTAGCGTGATATAAAAGTACGTACTTGCTGAAAGCATCTATAGTCACAATAATATAGTCATGGATGTTAGTAGTGCCCAATTTTCCTGTTATATCCATGTGGATGGTTTCAAATGCTGTCGTAGGCTTAGGTATAGGGTGAAGTTGCACTTGCACAGCACCTGACGTACCTTTAGATGTTCTGCATATAATGCAATTGTCGACAAAGGTTCTCACCACCGTATTCATATTATCAAACCAGTACGTTTCCTTAATCTTTTGTAAGGTCTTTTCCCATCCGGTATGTTTCAATGCATTGTGATAGCTGCTTATGAGACTCCATTGGAACGTCTTGGGTACCACAACGGCCTCTTGGTGTCCCAAGGTCGAGTCCTGCCAAACCTTCATAAGGACGTTATTTTTCAAAACATACCCGGGAACTTCCTGGTTTTGTAGGATGTTGTCAATTTTGGGTCGTAGTGTAGAATCACGGTGTTGTTCCACTTTCAGCCAATCCAAATCTTTGGTCATAATATTAACATTCAACGTACCTGGATTCCGGCTAAAGAAATCGGCGTGTTGGAGTGTTTGTCCTTTT
This sequence comes from Maniola hyperantus, assembly GCF_902806685.2. Lineage (NCBI taxonomy): Eukaryota > Metazoa > Arthropoda > Insecta > Lepidoptera > Nymphalidae > Maniola > Maniola hyperantus. The sequence continues at coordinate 15,799,365 of NC_048536.1, read as the reverse complement.
CTGTACTCGATTTCAAAATTATAATTCTGCAGAAACGCCCACCAGCGGTATACTCGAGGAAGCAGTTCTTTCTTGTGTTTAGATGCTTTGAGGGCATTACAGTCCGTTACAACCTTAAACGTGCGACCATATAAGTACTGGCGGAAATGTTTTATAGCTCTCACCACTGCGAGCGTTTCGAGCTCGTACGAATGATAACGGCTCTCGGCGTCTGTAGTGCGCATGCTCATGTATGCGACAGCATGCCGGCGACCGTCGATTACTTGGATGAGGACGGCTCCATATCCGAGATTACTGGCGTCAGTATGCAGTTCGATGGGGTAATCTTCCTGGAATATTGATAACACGGGATCAGACGTCAGGTACTGAATAATAGTATTACGTGCTTCTTCGTGCCGGTCGCTCCATTCCCAAGCGGCACCTTGTTTCGTTAGCTCGTATAAAGGTAACATTATGCTAGAAAAGTTGGGAATGAAGCGACGAAAATAGCCAGCTAGACCGTTAAACTGTCTAACTTGCTTAACATTTGTTGGCACGGGAGCTTTTACAAGTGCTTCTACTTTACGTGGACTTGGCTTAACTTGTCCATCTGCTATTATGTTTCCAAGGTATTCTATAGAACGCTTGAAAAACGCAGACTTCTCTATATTAATAGAAAAGCCTGCCTTTTCCAGTGCAATGAGGATTCTTTCTATACGAGAAATCCCCTCTTCAAAATCAATGCATTTACTCAAGACATCATCAACGTAGACTTGAGCAACGCCCGCTGAACCTAAAAGTTGCTGTAAGGCCCTATTAATACAGCGTTGGTATACAGAGCATGCGTTGCTCAAGCCAAATGGCATTGTTAAATATTCATATAAGCCATCAGGCGTGACAAATGCCGTTTTTTCTATAGACTGTTCGGAAATCGGGATTTGATGGAATCCTGCAGCCATATCCAATGTGGTATAGTAATGTCCGTTTGTCAACTGATCTATTTGGTCGGAAATTAACGGAAGGGGGTAATGGTCTCTAAGAGTGTTTGAATTTAACTCGCGGTAGTCTACACATAACCTGTCATCTCCGTTTTTCTTTTTAACAAGAATAATAGGGCTTGAATATGGCGAGACACTTTCTCTAATGATGTTATGTTCAAGTAATTCTTTAATTATGTTTTGTACTTTTTCGCGTTCTACGGGACTCAAACGATAAGGCCTACGTTCAACAAACTTATTAGGGTCCTTTAACCGTATTTCTAAATGTCCAGTATTAACGCGTGTTGTAGGGAATCCGTGAATGAATAGATGCAAGTATTTGTTCAACAAAATGCGCAATCGGTTAATTTCGTCATCGTTAGTAAGGTCAGAATTTAAATTGTCGAAAATGGAATTATTTGATTTTATGTGCATAACTGTATACTGTCGGACTAATTGAGTGCCCGTTGCAGTTACTAAAACGTTGAGATCATTATTACTAATCACGTCCATTCCTATTAAAATCTTGGAGGTCATGTCACCGTCCGGTACAACAAAGAACTGAATTTCAACGTTTACGTTATCAATTACACAAACTGTAACTAGAGTAAACAGAGATATAACTGGGACTCTCCCTATTCCACGTAAATAATTTACGCAATGAATTCTTTTGCCCGGTAATTTAGCTGCGACACTCTCAGTAATGACTGAGCATTCTGCACCACTATCGAAAACTGCTTGAAACGCGAAATTACCTATGATAACCTCTATTTGGTTTAATTTCGGTCTACCGATACAGTTTATATGGGAAACAACGGATTTTTCGCGTCGGAAACAGGTTTCAAATGTGTGTCCGGCCTTATCGCAAAATGTACAGACTGGCCTATTTGAGGGTACAGAACTTTTGTCTGATTTATCTTTATCGTTACTGGGCAGCTGTGTGGTATTGCTAATTTTAAATCTGCAATCACTTGTCTTGTGGTTATTTCTTTTACAAATTTGACAAAAGAGGGTATTTTGCGATTCGTTAGGCCGCGAACGTTTATTAGGAGGTTGTGGGGTATTATTATTATGTGGACGTTTAACGCGTATCGCTGAGGCTACAGATATTAATTCAGGCACAGATGTCGCCCTAGCATTTAATAACTCGATTCTAAGTCGTTCATCGTTTACACAACCGATCACCGCCTCAACTGCATATTCGTCACCTAATTTGTCTTTAGTTATGCGTTTCCAGAGAACCCACGCTTTGGATAAAAATTCTGACACGTCTTTACTTGAATCATAAATATGTTCACGAAATTTAACTATATCGCGCGAATACCTTGATTCTGGTTCGAATGTAGTAATGAGGTTATCTCGAAGCTCTGCCCACGTTGATGTAGTAACAAGCCAATTATCGACCCATAATTTGGCCCGTCCTTTAAGCAAACTACCCACCTTCATCCGTACTTCGTAGTCGTTGAGGTTATATAATTCAACAGCCTGGGTAACGTGTTGGCACCATTCACGAACACCTATGTTGGCGTCGGGATCATAGGAGGGTAGGAATATGTCATTTATTTTTACCTTCTCCGATCGCGGTGGCGCTGACAATCGATCAGACATTTCCTTCATGGTCTGCATCATCTGCATAAGGAAATTAGCAGGCATATTAACACTAGTAGGCGCCGCCTGCGTAGGTATGGTGTCTGCGCTTTCCGCAATCTCAGTGGGCAAACTTCTATCTGTTGGTGAAGTAGGCTGGGTACTTACGGTTTCTGATGCCTGGTGCACCGCAGTAGTGGGATCGTATCCCACTTCTGATGACGGAGCAGAGGTTCCTGTAGTGTTTTTAAAAAGCATGACGTCAGCATTGCTGACGTCATGTACACCCTTGTCACTCATAATTACTATCCACTAATAAACCTTTTGAATAGTCAAAGACAATTTAGGTTATGTAAATTACAGTTTAATCATGTAAGCACACTTTTATTCACAATCAAATCAACCATCTTGATATTAAACTGATAAATGAGAAATCTAGATCATGTCGCGTATTTACATCACATCATCACATTACCGAGAATGTTAAAACTATTTTAAAACTAAAATACGAAACACTTAGCTTATTTCGCAGCACGCCCGCGTCGGATGAATCAACCTGCCTGCACCGTGGTCGCGAAGCAATGAGAATGGTTTTTGTTAAGATGGCGGCTAGCAGCCCTATTTTACCGACCATTCCTTCAATGGTCACCGGCGGGCTACTAGCGCCATCTTTGTTATTAGAGGGAACTAATATTTGGTGATTTTACCGACACGGGCTTACAACTAGCGCCACCTTTTGATCTAAGGTGGGGCTAACATTATTTGACAAATATTAAAGTTTATTTAATTAATTAGCAATGAACAATAATTATTATAATCTAATTTTAATGTTTACGAATTATTCAAGTTCAAACAACCTGTCTTAAGAGTTACCAACCTTACGCCATCTAGTGTTCTCACATGGAACTTGTCGAAGCTTGGTAACTCTTAGAAATTATTTATTTAATCTATCTAACTATTAACTAAACGCTTCTAAAATTGCCTTATAATTATTTACAAATTATTCAAGTACATAAAAGTAATCATCAAGATACAATGAACTGTGAAGACATGCAAGGATCCACATCTTAGTCAAATGTGTGAACACAAGTTCTCTAAATAAACAATTAGGTAGTTATAACTCAACTACTACTATTAACTGTCTTAATAGTAATAAATTATTATTATTAAATTATTATAACAGTTAAATACAACCAGTATTAGTTTTATGTTGAACCTGATGGCGCTTGCGCCGATATATACATAACATAACTCAGCTTATTTTTGTTCTGTAAAGTAAGAAAAAAACGACTCATTCGTGTGTACCTTAGGTAGTTTAAAGTTATTTTCAAAAGACTTATATTCGGAGGCAAATTTATTAAAAGCCTGCAAAGCGTATTTAAAATCTCGATTTTGTTGTGAGCTCTTCTCAGACCGGGCGTTCGGAACCCTCGTAGCATTAGTTTTAAGTTTGCATAATAATTATCACCACTATATCTTACAAATCCAACAACTGACCATCGAAAAGAGTAATTTATTACCTATTTTGAATAAATCATTTGACTTGACTTGACTTGATTTTCGAGAATTTCGATGTTAAAACTTCTATTGCTTACTTCCTCACTCTTTAATATTTAGATCCAGTTGGATGACAGGCGGTTAAACTTACTTACGGTTACTTACATTATCTAATTTATAAATTAATAAGTTGTTTGCATAATAAGTTAATATTCATAACCTCCATCTTACCTCCATGATTACGATTAGGTTAAAGTTAAAAAATCCTGACTTATGCAATCTACTTTTGGCTTTTAATGACGGTTAAAGGTTAACCGTAGAATTTTACTGATTTAAAATTACTGAAATGTCGGCATTGATCAATGAAAGCGATATAGTTCCTATTTTTTTGTAGGTAATATGCAAGTACTCAAGTGAGTGAAATAATAGGTATGTCGTTTTCAGCACCGCAATGATTTCTAATTGCGTGATAGTAAAATGTGACTGTTGCGTGATAAATGATAATACTTCATAAACAATTGATCAAATTAAGTAATGAAATGAAAACAACGATCCATATATTTGTTAATATGAAAACTAAAGAATAACAATCGATAACAGTTTTGACCTAATGCTATGAATTCAAAAATAGTACTAGGTATCACGCTAGCAAATTACTAAAGCAAACGCCGCAGTATGAATCGACGATTAGTATAGCTGGGTTAAAAGTAATTTACATTCTTTTGTCATCGCAATAAGGGCTAAAATAATTTAGCAACAGAAGTTAATTTTATGTTTAGTTGTGAAGAGTGATCCTCTTTAAAACCAGCTGATAGTTTTGACGAATTTACTTGTAGAATGTTTCCATAAGATATTTTCTGCCCGCGGTAATATTTAGCCTGTGGCCCTACCTCGGTTGTTTGACAGGTACAATGTCACGATCGCAATCATCTCTGATTGGTTAATGCTCGCTCACTATTGGCTACAATGCATTGTTGCAACAAGAATCGCACAAATTCAGCCAATCAGAACAATTGAGATTGTAATAATGATTGATGCAGGTTTTAGACAATCGCCCTGCTGATTTCGTCTCCAGAATACAAACAATAATAACTGTCAGGACTTAGGAACAATTCTATCGGTGATCAGTTCACCGTTTGAGCATGAAAAGGAAACAGACAGAAACACACTTTCGTATTATTAAATAAAAATATATTGGTGAGGAAGAAACATGGAGAGCGGAGGCAAATTAAAAGTGTAATCTTTCTCAGATACGAGCACTTAAAGCAATTAGACTGTCTACCATGCAAGATGTAAACAGCTTTACACTTAATTAACATAGAAGAAATCCCGATGCTGCTCGTGCCAAGAGTGCAAAAGTATTTAGGACACCTTTCGTTAAATAACTGTTGTACGGAACTTGACAACTTGAGAGTTTCTTATTTTCTCTTCATTAAGATAATAATACGAGAAGCTGTTAGTCTTGCATCTTCACCGAATCAGATCAAACTTTTTTCGTATGCGGCACCTACCTGCGAAAGGAGATGATCGTTTGGTATATACCGTATACAGTTTTTGTAGTTACAAGTTATAATTAAATAGAAAGCCGCAAAGCTAATAGTACAATGTCAGCCTTGTCAAATTAAGATTGATATTTGGGCAAGCACAATTATTTATAATAATTTATCAGGCGCTATGTATGTGGTATCCATTAATAATAAAAGCCCATTAAAAGTAGGACGATAATGTTTAATAATAAATTACCTATTAATACTTGATTCGTGTTTATACTTAGTCCCAAGTAATTTGGTTGAGTTTGATATAATAACATGTTGAACGTTACAACCAAAACACCAACCAATATATTTTAAGTGACTTGTTAGCTTTAAATAATATTTTTTGCATTACATTTTGAGCTGGGTTTAAAGAAAATAACGGCTTCAACATGAATTTCAACTCAACTCTAGTAATTTTGTAATTAAAGTAGTATACAGTTATCGTCAAATATCAAGATTACAACCGCTTATTTTGAAAAAAAAAACTTTCTACTCTCTTTGTTCAAGTCGGAAATCAAAGTTAACTCTACTTGGTTTTATCTGTAATCTTAATGATTGCAATTGAAGACATCCGACGGATGGATGTGAGAATTTTTAATATAATGTATTTTCACTCGCTCTGATGATGGCATCTTATTTAAAAGGTTTCCGACATTTTTTGTTACTTCTTGTTGTACCTATGTATACGTGACTTTATTTATATTTTAAACCAATTTCATATTCTCTTACGACTTGACGACTAGTCATAGTCGCTAGGCTCATTTGTAGTTACCATTCAAAGTAATCATCGTGTGATCGAAGTGCGGCTAAATTTCGAAACTAAATTACATGCCATTTTTTTCATTCACGATCTATTGTTCGTACACTGGCAGTAACAGAATGTTTGAACTTATCGCATCTCAAATTATGACCGCTGTATACTATTTCGCCGTAATGGGCGAAATTGTTCAAGAGTACCCTTGTCTATTAGACGTGATTTACAATGATCTTACTTTCTAAGCCTGTGTTTATTTGGCAATGCCATTAATGATTTTGGAACTGCAAGATGGTACCGATAAGTACGTTTAGGGATAGAAGAGAAACCATACAATGATTTCGCAGTCTAGTTTTAAATTTATGCAACATGATTTTAGAATAATAGATTGTTTGTCATATATCCCATGTCATCTGAGTTCATTTCGGTACCCTTTGGTGATCGGCTTACATCACTTCTTTTAGTAAAGGTAAAAGTTTGATGACTTTCAGTTATGCAATGCAGTCATCTAAGAAATACAATTGAGTTAATATCACACTTATTTTCTCATTACTTCTTTCTAAATTAAATTAAGTGTCAGTTCAGTATAAGACAGTGCAATAAAATGGTCAGTAAACACGGCAGCAAGAGAACCTGCGATCACGAACTCTTGACCTAACAAATGTTATTATACTTTCTAGACGGTTATTACTAGTTATTTAGCGGTTTCTCACTATAATGTTCTGTTTGATATTTGTTGTGATAGTTTTTAGAGTCGATCTCGCTTTCACAAGTCCTTTTCGGTTAGTCTATTACCAATTCTGATTTCGATTTCGTCCGACTCCGCCGCTGGCTTGGGTCATAGTTCAAGCTGTTCGTTTACTTTATCTAGCTTTATGGTGATGTCACTTGCTTACCGATAGAGTAGTTGTGCCGGAAATTACGGTTTCTGTGTTGTGATATATGTAAAATTTATTATCTTGGACAGTGGTTTTTTTGCTGAATTTGTTGAAGGTAGTGTTTAACCCGGAGGTTTAACTTAATAAATTATTGAGTAAAATAAATTTTCACGTAGACAGCATGCCACTGAAGAAAACTGTCTTCGAATTAGTGAATGAGACCTAAACATGATGAGCAAACGTTTCCCTTTCACTAAATTTTTGATGAACTGTAATAAGGACTCAATTATAATTTATTGATATTTGCTCGAGGCTTGCGTCTGCTCTTATCTATACTTCTATACTAATAATATAAAGTAGTAAGTTGTTTGTAAGTTTGTTTGTAGGAAGTAATCTCTGGAACTACTGAACCGATTTTGAAAATTCTGTCACCAGTGAAAAGTTACATTATTCCTGAGTAATATAGGCTATATTTTTTTCAAAAAAATAGAGATCGCTCGGAAATTGTAATAAGCTACACGGGTAGCTTGTTTACACCTATAACATGATAAAATGTTATCTAATAAGTATGATTAGGTATAATGCGTTTAACAATCACAACTATTAATTAATACTGACAATTTACAATTTCTTTAAAATTGAGATTCTTAATACCGTGTACCTACTACTTTATCATCTGTAGTAAGAGAGTCCCACCCCACTATTTATATGTAAGTTCATCACTATAGTGCCAATAATGTCAATGTCGTGTGTTAATCGTGTGAAAGTGTAATATTTATAAATAAATTTGCCTGATAAGTGTTGTTGGAACACTATCATTGAACTCGGCGGCATTATCAGTTCAGAGGCAGCCATTTTCTTAATAATTTATTGATTGATAGTTTAGGAGTTTATCGTTGCCAGCAGCGTCGTTTTATTGTATTTTACACCCTGTAATAAAAATATTTGTTTTAGGTATATCAAATTTTACACGGATCACTTAAAAAGCGTCTTTGTGGCGGCAAAACATATTGTATATTCCGCGACAGGTTGTCAAATCAAATCAAATCAAATGGTTTATTCAAAATAGGTTATAAATTACAAATGAGGTAAAATCACTAGCTTAAAATCATTGAATTACACTTTTTGATAGTCGGTTGTTGCATTTGTAAGATGACATAGTGGTGATTATTTTTGCGCGAACTTAAAACTAAAGCTACGTTGAGATAGTGGAGAAGGAACGAAGAACACACCCGCACAGCCCCCGCACTAACCCGGTGCGGGTGAGTGCGGGTGACGTGCGGGTGTGCGCGGGTCCCCTCGCCTCATACCCCGATTGCCATCTCGATCTGTCGCGTACTATAGTCCTTATAAATCCATTTCAGTGAAATGGCGTCAAGCACACTAAGGAGATATAAGTTATAGAAGATATTAAAGAATCGGAGTAACTAAGTTGTGGTAGTATTGTTCACACTAATATATTATGTACAGTACATTGTAAATAGAATGAAGAGACACTCAAAAGAAATATCACATTAGAAGACGTTTAAAAATTGCGTATCCTAGCACCCTTTAATAGGACAAGGAAAAAAAAATATTTTTCCCACACTCGAAGTCTGTCTGATCGTTACCTTTCATTTTGGTACAGAGATAGCTTGCATGCTGGAGAAGAACATAGGCTACTTTTTATCATGGAAATTTTTAAAAACGTAAATCCAGGCACGAATGAAGTTGCGGACATTATCTAGTACAAAACAATAATAGCTCATTCGTTCATTGAATCTTTCTCCTAAGACAAAGTTACCCCCCTTGTTACGTTATACTACTAGCATTTGTCGGGCCCGGATTTAAATCGGATGTTCCAGTGGCAGAACATTTTATATGAAGCTATTCACACTTGTCGAAACCGTTTTGTGTCAAAATGTACTGCAACTGGAACATCAAGCGACAAACGACAAGTGGGAACGGCTCTTTAGAGTTACAATAACATTATGTTTGATGTGCAACCGAGGGAATATTTATTGAGTAATCTCGGTTCCTGTATCTTATCAGTGATTATGTGACTCGACATTCTTCGCGATGGTGATAGTGCAACGTAAATGACAATAATTGTGTAGATTTGTTTTGAATGCATTAATTGTTACTAGTGCATGATAACTAATTTGTATAATACTTAAGTAGGATTAGATTTAATAGACTTATCTAGGCATCGGCGTCTAGAATTAGTTGATTGTAAGAGGGAAATGAAGTTGATGGTTTTTTTTTTATTGAAAATATTACAATGAAACTTAAAGCTAGCCTTATCTAATTACTATACAAATCATGCCCGCGTGGAATGGTGCCAAGAATACTGACTGCATTTACGCGCTGGACAGCCAGGCTGATCCGTTGCGCAAAAAATGAGCCAGCCCTTCTGTCACCAGATGAGGCTATTAATCGCGGTGAAATGTCTCGTAAATTTTTTTTTGCACTAAGACTCCATGGCCCCAGGGTCTTCAAATGCAACAAACGAGTTGCAGGAAGCGGTTCTCTGCGCCTCGTTTGATGTCATCTGTCCCTTGACACTGTGCCTTTCGGTGCGAGGTCACTATTCCAACACCTTGGGACCCCAACGTCTATCGTTCTATCGATTTTTTATGAGCAATAAAATGCAAACTTTTTTTAACAAAACTTTTTCGCAAGTGAACTTTTTGTGTTTGTGAAATGTTCATGATCAACCCATCGCCGGCTCACTACAGAGCACGGGTCTCCTCTCAGAGTGAGAAGGGTTTGGCCATAGTCTACCACGCTGGCCATTTGCGGTAGACTTCACACACTTTTGAGAACATTATGGTGAACTCTCAGGCATGCAGGTTTCCTCACGATGTTTACCTTCACCGTTAAAGCAAGTGATATTTAATTACTTAAAACGCACATAACTCCGAAAAGTTAGAGGTGCGTGTCCGGGAACGAACCTCCGATTAGAAGGCAGACATCCTAACCTTTTTAGGTGAAATGTTAGAGTTGGTCAATTTTCCGCGTCGTTACGACCCGTAGTCCATACTCCGCAGCCGCACACGATCGCTCGGGGCGCCAGTTTTTCGTGACTTACCCGCAACCTACCCAGGTCTTGTTACATAGCGGTCGCGGTGAACGACTGTAAATTATAATAAGTATGCTCTTTCCCTCTCCACTGAGTTTTGTTGCAAAATCAACAGTTACGTTGACAAATATCTGATAATAATATGTTGCATTATTAGAACTTAATATTCATTAGTATGAATTCTTATTAAAGCACTAACAATTTGGTACACCGATGCTTACAATACACCAAATAGAAATGAATCTATTACTGCAAAAGTTTGCAGTAATTAATAAAATTATTTTTCTATCTCAGCCAATGTAATTTGAGGTAGGGTAAGATAATATAAACATACCTACCTATAACTGTTAAAGATAAACTCAGTTAAAACGATTTAATACACTTTTAATTAACTTATCAATTATTTTTCAAGTATCGACATTATCAAGCGTCACCAGAAAGTGCATAGATTCGCCCAAAGCATAGACACCTAGAAAAAGTGTCAGGTTAGGTCGTGTCTACACTATCACCAATCCGTCTAACACTAGCCTTTAATGCCGTCTATGGAGCCAATTTATTGTTAAATCAGCCAAATACTAAAACTCTTAATAAGAATTCTCTCTTTATTCATTCATATTAGCGTAATTTTTAAGCAATAATCAATTATGACGACGTATGTAGTCTAAATTATAATTCAACTAATGTTAAAGTACGTATTATGATAAATTGTTTACTTCTTGTGGAAGAGGAGAAAATATGTAGCAAGCGCAATTTCAGTGGCACAAGCTGCTTTCCTCGAGATATCTTAGAAAGCCTCGGGTGGCCTATATACCACCGCTCTGTCACAGTACAATTAACTTTCGAAGCTTCTGCTGCCACTGTAGATTTATGACTGTTCCTTATATCTGCTTTAGAATTTACGCTTTTCCTAGCATGCTCTCATTTATATGAACACAGATTAGTAAAATTCTGCTTCTGCTTTAGCTACCTCTACCTAGTCTTATGCCCAAGTTATCCATATATTTGCTCCAGTTTTAGTCAGTCTATTAAACTAGTTTCAAGAAGGAGTGACTGAGTCCTAACTCCTAACCCCCTTTAAGGGATTCATTTATTGACTTTAAAGATCAGGCATGCAGTGACGAAGTTTCAAAACACTTTAACAGTTTTGATGGATTGAAATCAAAATTTTCAGTTTAGGTTTTTGCGAAAAACTCCTTACTTTGCTCCAAGTCCTTGAAATTTTGTCAATGTATCAATTTCTATCATAAACTACTTGCTTAGTAAGATGCGAAACTAGTAGGTACCCGATAAACAATTTTTTTTGTAGTAGGTAGCTTTTTTTTACGTATATTTAAACTGTCAATACAAATGGCTTCCAAAAAAGAAAATGTCCATTGTGTAGACTGTAGAGTTATTGCCGAATACTTTTTATATCTAATCTACTTGTAATTAGTTGATAAAATATTGTGTATCGACGACTATTATAAAAGATCGGCGAGTTTAATGATGTAAAACGAGTAAATGAGCGGGGAAATGTATTATTTTTATTTTTACACCTGTAAGTAGGTACTTTCCACTTAGCAGATTTTATCTGAATCTTTAAGCGATAAATTTTATTACTTAGGTACGCGATAATTATAATTTGGAGAAAGGTGGACAGATTTTGTTAACAACTATCGCCGAGTAATATAAATTGGGAGTTTAAGGGGGCTCAGGACGGTGCTTTCTTCATACAAACGTAGGAGGGTAATTACTACATTATTTGATACTGTACGTTCTAAAACTAAGTATTATATCGATTAATCTCGTCATTATCTAGGTTTATTGATATATGAAACATTGAAAAAATAATGATTTTAAAGTTACGAGCCTCAAAAGATTCCTATTTTAACACTAAATTTATGACAACTTTGGGCGTAAATAAATAAGATTAGGGGTATGAAAATTCTAAAGAAATTTAACATTAGACATAGTTTATTTATTCATTAGTTGAAATAACTATACTTTGCAAACATAAACTCAGTAGTTTTTCTCAAAAATACTTTTCCTAAACCCTTGATTTCGGTGAAAATCATCGTGCCTCTCACCTTTCTCATACAATGTCAAGTGAAAAGCAAACAGGTTCGGCCGAGTGTACTGCGTCACCTTAAGCATTTTTTGATGGTATCAGGTTGGGTGACGGTTTTTTAAGAAATTTCTCTGATGACATAAACATTAAACAGTGTAAGAAGTCAAACTGATTTAATCTGTATATAAAAGGTAATCTGTGTATGAAAGGAAAAGCTGACTGACTGACTGACTGACTGGCTCAAACTACTGGACGGATCGGGCTGATTTGCATGCAGATAGCTATTGTGACGTAGGCTTCCGCTAAGAAAGGATTTTTGAAAATTCCCTAAGGGGAAAAAATAGGTGTTTGAAATTTGTGTAGTCCACGCGGACGAAGTCGCGAGCATAAGCTGGTATTGTATAAAATGTAAAATAAATAATAATAATAGAAACGTGCGCAGGGCGCCGCTGAATCCAGGCGGCACAAGCTAATCTACTCGTGTGGCACAAGACCGCGGCACAAGTCCCTGCAAGAGATCTATGTCCAGCTGTCTGTCTGTTCTGACGTTTTGTGAATGATGACGACGCGACGACGAGATATTGAAGCTATATAGCCAAGCTGTAATAGCCTAGTGGTTAGGATGTCCGCCTTCTAATCGGAGGTCGGGGGTTCGATCCTGGGCACACACCTCTAACTTTTAGGAGTTATGTGCGTTTTAATTAATTAAATGTCACTTGCTTTAACGGTGAAGGAAAACATCGTGAGTAAACCTGCATGCCTGAGAGTTCTCCGTAATGTTCTCAAAGGTGTGTGAAGTCTACCAATCCGCACATGGCTAGCGTGGTATAGACTATGGCCAAAAACCCTTCTCACTCTGAGAGGAGACCCGTACTCTGTAGTCTGTAGTGAGCTGGTGATGGGTTGATCATGATGATGATGATAGCCATAACATTGCTTTTAGCTAACCCTATTGTGTTGCGAAGGTGGTCACGTGAGATTATTGTGTGATTTGTCCTAATTGCGATGTATCGGGTCATCTGAGCATACATTGTTCCACTGCGCTAATGTATCGCACCCAGAGTTTGGCTTTAGGGTGTGGACTTAATGGCACTTCTTTATACATAGTATAAAATAAAGTCGCTTCCCGCTGTCTGTACCCGTAGTACAAGATTTTACGTCTCACCAAATCAAACCAAATTCGAGAGTCGAAATACTTCCGCGTTACAGTAAAATGGACCTAAACAGCTTTGAATTGAAGTCAATTCAATGCCACTGATTTCAATTTCGCAATGTTTCCGCTTGGAGCGCTGGCTGTAGAAGTGTAGACAAACTTGAGCTTTAAAACAAGGCATTTAAGATCCAGTTTACTGTAACGCGGAAGTATTTCGACTCTCGAATTTGGTTTGGTTTGGTGAGACGTAAAATCTTGTACTACGGGTACTGTATGTATAAACGCGTAGATCTTTTAAACTACGCAACGGATTTTAATGCGGTTTTCACCAATAGATAGAGTGATTCAAGAGGAAGCTATACCTAGCTATAGTTTAGTTCTCAAAAAATTAGAGATCCCTAGAGAAATTGAAATAATGTGAATTAGGTCGGAAAAAATCCTCTCATTTGAGAGTTTCCGAGGCAAATACACCTCAATGACACCACATTAGTATCTACATTGCACCCATGCGAAGCCGGGGCGGATCGCTAGTAATTTCATAAGCGGTAAATTGTACAGTGGCGGTGTTTAGACGAATATCAATTAATTTTATTTATTTATTGACACTTTATTGCACACAACACAAAGTAAACATTGAAAAAAACACAATACAGGATCTTATTCTAATAGATGTAGCATGCAAAGGCGGCCTTATCGCTAAAGCGATCTCTTCCAGGCAACCTTTGACGAAAGGAATCACGAAAGCACGGGTTGGTGCGGCAGCCGAAAATGGCCCTAGTTATTATTATAAATTAGACTACATACACAGTACATTCTAATAATACACAAATAAATATAATTATATATACCCATATACATATCTCTATAATATACTACATAATTCTGTTTACATAGATAAATAATAGTTCTTCAAACGATTTTTGAAGGTGTTTAAGGATTTCGCCTGACGTATTTCAGCTGGGAGAGAATTCCAGAGCTTGACACTGTTAGTGGTGAAAGAGTTACCATAGTATACCGTGCGGCTGTGTGGAGTCATAAGCTTATTGTCGGTGCTGGAGCGGAGGGAGAACTGATGGTTCTCACCAAGATAGGAAAACCGTTCTTTTAAGTATGATGGTGTTTGAGGGTAGTACAGAATACGATATAGGAGCGACAAAACGTGCATCTCCCTCCGCCGAGATACTGGCAGCCACTTTAATTGGTGGCAAGGTCGGGCCAGCCTTGATAGCCTTCACAACAAACAAACGTGTAATGCTTATCTTATCAGCCTCATCATCAGCCGAATGGGGACGAATGGTGAAACGAGATCCCTGACGTCAGTTTTTTTAATTTAGGTACAAGTTTGCCCTTGACTGCAATCTCACCTGGTGGTAAGTGATGATGCCGTCTAAGATAGAAGCGGGCTAACCTGGAAGCGGTATGGCAGTTTTGTATTAAACCCATACATACCCCTTTGGTTTCTACACGGCGTCCCCACCAGACCAGACCAGACCAGAAATTTAGAAATTATGAATTCCCAAATTGAGACTGCAAGGAATTGAGCTTGGAACCATCCAATTGAAGAGAACAGCCTCACCACAGAGCTAAAGTGGTCGTCCAACTACTGGTAGTTATTTTTTACAACATACCTAAATAATAAGTTATATACCTTCGGGAGGTTCAGTTTAATTTTGTTACTTTTTTTAATTTTTTTTTATTCATTATAGGTATACGCATGACCACAATCACACCTGATGGGAAGTGATGATGTGGCCTAAGATGGGACGCGTTTACTTAGAAGATGCCTATTCACTCTTGTTTGTACTACTAGTTGACTATGCCCGCGACTTAGACCGCGTGGATTTAGGTTTTTAACAACAACCTAACAAACTTATTCGTTAGTAAGCTTTCGCATAGCAATCTGTTTAGAGGTGTAATGTAGGGCTCACGTGAACCTCAGAAACACGAGCTTCGATGGAAACAATGCCTCTGTTTTACTCCCGTGTGTTTGTTTTGCGTTTTGCCAGCATTCCCAAACAGTCACAGTTTGCGGTTTGGTCTAGCTCAAATTCTAAACCAAAATATTTTTACCACTCAAACGCGTAAATGCCAAAGCAAGGTTAGTAAGCAAGTAAATGAGCAAGTGTTATGTAATATCCTTTGATCGATTAGAAATTCCAATTCATTACTTACTGCCGAAATTAATAATGATCTATCTACTTACCTGTAATCTGTCCATAAGTTATTTAGCGACGCTTGTTAGAAAAGTCCATACAATTTTTGACAAATAACAAAGTATCTTACCGACAGATTATTATATAGATTTTTCTTATTAGTGGGCGGTCCCGGGTTCGATTCCTGGCAGGGGTTTGGAACTTTATAATTTCTAAATTTCTAGTCTGGTCTGGTGGGAGGCTTCGGCCGTGGCTAGTTACCATCCTACCGGCAAAGCCATGCCGCCAAGCGATTTAGCGTTCCGGTACGATGCCGTGTAGAAACCAAAGGGGTAGGGTTTTAATAAAAACTGCCATACCCCTTCCAGGTTAGCCCGCTATCATCTTAGACAGCATCATCACTTACCATCAGGTGAGATTGCAGTCAAGTGCTAACCTGTATCTGAATTTAAATTTTATTTAAGATTCCAAAAAGATTGATTATTATTATTAGTTTTGACCGTTAGTGGATCATTTAAGAAACTAATTTTTTTTTAATGTAATGGGTCACAGCCGATGACAAGTTAAACACGATGTGTTACAGACTTAGCATTTATTATTTGAAGAAAATAACCGACGAGAGGTTTTTTTTAATAATAATAATAATAAATAACTTATTTATTTAGGAAGAATATGTACATTTTACAACAAGTTTAGGTGTAATCATAAACTTTAAATCATAAGTTTTTCCGTACACCAATGCCGTCGACAGTAGATAGGTACACGTAACACATTAATTTATTGGTATAATACTTAAAAGCTAAAATAACACTTTAACCTATTTGGTAATGCACTTGTTAAGACTTGTAGATACACTCTGAGGTACACTTTGATCAATGATCAATATATATCAAAGAAATGTAATTAATAAACAATTATTACAAAATCAAGAGGTATTCGGAGAAAGAATTTGGAAAGTTCCATTGTAGTGTGATTTCAACACGTAGTTCGTCTAATTAGATAATAAATAATGGTTAGGTAGGTACATTACAAAAAGACTAGTCGCTTTTAAATTAGCACAGGTGATCTCTCAGAATGAGAAGGGTTTCAGACCAAGATCACCTGTTCTTTCTGTTCCGTGAAGATCACGCTCGCCTAGGGTTGCCAGGCGTCCGGATAAAGCCGGACATAGGTAGGCTTTTTAATTGCGTGTCCGGCCAAAATAAACGGTGTCCGGCTTGTCCTGCTTTTGTTAGGCTTTTTACATTTCGCAAACGAGCGTGGCCGAGCGCAGGCGAGTCGACTGCCGGTCGCTCCCGCAGGCGGCAGTGCCGCCTGACAACAAGATTTATGACAATAATAAAAAAAGCTTGATTTTACATACAATTTTTTTGTCGTACCTCTTAATACTAAGACACAAAATCCTCAATAATGTAGGGTGTCCGGCCTTTCTACTCAAATGTCCGGCCAAACTAGCTGGTCTGTCCGGCTATTAGGTTTGGCGACGTGGCAACCCTACGCTCGCCAAGTGCGGATTAGCAGACTTCATACATCTTTGGGAATTTTAGCGTTTTAACTATCGTGAGTGATACTGATTTCCATTAATCAATAAAATAAAACTTAGCTTAAAACTTAACTTAGAAATAACTCTCAGCAATGCAGGCTTCGTCACGATGTTTTTCCTTGTTATTATTTGTTATGTCCAGACACTAACGATCTCTATGCAATAAACCTATTAGTTACCATCTTATCTCAATGTTTATTTTGGTAGTGGTCGTTGTAAACTAGCCTAACCTAGTAATTGTAACGCCTGTACTTATTTGTAATTAGATAACAAAGTGCACATAAACAGAGATGCGATACGGCTCGCGGAACTTAGGGTTGTCACACTTCACGGCTGATCTTGATGATGATTATATATTGTTGTATATTGATTAAAATACTTTTATGTTGATTGTTTTAATCTAAACTATATCTTTACTTAGATAAGTATCTATGTAACTTGATTTTTTGTGACTTTCTGTGATAACTTTACACGTTAAATCTTATATTGAAGCCAGATTATTCCTAATCTCTGGGTTTGAAAAGTTGGTTGCTCATTAAATTCAATGTACATACTTTTTGAACAGTACCTATACTCCTTCTCATATATTTAGACAAAAACTATATAATAACACATATAAACTTTAAGGGACAGACGCTCCCGCCATCGCGTGGCTCCTCACTTGGTACTATCAAAGATATCGATAAATTACCCACTGCACAAGTTCAAGTCAGATTTTTTTTCTACCCGACTTCATATTGTATATCTAAATCTAAATATATAAAAGGAAAAGGTGACTGACTGACTGACTGATCTATCAACGCACAGCTCAAACTACTAGACGGATCGGGCTAAAATTTGACATGCAGATAGCTATTATGACGTAGGCATCCGGCAAGAAAGGATTTTTGAAAATTCAACCCCTGAAGGGGTGAAATAGGGGTTTGAAATTTGAGTAGTCCACGCGGACGAAGTCGCGAGCTAGTTGCACTCTATTTTCCCTTTAGAAATATCACGATATATACGATTAGAAGCAATAAATATCTCACCGAGTAATTTAAATTACTTCGTTCATCCATTTCACCTCGTTGACAAGTGACAACCCTACGCGTGATAAGATATCGCCGAGGTAATGCATTGAGCTGTTTAAATTATGCTGATAGCAGGCGTTTACCCTAGACGTGGAGGCACACTTAATGAGATGAGAGCTGTTGAGAAATAGTAATCGCTACAGTAATTGATTGCTAGCAAATTAAAATTTATTTTTAGCGCGGTTACACACTCATCCGATCCGAGTCCGTGAAAATACTTTCCGAAGTAGTCATAGAACTATTTCTATGGTAGAATTCAAAGAATTATGGGATCAAATCTACGCGAACAAAGTCGCGAGCATAATTTAAAAGGTAGGTAGAGTAGGTACCTTGTGATTTCGCGAAAGGGGCACACCGCGCGACGCATGAAAAAATACTGAAGGTATTTGGAGAAGGGGGCTAGGAGTTGGGAACCATTATTAAGGGACCCAAGATTAAGGGGTTGTAGCGCCCCACAATGATGATGAAGTCTGAAGACCAAGAGTATATATATAAGAGTATAAGACCAAGTAGGTACTATATCACTTTGTCCGTAGCTAGTTAGCACTCTCCCGGAAAAGCCGTGCCGCCAAGGAGTTTAGCGTTCCGGTACGATGACGTGTAGAAACTGATAAGGGGTATGGGTTAAATGAAACCGCCATACCCCTGCCAAGTACCCGCTTCCTTCTTATCACGCATTATCACGTACCACCAGGTGAGATCGTAGTCAAGGGGCTAGCTTGTAATTGGCTAAAAAAACACAAACGCCTTTGATTCATAAACATTCTGCGCGCTGGTAATTAAGCCTATATTATAACATCTGCATTACGATTTTTTTACGATTATTACCTATCTAGGCGTAAAAATCTAGCAAGCGTATCAGATGTATGTAAAGCAACGTCCAAGCTAAAATTACTCTGCTACCAATCTCTATAATTACCAGCCATAACTCGTGAGATGCCGATGGTGCAATCTCACCACAGGATACCGTCTCCCATAAAAGCTGGTTGCAGACCATTGATATATACCTACAGCACCCAAGATACTCGCATGTACCTACTATAGTTTTGCTTAGTTTGTTTAAAAGGTAAACAAGTAACTTCTCGCTGTAATGCGCATACTTTCCGCATTACAGCGAGAAGAACGAAATCATTCATAATTATATGTATGCCAAAATCACAAAATATGACACACAAATGCTGAACTTGTTCTATTTTAATTTTGAAGTCCTTGGGCCCTTTGGGTTCCTTACTGCAGTCGTAGTTTTTCGACATTTTGCACGATAATTCAAAAACTATGGTGCATAAAAATAAATAAAAATCTGTTTTAGAATGCACAGGTGAAGACCTTTCATATGATACCCCACTTGATATAGTTATCTTACTTCGAAAATTGAAAACACTAATTATTAGTTCATGACCACGATTTAATTTTTTTGTGTGATGTAACCACAAATGCACGGTTTTTAGATTTTTGCCCTAACATCTGCTATAAGACCTACCTATCAGCCAAATTTCATGATTCTAGGTCAACGGGAAGTACCCTGTAGGTTTCTTGACAGACCGACAGACAGACAACAAAGTGATCCTATAAGGGTTCCGTTTTTCCTTTTGAGGTACGGTACCCTAAAAATTACTTTGAGTCTTTTTGTAAAACCTTTAAAAATATGGGTACTTAAGCATATTATTGACACTTACATTTACAAAAATGTACCTACTGCGCTAATTTAAGTAAGTTTATCTTTTTCAATGTTGCGAACACATTAAATTGCTTGTTAGCTAATGTAACCAGACACCGTATTGTTCTGGCCCGCTAGAAAAACAATAGCGTCATCCATCGTCATACGGTCCGATAGACGTGGGCCAGCGCGGCGTTGTGCAACTAACAACAGGCGAATATTATTTCGCCGAAAAGATTAGATACAGAATATATTATTGTATCCGTTACGAATTACTAATTACAAAAGCAAATATCCTCCTCCTCAATAGCCGGTCAAGGAGCGGAATAAAATCCATAACATTGACGTTTCAAACCCCACGCTTATAAAACTAGTCTTGTTGAAACACTCATCTAAATATATAAAAGAAAAAGGTGATTGACTGACTGACTGACTGACAGACTGACTGACTGACTGGCTGGCTGACTGAGTGATGACTGACTGACTGGCTAGCTGGCTGACTGACTGACTGACTGATCTATCAACGCAGAGCTCAAACTACTGGACGGATCGGGCTGAAATTTGGCATGCAGATAGTTATTATGACGTGGGCATCCGCTCAAAAAGGATTTTTGGAAATTTAATCCCTGAGGGTGTGAAATAGGGGTTTGAAATTTGTGTAGTCCACGTGGACGAAGTCGCGAGCATAAGCTAGTTTAAGGTAAAGTTCCGTAGTCATGCAAGTTGCTAAAAACTTTGTCAACCCTTATTTCGTCAACAGTAAATTTTTAAGAAACTGTCCAAGATATCGCATAAATTAATTATGAAGTGTAGATTAGAAGGCCATTTGAAGATAACAAGATAAGATATATTAATGTTCAAGGTGCACTGAAAATTCATGAAAGAAATAGCTGATATCGTTTGCTGCAGTTGCACCCATTTTCAGCAACTCAATCTGGTAGATTTACTTTTTAATCTTTCACGTGTTTTTACTTGTGACGTTCGCCCTGAAATCTTACACATGTGATCTAAAATGTCCGCGAGCGTTTAAATAAATACTTACTACCCATATTATAAATACAAAAATGTGTTTGTTTGCTGGTTTGGCCTCCAATCACGTAACGGAGCAATACATCGACGTGATTTTATGCACGGCTATTGTTAGCGACCTAGAGAGTGACATATTATGTTACTTACCTATCCCAAAAAATCGGAGTTCCCACGGGATTTTTAAAAATATATAGGCATCAGCAAGTTTTCCTTATTAACCGACTTCCGAAATGGAGGTGGTTCTCAATTCGGCCCGTTTTTTTTAATGTATGTACATCGATTTTTTCGAGGCTTTTTTGGCGGTTCATGTGGCGAAAGCGGATCTAGCATAATGTCACGTGCGCTAATTAGTAACTGACCTATTCACATAGGTACGCATGCAGTATGAAGCACTTCAGAGCGACAAAGACGTAAGTGCCTCGAGGACTCGAGAGCTGTCTGACATAACGATACCCATTACGTCCTCGTGGTTACTTTGACATGACATATCCTTTGTTTCATATAGCTTTGTATATTGTGTAGAGACAACAATTTTCCGCCATATATTGTAGAGATTTTTTTAGTTCGTTTTTCATATTTGACAAATATATTTAACTAGCTTATGCTCGCGACTTCGTCCGCGTGGACCACAGAAATTTCATACCCCTATTTCACCCCCTTAGCTGTTGAATTTTCAAAAATCCTTTCTTAGCGGATGCCTACGTCATAATAGCTATCTGCATGCAAAAATTCAGATCGATCCGTCCTGTAGTTTGAGCTGTGCGTTCATAGATCAATCAGTCAGTCACTTTTTTCTTTTATGTATTTAGAAAATAGGTTGTCTCAAAATATTTATAGAGCAATTTTTCACTTTAGCCAATTTTGTTAAGCATCATCCAAACCTGCGCGACCAAAGCTGCTACGAAGCGGGAACGTTGCGGACAACATTTGTATGTATCTAATTTATTTTTAACAGTAGAGAAAGAGTAACTAGTAATCGTTTCGCACTAATTAAAGTTAAAAGTTTGTGTCCAAAAATGCACAGTCAAGGCTCTAAAATACTTAAAATGCGCATAAATAAATAATTAATTTAATTTGGTAAGAAAGTGCAACGAGAAATCACGTTAACTTCGTAGAACATAACCGTTAAACTTGTAAGTTAGATATCAGCTTAGCTATGAGTTAGGCTATGGCCACACCTGCGCGTCATGAACGCGGGGTGCGGGATGGGATGCAATGTGTAGGTGACCACGACGACGACGACGACGTGAATCTATTCGCATACCTAGTAGTCACTTTTATGCGGCAAAAAAACCAGTTTAAAATATATTTTAATCATATTATTTTAAACAAAAATTGTATTATTTAAAAAAAAAGCTCCTTTTCACTTCTCATGCTCGTAAAGTTTTTCTTTATGCTGGTTGTAAGCGGACTAAAACTGCTTTTCATGCTCTTGTACATAAAGTGTTTATTGTGGTTTATAGGTAAACAAAAAGCTATCTAATGACACATATAATATGTCACAAAAAAGTTGTAATTATGCAATTTCTATAATGCCAGTAACATTTTGCACTTATGACCTCATTACAAAATGGCTAGAATTTCACTTTAGTCATGTAGGACGTATAATATTATAATTGTTTCATTTCCTTACAATCGAAGTGAAAAGCCGAGTGTATAACTCGGTCATAAAACCCATTTTATGCCCTTGTTGTACAATCTACTATTTTTCCAACCCTGATGGTGCCATTAAATATTGTGGGGTCAATTTAGTCACACAGGTTTGGATGATGCTTAGCAAGAGCATTGAACTACAAATCAACGAAATTCACCGGCATAACGATTTGATGCGATTACACAAATTACATCGCGTAACAGTTCTCGATTAGGATTACCAAACTGCCGGATTTGACCGGATCTAGGTAGCTATTTATCCCGAAATCGGAATCCGTGCGGACGTATAATTGTTATAAAAATAAAAATAAAATAAAAATCTTTTTTATTCGAATAAACTTTTACAAGTACTTACGCATCTACCACTGGTTCGGAATGCCTTTCCTACCGAGAAGTTTTTTTTATTTTTTAAATGAAGTTTTTTGTTCTAATAATGTTTATTCAATCGATAGGTGTAATATTATGATAAAATATTGCTGTTTAAAATTGTCATTTTATTGCAATTAAATTCTTTACAAACTTGTTAAGTATCTCTCCATTTTGGCTAAGATTTTTCTATATTTTTAGGGTTCCGTACCTCAAAAGGAAAAACGAAACCCTCATAGGATCACTTTGTTGTCTGTCTGTCTGTCTGTCTGTCTGTCAGTCAAGAAACATTCAGGATACTTCCCGTTGACCTAGAATCACGAAATTTGGCAGGTCTGTAGGTAGATTTTATAGCTGGCATTTGGGGAAAAATCTGAAAACCGTGAATTTGTGGTTACATCACACAAAAAAAATTAAATTGTGGTCATGAACTAATAATTAGTATTTTCAATTTTCTAAGCAATACAACTATATCAAGTGGGATATCATATGAAAGGTCTTCACCTGTGCATTCTAAAACAAATTTTTATTTATTTTTATGTATCATAGTTTTTGAATTATCCTGCAAAATGTCGAAAAAATACGACTCTAGTACGGAACCCTCATTACGCGACCCTGACTCGCACTTGGCCGGTTTTTTTAAAGTAAATGTTAAATAAGTGTATTAACGAATAAACGATATTTAATTTCAATAGAAGTGGCCCTATTTTTTTGGAAGTGTGGATGGTCACCCTATGTACAGTTCTTAAATACTAAAATATGTAACGGATTTTCGTTTCCTAAGTTGTTGAATCTTCGTTCTAAAGTGTAAAGACACTAAACACGACCATAGCATACTAACGATGTTTAGTGTCCAGAAACTTTAAGGTTGACACCGATTGTACATGTAGGTATCTAGAATAATTATATAGTATAAAACTCTGCCAATAGACTAATCATGAGGAGATTAGTTGATTCGGAAAAATTGAGAAACCTAGATCAATAAATACTTAGTTATTAACGTGCTAGAAAATAATAAACCTGCAATTGAAAAAAGATCGCCATTTAATTTCATGTATACCTATCTATGTTTTGTAATGAGTTATTACCTACTAACTTAGTATAATCAATAATTAGTTTAATCATAAAACTGTTTGCTAAAAATATACTAACGGCGTTCATTATAAAAACACTTGATTCATGGTTAAATGAATCGTTTTGATTAGCTTTGTGGGCGTTAACAGGGAACTGACATTTTAGACGTTTAGTTCGCTTTATGCCTCGAACACGTGTAGTGGGCGGAGACCTTTATGTTAAGCTTGTCGCAGATTTGCTGAACGTGCGAATGCGGATTTCTAGTTGGGAAGTCGGAGGTGGTAGGTATACCTCCGTGCCTTGGATAGCACGTAAAGCCATTGGTCCTCTGCCTAATCACTCTTCGTCCCATCTTACTTTGAATGTGTGGCAATAGAGAGTGCGTGCCTGATGGCACGCACTTATAAACTTACTAGCGACCCGCCACGGCTTCGCACGGGTAGCTCATTACAATTTTCGTAGGGATCTCTAATTTTTTTTTGAAATAAAACATGCCTTGCTAGCATGTCACTAGAGAATAATGTAACTATTGGAAGAATTTTCAAAATCAGTTCAGTAGTTCCAGAGATTACCCCCTACAAACGAACTTACAAACTTTACCTTTTTATAATTTTCATAGTTGGCTACTTTCCGTTGAGATTGGCTATGCCGTGGCCGTGCTATGTGCACATGAGTAGAATAATGCGTCTGTTTGGGGCTCGTCCCTAGTGTGTGATCAGCTTTAAAAGGCCGTAATGCTCATCTGTATCGTTATGTCACGCGTGTGCGAGGGTGAACGCCCTCCGCAAATACACTGTCACTGTTAAATAAATCTTGATACTTATTTGCATGTGCGAAACCGTGCGGTTTGTTTTGTTAAATGAGTAAAGGCATCTTTGCAGGCGACCATGTCGGTAAAGAAAGGTTAATGAATGTAAGGCAGTATTTTGTGTATTTATGCTTGGTTTGGACTTTGGGTCCTTTGTTCGAATCTGGGCCGATGGTTATTTTGAGAATATTAAAAACAAAACAAAATAAATAAATGGTAAGTAAATGCGGGCTTGTTTTTTATCTTTCTTTTTATGGGACTTTTATCCGACACGGACACGCCAGCCCCATCGGAACCTAAATTACAATCTGAACTAGATCATGCCCGCGACTTCGTCCGCGTGGATTAAGGTTTTTAAAAATCCTGTAGCAACTCTTTAATTTTCCGGTATAAATAGCCTATGTCCTTCCCCGGGATGCAAGCTATCTCTGTACCAAATTTCGTCAAAATCGGTTGAATGGCCGTGAAAGTCTAGCAGACAGACAGACACATTTTCGCGTTTATAATATTAGTATGTATGGATATTAGTATGGAAGTATGGATTTATTTAACGGTACGAGCAACAGTGTGATAGGTAAGTAGGTATTTTCAGTGGCGTGCAGCTTATAGAGGCATAAACGCACTGCTTACCCTCATTGTAATAAATCAATGCTTATTTTTCATTATAACCTGCCGTAAAATAAGTTCATACCTAAATGCATACCCTGGCTTGAACTCATGTGCACGCCACTGGGTATTTTCTACCGTTCATGAATGGTTTAAGAGTTTTCACGAGGTGATTCGCGTTCGCGCTCGAGTGAAGAGTGGGCATTAGATTTGCCCCTGGGGAGTGTCATAGTTTAACGCACATTTTGTCAATAAGTTCGTAATTCCGCGCACCACTCCTAAATTTTCCACTTTTAGTAACAGCTCCATTTATGTTTAAATAGATGCGAAGTTTTATCTGTCAGAAGTCAGAACATCAACTGTACTTGATCTTCTTTTTTATCTACACTATAATATTATAAAGAGGAAAACTTTGTTTGTTTGTTTGTTTGTTTGTTTGTTTGTTTGTTTGTTTGTACTGAATAGGCTCAAAAACTACTGGACCGATTTTAAAAATTCTTTCACCATTCGAAAGCTACATTATCCACGAGTAACATAGGCTATATTTTATTTTGGAAAAAATAGGGTTCCGTAAGATATTTGGGTTTTTCGGACACAAGGTGTAAAAAATCAACCAGAAAAGTTACTTATTTTGCGTACGCTGCCTAAACTATAAAAGATAGAACCATAAAATGTTCTAATTAATTGTAGATCTTATAAATATCTACAAAAAAGTCCGCGACACACTATACCCATCTATGTCGAGTGAGGCACAGCAACCATTTTTTTATTTAAAAATCTTGAATTTTTTTTGGACTACATTTAAACGCGTTTATTTTACTCATGCTATTAATCCTTATCAAAATAAATGATTTCATCACTAAGAACAGTTTATGGAGATAATATTTGGTCTTTGAATGATTAAAATTGGACGTTTGGTTTTGAAGTTATGGCGAAATTAAAATATTACGATTTCTGCTGCACGGCCCGTTGTATTATATAAAGAGGTAATGTCGTTAAGTTTGTTTGTAGGGGGTAATCTTTAGAACTACTGAACCGATTTTAAAAATTCTTTCACCAGTAGAAAGCTACATTATTCCTGAGTGACATAGGCTATACGGGATCTTTAAAAACCTAAATCTACGCGGGCGAAGCCGCGGGGATCAGCTAGTATTATATAAAAGGAAAAGGTGACTGACTTATTGACTGACTGACTGACTGATCTATCAACGCACAGCTCAAACTACTGGACGGATCGGGTGGAATTTGGCATGCAGATAGCTAATTTGACGTAGACATCCGCTAAGAAAGGATTTTTGAAAATTCAACATCTAAGGGGGTAGAATAAATTTGTGTAATCCACGCGGAGGAAGTCGCGAGCATGAGCTAGTTTTATCATAAGAAGGTTTGATATTTGAAATTTTCTAAATAAATATAGAGTTTTCTTGATTCAAAAGACATTTATATTCCACCGTGAAATTGTCTCCACGGGTCGGTGACCTCGGAGGAAATCTACCATCTACCGAAGAATGCCTAGTTAGTAGACTGTAACGGGCTATACCTGTAACATTAAATAAGATAATTTGATAGAATTGCTAGCTATGTGGATACAGTAATATGTATCTAAACAATAGTCAGCTAAGCTGTTTCAGTCTTAGGCGCAACGCACACCGTCACCGTATTATAAGTTTTAAAAGACTTTATATTTTGTTACAGATGACAGCAGCAGAGAAAAATTCAAATCAGAATACGAGGTAAGTCTCAATTTGGTACTGGCTTTGTTGGAGCGATACCTAAATATGGCACATGCTAATGTGTAGTGGTGAGTGGACGCTGGGAACAGACCGCAGAGTGACAGCGGATCTCCTTTCATGTCTGCGCAAACAATAACGCGCACAGCATATAAGTACAACATAAGAGCAAAATAGTTTAGTGATGTCCACTTTGAGTGACACTGAAGACATTTTTGTCGATGATCACACTAATGTTATAAATGCGAAAGATTGTATGTGTGTGTGTGTGTGTTTGTTACTCTTTCACGCAAAAACTACTGGACGGATTCAGCTGAAATTTGGAATGGAGATATCTTATACCCTGCCTTAACATAATATATTATTTATAGGCTACTTTTTATCCCAGAATATCTAAGAGTATTTTGTATCGCATTTTGTACTGGTAAAGTCTCAATTTGGTACTGGCTTTGTTGGAGCGATACCTAAATATTGTATTGTATTTTGTATTGTATTTATTTATTTATTAAAGAAGAATATTTGCAGGTTACAACAAGTTTGGTGCATTCATAAACTTTAAATAAGTTTTTCCGTACACCAGTGCCGTCGACAGTCGATAGGTACCTACACGTAACATTAATTTATTGTTATACTTAATACTTAACAGCTAACTAACAATTACTTAATATAAACTAACAACATTAAGCTAAATGTGGGTTATTTTAAACTTACTATACATTAAAAAGTATTTTAGACTTAATGTACATAATAGGTAAAAAACGCAATCATTTATATAATGTAGGTAGGTAAGAAAACGTTCATTATTAAATATCACAGGCACATATGGCACATACTAATGTGCAGTGGTGAGTGGACGCTGGGAACAGACCGCAGAGTGACAGCGGATCTCCTTTCATGTCTGCGCAAACAATATAACGCGCACAGCAAAAGTACAACATAAGAGCAAAATAGTTTAGTGATGTGCACTTTGAGTGACACTCAAGACATTTTTGTCGATGATCACACTAATGTTATAAATGCGAAAGATTGTATGTGTGTGTGTGTGTGTTTGTTACTCTTTCACGCAAAAACTACTGGACGGATTAAGCTGAAATTTGGAATGGAGATATCTTATACCCTGCCTTAACATAATATATTATTTATAGGCTACTTTTTATCCCAGAATATCTAAGAGTTCCCGCATTTTGTACTGGCTTTGTTGGAGCGATATACCTTAATATGGCACATACTAATGTGCAGTGGTGAGTGGACGCTGGGAACAGACCGCAGAGTGACAGCGGTGCTCCTTTCATGTCTGCGCAAACAATAACGCGCACAGCATATAAGTACAACATAAGAGCAAAATAGTTTAGTGATGTCCACTTTGAGTGACACTGAAGACATTTTTGTCGATGATCACACTAATGTTATAAATGCGAAAGATTGTATGTGTGAAAGTGTGTATGTGTGTATATTAGTTACTCTTTCACGCGAGAACTAATGGACGGATTTGGCTGAAATTTGGAATGAAATTAATATAATATTTACTGCTTCTTATTTTTTAATAATATATGATAATTCACATCACATGTGTGATTGGAAGCGTTTAGTTAAGGGAACTTATGATATAAAATTTGTAATAGGCAAGGATTCGATATAAGAAAGATTTTGAGAGAAGTAGGTACAACACTACAAAGAAGTCGTGATCGTGACTACATAATATTCGCAAAATGATCTTGAAAAATATGAGAAACTCTTTCATACTGTTTTGTCCAACAACTTCATTTACGGAGTTGTGTGGGTTTGCGACATTGTTTTATCTTTCTTTGCTTAGGCAATTTGTTCAGATTAGATAATTGTGGCCATACTGTGACTGTAATACCTAAGGGCGTAGTGATCAGCGTGACCTAATTATGTTATCTGATGACTTATGATTTTGTCATTGCAACGAAATTGTTTAGCAATAACAATACTAATTTATATAGTTTAATTAGTTTTGAGTGCAAAACATTATTATTATACATACTAGCTGACCCGTCCCGGTTTCGTACGAAATGAATTGCTGAAAATTTATTCTTACTGAGGTCTATCTTATTTTATTACCAAGATCAATAAACCTGTGCTAAAACAGATCATATTGGAATCTGAATACAAAGAAATGAAACCTTTTATTTTCAACCTAGCGTTTGAAATAGTCTGGTCAAGGATCATTACTGATCCAATAAAGAGGCACGCTTAACTATTACAAATCAGACGGCAAAATGAAGGATTGTTCAGAAAAGTTTTTTTAACTTAAAATTTCGAGGCATGGTTTACCAGAGGGTCTAATATTTTTAGTTTTTTTTTCAATATTAACGTTAACTGTATGTATTTGTCATTTACAATATTGCATTACAGGCGCGGCTGTGCTTGCATAAAACTCTGACCACCTATAAAATCGATCAAGTGCGAGTCAGACTCGCACAGGAAGGGTTCCGTAAAAATTATATTTTTTTTATATTTTCATGATGGCAGTTTGATATTTTTAATATATGTAATTTGTTTTTATAGCTGCATAGCGGCAATAAAAATACACATTATATGAAAATTTCAGATCTCTATCTGTTATGGTTCACGAGATACTGCCCGCTGGCAGACGGACGGATGGACGGACACGGACAGCGGAGGCTTTGTAGGTCCCGTTGGCATCATTCGGGTACGGAACCCTTAAAAGCAAATTGGGTTGGTTGGCAATGTGTATTGGACGGCAGTGGTAGATGGTGGCGATCGTAATAGATCGACACCGGTTAACGTGGTGGTCCGCACAGCTGCCAATTCCAAGTAGTATAGGATAGGAATTTTGGAAGGGGCTTGGGGAAGGCTGAAGCCACACAATGCGTTTCCGGTGCGTTGCGGCGCTGCACGGGCCACCGCTTTGCCTCGTCTCTCTGCTCCCAAGTCCGTTGCGCGTGCGCGGCGTCGCAAGACGTCGCGCGTCGTAACGCATCATGTGTACAGAAATTTCTATGTAGGAGGCACCGCTCAGGCGACGCACCGCCATCGTGTGGCCTACTCGTGTGGTGTGGCTTCACTCTAAGGCTGAAATCTATAGAGCGCACTTTGACTTTGCTCAGACTTAAGATTGAGTTAACACGAGACAGATTTATGTGAGAGATAGATATACCTACATCTGTCTCGTTTTAACTCTGTCTTAAGTCTAAGCAAAGTCAGAGAGCGCTCTATAGATCTCACTCTAAATCGTTGCGACTGTGAAGCCTGAACTCGTGTGCGTGCACACTGCACCCGCGAGGGCTCGTAATCGAAATTTATGATTCGACCACACACACACAGCGACCGAAGAACGCCTCGTTCGGATCCGTGTAAGATACATAAAGATTTACTGCTTGTACCGATCAGTGTTTCAGCACACAGTTCCGTTATGTTACAACTTATAAGACTTGTTTGATTTTTGATCTTTTTCTTTATGACTAGCGACCCTCCCCGGCTTCGCACGGGTAGCCCGTAGCTTATTACGAGTTTCGTATGGATCTCTAATCAAAAAAATATAGCCTGTGTGTCACTCTAGAATAACGTAACTTCTAATGGTAAAAGATTTTTTGAAATCGGTCCAGTAGTTTTTGAGTTTATTTGTTACAAACATACAAAAATACAAATCTTTCCTCTTTATAATTATAGTGTAGAAGTGTGGAATTGTTCGATTCGGTGTGGGGACGGATAATATCTAAAAATCGTAAATTTTTAATCGAAAGCCCAAATTCAATTTTTCGTTGATATAGTACATATAATGGCTTCAAAAATGTAGATTTTTGACGAAAATTATGATTGGCTTCTTTTATTGTATCAAGGTGTACATAATTATTTCTGGTTGTTTCCCGAAAGTTCATTCGATCTCTGAGTCTTTATTTAGTACTATAACTATTTAAGAATAAATTGATACTATTTCATTATCTCTTGTAGTGCCTACTCACTTAGTTCGTTCAAGTTTTAGATGATATTTCACATTACATAATCAAATTGACTATGAAGTAATACTAACCGCAGACTTTTTTCAAGATTGTGGATTACCATAGTTACTTTGTCCACCGCATCGTTAGTGTTAATTACGAGTTAATTGATGATATTTTCTCTATAATATTCCTAAATCTAAATCGCCGCATAGATAAAACACACTGAGACATTTTTAACCGCATAGGCTTGCTACCATTATTGTTGGTTTACTTTTTAAGTTTAACTCTTATCAGTTATATTTATTTAAGTATGGGAATGAACTTCGATGTGGTCTTACCACAGTTCACGACAGTTAAAGACCTTCTAACAAAACATCGAGGCTTCGACGTCACTGGCAGGCGACATTTGACGCAGTTAGCCCCTAAAGTAGCCCTATTTTTCTTTGATTAAGCCTAATATTTGACATATCGTCGATTCAGGATCAATCCGAGACTTCCCTCACTCTAGTTCACTCTGGTCTTTTTTAAAATAGATATAGCAAACAAACGAGCAGGCGGGTCACCTGATGTTAAGTGATTACCGCCGCCCATGAACAATTGCAGCACCAGAGGAACTGCCGATGCGTTGCCGGCCTTACTTAATAGGTACCTATTTACTTAGTATTTTTGCTATATTTTAGATATTTTTTGTTTATTATCAATCAATCAATCAGCCTGTTTGCGTCCACTGCTGGACATAGGCCTTCCCAAGAGCGCGCCACCTTCCTCATCCACACACTTCCCGCTACCTTCTTAAGGTCGTTAGTCCAGCGGGTTGGAGGTCGTCCCACACTGCGCTTGCCGATACGCGGTCTCCACTCCAGAAAACGTCTGCGCCAGCGACCATCGGTTCTGTGGCAGCTTCACTGCCACTTCACTTTGTTTATTAATTAACAGAAATTGAAGCCTTGATTAAATCAATGTCAGGAATACATAGAGCTTATATAACCTATTGTTCACATACTGACTGTGACTATTCTGCAGCAGTTTATGCAACTAGTTCTCAAGGATACACGCAATCAGAGTTCAATCACATAGCTTGCGGTGAATGAAATGTAACCCGACCGAACACAAGAGCACATTCCTTCTCAGATCCCACCGAGTATGTTGGAGGCGTTGCAAAATGGTGATGTTTTGTACCCAACAGGAAACCTTGCAAAGGAAACAACAAGATTGAGCGCCCGCTTGGCTACTTTTTGCGATATGAATCGATCGGGCGAAAGTAAATCGATTATAGCTAACCATATCGGATTATGATATTTATTTGCCCCCTTTATCATTCCTGTCCGCCTTCTCAGATACCTGCGATATTTTACAAATTACAATAAATATTTTCTAGCGATCGAGCGTGCCTTATACGGTGCCAAATGTTGAGAAAGTGTCTGCTGGCACAGTGGCATAAAAAGTTATTTAACTGGAAGATTTATTAATTGAATTGTTATGTTTCGTTTAGTATCAATTTGTTTTGCATATCATTTGCTCTTTGAAAAAGTTGATTTCTTAATTTGTAATCTTAGCTTTAATCATGTTTTTTTTTATTTTCGTTTTTTATTTTACGAAAATTTCGACTTGTGTTTTTTTAACATTTTTTACTAAGCGTACCTCAAATGAAAGACCATATCCGTACTATAATAATATAAATAAGAAAGTGTATGTCTATCTGTTTTGTCCGTCCGTCTGTCTGCAAGCTTTACTGGGCCGATCCGTTTCAACGATTTTGATAAAAGTACAGGGATAGCTAGCATCCAGGGTATAGATATAGGCTATTTTTATCCCGGAAAACCACTCCCACGAGATTTTTTAAAACCTAATGAAATCACGGGCATCATCATCTAGTAAAAAATTACCTTGTTGATATTTAATAAGCGTCCTATATAATATCATAGGTTGTTCATGTTAAATATTATTAAATTACAAACAATTTTACTGTTGTCAATATAAGCGTTTAAAATACAAAACAAATTAATATGTAAAACTAGCTGACCCGGCGAACTTCGTACCGCTTAGCAGTCGATTCTAATTTTTTAAATTTTTCTCTCCGTAAGAACCATCCTCGTACTTCAAGGAATATTATAAAAAAAGAATTAGCGAAATCGGTTCAGCTGTTCTCGAGATTAGCAACACATTTAGCGATTCATTTTTATATATAGAGATGACGTAAATGTTCCGTTATTATTCATAAAGCAGGCTTTTAGTAAGTAAATTATCGAGCTCGTATTAAACGAGTAACTTCGTCGATTACTGTCGGGGCCCGTTTATAACTGGTTTGTGCATTAGTTCTGACATAGAAGCCTTATTAACTGATTAAATACACTGTTTGGCTTATATGCTATTAGCGACACTTCGAACATCGCATGCGAGATTAAAGTTTGTAACGTTATAATCTTCATACTAACATCTATCAAGATTATTTAATGACTAATGAAGTCCCAGAGATTCTCGCAAGATTTAGATTGAAGACGTATAAATAATTGCTAGCTATAAAAGGAATTAAATGTATGAACATGGATCCATAAATTTAAAATAGACGCTGAAAAACATTAATGTCTAGAAGCTAAAAGCTATTCCTCATATCACATACCTACATATTCTGAAAATGTAACAATCAAAAATAATTGTACAAAAGTTGATTGAAAATGTAGTAATTATCGAATTCTTTACACGGCTCCAGTAATATTATGTAAATATCAAGTTTGTACTCAAGTAATAACAGCTATAGTATAGTAAAGAAAGCTTAATTATTTTCATGTACATGTTCATTTCACTTAATTAAAACCTTTGTTCATTCTGCGACCCTAAACATTTTTTATCTCTGCTTTTCGTTTTCCATTTCTCACCATTTTTTCGTTAGCATCTTTAAAATGGACAAGTGTTTTATGTTATCTATGCTCATTGTCTTGTTCATACTCCATAATTCTTTTGTCTGCTAGATGACTTTTGTTAATTTT
Organism: Maniola hyperantus; assembly: GCF_902806685.2. Lineage (NCBI taxonomy): Eukaryota > Metazoa > Arthropoda > Insecta > Lepidoptera > Nymphalidae > Maniola > Maniola hyperantus. Next base: position 15,765,295 of record NC_048536.1, on the reverse strand, counting down.
GACATTGTGATTGGCGATTATCTAAACAAATGATGTAATGTAACATCCGTTACGGTGGCTATTTCCTCGTTTGAATTGCTTCCTGGAAAACAATGGGTTGTTGTTTGAATAATCCCATTAATATACATTCGGGATATTGCAAATGGGATTTATACACCCACCTGTATGCTGTCAATTGATTTTTGTACAAGTTATGATCAGTGATAGTCTGGTGAAAATGAATATGTAGGTACGCTTATATTAAGAACTAAAGAATCTGGACCCTCGAGTTTTCTATGAAAACTTATATGATCGTTAATGATTGTGTTCATGTTCCTCGGTGAATAAATACATCGTGAGAAAGCATTCATTCTATCTCAGGACTCAGGAGATTCTGAGATACCTGTAAATAATAAATATGCAAGTCTGTGAATGCGATGATAGTTTTAGTTTAGATCTGATTAACTTCAATAACGTTGGTAGACGACGTTAAACCATTTAATTGTTAAGGCATCGATTAGAAATTCTTAATTTACTTTGACTACTAATGGAACTTCTACAATACTAATCTAAAAGCACTGTAATCCGCTGTTGGAGCAGTAATACTTAAAGTTAGCGATATTAATGTAGGAAGTACGTTATAAAATGTAACAGCATTACTTAGATTGAACCGCAAGCTCGTGAGAACGCTTTAACTACACAGCGTCGCCTCTGAAGCCTCAGCTACCAAGTATTTAATTGGATAGATAATTTAGTAGGTTTTTGTCCCACGACAGACCGTCCCTAATGATGTTTAAATTGCTTGTCGTATAAGGGGTTTCAGTGTAATTTGCAATAGCTACGCGTTTTATCTTCTCATGGATGAGGATCAAATACAGCTTGACAAAAAAGCAATATAAAAACTACCACCGAAATATAATCTTATCCGCAAAACTTTTTCCAAATTAATTTGGAATATATTATTTACTGATTGCTTTCTTTTGTAAAAATAACTTAAGCGTTGCTCTTATTTTCTTTTCCGTCTTTGCACATACAATTTGACACAGATCCAAAACATTTTAATGATTATATCAAATTCTAAAAGAAGAAATTTTAGAAATTATTCTCTTAAAAACTCTTTTTTCATATTGAACTAAATATGCATGAAAATGCTAGTTTAAAGCGTTAAAAAAATTCGGATTTGGATTTTTAACCATATTGGAAATATCGCGGAATAAATTAGCCATAAATTACTTATTGTATATCTTGCTTTGGTAATATTAGAATTTAAGCATCGCTGGCAGTAAATTCACAAAGTAAACCAGACTTTGATACACTTATATTCTTGCACTTATAAGATAAATGGTTAGAGTTGCTATTTATTTCTTGAAATTGCTACTAAACTCTTTAGATTTTGCTTAAGAATTAATTCTAAACCATTGACATTTTATTTGTAAACAGAGGCACGTCAAAATGATAGAAAAAATACTACAGACGTTATGGAACAATTAACAGATTATAAATGGCAAATCTATGGTACTTACATGGCAAAACATAATAAAGATTTTATTATATTTTAGAAATAAAGTAATTGTAGATTTAAATAGAGTATAATGTGGTATTTAAAGTTTATAAATTTAGTAGAGTTTAAACTCTATTGACTCTATTGAATTTAATCTTTACATGGTATCACTATATTTTTATACAGAGGGTGGGAGTTAATCCCAGCCTATAAATGGCTCTGCTTTGACGGTAGAAATCATTAATTTTCCTATTTTTAATAAGAAGCTGTGACATACCTACAGGTACGAATATTGTTGATTTTATATTTCTATTGTTATACTATGTATGTTGTTTAATGTGTAATTTGTTATTCAACTGGTATTCCTTTGTAATAGTTTATGCTTATACCCGATGTGGGTTGGATATGTTATGGTAATACCATAGTTGTATCTATTTTTCAATAATTGTGGATAGACACCGCCGAGTTTTTTCTTGCCAGTTCTTTCTCTCGGTAGATATGCTTTTTCGAACTGGCGGTAGATTTTTCTTAAAGGAAATAATAAATTATATAATGATAAAGCAATAATTAATGGTAAAGATAAACTTTGATATGGAGGGACTTTTCCCTGAATAAAACAGTTTATTTCCTTATACAATCTTTTATTTTGTTTTCTACCTTCAACCACGCCCTAGCTTTTTGATAACGAACTAAGGTTTAGGCTCTCAGTAGGTGATTCCTGACTCTATTGTCTCTATACTTCTGAGGTTAATCTAGCATCAGAAGTGGGATACGATATGGCTGAATTGTGCCTTTTCTAATGCAGTTTGTACAAGTTTCAGAAATACCGGCGAATTCGGATGGCTTTGTGAAAAGCCATCAAAGATGTTCCAACAGGCGTTGTGATGACTGACGTCCACGAGAGGTACCACAATGGACATTGGATACCCTAAATCTGGAAATCTTAATATGAAAATATGGTATGAAAAAAAAGTGAAAGTGAATTAAAACTTTTTTGCAAGACAATTTTTCAGGCAGGTAGGCCTTAGAAAGTTTTATTGCGTAATCATGGACCTATTAATACTCTGTGTAATGTAGTAACACAGTTTCATAGTACCTGTCGTCATTTTATTTGTTTTAAAACTAATTGTATTATAGAAATAAAGATGTGGGTACTAAATAAATAAAATTTTTGCGGGTAATTTTGTGTTCAGTATAGATGTTCTGTTTCAATGACTCAGATTAATGTTTGAAGGTGTTTAATCGCATGATGTCCCAGCTAGTAACACAAATCGATATTACGTAAATTAATGTTAAAAATTTGCAGGTAGTTAGTTGGTATGAAATTTTTATTAAATGATCATACGATAAAATGTGGTTAAATGTCAGACTGACCGAGCGGTGAAAAACTAAAGCAAGTTTGTCAGTAAATATTTACTGATGATTAATTTGTGTTCTATTTTAATTTACGTCTGACGTCTAGCCGTATATTCGTAATTTATATGATAGTGATGTTGACATTGAATCATTGAATATTGTTTTACGAGTGATGAGTCATCTTACTTTTTTTTTAGTTATGTTCTTGAGGCATTTCCTATGTAAGTACTTCGAGAACGAAGTACTTTTCAGGTTGGCCGAATAGATGTATATAATTTATTTATGTGTTACATAATGACAGAGAGAAAAGAAGGAAAAAAAGAACCAAAAAAAAAAAGAAAAAAAAAATTTTTTTTTGTTGTAATTTTGTTTCAAATTAAGAACAATACAGAAATACATATTGCATCATTCGTTAAATATTGATGATTCATTGATCAGAAACGCGATTAGCGTGGCCATTTTTGTAAATTTGCTATTGACTTTGCATCGGAGTTCTCACTCGCGAAACGTAGAGATGAAAGATTTGTGATACCTACCTACAATAATTAAGAAATTTTGTTGGAGTTTATTTTTGTAGTTTTTATATAAGGATAGGTTAGGCTGCTGATGTCTTATCCTGTTGCTATGCCGCTAAGTCTAGTAGCTACTGATTGTTTGATGTCATTGTTTTTTTATATATACCCACCGTTACGTAATGTGATGTAATGGAGCTGCCAATCCACACTTGGCCAGCGTGGTGGACTATGGTTAAACCTGAAACTTTAATTTAGAATATTGGAATTTAGAGATTATTGACTACCCACTTGTGTTTAATATTTTTTAATGCCGTATTTTGTTGTTTTGTTTGAATAATACTTTTGATTTTTTGACGTTTTTGATGTTTGAAGTGTTTAACTATTTTTGATATTGATTACTTCTTTGACGATCTTTTTAATGTAAATTATTTTTGTGGTATTTTTTGACATTTTAGTTTTTGATACCTACCTTTATGTTTTTATTTACGATCTTTTGGATTTTTATATTTTATTGTGGAAAAATGTTTTGGTATTTATTTAAAAAGGAAGGTTGTTGGCACATCATTGGATGTGGGAAGCAACAAATGTTTTTGTATAGTCCAAGGACTGATTGCAGATAGACAAAAAGAGATTGAATTGTTTTTTGAAAGTAAATAACGATAATTAGATAAGTTTACTCTTTGATTATTTTTACTTCTTCTAACATAGTAGTTAGTTTTGTTTTGATATATCTTACATATAATTACTTTTTATATACCTACCCTTTGTTTTTGACTTTGGTACTTTAGGAGTAAGAGTCGATGGTATTTTATTATTTTTGCAAAATTATTAACTTGAAATTGAAAAAAAGTTCTTATGATTTAACTTATTTTGAAATATTAATATTTTTGTAACTTTTTCATTTTGATGGTTCTTTTTTATGAAACATATTATTTTAAATTCTGATAATTTACAATTTGTTCAGTTGCAATTTTTCTTTGTTTAATATTCATCTCTATATTTTATTGGAATTTATTTAAAACTTTGATCAAATGTTCGATCAATGGAAAAATTGTATAGTGATATATGGATCAAAACCAATGGTGTTAAGGGACAATTTTATGATGGTTTACGATGTTGCCTTAAAACCAATGGTGTTGAAGGATATTTTGTAGATGATACTTTAAAACGTTGGAACCAACGGTGTTGAAAAGTATTTTTATAATATCGCTTTAATACCAGTGGTGTTAAAAATATTTTTTGATATTGGTTTAAAACCAATGGGGTTAAAGGATATCTTGTTTGGAAACATTTATGTGCTGTGGCGAGAAAAATATTTCTTGTATTTTTGAGAGTAAACTGTGTGGTAATTTTGTATGTCACACACATGTTTAAAATGTTTTTTTAAATTTTGTTGGAAGCCACAGACATGTTGTTTGAAAAAAAAAAAAAAAAAAAAAAAAAAAGTTTTGATGTTGTTAAAAATTTACTTTACGAATTGTTTGTTTTTATTTTGTTGCTTCGAGAACGAAGCAATTGTCAGTTTGGCCGTATAAGATAAATGGTTAGAGTTGCTATTTATTTCTTGAAATTGCTACTAAACTCTTTAGATTTTGCTTAAGAATTAATTCTAAACCATTGACATTTTATTTGTAAACAGAGGCACGTCAAAATGATAGAAAAAATACTACAGACGTTATGGAACAATTAACAGATTATAAATGGCAAATCTATGGTACTTACATGGCAAAACATAATAAAGATTTTATTATATTTTAGAAATAAAGTAATTGTAGATTTAAATAGAGTATAATGTGGTATTTAAAGTTTATAAATTTAGTAGAGTTTAAACTCTATTGACTCTATTGAATTTAATCTTTACATGGTATCACTATATTTTTATACAGAGGGTGGGAGTTAATCCCAGCCTATAAATGGCTCTGCTTTGACGGTAGAAATCATTAATTTTCCTATTTTTAATAAGAAGCTGTGACATACCTACAGGTACGAATATTGTTGATTTTATATTTCTATTGTTATACTATGTATGTTGTTTAATGTGTAATTTGTTATTCAACTGGTATTCCTTTGTAATAGTTTATGCTTATACCCGATGTGGGTTGGATATGTTATGGTAATACCATAGTTGTATCTATTTTTCAATAATTGTGGATAGACACCGCCGAGTTTTTTCTTGCCAGTTCTTTCTCTCGGTAGATATGCTTTTTCGAACTGGCGGTAGATTTTTCTTAAAGGAAATAATAAATTATATAATGATAAAGCAATAATTAATGGTAAAGATAAACTTTGATATGGAGGGACTTTTCCCTGAATAAAACAGTTTATTTCCTTATACAATCTTTTATTTTGTTTTCTACCTTCAACCACGCCCTAGCTTTTTGATAACGAACTAAGGTTTAGGCTCTCAGTAGGTGATTCCTGACTCTATTGTCTCTATACTTCTGAGGTTAATCTAGCACACTCATCAGAGCAAATATCCGAGAGTTTAGACATAATTAAATAGAGTGATACGCAATGTGATACGTTTAAATGAGCACACTTGGCGTTTTACGAGTTATTAAACCGCAACAAAACTTGTACCATCTACCAGGTTGTACAGTCACAATTACAATTGCTTGGAGGCGTAAAATTGATACTGATTAAAAGTTTTTGTATTTAATTTTGAGGTGTCATTGTTTAAACAAAATTAATCTGAGCGTATTCGCAGAGTTCTTCTGTTTTGGTTAAGTATTACAGTAAAATTTGGGCCTATTTTTATTAGATGATAATTTTTATTGGTAATTTTCTTTTTGTCTTTACCAAATATTGTTCATTATATTTATATATTTAAGTCTATAATTCTTATTCATCTTAGATAAGAACTTAGAACCGCAGTTCAGCTATTTTAAATATTTTATAAACCAAAATAAACCTAAAAATCAAAATGATACGAAAGTTGAAAAATCAACTAGACAGTGTGGCGATTGTAACAGGTGTCAGAACATAAAATATGAAAACAGTAAACATTTACAACCTGCACCGTTATGCCGATTTCTCGATAATATTATAATTGAACCAGAACGGAGATACACACGTTTTATAAACAGAATAATAGGTATAATATAGCGATCTATTAAAATTAAAAAAACCATTCCTTTTGATTGTACCTTGCATGAAGTGATACTGGTACCTCGAATGTCGGCAAATTAAAAAGAGGACGCTTTTATATCCAATCGTAATTTTTTTATTATTCAATATATTTTCTGCCTTATAATAATTTAGTTACAGCTTTCAATACATTCCGTAATTAGAGTATATCCTAAGGTAGTGTACGACATCTAAATCTTTTGTCTTTAGTCTTCTACAAGAATTTTAATCATTTCTCTCAACACGTTCAAGAGGATACATTGTTATTGGCTACCTATATAAATTTCGCGGAGTTACGCGGAAGGAAAGATCTTTAGATAGCTGATAAGTTAGCTCATTATATTTAACTGGTAGTTGGAAGTTATGTCGATTGCGAGCAATCACTAACTTACGGCTAGACCTCCAGGCACGTTTGTACTTGGCAACGGTTCGAGGCCTTAGAGTTAATTTATTACCTTGATGCCGCATCGGTATTACTTATTCTATGTGAGTTTTTCTCACGTACCACTTGCTACTAATATTTAGTCTAGTTCTAGATCCCTATGAAAATCTGTTTCAGGCATATTTTTCATGTATTTTTTCCAGTGCGTTCTAAACTATATTCCATCAGTTTTCTCGTCTCAATTTAATCATGGATCCAAATAATTAAATGACGATTAACATTATTCACGTTCATGCATAAAATTGCAAATACATAGTCTGCAGGTACATTTATATTACTTTATTCACCTCAACCTCAATCTATGATTATAGGTTAGAGAGTAGATTAAAGTAAGAGTTATAGAAGAAAACGTTATAACTTAGGATTCCATTTCAACGATAAACTTAAAAGCAAAATACGATAGTGTTGGTAAAACCGTTACGAGATGATAGGACTAGTAGGTCTCAGGGTATAGCTTGTAATCATGGTAACAGTTAGATTGCTCTACCCTACGATCAAATAGATAACACGATCAACATGCGATAAACTTGAACTTGAGTAGGTAAAACTAGTTTTTATTTAATAAATCTATTTGCACATTATAAAGGTACTTGTTACATAACACTACAAAATCTTCATCTCCTACTACAATTTATATGTATTTAGCCAATTACAAAGTTATTTAAACTATTATAATATGAGTCATTTTTTGCTGATTTTAATTATTCAATATCTCAGTGAAGTGTAAAATTATTCTCGAGAATTTAAAAGTGTCGCGAAGCAAAAGACTAATCTAAATAAAGAGCAATCTTTTACTGGTCTTAATATTGTTGTGTTGCATTGCATATAATATTTTATGTTTTGGGGACTACGAAGTGTAGCATTTGTCATGCCCATTTTATGATACTAGTTACTAGTTAGTTGAGTTTATGTACACGAATACCATTTTTGGTTTCACTGAATCTTAGATCTACCGCTGTAAATTCACTATTATTATTTTTAACTACAGTACTAATTTATTCTTCTATGCCACCGTGTTAAGAATCAAGTTCCTTTGCTCCGATAGCTTGAATAATGTTGTCACTTAGTTAATGTAGTTTTACTTACTATTGTACATTTATTTAGGTGTCTTTAAGATCACTCCCACGGTCCGCACTTCGAATGGAAGTCCATTGTCCGTTCCCAAGTTTGAGATAATTCTTGACCTTGTTCTGAATTTGCGCTCTCTTGTCGGTGTATGGTTACCATCGTTTCAATATTGCTCAGTAAAATCTAAACATTTCAAATTAATAGTTTTCTAAATATATAATAATTTACAATAAAGCGGATCTCTCTATAAATGTTAAGGAACTTTCTACAATTGAAGATATTGTAAAGATTTCACTTACGTGCTCTTGTAAAGAGAAAACTCTTTGTAGAAGTTTTGAATTCTGTAAATTAGTTGGAAGTCCTAAAACATGACATCTTTTTTGCAATGATTAGAAAACGTCTTTAGTCTTAGGAGGTTGCAACTTCTTTTTTTGGACCACATGCTATTAACTATGCACTTTGTAGTGAAAGTATCTACTATCACACTTCGCAATATTCGCATTCGATATTTTTGAAGACCGCACAGATAGAATTACTTTCCGTATCTTATATAAATAGATAAATGTGATTTATGTGATTCACCCCGCGTCTGGTAATAGAGAAGAAATAAATACTGTTACATCTATTAACTTGTTGAAATATTGAATTCAAAAACATCAAACTTAAAGCCATGGTTATAGTTTTACTAGTGAAATGGATATTATCTTATTATGTAAAATGTTAAAAGAAAACATAATTATTGTAGGTGTTAAAAATTGAAAGTACTGAACAAGATAAATGTGCAAACTCAACTTCAATAAAAATATTTTGGACATTGAACTTGAATTATTGCAAACTCATCAACGAGTACGTAATTCTATAGACGATTAGATTTTAAAAACAATATTTATCTATTTTCAAATAACTACATTGTTTCTTTGCTACGAAAGTACGAACAGATAATATCATCAAGCTAGTCGCTACGAGTTGAGGGGACGTGCGCGTGCGCACGGTCAAGGCCAGCCGCTCGCTTTTTATTGCGCGCGAAAGTTCAGCGCTCTGTGAAGAACAACACTCTGACTTAACATGCGCTGCATTACAGCCATACCTTAGTATGTAATGCGGCATGTGAAAGAATGTTGCTCAGGATTTTTTTATACCTCTGGATTTGCATCTAAGTTTAAGAATTTACAATTAGGTTTGCTTTTGTTTCACGAGTTTTCTTGACTATAAGAGGACGTCTTGGTTATGGAAATGGTTAAATATGTAACAGAAAAAAAAACAGACCAATCAACATTTAGCTTAAACGACCGGGTCTACAAACTTTAAATTTTGCAATACTTTTATTATTATTAGACCACTTTTTAGAAATAGTTTTCCGAAATTCCACCTATATATTTTTGTCATATATTATTTTGTTTGATTTGAATTTTCATTAGAATTTTTTTGAAAATCTGTGGGCAATAATAAACATACAGGTTTTTAATTTAATTTAAAAAAATGCTTCTGATCGTCTTCTGATTTACTTATTGGTACTTTTTTAAACTTCTAATCTTTTGTTTTAATAATAATATGTTTGTAAAAGCGAAGAAAGCAAAGGGAAGAATCTTTATTTTTGCGTTTTTAATGGTTACATTTATTGCATTTACATTGGAATGCAATGATAAGTGATGCGAAAGTGGTACGATTAGGCGGATAGCATCAAAAGTTTGGGTGGCAGAATCTATCAAATTGCAAGGCTCTTGGCCGTTATTACTTATTATCGATTACACGGAGGATGTAGATAAGATGAGAGGCACGTGCGTAGATCACGCTGATGGCTGGCGTCAACGCTTGCAAATTTACATTTATAATCTGCAATCTGTATCTATTTCTTTATAGATAACTAGCTTTTCCCCTCGATTTTGTCCGCAATTTAGGTTTCAAAAGACCCCTTTGGTATTTCTGAAAATTCTTTCTTAGTGGACGCTCTACATTCAACGTTATTTATGGAGAACTCACATGCAAAATTTCAAGATTCTAGATCCAGTAGTTTAAAAACTGTACGTCGATACGTCTGTCAGTCAGTTTCTCCTTTTATTCTTATAGATAATGGATTTCTACTTTCAATTTTATTCGTTAATTGTTTATATAAATCATAATTTTATATTATAAATCTTATTTCAATGAATTCTCTTTTTTCTTTGGAATTTCTTTTTTTTACGTTTACTGATGATGCACAAGAGAGTTTCACTTAATGCTTTTGCTTTCGTTAAATTTCTATGATTTATCTATTTTACCATTTAAATTAACAGTTTTAAATAAGAAATTACTCAAAAGTGAAAATATAACTTCTGTCACCTTTCTTAGTGGTAAGTAATATTTTAGAATCCATTACGAAATATAATCCAGACCAAAAAACGTAATATGGAATGCGTAGAAGAAAACTAAGCAGAATGCTTAACCTTATGAACTGGAAATGGTCTTTCGGATCAGAAGATATAACAGATTAGGATTCACACGAAGTAAGAAGAGGTAAAACTCTTATAGTAATTACAATAGCCGGCAAGAAATATTGTACATCGACCTTTAGGATGAGATTTCGACTTTGCAGAGCGTTGTCTCTGTCACTAATACCTATGTGACGTTTCGTCGGTCTCAATAACAGAAACAACGCTCTATGAAACCGCTATATCTTTCTAAAGATCGATGCACAATATTTTCTCCCACGTACCTACTTTACTATAGATTTACAATAGTCAGCATCAGTTTTCCCCTCCAATTATAATATGGGTACCTTCAAGTCAAGAGTGAATAGGCATCTTCTAGGCAAGCGCGCTCCATCTTAGGCTGCATCATCACTTGCCACCAGGTCTGATTGCAGCCAAGCGCTAGTCTATAAATTAAAAAAAAAGTCAGGTGTTTAGTAAGTGGGTCAATTTTCTCTTGTCTATCCCAAAGTCCTCGATACATATAAATTTCCCAGCCACAGTATCAATTTCATCACTTCCATTCTAACAAATGGGGACCTTCGAATCGCATCAACACAGTTATGCAGCGGATCGGGGCCACGCATCCGAACACTTATCTAACGGTTGCCGACGCCCTGCCAATACTCTGATACTTTATAGCTATCACTGATGAAATTTATTTCTTCCTCTCTTATCACGATTTCAATTATAATGTGTAGAGATATTAATTCGTTCATGATATGTGGACATGAGGGAATGAGGGAACATGGCAAATTGTCCTTTTTAAATCATGCTTTAATATGCGGAGTATTTTTAATGATGGTATTTTAATACGGTATTTTAGTGAGAAAAATCTAAAAATGTATAAACAAGATAGTATTAGCAATAAGCAATCGAAAAATGTTAATTTCAGTTTATAAAATTATATAATGAATTATATAATTCATTTTAAAGATTTCACTTTTATAACTCTTCTACAAATATCCAAAACGCATGATACCGTAGCCGCCATGTTAATTCCGACTGTTCCGATTAAGAAAACACCGTTGCTTACCAATCAGTGTGACATAATGACAGCTCATACCTAAAAAGATGGCGGGTAGCGTTTTCGCGGCGAAATTTGAAGTGCATTTAAATGCATTTTTATTGGACCATTTTGCAAATTAATCGTCATGAGATCTTCTTCGACTTTATAATTTTATTGCCAGATACTTTGAGTGTATCGATCAGGAAATCTGTGAGTATCAAATGAACTATACCGTAATGAAAGATGATGATTTCCGCGGTCAATACCGGTGGCGTGATCCATGTGACAAATGCTATAATGTGTCAGATTGTGAGACCAATCGACCGCGTATTTCCTCTATTCTTTCACACAACTTTGTGTCCAGTTCATATGATTCCTACTGGAATCATATTAATTATATGTCGTAATAATAATCGTAAATAATGTCGTAAGTATAATTATGTGTCGTAGTTGGACACAAAGTTGTGTCCAACTACTGTTGGATCCAGTAAGTAGGCGGGAATTTTTTCATTTTCTCATAAAGATGGGATCAATATCAAAGGATAGTAAAGTAAATTGCAAACTATGTTGTGGATATGACCTGACAGGAAAATAGATTGATATCTGGAATCAAAACGCTGCACGTCACATTATTTCACTAACCGTAAAATCAATCCGTACCAAGTCAAACATTTCACTTGTTAAATTATATTTTTTGTTTATTTTAATAGGTTTGAATTTCCTTGTTCAATCTCTAATTAAAGTTTTGCACGAAGCACCTAAAACATCTTTGTAGTGCAAATCTAAGCAATCTACTGGCTTCTGGTCATAAATTTTAGATGTTATGTGCGATTGTATTGCTTCATTAGTGATTGCAACTGTAAACGATGCATTATGCACGAATATTAAAAACGAGTAATCTTCCGAGATTAATTAGAACGTAAAACATTTTACTCCATTTCGATTTGCGATCAGAATAAAAAATCTTGAAGCCGGTTTGTGTTCTTCAACGTTTTTAACCGTCATTTGGGATTGGTGACATCATCTTCGATTTTAAACTGGAATCAATATTGTAATGTGAAAAGTCTATAAAAAACTTTCTCGTCTTTTTACATTGATATCTTGAACGTACCTAAACGGAATACGACACGTCAGTTTTGAAATACTGGACACGTTCAAGGGCCCCAGTTATGGCAGATAGACTGACTGCATTCATTACCATTTCTTATACATTTTCATCGGCATTTATAGGACATTCGGAGTGCCAGTCCAGTGGTAATCTAGATTTATGTCCCATAACATGAAATATGAGACAGTTTTGATTTAAAAATTTACCGGTTCCGTCGTGTTCATTGATAGTGCGATAAGCGATTCATCTATGATTGGCTGAAACCGGTTGGGTACGGTGACCGTTAAAAACCGTCTGGTGTTAGGTTAGTAGCTTATGTTTATTTCAAACATTCGATCCGTTTTCTTATCTGTTCGGTAATAGGCAAATATTTGGACTTTTACTGATCTCAATTTTGACAATGTACCTGTGTATGGGATCTAGTGAATTTTAATATTTTAAGCATTATGCATATTATTTATATTTATATTTATATTTAGCTTCGTTGCGTAATTATGGAAATCTACCTTACCAAATTTAGTCTTATCGACGTCGGAAGTTCTAAAGGCAGAATGCACTTTCTATCGATTTGGCGTTGTCGTCGATACTGTCGCCTCCTTATCGACTGAGGCATCTGTTTTCGCTCCTTTGTCTACACAGACTGTATCGTTAATTTGCGAAACGTGGGAAACGTTTACGTGATGCGTTTAAAATAAATAATTAGCTCTATCATTACTACCTTTTGGAGTATGTGTGGGCGCATGCTTTGTCGTTAATTAGTATTTCTACAAGCTTTGTACTAACTTTGCTTTCAAATTCGTAACAACAATGTTCTTTTTCATTAACTTCTATAGTAGATATTATTTTAAACTTGCATAAATGTTTTGATGACAATACTAAACCAATAAATTGTATGATACCATCGAGATGGTATAATGGAAGTGGGAGAGTGCCGTGACTTCTCAATGGCTCATAGTAACTAGACCGAGTTTGGACTCGTTTGGCTTGTCACAGGGTATCCTTGGTAGCATATTGTAGTTATAAGTGCTCTATTATCATTTCATAGTCTGATTTTGGTTTTTTTGAAACTATTTATTCTTCCAGTTGCATCCATTGTTTGAATAAAAAAACCGGCCAAGTGCGAGTCAGGCTCGCGCAATGAGGGCTATACGGGAATATGCTACAGTCGTCTTTTTCGACATTTTGCACGATAATTCAAAAACTATGATGCATAAAAATAAACAAAAATCTGTTTTAGAATGTACAGGTGAAGACCTTTCATATGATACCCCACTTGATATAGTCACTCACTTCGAAAGTTGAAAATACTAATTATTAGTTCCCAAATCTAACTCAAATTATGCGCGAAATTCTATAATTCCACGCTTGGTACGTACTTATAACAATCAGTTCGCAATCATCGTAAAACAAAAAAAAAAGTAGCTAACATCTAAATATGCATGCAATCATACACTCCCAGTTACACACACACACACATACACACACGCTCACACACACACACACATAAGCACACACTCACACACGCATACACACACACACACACAATCATACACACACTGTTGTAATTTTATTTTATTATTGTATATACCTACATTTATTCTAACTCTATTTTGTTAAAATAGGTAGTTTAATTATAATTTTAAGTATTCTCTTTTGGCCTTCTGTTATACCTAGATTTAAATTTAAATAATAATTATGTATTTACGCTGTTGATTACTTTCAAATAAACAAAATAAAAATAAAATAAAAATGACCACAATTTAATTTTTTTTGTGTCATCTAACCCTAAATTCACGGTTTTCAGATTTTTCCCCAAATGTCAGCTGTAAGATCTACCTACCTGCCAAATTTCATGATTCTAGGTCAACGGGAAGCACCCTGTAGGTTTCTTGACAGACAGACAGACAGACAACAAAGTGATCCTATAAGGGTTCCGTTTTTCCTTTTGAGGTATGGAACCCTAAAAACTAACGGACTTACCCTTTATCTATATTCACAGTACACTTACGATCTCCATTTTGCTTCCGTCTAATTCTAACTTCCTACATTCTGATACACTTATAGCATTATTGTTCTCTAACTGGACATTATAGCACCTTCCAAGCACCTGTTATGGTGTGATAATAGTTTTTGCGATGGCAGCTGACGTCCTGGAATGCGCAAGATGCGTCGCAGCTGTTTGATTAATTTAGTTTTTAGCCTTTATGTAACTTGTTACTTTTAATATTGTACCTACCTTGATTACTAAGTTATACAGATGAATAGTCAATTAGGGAATAAGCCTGCACCTTTTCCTTTGTCAAGAAATTCTTTCGTAAAATAAATTGCCAGCTGATTAAATGAAGTGCCCTTTATTCAGAGAAGATATAGAGAATTTAATTTTTTTCTTTTTTTATACAGAACTTTGTACTATGATAGTGTTGCAAAAGATACACTACTGACTGGTGTATAAATGTATCAAACCCGCTGAGTGATACGTGTGATTTTTAACGTGGCCTGCATTCCCCCACTAACAAATATTTAGAGAAATTCAACGAGATCGTATAAAATTGTCAGGGTTGCACAGGTATAATAAGTAGTTTAAAATCTACATAATGATCAACGCGGCACGCCTACGAAATTCACGTTCAAAAGCTAGTATCAACTTAAACATTTTCATATATTTGTACACTACCTTCAGTGGGACTGTTATTAATTTGTGATAAGGAGAGACTTGTATAAATACCGCCTTGTGTATGAGAGCTAACATCGCCAGGGCTATTATTAAGTTGCAATAATAATAGGCTGGTGCGAGCCTCAGATGCTTAGGCATCAGGCTAAACCTAATAATAAGCACGCCCACTCGAACGAAACACCAACTCTGACTGCAGAATGAAAACTTTTCTAATGCTATATTTTTTATGATTGATCGTTGCTAATACGTTTAATTAAAAATGTAGTTCTTATGTTATCAGAAGAAAACTGATTGAAATATGGAGATTTTATGAACAGTTTAACTCTATCGAACGAAACAAAAATGATTTTACAAATATAAATAAAACATGCGCCCATATTAGTATAAATGCGAAAGTGTGTTTGTTTGTTGGTTTAGTGGTTTATTCTTCAATTACGTCGCAACGGAGTAATGGATCGATGTGTTAAAAACCTGCAAAGTGATAAAGCCTACTTTTTATGCGACAAAATAAAGAGTTCCCACGGTAACCTAAATCTCCGCGAATGAAATTAACTTGAATAATGTGTGGGTCATCATCAAATACAATCAATATATTATGTACCTACAATCATAAAAAACTTAAGATTTTTCAATAAGATTATCTGTGAAGTGCGAACTTGTCTGTGTAATCTGACTTGCATTAAATTATACGCTTAGTATTATTCTCAGTTCTCACAGTCTTTATTCTTATAGAAGAGGAATAACTATAATATTGTAGCGAGAGTAACTTTCACAAATAATGGGTACTTTGAATTCATTGCATGTAAATTCTTCAAACTTCAACGTTTTGTAAAGCTGTAACATGAAGTTTTAATAAGTTAAGAGAGTTCCTTGTTAGTAGTCTTTTTACTGTATGAAAAATTTCTTTGTTGTATTAATTATTACAGTGCCTGTTAGAAATGCTCACGATAAGGTTAAACGATTTTTTTCTGAAATTATTTTTGCTGAATTCGCCGTTTGCGATAAAAGTCTTAATACAGGTAAGCCTTATCAAATGATAGTAAATAACATGCTAAATACCCAATTTTTCGTACTGTCCGAGTTCTTACATTAATTAAAATCGAACTCCAAATGCTATTTAGGACTTCAATTTGCTCTATGTTCATCATTTGAGGAATCCGATTTTACAGGATATAAAAAACCTAGTAAATTATGATTACCTATCTCTACCTCTTTAAATTCCAGTCACGATTTACGACTTTATAACTTATTTATTTATTTTTTGATCGTTTGTTTCTTCCTCCATTAGAGCTCGATGATGGCACGAAAAATTCCTTAAACTCTTGCGACCGTGACGAATCAAATTATACCTATTCATTATAAATTAAGCCGTGAGAACAATATTCAGAGCATTTTTTTACTAAATTACTATTGAAATCCGTGGTGAGAGTAGACTTCGTATCGGATATGGTAGGTGGTTATCCGGTGATAACGTACGGAAGAAATTTTTATGTTAATAAATAATTCGGTATTAACAGGCATGAGAGCTTTTACTGAGCCCGGCATCCCTTTACCGGGGGATGTCTGTTTTGATGGCCTGTCAAACAACCGGAAGTGTTACTTTAGCCGATCCATATTTAGACGGGTCCGGAAAAGACGGACCGGAATTTTTGAAGGACAGTTTGCGGAGTGCCGTCAAAATGTCCGCAACTCCACGCTAATGTATCATTGTGAACGAGCTAAACGATATTTTCTAATTTCGCTCGGGTCTGGTTATTCTAGTGAGAGCTGTTACGCCCAGCGACATATCAAAATGACATTTCAATACTGCATTTATGATTCTTTGAAAATTCAACTGTCCCGGCTTCTGAAGTGTTGTTAGGTACCTCATCACTTTCTTCTTTATTTATTACTAGAGGATGCCCGCGACTTCGTCCACGTGGATTTAGGTTTTTAAAAATCCTGTGGGAACTCTTTGATTTTCCGGGATAAAAAGTAGCCTATGTCCTTCCCCGGGATGCAAGCTATCGCTATACCAAGTTTCGTCAAAATCGATTGAACGGATGGGCTGTGAAAGGCTAGCAGACAGACAGACAGACACACAGACACACTTTCGCATTTATAATATTAGTATGGATTTACTCTCTCTTTACTAGCACAGAGGAAAAAAATTCGCTGAGTCCAAATTGCTGTTGATTTAAGTAGTTCTCTGAAAGGGGAAGTTTTCACTGTCTGTTATCTTTCACGTCCCATCCCTTTGACCGATTTTGACGAAATTTGAGATAGCTTGAGATCTTGATATTGATGGATTACATCGGCTACTTTTATCTAGGAAAATCTAAGAGTTCCCACGGGATATTTTAAGGCCCATCATTTTAACCGATTTTGACGATTTTTTACGGAGAAAGCTAGCATCCCGGAAACGGACATAGGCTCCCTTTGATCCCGAAAAATTAAAAAGTTCTCATGGAATTTAACAAAACTTTAATTAACGCGTTTGAAGTCGCGGGCATCATCTAGTTTAAAGGGTTTCTAATTTCTATAAACTCTACCTTCTAGTTCTATAGGAAAGGCATTCCGAACCAGTGGTAGATGCTGTTGACAATTCGAAAATACTTGTAAAAGTTAAATTGTTTTTTTTTAATTTTATCTATTATTTCCCACAAGTCTATCACTCAGCATAATAACTGGGTGTCCAAATGTCCCTACAGCTTGCAAGTGGCCCGCAAGTTACTCGGCCACTTGTTACTCGACACCTGCAATAGATCGCCTTCGTCTCCTAAGTCCTAACACGTTATTTATGGCACTAGTTTTACCTATATAGGGCTGCTGGTATATGACTGCATTACTTTCAGCTGGCACGAGAAGATTTACTTTTCATACAAATGTGGCGTGGTACAAATAACACGGTGGTTCCGAATATGTATCGTACATTTTACTTTGAGTGATACTGTACCACAATTTGATTTATTTTTTAGGGTGGTCTATAAGAACATTTCTTGGGATTTCGAAACGATTCAGTGTTGGTACTTACTTAATTATTATGAGGGTGTTTTAGATAAAGATAGTAGCGATAGCGTTGGTTGCATTGCTGTTGCCCGTGGCTGTATATGGAATACCCCTTGGTTTTCGCTAATTAATCACTGTCTAATATAAATCTATATTTCTTTAGGTATACGATGGATTAGTGGGTAACTATAAGTCCATACTAATACAAAAAACAAAAATACCAAACTTATTCCAGAACATAAAAATTACAAATCGAAAATATCATCTAAACCACCGCAACGAGGCAGGGTGCCGAGAACGCTGGCAGCGTTACCTCGTTGAATGGCCAGACTAATATGCTGACCGAGGTAACTGCCAGCCCTCCGGTCCCCCGTGGATTCCGCGAGACGGGATGAAAGGTCCTTAAAAAAGGATCTAGCATCCTCGCCCCACGAACCCATAGTCTCCACCCCAAAAGGCACAAATATGAAACTATTTTCTATATTCTCATATTTGCGCCTCTTGGCCCTTTCTGCCTTAGTAGCCGCCGCTCCGGCCGCCACGGAGGTCGCCTGTATAGTAATAGGTATATATTATATAGTATATATTATACCATACTAATAGGTATTATAAATGCGAAAGTGACTTTGTCTGTTCCTTTTTCACGGGCCATCCGTTTAACCGATTTTAACAGAAACTAGTACAAACATAACTTGCATCCGGGTGATGATGATGTCCTACTTTTTATCCGGGATAATTAAAGAGTTTAGAGATTTAAAAAAATCTTAATCCACGTGGATGAAATCGCAGGTATCATGTAGTTGCATTATAATTTCGTGTCAGAGTTGTATTTCCTTAAAGGAGATTTTCCTTCCTTTTTCCTAACTTGTAACGTTAAATTTTCGCTTACCTATGCATGATTCATTCCCGTAGCGCTAGATTTGCGTAAATCGTTCAACACCTTTACATGAAGTGTGGAAACGATATGGTTTCCTAGTATGTAGTTTCAAAAATACGAGTACGGTAAAGTCGGCTTCCTTGTTTGGCTCGTTTCATCTCGACGTATTTTCGTATGGTGATGATAATTGGCTTTTAATTAAAATCAGCAGGAAGCGAACCATCACGCGCAACACTTTCGTCCCTTTTCCGTCGCACGCTTATTAATGATCGAAGAGCAGGCGGGAAATTATCGAAAAAAGTTCAAAAGTTACTAACACCCAAAATATATAATATGAGGACAAGTGTGAATTATTGCTATTTCTGGTTATTTCCACCGATAAAAGAAATTAATCTAGGGATCGAAAATAGTACAGCAGTGTATAAACTTATTTACAAAATTGTATCTTTTAATATCTCTATTTATAAAAATGAATCGCTGAATGTGTTGCTGATCGCAAATCTCGAGAACAGCTGAACCGATTTCGCTAATTCTTTTTTCATAATATTCCTTGAAGTACGGGGATGGTTCTTACGGAGAGAAGAATTTAAAAAATTCCCTGAAAAATAATCGCCTGTTAGGCGGTACGAAGTTCACCGGGGCAGCTAGTTTCGAATAAAAATTCATTTGTTACTAGAAATGATACCCCCAACTTTCTGCGGTGGCTTAGGTTTTAAACTCCCGTGAGAATTCTTTGATTTTACGGGATAAAAAGTAGCCTGTTCGTCCTCGGGATGTAAGCTATCTCTATACCATAAGCGTCAAAATCGGTTAAACAGATGGGCCGTGAAAAGCTAGCAGACAGGCTGACACACAGACACACTTTTGCATTTATGATTTCACTCATTTAACTTTGCTGGAAGCAATAGTTTATACTCAGATAAGCTCCGAGGTATAATAAGTACCTATACCTATTGTATGTAGATACGAGTAGGTACAATTTCGCCCCTTTCAAGTGCTTGCTCAAATTTTCCCGCCAGCTCTTGGTAGCATTATTAATGTCCAATAAATAGCTTTCCATATTTGTTGTTAACAAGTCTCGACTCTCACTCGCGGAATCCAGTGGAAGGTGTCTGTGATCTGGGTCAGGGGGACACGCGAATTTTGCGGCACGCTTTTTTTCGGATTATAATATTTTTTTTATCGATTTCTGTAAAACTCGTAAGTTTTATGTTATTTTATTAGTTTATTACGTTCATTACTATTGTTTGTATAGTTATTGCTAAAATAAAAAAATCTGTATCTCATCGTTAGTTCCAAATTCGAATTTTGCGGCATTTTCTTTTTTGGTAATAATATAAAAATATTATTATATCGATTATAAAAATATTATTATACTAGCTGATCCCCGCGGCTTCGCCCGCGTAGATTTAGGTTTTTAAAGATCCCGTATAGCCTATGTCTCTCAGGAATAATGTAGTAAAAAACTGGTGAAAGAAATTTTTAAAATCGGTTCAGTAGTTCCAAAGATTACCCCCTACAAACAAACTTAACGACATTACCTCTTTATATAATAGTATAGATTATTATATCGATTTCTTTAAAACCCGTAAGTTTTAATGATATTTTATTAGTTTATTACGTTCATTACTATTGTTTGTATATTAATTTATTGCTAAATTTTAAAAATATTGTATCTCGTCGTTAGTTCCAAATTTTTTTTTACAGTAGGTATGTAAGCATTATTTTTTTGATATTTTGAGACCTAAACTATGCCGGATAGTTGGGGTTTTACCATACTTTTACCAATAACTACTCTTATATATTTTTTGGACTTTTACTTTCTTATTCCTAATATGAAGAGTCAAATTCTAACTGTCTCATACAAATATGAATAAAGATCTTGTGGGCTGACTGTGGAGTTCAAATTTCCAACAGACGTTAATGTTTATAGCTGAAAATGGCACCGACTCCGTTGTTTTTCTCTAAACTAAATTTAGAAATTTTATTTGTCTGGTGGGTGGCTTCGGCCGTGGCTAGTTACCACCCTACCGGCAAAGCCGTGCCGCCAAGCGATTTAGCGTTCCGGTACGATGCCGTGTAGAAACCAAAGGGGTATGGGTTTAATAAAAACTGTCATACCCCTTTCAGGTTAGCCCGCTATCATCTTAGACTGCATCATCACTTACCACCAGGTGAGATTGCAGTCAAGAGCTAACTTGTATCTGAATAAAATAAAAAAAGAGTATCTGCATCCTTTTCTTTTCAACAATGCTAAAAAGGGATAGAACATGAACTTTACATTTAAAGACTCTAAATTTTAGTGCACGCTACAAATTTAAACAGTAAGGTCGCGACTGTGCGCTAAAATCACGGGTTTTACCATCTAAAAATTAAATTTAAAACTGACAACTGCGTCTGTCCTTTTCATATTACATTAGTAAGAAGAGGATGTGAATAGGTACTCTAAAATTAGGTTGTGCTCAGAATCAGTACCACTGCGCAGTTGCTTTACAACAGCAAAGGTTACAAAAAAATCAATTTGCACGAAACTCGAAAACATCAGGTACCTACCTACTCATCATAGTATTTTTTCTTCTTCAAGTAACCGTTACAATATACGAAGTAGATAATAATGTTTAAGTAGATGCCACACAAGTGGAAGTGGTGTCAAAAATGGGTTTCTGGCCTGCAGCGTTGACACACATTTCTCTCTTATAAAACCGGCCAAGTGCGAGGCAGGCTCGCGCAACAAGGGTTCCGTACTACAGTCGTATTTTCGATAATTCAAAAACTATGATGCATAAAAATAAATAAAAATCTGTTTTAAAATGCACAGGTGAAGACCTTTCATATGATACCCCACTTGATATAGTTATCTTACTTTGAAAATTGAAAATCCTAATTATTAGTTCATGACCACAATTTAATTTTTTTTGTGTGATGTAACCACAAATTCACGGTTTTCTGATTTTCCCCCGAATGTCTGCTATAAGACCTACCTGCATGCCAAATTTCATGATTCTAGGTCAACGGGAAGTACCCTGTAGGTTTCTTGACAGACCGACAGACAGACAACAAAGTGATCCTATAAGGGTTCCGTTTTTCCTTTTAGGTACGGAACCTTAAAAATTATGTGTGTCACAGTGTCAATAAACCGCAGAAAGAGCGCCCGCACCAAGCCCTTGCGCACTTCCGCTTTAGAGAGGATCGCATATTAGGCTCAATTGGCACCGGGTGGCAGCGGCCGGCAAAATTTTTAACTTTATCAATACACTTAAAATGCACTGTCGCTTTAGAAGCTCGAAAAGTAAGCGTGGAGGCGCGTGTTTTTAGCGGTGCTGCCCGCGCGGCGCGCACTGCATAAATGCCCTGCGGCGTCACAGTTCAGTGTTCACGACGGTTAGGGAGCTTCTAACAAAACGTCACGACGTCTCTAACATGTAAAGTAAACTAGCCCTAAAGTAGCCCTATTTTCCTTTGATTTAATATCACCATATGATATATTTGACATAAATATCGTCGATTCAGGATCAAACCGAGTGTTCCGTCACTCTAATTCACGCTGCCAGCTCGTTGGCATTTTCTGTATTAAAAATTGCGTCCCGTACGGCGCGGGTGGTTTTCGCGCCGGTCGCGCCGGTTGCTCTAATCTCCGATCAGTTTTATGCTGATCGTTCGCCTATTGAGAACTTTACCTGTTTAGATCGATAACATTGTTATTTTGTACTAATACATTTTATTCTGGTATTGGTATGTATGTGCTTAAAGTCCGGGACAGGTGGAGATTCGTTCTGCGGGGCGTTCCTTCCCTGATTGCTATCTCGACCTGTCGCGTACTATACATTGATAGGAAACTAAATGAATGTGGAGCGCATTGCTCTTTTTACCTGTCACCAACAGTACAATGCTCTTCAAGATTGATTTAGGTTTGTAAATGCTCCAATATCCATTGAGAGTTACTTAACTATCTAAATCGAAAAATGTAGTTACATAAAGAAACACAATGGCCGGTGGATGTGTGTCACAGTGTCAACAAACTACGCGCGGCACACGGCGGGTCACAACTCGATGAGCGCCGAGCCCTTGTGCGCTTCCGGCCTGCGCCCGCGCAGCCACGCGCGGCGCGCACTATCGTGAATCACACCTGTACAGGCTGCAGGTCACATTGCTCATTGCTGTGATTCTGTGATTGAATTTATTATGTGTGGCCGATCGCCGTCACCAGCACAACACGCAGGCGACACAAGCGACGACGACCACGACGACGCGAGACCCACCGGACAAGACCCCGTCTCTGCACTGGACGGCGAATCTAGCGCCGTCGTGCGGAGAACCACTTTGGACTGAACACGGACCTACAACATCACCGCGCGCGGCGAAGTGGGTTGATCCACCCGCTGCGCGGTGATCAAAACAGAAACAGTCAAAACCACCAAGGCCCAAAGCCAAGATGGCAGGCCCTAGCCGGCTATATACCCGGCTAAAAGAAAAACACCTGGGCACAAAGATGCCCAGCGCCACACCCGGGTAAGGAGGTCAAGCCTCGAGGCCCGTACCCCCGTCTGGCCGTCCCGGCCAAACGGAGAAGACCCACTGATGATATTATGTGTGGTAATCCGTTTCTGTTTCACAATCCGGCACTCTTCACTCATCTGTTCCTAAATGAATAGTACATTACTGCACGAGACCGGGAAGTAAGCGTTTTCTGCTCGAGCGTGAGTTAGACGGCCGAGCCTTGGCGAGGACGTCTATAACACGAGGCCAAAAAGGCACTCCCGGTCGAGGCATGTATAGTGCTTTTCTAAAAATGAAACAAGTTATTTAAAAAAGTATAAATTATATTTTGCCAATTCGGCCTCCGCTCTCAAATTAGGAGGTGTGCAATCAAAGTCCCTATTATCCTCACTTGAACTCATTTTATTTAGTTAGGTAGGTATAGTACGTGACAGGTGGAGATGGCAATCGGGGAGGGAACGCCCCGCACTCCCGCACAGCCCCCTGATGATGATGATGATGAGGTTTGATTACTAAGTGTACTGTTAATGAAGTGTACTTTTTAGGGTTCCGTACCTCAAAAGGAAAAACGGAACCCTTATAGGATCACTTTGTTGTCTGTCTGTCTGTTTGTCTGTCTGTCTGTCTGTCTGTCGGTCTGTCAAAAAACCTACAGGGTACTCCCGTTGACCTAGAATCATGAAATTTGGCAGGTAGGTAGGTCTTATAGCTGACTTTTGGAGAAAAATCTGAAAACCGTGAATTTGTGGTTGCAACACACAAAAAAATTAAATTGTGGTCATGAACTAATAATTGGTATGTTCAATTTTCGAAGTAAGAAAACTATATCAAGTTGGGTATCACATGAAAGGTCTTCACCTGTGCATTCTAAAACAGATTTTTATTTATTTTTATGCATCACAGTAGTTTTTGAATTATCGTGCAAAATGTTTAAAAAACACGACTGTTTTACGGAACCATCGTTGCGCGAGCCTGACTCGCACTTGGCCGGGTTTTTTTTAAACATATTTTTGAATACCAATATTAGGTAGAGATAGTTGCATCTCAAGCGACTGGCATCTTAACGTTTTTGAAAGTGCTAGCACCTACCTATCTTCACAACAAAACGTTCGGAGTGAAACTTTCATTCTTAAAAGCTGAACTGTCAATACGACGGACATAACACGCGTCCCGAAGAAAGCGAACTCAATCACTTTCATCTCAGCCTTTGTAGTTGGTACGTCGCGGCGGAGACGACAAAAAATATTTTGCATCTATGTGTTACATCTTTAATCGTTTTTTTCATCTTTGATGTGTAGTCCGCGACAGGTCGAGATGGCAATCGGGGAGGGAACGTCCTGCACACCCGTACAGCCCCCCGTTAAACCCGTGCGGGCAAGCGCGGGTGACGTGCGGGTGTGCAGGGCGTCTCCCCGCCTCATACCCAGATTTCCATCTCAACCTGTCACGTACTATATGTAGGTACCTACTTGCGCATGAGCAGTGAGTAGTGAGCACCTTGAAAATGGTGATTATTGCTTGTGACCCAGTGCTAGCGATAGGCGATACTGTTTATAGCATAGCAAAGTGTTCGCACAGTATAGCCAAATGCAACGGACACAGTTTTGTACTTGAAATGCTTGTTAGTGAGGTCATCTTTTTTACGAATTTTTAAACATAGCTCATTCGGTAGTTCGTTATTAGCATACACTGACTTCAACACGGTACTATATTGATAAAAATTCAATAAAAGGACCGAAAACGTTTAAGTGTGGAAACCATACCAGTGAGAACTAAGAAGAAAGAATATTTAATAAAAAAGCTTAAATCAAATACTTATTTGAAAATATAAAAGGAAAAAGTGGCCGACTGACTGACTGATTAACTAACTGATCTATCAACGCACAGCTCAAACTACTGGTTGGATCAGGCTGAAATTTGGCATGCAGATAGCTATTATGACGTAGACATCCGCAATTTTTGAAAATACAACCCCTAAGGGGGTGAAATAGGGTTTGAAATTTGTGTAGTCCACGCGGACGAAGTCGCGAGCATACGTAAGCTAGTCTTCCAATATACGTACTGTACGTACAATAGGTGAACTTAATTAGCTTTTACTTTCTTTTCATAAAACTGAATTTTAATTCGTAAAAAAATTCAAAATAATATAAAACCTCTGAGTACTACGAATTTCATGTACGAATTCTGTACAACCACGAAACACATAAAAGCACTAAAGTTACACGAAGTAAGAGTTAAGTAATTACGCTAACCACGTTTAGATGGCACTTTATAAAAAGCGATAGTTATAGGATAGAGATAATCATAAATAATGTGCTTACTTATTTAATATCGATAAAGAAAAGTCAAGATCATTAACACCCGTAATTTACCCAGTAGATAACTTTACTACATTACTAACGAAAGCTTATCAATACCTATCGTAGCTGGCAACACATTGGCTATAAATTATATTTACACTTATTGGATTTGCAGGAGCGCCGTTGATGGCAATTTTATTATCTTCATCAAAGGGTTTTGTGGTAGCGCAAGCTATAATTTATGGTTTAAGGTTTGGTCGCACATTTGAACGCGAGTGAAAATTTTCTGAAGGCTTGCTCGTTTGAAGGTTTGAAGTTTTGCACTTTTGCGACGTCTACGTCTAAAGATTTAAATAAATAAAATAAAAATATTTTTTATTGGATTAAACTTTTACAAGTATTTTTCAATCGTCAGATGCATCTACCACTGGTTCGGAATGTCTTTCAATTATGCGAGAATCTGCCATCCGTCTGCTGAACGTCTTCTTCTGTTGGATAAATACGTAGTTCATGTAAATTTAATAATAAAGGAATTCAACAAATAACCACAGTATGAACAGAGACACAGCAGTTCGATGCCTTTGATCTCATGGTAAATGACGACCACGACGACTGCGGCCCTTCAACATAGGACCCTAACTACGTAGGCCAGTTTGGGTCGCTCCTTTGTCTCGCACTTACCGCACGATTACTCTGTGTGTGTGAAGTGATAGATTCTGTGTAGCTATATTATTTCCTAGTTTACTCGTAATTGTGACAGTGTTTAAAAGCACTTGTTTATTTGTATGAAAAAATCTTACTATTTTTATTGGCGAGTGTTGGTTTGCAAGGTTGTTAGTAAATACTTCTAACATCCGTGCGCCGCGTGTTCAGTGCGTAGAGATGTGCGTCAATCTTAATATTACTGCTGGCGGTGGTTAACCGCCACAATGGAACCTGTTTTCTCTCGACCTGCCGTCCTGGCCCCATCAATCACGGTGCGTAAAAACACCTGATTTGATTATACGTCATTAAAACTACACAGTGTTATTAAGTTTCTCACGAAGATGCGATCTAGTAACTTAATTTTCCGATATATGTTTATGTGCGTTTAAGTTGTCAATGCCAATACTCTTTCTTGTTTTTTTTATGTTTGAGAACTTGACTTTACCCGCGTGAAATGTGGGTCGCGTTGTAGACACCTCGGGTTCTTGTGGAACGAATTTAATAGGCTACTTGACAATTTTTTTAAGTTGGTCTTAAATGGTTAATATTTGTCCTATTATATCAAAAAAATTAACACTATATTTTTTTGCGCCCTAAAAACCGTAAAACTTTAATTTAAAAAAATATTTTTCTTAGACAGGTGAAAACACTGTCGGCCATGTTTGGCCGATAGATTATCTGTGCTCTGACGTCATGCATTTGTAAACAACAGTATAACCCAGGGTTATACTGTTGTTAACCCAGGGTTATACTGTTGTTTACAAATGCATGACGTCAGAGCACAGATAATCTATCGGCCAAACATGGCCGACAGTGTTTTCACCTGTCTAAGAAAAATATTTTTTTAAATTAAAGTTTTACGGTTTTTAGGGCGCAAAAAAATATAGTGTTAATTTTTTTGATATAATAGGACAAATATTAACCATTTAAGACCAACTTAAAAAAATTGTCAAGTAGCCTATTGACAAAGTTGAAGAAGTTTTTGAGTCTACATACCCAGCTTTTGACCTTTGAAAGTTTCATTTGGAGTCAATGATTTTTATTTGATACGCTCACAAACTAAATTTTTGTAGTGAAAAATGATATACTTGTAGGTGCTTAATTCTTTTCTAATAATGCCTGTCCCATCATTGGACCAAAACTTCCCTCCATGTCCTATTAAATCCATATGCTTGTGAATCTGATCTGATTCGTAGGTATGGCTTTCTGCGCCTTCATCTTCTTTTCATCCGATCACTCTTGGCAGAGCGGTCGTAGTTATGAGTTATCTTTAACTGTAACTTTTGCAAGCCTTCAATAAAATGCTTTGAAATCGGTAGTATGTTACTTCCCAGTGGGACAGGGGTGGAGAAGGCGGGTAGAGACTTAGAGAGGTACGAGGTGTGCAACGCATCGACGTGATTATTTTGAATGTATATTATTGAATTGAGCGTCCATATTATTAACATTTTATAATTCTGATCACACGGATGTTCCCAATTTGTCTTGAGTTGAGACTGAATACAATTTATTATTATGCCAAGTACCTATAGGTTATTGGCTTGTATATTTGTCTGTAACTACAGGTTCTTACATCGATGCCTACTAGCAACTAATAATATTACGCGGACAAAGTCGTGAGCACCTGACTGAGCCCAATAAAATAATAACACAATACATTTATTACTCGTGTAGCTAATAATGTTATGAAAGTTTGCCGGAGTGCTAGAGCTGAATGGGCCCAATTTCTCCGCTCCCTGGGTGCTTACTTTCGATCGCCCCGTCCGCGTCGCTGTCGTCGTCGACGACTGCGCAGCGTTGTTGTGTTATTGTTCAATTTGCCTTATTATAATGCCTTGGTTACAACTTACAATCGATCGTAGGTAATGGATGTTCGCTCAAACTGCGTGCTCTCTAAAACTGGTCAACACAACAAGATGCGCCGGATGGACCCGAACCAGTATTGGTTTGAAACGTTTTTTTTTATTTGATTAATTTTAATCGGATTAAATTAAGCGAGATTAAATTAATCGTGAAATGCCTTGGTTACAACTCACAAGTTAGAATAGATCGTAGGTAATGTAGGTAATCTCTCTAAAACTGGTAAACTAAATGGACGGAGGATCTAATCGAACTACATATGTAAAGCAAAAGTTAATAGTGTCAGCAACTTTAGACGGAATGCTGGGATTTTTAATAGATAGAAAAAAAATTACTTCTCGAGCCTATAGCATAGAAAATAGTGATGGGAATGGGTCTGTAATTTCTTTAGCGTCGTATTTTCACACAAATGTTTGGTACATTTGTACCCAAACGCCAAACGTGTGATAGAAAAACGAAAATTGTAAAGTCGTTCTAGATGAATGCTTGCTTTAGTTTAAATTCTAAATAGTGAAAATAAATTTGCTGGCAGATTTTACTCGTACGTCTTTTAATAGCTCTGTAGACCGTAGTTAAAACCCCGAAATTAATGAAGTTGTTGGCCTCCTTGACTGCAGGGAACCTCGTACCGTAAATCGAAAGTTGGTCGCCAAAGCCCTATTGCAGAGTATAAGCAAAATGCTTTAATATTTTAATCCCGATTTCCTCATTCAATATTTTTATTTATCTTATCTTTCGCTTACCGCTCTTCGCACTCTCTTCGGTCGTATGGCCTATACGTTTTTTTCTTCACGCCAAATCTATTGAACGCTGATACGCCGATAAATGCTTTGTAAACCGATTCTTGCGTTACGGCACTCGAAAGTTTAATTATTTATTAAACCTATACCATCACATTCATTAGGTGACGAAAACCAACGTATTATTTGCAGTCGCTAACGATTCTAAAACTATAATTATAACGTTGGAATTTGCGTAAATGAAGTTGGCAAGGTGATTGCCATTTTATCAGGCAATGAAAGCGTGATACGTAACATTACGCATATGTATTGTGAGTGGACTTTCTTCGATGAGATAACTAGTAAAATACGTCCCGGGGCCATTGTCCGGGATTCTATTCACGCTGTGCTGGAGTGATGCCTGTCTTGAGTAGAAATCACACTATAGGCTTTTTGTTATAAAGTTTTCCGTCCTGTCGCCTTCCTGTAGGTTAATTTCGTAAATCCTGCGTCAATAATTATTACAATCTCAATTGTTGTGATTGGCTGAATTTGTGCGATTCTTGTTGCAACAATGCATTGTAGCCAATAGTGAGCGGGTGTCAACCAATAAGAAGTAATTGCGATCGCGACATTGTAGATGTCATTCTACCGCAATTGAGCAGCTGACAAAAGAGAAAACGATGAAAATTCTAGACAGAAACGATCACATATGCTTTCTGGCTTCTGGTTTCCCCACCAGCTATAATATCAATGTATACCGTCAAATCAAGAGTGAAATGACATTCTTCTAAACATGGGACGGATAGAGAAGTTGGGTATTATGTCTTTTTTGTCGTTCTGCCGCCAAACTTTGTCACATTATCACATCGCGCTCGTCGTAATTTGGCAGAATTTTAGGTAGTCTTGGCACTACTATGTACTTATGTAATTTGTATTCTAATTAAAAGTGGAAGAGTGCTAGCCAATCTGAATTATATTATTACGTCCTTTACGTCGTTATAGGACTATAGGTATACTTTTGTGGCGGTTGCCACAATTGCAACTAGATGGCGCTATTCAATCGATAAGATTTCATGACGTAGTCCCGAACAAACGTACTGCCGACAGTACTCGCACTAACGGAGTTTTCTGCAATCTGGACTATATACTGAAGTTTCCGTCGGCCCAGCTGGCGCTACCGAGCACAACCAACCACTCGGTGGGAGATCTCCCTTTGGTACGGTCGAGCCTGCACACCGCTCCCGTACACTTTATACCTACTAATAATAAGCTGTTGACCTTAGTTTGCTTACTAAACAAATCGCAGAAAGCTTCTCAAGGCGCGATATGCCCGGCGCTGTAGCCCTTCTGGAGTTAGGTTTTCCCTCGACCCTCGTATCATGACTTCATTGTCAGTTCACGGTAACAAGGTATGGGCCGTGTAGATAGTGCGCTTCACAAATTTCAGCGCTGAAGCTATGAAAGATCTGTGCTAGAGATGCAGGTGTGCTCATGAATGTTTAGTTTGTATTTAGTTATCAAGATAACAATTTTTTGCAGACCGATACTTCGCTAGTGCAATCATGCACTAATGTAACCTATGAAACAACACTTGCGTGCAGATCATTATGTATCTACATTGTATACGTGTTAGGTATTAATAGGAAGAGTATATTATATTGGTATATGAAGTAATATATTATGTGAATGTTACAGATATGATATGATGAATAGGAAAAACGAATACTAACAGATTAACTAATAATAGCACCCTTAATGTATTTGTAGTAGCGTGCGTAAGGTTTTTATTAGTGGTGAAATACAAAGCAAAACAATTACCCTTCCAGCATCAGTTTTCCCACCGAATTATAATATGGGTACCTTCAAGACAAGAGTGAATAGGCATCTTCTAGGCAAGCGCGCTCCATCTTAGGCTGCATCATCACTTGCCACCCAGGTCTGATTGCAGGCAAGCGCTAGTCTATAAATAAATAAAAAAAGAGTACACGGCTATAATTTGTGCTTACGTCGAAGTTCTTTCTATTTACTCGTATTCATAATGGTAGTAGTTCTCTTGGGATAATAATGCGGGGGCTTCGTAGTTCCTTGCGCACTCAACTCGATCAGATTTCGAACCTTAAGTTTTATAGCTGTCATTTTATCTGATGTTAGTGATAATTAGTTAGTGAACCGGGGCCAACGACAGGGATGATTTATGCCAACATGTGAAACATGAACTGCTTCATATAAAATGTCCGTGATGTTTTGAATCCGTGCCTCGTCCGCGCCTCGTACGTGGCACGGCTCGTGCCCACCACGTGTCCATAAATCATCCCTTAACGTGCTCTCCGAGCCATGGAGGTAACGAAAAGGCCAAATTCGGACCTCCAAAGTCTGTGATCCATCCAATTTCCGACTTAGATCAAGGTTGCTTAACAATCGCAATCGTCTCTTAGCAGTAATAGTAGTACTTCAGGAGTCGAGCCATCTACAGTACGCGGCAGAAAATAATGTACATCGGCCTTTAGAATGACATTTCGGCTTTGTAGAGCGTTGTCTCTGTCACTCATACCTATATGACGTTTTGTCGATCTCAACGACAGAGACAATGCTCTACAAATCTGCTATCTCCTTCTAAAGGTCGATGTTCATTACTTTCTGCCGCGTACTGTACTGCCCCTTTCTTTAGAACGCTCGGTCCATTGTAATTAGGATCATCTCACGCTCTCTTCTCGCTCTCTTCTCTACTTCAGAACTCGTCTATAACAGCGGTCATCTGTTTTGTCTTTGGAACAAGAAAGATCACTCCACCAACACTTCTGCCATAAAAAACATATCCTGTTTCAAACCACCTTAAAGAAGGAGGATTAAATTAATTCGATGATGTCTTAATGTTAATTTTAATTAGTCGATATATCAATTTGTCTCGATTTGTCTACAACAGAATAACGGAAGCAAAATTAATGATAGGTTTCATATTTGCTATGACTAACTGACGCTATCAGTGTGGGCGAATCTAAAATATCTGTACAACCTGCACAAGACAAGAACCTGTTATATGAAATCTTTGAAATGCTTACTTATGTCATTTTGGTAAAAGGAGTATACCCATGGGCAGTACTCTCACAAGAAGCATTGTACCTTAAGGTGGAAGACACGGTATGCCCGCGAAATTCAAATTTTATTTGGTTTTTCGCAATTTGTAAACTAATACATAGTAGGCTTATGGCATTCAAATTGAGCCCCTAGCAGTATCATCTTAACAGGCTTATATAAAAATCTTTACTTGAAAGTGTCCAGTTTAAGAAATTAGTTAAAATAATGAGTTTGACGTGAGCTACTCACAAATTAGTCAAAAAATCATATAGACATTTTTATGGTTAATATTTCTGAAATGCGGAAATTCTTTTCGTTAATTTTTTCTACAAATATTCTGATGATGTCATTGAACAGATAGAATTTGATTTGATTTTTTTTTAAATTTTCATTTAAAGAACTGAGTCACTAGTGTGGACTTTAGGATAAATATAACAGTTTCAATTTCGTTTTGAAAATAGACCGTGATTTAGACTGTTTGATATCCAAAGTATGTTTGAGCCTCAATAGCTCAACGGGTAAAGGAGTGGACTGAAAACCTAAAAGGTTGACGGTTCAAACCCTGCCCGTTGCAGTATTGTCGTACCTACTCCTAGCACAAGCTTAACGCTTAGTTGCAGAGGAAAGGGGAATATTAGTCATTTAACATATTCTATTTAAACTAAAAAAAAAAGGGAAAGAGTTTCATAGCAGTATAGACTCACTATAGCGGTAACAGTGAAAGAATTATAAAGTTGTTTTACAGTAGGTATTTATTTTAAAAAACCAATCAGACTGAAAATGCCACTAACTTTCCCTTAATTATTTATTTACCACCGAGAGAAATGTAACACGGTAGGTGGGCCCAGAGCTGTACAAACCAACTCATTATCTCCAACCCAACAAAACAACCGAAGTCCAAATGGATTAATATTAGATTTAATTGTTAAAATGTTACCGAACGCAACCGCAAGGCCACAGCTTTTAGCCGAGCGATAAGCGGGGCGGGAAACGGCACGGCATAAAAACCATCTTCAGAAATTCTATCAGAAATCTTATAGGTAATCTATACTATCCATACTTCTATACTTAAATTATAAACATGCTTATGCTCACGACTTCTTCCGCGTGGACTACACAAATTTCAAGCCCCTATTTTACGCCCATAGGGATTGAATTTTCTATGCCTAATTCAGCCGATCCGTCCAGTGGTTTGAGCTGTGCGTCGATAGATCAGTCAGTTTAAGCTTTTCCTTTTATAAATGTACATAGATGTGAAAGTATGTCTGTTTGCCTGTTAGCTTTTCACGGCCCATCCGTTTAATCGATTTTGACGAAACATAAGGCGACTTTTATCCCTAAAAATCAGAGAGTTCCCACGGGTATTTGAAACACCTAAATTTTTTAAGATACCCGATCACTTTGGCGAGAGATCAGGTTATGTGGGGGTTTTTTCTCACTAAAACTCCCTCCGTGGCCAATTGGCCATTCTCAGGTCATATTAAGAGGCTCACCGGTGCAGAGCCTCTCTTGCGCGTTGCATATAATTTTTTTTAAAGAATATTAGGCAAGTTTATAATACTGAGTTTCCCCTCCAACTAAGCGTAAAGCTTGTGCTAGGAGAAGGTACGACGATAGTGCAACGGGTGGGGTTTGAACCGGTGATCTTTCGGATTTCAGTCCACTCCTTTAACTGTTGAGCTATTGAGGCTCTTTTCATAGGATGCTTCCTAACTTTTCCCAAAAAAGCTGCCGCTTAGGCGATAACGTCGTGGCCCTGCGGTATCAGATTCTATGGACAAAAACAAAGCCGGACCCGTAAGCGATAGTATTACAAAAGAGCAATCGCATGCATAAATAATAATCGATTCATTTAACAAAATGTATCAAGTATATTATACCTACATAGATCTATTCGCTAATTTTATAACGGCGAAAGTTGACTGTCGCTTTCTAGCCTTAAATGTGAAGTATCGATGCGAAATATTATAATTTATATCAAATCGATCGAGTAGGGTGACCATATAAAGACCTGGCCTCCAGCCTTTGAATGCATTAGTGATTCTTTTAGATAAATAAGGAGTTGCAATGCCAGCAATCAGACCAAAAATATTGGTCTCTTGTAAAAACGGAACCCAAATATACGGAAGAAATTAGATTATAGGAAGATTTATCCTTACTTAAAACATTGGCTACTTTTTATCCAGGAAAATCAAAGAGTTCCTGCGGGATTAAAAAACCAATATCCACGCGGACGACGTCGCGGGTATCATCTGGTAATAAATAATAAAAAAAAATATACGCGCTGTAATTGAAATAAGAGAACTTCCTTTTAGAAAGCCTCAATAGCTCAACCGGTATAGGAGTGGACTGAAAACCGAAAGGTCGACGGTTCAAACCCCGCCCGTTGCACTATTGTCGTACCTACTCCTAGCACAAGCCTGACGCTTAATTGGAGAGGAAAGGGGAATATTAGTCATTTAACATGGCTAATATTCTTTAAAAAAAAAAAAAACGAGTTTCTAAAACGACCTTTATTTTTTTTCTGTACATTGCATTTGGCAACACTACAGTCATTATGACGTGTCCCGTGGGTGGAAGGACGATGCATACCTACTGATATGGTCTCGCCCACACGGGGACCATAATAATGGATTGGACAGGTGGACAATTAGTGCATACTAAAATAGCTCGTGGTAAAACGGTGATAGCCTAGTGGTTAACACATCAGCCTGCTAGTCGGGGGTCGAAGGTTCGATCCCGGGCACGCATTTTTAAATTTTCCGTGTTTGTGCGTTTTAAGCAATTAAATAACATCAGTCACAGCCGCGGCGCGTGCGCGAACTGACTCCCTTGAAAAAGGACCCCGGATGGGTTCTAAACTAGTCGGGCTAACGTCGACTAGACACGTGAGTACAGCCGGGATATATATTATTTATAATAAATAACATCACTAGCTTTAACAGTCAGATTATACGGTTATTAGGTATTTAGGGACAGTACGAGAAAGGAGGAAACAACAAGCGTGATTAACTGATATGTGCTGTCACACCTAAGCCATAGTCCTTCAAGGCTATGCAAGATCCGATTGAAGCGCAACAGATAACAGAGTCGCAAAATGACTGATAGTCCAGCAGCCGCCGCCTGTTTTTTGACAGGCTGAAGTGGGCTGAATCTTCGTGAGTAGGTTCGTTTCAACAAGACGGCCCACGGCGGCGGCGTTTTTTCTGTGAAAATTCTATATGTCTTAGCTAAATGTTTACGGGTAGGTAAACTTTATAATTAATATAGTTTGAAAAATCAATAGACGTTGGAATCCTTAAATTTTGTCAGTCTTATTACGTCCCATCTTATAAATAGAGGAAAGCGTCCGTTGTGACGCGCTAATAAAATTTTATTATAACGCTCAATTTCGTACAATGCATTTCACATAATTTCCTTATAAATCTGTTTATTATATCACTTTCTTTAACAAGGTGCTTTCTATCTTGCATCGGTAACGTTCTGTTGCGTAATGATCAACATAAAACTGTCGTTATTTAGCATAACTAACAGATTTATCCGTTATAATATCTTGCGAATGTCTTTATTTAAATCAATCTTTGATTGCTAACGATTCAACATATTGTCAATTTTTGTTTTCTTGTTTTTTTGCATAAGTTCTTATTAATTCTAATTTCAAGGTTTCTAAAATACGAGTCGCTATTTAGAAATTAATGGCGTCAATATTGATGCTATTAATGACATAAATTAAAGATTATTATTCTTTTCATTAATTACTTAAAACGCACATAATTCCGAAAAGTTAGAGGTGCATGCCCGGGATCGAACCCACGACTGCGGACTGCGGATGTCTTAATGACTAGGCTATCACAGCTTCTTTAAGTAATTAAATATCACTTGCTTTAACGGTGAAGGAAAACATCGTGAGGAAACCTGCATGCCTGAAAATTCTCCGTAATGCTCTCAAAGGTGTGTGAAATCTGCTAATCCGCACTTGGCCAGAGTGGTAGACTATGGCCAAAACCCAAAACTCTTCTCATTTTAAGAGGAGACCCGTGCTTTGTAGTGAGCCGGTCATGGGTTTAGAATACATAATATACAAGGAGTTAGATAATGTCCGCAGACATGTAAGCTCTTTATGCGTGTTCTATCGCCTTTATAATGAGGAGTGCTCTGAAGAGCTTTTTGACCTCATTCCACCCTCCTTTTTCTACAACCGCACCGCGCGCCACCGTAAGCAGTTTCTTGTGCAAATGATCATGGGCGGCGGTAATCACTTAACATCTAATGGTCACCTGCTCGTTTTCTCGCTATCTATATTTAAAAAAAACATCTCAGCAGGCTCTGAAGAGCTCATCTGCCTATACAGCTGTATTGGCAATGCCAGTGGGCACAGGGCAGGTCATGTCTGTCACAGAACCGATCGAATCCCAACCTGGTATAATTTGTTCGTTCTCAAAATCCATAATGCCTCTGACATTCAGACTTCAATTTATTCGTTCCACGCTCTTCACTGAAGGAAAGCATCGTGAGGAAATCTGCATACGCACAGGCCTGCATTTAAACAGTGCGGTGGGACTAAGAGTTCTTAGTTTTACATTCCTATCAGTTATGAGACGGATCAAATTGCTAGGTTCCACGGGCATACCATACATGATCGACATTTTAGATGCTTTTACACTGACATAAATCTAACAAGCCCAAGGTAAAGCCGCGAAAACCGCCTTTATAGGGTTGCTCAATGTTTTCAGATAAATCATACCCTTTGTAAGAAATCATTGTGGATCTAGACTTTTCAGGCAATCTAGGTATCTAGAAAAACCGGCCAAGCGCACCGAGGATTCTGTACCTTGGGGAAGGTACGGAACCCTTGCTTCTTGCCTAATTTTATGATTCTAGGTCAACGGAATGTACGTACCTCCCTATAGGCTTCGATTCCCTTGCATGTGTCAAAATATGCGACATAAAAGACCGTATCTTTTGATTTGCGTTGACTGTAGTTTGATTTTTTTACAGTTCCAACGGATTACAGACTTGAGTATTTTATATTAATTTCAACTTGATTCCTGAGAAAAACGGTCTTGACAGACCGAAAGACGGACAACGGAACGCAACCCTAAAAATCTGATAGCTTATTGTTTTGTATTACTTCTTCCTTACATTATAAATTAAACTAGCTTACGCTCGCGACTTCGTCCGCGTGGACTACACAAATTTTAAACCCTTATTTCACCCCTTCTATAATGAATTTTCAAAAATCCTTTCTTAGCGGATGCCTACGTCATAATAGCTATCTGCACGCCAAATTTCAGCCCGATCCATCCAGTAGTTTGAGCTGTGCGTTGATAGATTAGTCAGTCAGTCAGTCAGTCACCTTTTCCTTTTATATATTTAGGTGTAAAAAAACTATGGCGGATATTTTCAGTAGGTACGGACGCTGCCACGGACCGTAGTTAGGAGACCGCTGAGTTTGACAATGTGAAACAGTTGTTTTCTTTCAGAATTCTAACTTAACATAACTTGTTGAGATAGTATTAACTGTATCTTATTATGCTAAGTCCATAACTGCTGCTAATTATCATTTTGTAAGACATAACGAGCACATGTGAAATAATAGCTTCCTTGTTATATTGTCTCGTAATCTTGAACCGCTTAAACGTATAATGAGTGTGTACCGAATCTTCTATAATAAACCATCAAGTAGCTCGCCTAGAAGTGGACAAAGTGCTCTCGTCCTCCGCAAAGAGTTTACACAGTATTATGATTAGGTAAATGGGAATTTTGAGAATACTAGATGAGAACTTTGATCCAACTCATATCTAATTATCTACGTCCTGTATAGTTAATGATTTAAACATCTCTGATAAATAATAATTAAAACTCGACTTTATTTACCTTTATAACATACAGTTGTAATTGGTATAATGACAACGAAACAGACACAGTCATAGTGTTACTAATATAAAAGTAAACAAGCTTATAATTTATGTCATAAATTGGTCGTGTAAAAGTTAAGTTTAAGAATTTTGTAAATATTAGAAGACAACGTCTATGAGCTAATATTTAAAGCCGCGCATGTATTTGATTTAGTAAGGGGCATATGAAATACAGAACAATATCAGCAATGCACGAACCTCTGTATTTTTTGATCGAGTGGTCCAGTAGGTACTTTGGCACTTTGGCTTTCGGTTTCTCGCCTCAAGGATAATGACCAGGTTACTTTTTGATTATAAACGTTCAAAGATTACTGACATTATCCGTCATTATACTATTAAAGAAATTGTCCAAACAGTGCCAGGCCAAGTTTATTGAGGGGTCAGTGTCGTCCGATTGAGATTAATTGCAAACAGAATGAATCATAGCAATCGAAATTTAACGCCTAATTAAGTTATAGGTAGCGCAGTCGAATTTTAAACAAGTAAAGAGGTTTTTAATTTAAAGCCCTTTTCAGCCCGCACATTAAACCGCATAAAAGTCGCCATTTTGATT
Source organism: Maniola hyperantus (assembly GCF_902806685.2). Classification (NCBI taxonomy): domain Eukaryota; kingdom Metazoa; phylum Arthropoda; class Insecta; order Lepidoptera; family Nymphalidae; genus Maniola; species Maniola hyperantus. Next base: position 15,726,575 of record NC_048536.1, on the reverse strand, counting down.
TTTAAAGAATTTTATGCCTACCTACCTGTTTTTAGGATTCCGTACCCAAAGGGTAAAATGGTCCTATTACTAAAGGTTCGTACGCACCTGAGCGGCGCGGCGCGGCGCTTCAGTCCGACTGCAGAACGCTTCACCTCAGGCCGCTCGACGGTACCTACCGCACTACAACTTCAGTACGCGGCAGCTCGCGTCACTTGCGCGTCACTTTTACACCCGTTCGCGTACGAGCAACAACGTCGCAAGATGAGCGACAGTGAAGAGGATTTGATTATTATTTCTTTTTTGTGCAGAAGAAGAACGAATTATCGAAGAGAAAAAACCGGCCAAGTGCGAGTCAGGCTCGCGCAATGAGGGTTCCGTACTACAGTCGTATGATTTCGATAATTCAAAAACTATGATGCATAAAAATAAATAAAAATCTGTTTTAAAATGTACAGGTGAAGACCTTTCATATGATACCCACTTGGTATAGTCACTCACTTCGAAAGTTGAAAATACTAATTATTAGTTCATGACCACAATTTAATTTTTTTTGTGTGATCTAACCCTAATATCACGGTTTTCAGATTTTTCCCCAAATGTCAGCTATAAGATCTACCTACCTGCCAAATTTCATGATTCTAGGTCAACGGGAAGTACCCTGTAGGTTTCTTGACAGACAGACGGACAGACAGACAGACAGACAGACAGACAGACAGACAGACAGACAGACAGACAACAAAGTGATCCTATAAGAGTTCCGTTTTTCCTTTTGAGGTACGGAACCCTAAAAAAGAAGAAGAAATGGATTGCTGACATACCAAAGTCACGATATCAAGAAGGATATCACATTTTGTTTCCTCGCCTTCTTAATGACTCTGTACCATTTCACATTTACTTCAGAATGTCGAAGACAAAATTCTTTATGCTATTGCCTAATAGTTTTTGTGGAAATTACATTAGAAACAATAGGTATACCACACAGGTCGGTAATATAATCCTACAAGAAACCTGTGTCCAGCAGTGGACATATCTATCGGTTGATGATGATGATGATGATAGTTTTTATGGAAATTATAAAAAAATATTTATGCATATCCATACTTATATTATTATCAACGCAAAAGTGTATTTGTCTGTCTATCTACTAGCTTTTCACGGCTCAACAGCTTAACCGAATTTGATGAAATTTGGTACAAAGTTGAATTACATCCCGGGGAAGGACAGGCTACTTTTTATCCTGGAAAATGAAAGAATTTCCACAGGATTGTTAAAGGCCCATTTATATGAAGTTTGGACCAGAGGTAGCTTGCATTCCGGGAATTGACAGAGGTAGGCAACTTTTTATCCCGGAAAATCAAAGAGTTCACACGGGATTAAAAATCTAAAAAAAATGCAACTAGATGATGCCTGCGACTTCGTCCGCGTGGATTTAGATTTTTCTATAGGTGAGCACATTTCCGGGAATTACCTACTAGTACCTATATACCTGAGATAGATTATACCCTGTAGGATAAAAGTAGCCTATGTGTACCTACACATAGGCTAGTTTTATCCCGAAAATCAAAAAGTTTCCACGGGATTTTTAAAAAACCTACATCTACGCGAACGAAGTTGCGGGCATCAGCTAGTCCCTTAGGTTCTGTGGAAATTACATTAGAAAAAGCATTTTCGCAAAATGTCTTTGTTTTATGTGCAATAGAATATATAAAATAGGCAGGTAAACACAGGTACATATTATATCTAAATACCTATATAAAAGAAAAAGGTGACTGACTGACTGATCTATCAACGCACAGCTCAAACTACTTGACGGATCGGGCTGAAATTTGGCATGCTGGCTAGCTAACTAGCTAATATGACGTAGACATCCGCTAAAAAGGGATTTATGAAAATTCAACCCCTAAGGGGGTAAAATAGGGGTTCGAGATTTGTGTAGTCCACGCGGACGACGTCGCGGGCATAAGCTAGTATAATATAAACACAAGTACAACAATAGGTAGGCATATTTCCGAAACTATTAATTCTACCTAGATGAAGTAGGTAGGTATAATATGTACATAATATATTATAGTTATTTAATCAGGATTATTTTTACCATTGATGTTTTCTCATAACGCTCGGAGAGACATTTATACATTTAGACACTGGGAAGGGGGGAAGCCGACATCCTAGGGGTTGGGACCTTTGAGGATATACTTCTAAGAGCATGAGGAACACGTCATGTGTCAAAAATTAAACCTACGTTATTTATTTTGAGGTCTATCTTGCCGATTCTTGCCTGTACTTTAAATACCTAACAAGATGCGCGTGTATCTTATTCGAGCGACGTACGCATACTGAAGCGCCGCGCCGCGCCGCTGGGTATGTCGCACTAGCGTCACTGCACTGCGCGTCGCTTCGGTGCGCTTCAAAATATTCTCTCCAGCCGTGCCGCGCGGCAACGCGCGGTGAAGCGCCGCGCCGCGCCGCTCTAGTGCGATATGCGCCATACAAAATGATAGAAATGATATTTTGAAGCTCTGTGCCGCGACGTGAAGCTCACTGAAGCGCCGCGCCGCGCCGCTCAGGTGCGTACGAACCTTAAGACTCCGCTTCCCGTGTCACGTGTCAGTGGTCACGCCGGAAAATGATGATTACCTACTTGAAAAGTTAGTTATAAAAATATGCTATTACAACGAACGCCTATTTTATTTTTCAAAACCGGACAAAAGCCAAATCTCTAAGAGAAGAGAAAGATACGACTTATTGGACTTTGGACCAACAGATCACATTACGTAAAATAAGCATAAGAAACTATCACATAATAAACAAAAGGCTCCAAATGCCCGCGAGGGACGGAGGATGTCATCTCTCCGAGTTCCGACACAGACGACGTGTAATTGAATTCTGACAACATCTAGACTGAAGGATGGCATGCAGAAATGAATAGGGGCATTGTATGGGGAACTATCAGAGTGCAGAACATTGTGTTAGTCACGATATTGGATGAGGAAGAAATCGTTATACAATACGCACGTTATGATGTTAATAATGTGAGGGAACTTGTGGCAGATGTAGTTTGTTACAATATCTGTTTGGGAAATCATTTGCTATTGGTTTCTTATCTCAATGTACAAGATAAGCGTAATCATCAGAATATAAAGTTGTGTCAGAGGTTCAGGCAGAGTGAAATAAAGTTATAGGAAACTCTCGGGTTTGATCCTGAATCGACATCTGTCAAAATGTATTAGGCTAAGGGTGACGTGAGATCAAAAATATCTAGTCGTCTCATAGGCTAGACCTAGCGTCAAATAGGTAAAATTTGGCGGCTGCCAGTGTAGGTGAAGCCGCGAAGTTTTGTTACAAGTTTCCTAACTGTGATAAACTGCAGCTCGATTGCGGTAGAATGACAGCTTCAGAGTCTCGATTGCAATCACCTCTGATTGGTTTACGCTCGCTCACTATTGGCTTATGGCTACAATGCGTTGTTGCAACAAGAATCGCACAAATTCAGCCAATCACAAAAATTGAGATTGTAATAATGATTGATACAGGTTTTACGAAATCGACCTACTGTGCTTCAGTCTTCTCTGGTGCATGATTCTGACCATGATCACGCTTGGTAAAACCTAATTTGATATCTATATTCACTTCATAAGCTTTAAATCTAACTGAAGCCATATTGACGCCGGGTGAAAAGAGAGGCAGAAGAAACACGATCTCTGGAACTCTATGAAAAATGAGAGCTTCTACTGTGCGCTTATAAGAAAAAAGAAGCAGTTTACTTTCATTTGTGAAACTGCGGTGTACGTAATTAGTGAGTCAGACCAACATACGGGTGCTGGAACTGTATAGAATTGTTGTCGCGAAAGGGCATTCTAATTAAAATTTGATTCGCGCGAAGAATGTGTTAGCGTAATCAAATACACTTAGATAGTACAGTGTGAGCTTCTGGAAACAATATCTAATTTCTCTGGAACTAATACCTTCCCACGCTTGGACAACAGATTGGGCAACAATACTTTGGGGAAAGGTGAAAGGGGTTTAATTATTTGCTTATCAAGATTGTGTTTTGGCGGATCAACACGACTCTGCAATTCAAGTTCGCCAAGTCTTAACTAACGTAAAGTGACTGAACCATATTATGGCGATGGTGTCGCTAAGGAGGGGTTTTTGAAAATTCTTTTCTAAAAATAAGGTGGTAAAATAGTGATTTGAAATTTGTGTAGTCCACGCGGACAAAGTCGCGAGCATAAACTAGTGAGTTAACTACTAAACTGGTAACTAGTTCGTATAATTAAATTAAAAAAAAACCCTTTCGGTGTCTTTCCGTATCTCTAGAGAGTAGAGAAATAAGGGTCACTTCGTCTGTGTGACTGCCTGTCTATCCGTTGCGTCTGTCAAGCCTCGTCAAGGGAATCAAAACCTATAGGATACTTCCTGTTGACAGAATCATGAAATTTGGCAGACAGCAATGTCTTTATTGCACAACTGAAGGGAAAATCCGAAAGCCGTGAATTTCTGGTTAAATCCCCAAATTATTAAAAGTTGTTATTTCTTGTACGATGGCACATAACCATATTTTGCGAGTCCGACTAGTACTTGACTGGTTTTTATAGGCAGGTAAAAGTATTATGCCCATCCACCACGATTTTGACAAAATTTGGTACAGAGATAGTTTGCATTCTGGGACTGTGACATAGACTCCTTTGTCCCGAAAATTTAAAGAGTTCCTACGAGATTTTATTAAAATATCTAAACTCACGCGTACGAAGTCGTGGGCATCAGTTTATGTACCGGAAGGGATTCCTAAATTACTCTTACATGATGAACTCATCTGTGAATTAAAGTGAAACATCCAATTCCATCTCGAAGCGATTGGATTAGGCCGGCGAGACAATTTGCATGAGGAAGGCCCGCTTCCCGCCGGCGCCGTTCCCAGTTTATTTACATAGCTTTCTATTTTCGATAGATGGCGCCCAACTTGCGTAACCCAATATTGAATGGCTCGTTAACCGATAGCGTACCAGGAAGGACACATATTATAAAGATTTACTGTGCAGCATATTCCACATATAAAATGACGGTTTATGGACACGGGATGTTACGTCGACCATTCTTGTTATTTGGGGTAATGGACAGCTATAATTTAGTAGAGAATCATCTTCGTAAGAATAGATGTGACTGTGAAAAGTTACGCAGCGGGGTGATACGTTAATTCAGTGTCTAACACTGAATGATAGCCACCGAGCTCATTTGACATTTATTTTTAATACATTGAAGGTTTCCTACGAAACATTATTTTAACATCACTCAGTGAAGCAGTAATGTATAACCAACCAATGTCAAATGAGCTCGGTGGCTATCATTCAGTGTTAGATACTGAGTTAGTCAATCACCCCGTAGGCGCTCGATTACGGTAAAATGACAGCTAGGTACACCAGGTGGCGATCATCTCTTATTGATCGATACTTGCTCACTATTGGCTACAATGCATTTTTGCAACAAGAATACCTACTATAAATTCGGCCAATCACGACAATTTCGAGTGTAATAATGATTGATGCATATTTTCCGGAATCGACCTACAGAGCCTGTGATCTCAGTCAAACGTGTTTCGTCGATTAAAAAGAAAACCAGCTTCTAGTATACCTAGTGATAGACTTAGTACCTAGTAGTGATGTAACGAACATGCGCATTCACATTCGCGGATATACGCATATTTTTGCATATTCGCATTCGCATTCCGCGAAATTACTGCGAATGTTTTGCGAATATAATTTTTTTTGATGTAATAGTTGGTTAATAAAACAAAATCCATTAATTACTTAACCTCGTAATCACATTATCAGTCTTCTCTTTATCATTTGGTAACGGGACTGCCGCCAAGGTCACCAAGCAATAGAGTAGACAAATAGTGCCAAATTTATAACAAAACTGAATATTTGCATTCGCATTCGCGAATGTTGGCAGCAGATATTCGCATTAGCATCCGCGAATCTCCAAAATATGACATTCGTTACATCACTAGTGCCTAGTAGTCTAGTCTATGTCTAATAACCACACGGACCAGATGTCCTAGGCGAGCTAACTAGCACTGACGCTAATACAAACAGTACTGGCTTTAACAACTAGTGGTTTCTCCATTACAACTGTTCGCAGGCGGCTGTCAATACTCGTTGTTTATGACTCGCCGCAGGTGCTTATTACGGATTCTATTATTTCATTCCATACAAGATACCTACTGGCTGTAAGCCTGTCTAGATATTTGCAGTGAATTCAGAAGACGTAAGCAGACGTAAGAGAGTTTAGAATAAATGTATATATACATTAATAAAATTAATAAATTATTTATTGAATGCGATTGGTACGATGTATATATGTGCGATAAGATTAAAAAAGATGAAATCAATGTAACCGCAATAAAAATGTTTATCACCCCACCATGTGTCAAGTGAATTCGATTTAATTGGTTTTGTACATCTGTCCGTACACAGGATGTGCGTAAAATTGATTAAAACGTCATTGATAAATTCTTTTTCTTTTCTTGTTTGGTGGCTTTTTGTCGTGCCAAACCAGCACAATGAACTTCGCCAGTGTTAAGAATTTATAATTTAATTATGACTTTGATAAAAAAAATACCACAGTTTAAGACCACCGCCATAGTTTTCTTTTTTAATAATACTAGCAAGCAAACGAGCAGGCGGGTCACCTGATGTTAAATGATTACTAATGCGAAAGTGTGTCTGTCAATTTGTTACCTTTATACAACCTACTTAACTGCTGTACCGATCTTGAGGTTGTGATTTGTCACAGAGATAGATTGCATTGCGGATAAGGACTAGGTGAAATTTTACTGCAGAAAATCAGAATAGAATACTATAAAATAGAAGATTCTATTCAAATAAACTTTCAAAATTGTTTTCGAATTAGGTACCTAAGTGAGCTACCTGCACTGGTTTGAACAGAACTGGTTCGCAGAAATATATTTTTATCCCTCGGGAAAACAGAAAGATTGGAAAAAGATAAAATCTACTGCAGCTAGTACAATGATATTTATTTGTAGTTTAGTGAATATGCTAGTGCAGCTTTTAATATTTTCTGAGTTTTTCATATTGCAAATTCTTAATGCTCTGTATGCTATGATCTTTATAGTTGTTAGATTTTAATAGTTTTCCACTTCAACTAATGGCTGGTTCGAATTCATACTTTGATAAACAAGAGCACCTCGTACCTATACAAAAGTAAGTGGGTAGGTAGATAGGTATATCTTGAGTTTTGATACAATAATAAGATTATGATCCTAATAAAATATAATAAGATTTATGATCCTATCAAAACGTGAATATATGACTGTGGTTTTCAATTTTATCATAGTTTTTGAAACAAAAAAATTATTAAAATATTAGAAGTATGATAATATAATAACTAAGTCAAATACATATTGGAAAATATATTTGAATTTTAATATTTATTCAGCCTGTATAGTGTATGTATACAAAAAGTCCTGGTGGTCAGACGACGCGACAATCAAATTAATCAACATTACGAATCTGGGACGCCTTTGCTTTGCCCGCGTAGGAAAAAGCGACCTCACCCAAATGGGTGCAACTGGCAATGGATTTTTAATTAGATTGTGCAATGTGTATTTTACTTGACCATGTTTTAGTAACAGTCATTAACCAGATGTCCACCGCTGGAGGTCTCTTGTAGGGACTTCCACACGTCGCGGTCTTGCGCCGCCGCCGCCTGGATTCAGCGGTTCCCTGCGTCATAATTGATGTCGTCTGTCCACCTAGTGGGGGGTCTGCCAACGCTGCGCGTACCGATACTAGTACGCTTTTCGAGCACCTTGGAGCCCCAACATCTATCGGTTCTTCAAACAATGTGCCCCGCTCATTGTCACTTCAGTTTCGCGCTTATGTGGTTACTCTGGTTCTCCAACGGACATAACAGATGCATAACTTTTTTGAAGTAAATACTAATCTAAATATATAAAGGGACAAGGTGACTGACTGATTATAAATAAAAAAAAATATAAAAAAAATAAAAATCTTTTTTTTTTTTTTTTTTGTTTATTTGAAAGTAATCAACAGCGTAAATACATAATTATTATTTAAATTTAAATCTAGGTATAACAGAAGGCCAAAAGAGATTACTTAAAATTATAATTAAACTATTTTAACAGAATAGAGTTAGAATAAATTCGTATAAACTTTTACAAGTACTTACGAATAGTCGATTGACTGACTGACTGACCTATCAACGCACAGCTCAAACTATTCGACGGATCGGGCTGAAATTTGGCATGCAGATAGCTATTGTGACGTAGGCGTCCGCTAAGAAAGGGTTTTTGAAAATTCAAACCCCGAAGGGGTGGAATAGGGGTTTGAAATTTGTGTAGTCCACGCGGACGCGAAGTCGCGAGCATAAGCTAGTAAAGTAATAAAATAACTAGCATATTTTTTTAAATCAGTAATCTAGAACAAGTAGAAAACATCTTGCCGTTGAGTTTATTAAAAGTGAAAAACAAAATTGACCTTGTAGTGCTCAAAGAGCGGAGCCGTGGCTTTAGTGAAATGCTAATCTCCACAATATGGCCGCATGAGAAGCTCGTTTACGTACATATTCCTACTATCTAACCAGCTGCGCGATTGCGGAAGAATGACAGCTACAAAGTCACGATCGCAATCACCTCTGATTGGTTGACGCTCGCTCACTATTGGCTACAATGCATTGTTACAACAAGAATCGCACAAATTCAGCCAATCAGAACAATTGAGATTGTAATAATGATTAATGCAGGTTTCCCGTTGGTTCTTTTGCTTTATTTTAAAAATCGGATAGTTAAGTATAACAGTCTTTAAAAAAGGCGTATTATCTCCGCTACCCGTCAAATGTAAATCGATTTCAAGTATTCTATTTCCATTTCAAAGGATGTTCCTTATTTTCAAATTGTCCCATTTTTTGTTGCAACCCGCATTGTACGTATTGGGATTTGTTTTGTCTCAAAGTTTTCTCTGCATTGTATCGGCACGTCCACGATATCACCAAAAAAATGTGATTACATTCATAAATCATTAGCAATAAACGTTTTTAACGATAAAACTCTCAGATTAACATGCCACGTCTATAAAATTGCTCAAAATCACACAAAAAGTGGTTGTTTATGAACGTACATCTCAACAGTTCCGGCGCGCAACTCGTTCGTTCGACTCGTTCGTTAATTATTTTTTGTCAACTTTTCTCAGTGCTGCAAGTTTTTATGACTGTTTTTAAAGAAGCCACGTAATAGTTCAATGTCAATGACCTTGGTGGTTTGCTTATCGGTTTATACTTATTAAGGCTTGGACACACACTTTGGAATCCGTGTAGTAAACCGCGCGGCCGCGCGCACCAATCATTTGCCGTGTCGCTATTTACATTGTGACTCACTTAATCATCATATGGTTTCTTGTAATGGCCTTGTTGGTTAGTTACTGTGGATCATGAGGTCCGGCCTGGCCAAAAAGTTATTGTTTTTTTTGTCAAAAATTCTCAGTAGGTGCACGGAGTTGGGAAGTTGGCGGTGTTAACCACCGTGCCTTGGCTTGGAAAGTACGTTGGTCTTAGGGTGAGATCTATAGAGCACACGACACAGTTAAAACGAGACAGAGCTATATCTCTCACATAAATCTGTCTCGTTTTAACTCAATCTTAAGTCTGAGCAAAGTCAAAGTGCGCTCTATAGATCTCAGCCTTGCCGCCTGCGCCTGATCTCTCTCCTGTCGTGCGAGATGTGTGATTGGCCGCTGTAGCCAAAATTAAGTCGATTTATTTACTTACTGTTGCTTGTATTGCAGGTCATTCGCTTCGTCGACGTCCTGCCGCGCAGTTAGCGTCGCGCGTCGCTGCTGAACCCTTTGTGTGTGTCTAAGCCTTTACGCTTGTAATAGTTTGAACACTGTGCAATCAGATAAGGCATGAGCCATGACATAACAATATATTTGACGTCTGCTGCCATTCATTATTGTACATTGTCTACGGCTGTACAGTTGTAGACTTGTACTGTACACTTGCCCGAAACTTTTTCCTCTTACTTCTATATAAGGTGACTGTATACCATAAGAAGAGCTGCGAGAGCAACAAGAGGCACACACAAAGTATGTTTTTGAGCACTAAAAAGCAGTATTCTGGCGCATCAAAGGAATGCTAATAACTTCAGCACGTAGCAGATGTCGGTGCAGATTTGACCTCTACTCAAATATTTCTACAGCGCGACGGATTCTGCTGACGTCATTCTAATCGTCGTCAAGACTAATATTGGCTCCTTACGTCTCTGGATAAATTGGCTGAATAAAAAAGAGGTTCAGACTATTAAACTAGAAAGAATTATTTGTAAAGGTTTGTATCTTAACTAGCTTATGCCTGCGACTTCGTCCGCGTGGACTACACAAACTTCAAACCCCTATTTCACCCCCTTAGGCATTGAATTTTCAAAAATCCTTTCTTAGCGGATGCCTACGTCATAATAGCTATCTGCATGCCAAATTTCAGACCCATCCATCCAGTAGTTTGAGCTGTGCGTTGATAGATCAGTCAGTCAATCAGTCAGCTAGTCAGTCAGTCACCTTTCCTTTTATATATTTAGACTACTATAAACTCTAGATTTTAAGTTTTCTCTTTAAATAAATTATTGCGTCTTTATTGTAGGGAACTTGCTATAAAATAATATAAACTGTCACATTACAGACTACTCTTCCACTTTACACAGCCATAATAATTTGCTAACCCTTCCGACATGTTACTTTCTCTTCAAACCTTAAAGGGCCATTCTGACCCCTTCGTTCCTTGTAGGAAAGTGACCCGTGGTTAACTGGAGAGGAGGTTATCGCAGGTCATCGATGTACAATTGAATATAGAGCTGGTGACCCTATTAGAAACCTCTGTATATTGATATACGCGGTATACCTAAGTTGGCTAAGTTGATATACCAAGTTGTAAATATGGATAACTCATATCCCCTACCGATGACTGAAGTCTTGGTGTTTTGTTTACTTTGAAAGCGTAGATTACCTACCTATACAAGTAATAATATTTAATAATTTATATAATTATTATAGATTTATTTTATAACAAGATTTATTTTATATCAAGATACCACGAGGAAGATTACTCGATGTTCCGATTCCCATTTATATTATATACCTCACACGCTACGAATAACGTAACCTGTAAGATATTATACTCGTTATTACATCATCACCCTCATCTTGATCAACCCATCGCCGGTTCACTACAGAGCACGGGTCTCCTCTCAGTACGAGGAGGGTCATAGTCACGCCTCCGAAGTGCGGATTGGCAGACTTCACACACCTTTGAAAGCAATTTGGAGAACACACAATGTTTTCCTTCACCGTTAATAATAGCTTAATGCGCACATAACTCCGAAGAATTAGAGCTGCGTGCCCGGGATCGAATCCCCCATCTTCCGAATAGGAGGTAGACGTCTTAACCACTAGGCTATCTATTACATGGTTGCTATATCCAATCCAATCCAATCCATCAGTCTGTTTGCGTCCACTGCTGGACATAGGCCTTTGCAAGAGCGCGCCACCAAACACGGTCCTCCGCCTTCCTCATCCAACCGCTCCCCACCACCTTCGTAATCGGGAATAGCAGGGCTGCCGGGAACTGGGGGCCTTTGTCTGTTGGCGCTGCTCATTAGAAGTAGTGCCCATACGGACCACGCTGGGCAGGCGGGGTGGTCAGCGCAGGGCTGTAGGCTATTTCGCACCAGTGACGCTGCTGCCCGTCTCTGGTCTGTATTATTTAAAGCCAAGCCATATGGAATGGTTATCCCGCCATTCTTCGGTCGTCATATCCTCGTCCGCTGATTCACGTACAGGTGAGGTTGACATTTGGGATGCTAAGATGTTAGCGCACCCCCTTACCCCCCTTGCTATATATCTACTAGTTATTACGTTGATCGAACGCTAACCCTATATTACGAAACATGTCGTTTAGAGCAGAATTTGAGAAACATTTCTCGTGACAATGGTCCCAATAAGTTTTAATGGCGCTAAATAGCGGATCAGATTCGGAATTCGTGGGTTGTATTATTACGTTTTGGCACGTGAGTTGTGTGACCGGAAAACAAGATTAATATTTACAGTAACTATGCAGAACTGTAGCTGTTATTGTTAAGCATACTATATATACATACATATATACATATATATATATATATATATATATATATATTGATTTATTCAAAAATTTTGTACAAGACAAAGACTCCTTGAAACTAGTACACATAAAAAAGGTAGAAACAATAAAAATATGAGAACCTGCCCCCCAATTGTGTAAGAATAACCATTTCATGGCTATCGCAATCGTCAAGAAATTCTGCCATTTGATTGGTTGATTCGCTGTTTACATTTTTTCACAGCCAATCAAAGGGCAGAATTCTTGACGATTGCGATAGCCATGAAATGGTTATTCTTACACAATTGGGGGGCAGAAGGAGTGCTTTGGCGTCCGTGCTAGGTAAACCTGTGTTACGGGCGCCGCAGCCTTCCCTTGGATCCATCGATTAATATAAAATACATACATATACTCACTACCGGATTCCGTGGACTGCCAAGCGCACAAACGTGACTATCCTTTCGCAACTCGGAATCACTGCTCGACTCTCTTCCATATGTTACCAACGATTGCTCTCATATTTCGGCCACATCATACGGCGGGGGGATGACAGCTTAGAAAAGCTCATAGTGACGGGCAACACTGAGGGCAAAAGACCGAGAGGCCGCTCACCAACTAGGTGGTCCGACAGCTAAAGGAGTCCAGCAGGTGTGGATTTTATCACATTGCGAAAATGGCCACCGACAGAAGCCGATGGAAACAGATAATCTATTCGAGGGCAGGTTGCCAGGACCACGATCTTCAGCAATGCAGGAACGACCGGAGAGAGAGAGATATACCACGACACTGCGGCAGGGCCGATTTAGGAGGCAGCTAGATTGGAGCAATCTAGGGTGGTCCCTACACATGGATGTACCCTATCTAGGAGATATCGGATGCATCTCAGACTTGAGCGCGCTTATAGGAACTCTCGTAGCTTTAGTTATAGCAAATTAATAATTTTGACCATCACGAGTCATAACAGCGTAACATGTTCATACCCAACCTATCCATACTAATATTAGATATAAATGCGAAAGTGTGTCTGTCTGTCTGTCTGCTAGCCTTTCACGGCCGAACCGTTCAATCAATTTTGGTGAAATTTGGTACAGAGATAGCTTGCATCCCGAAGAAGGACATACGCAACACTTACTAAGGACATACGGACATAAACTTTTTATCCCGGAAAATTAAAGAGTTCCCACGGGATTTAAAAAAAACCTAAATCCACGCGGACGAAGTCGCTAAGCTTAGTAATATTGGTCATTTTAGTAATACGGCTACTATCCTTTTGAAAAAATGGATAATGCTCAGAATTGTAGTTTAACGTTGCATGTTATGAATTTCCGGAGATAGGTAAGTTGTATAAATCGTCTACTTAATATAGTTTAACCGCCGCACTTACAGCCGTACTCAGAGTCGCTAATCCACTTAAGATTGAGTTAATACGAGACAGATTTATGTGAGAGATATAGCTCTGTCTCGTTTTAACTAAACTTAAGTAACGATTAAGCGACTCTGAGTACGGCTGTTAGTGCTAAAACGGACGCGGACAGTAATATTCCAAACTAATTATGAAAATGAAGTATCACAAGATCCATTTACGTTACATGAAAGTGCTTATTGATTACATAAAGGTGACGCAAGATTATTACATAGGCATTGGACCATTTTTAGGGCTCCGTACCTCAAAATTAAAAACGGAACCCTTATAGGATCACTTTGTTGTCTGTCGGTCTGTCAAGAAACCTACAGGGTACTTCCCGTTGACCTAGAATCATGAAATTTGGCAGGTAGGTAGGTCTTATAGCTGACATTAGGAGAAAAATCTGAAAACAGTGAATTTGTGGTTACATCACACAAAAAAATTAATTGTGGTCATAAACTAATAATTAGTATTTTCAATTTACAAAGTAAGATAACCATATTATCAACTGGGGTATCATATGAAAGGGCTTCACCTGTTCATTCTAAAACAAATTTTTATTTATTTTTGTGCATCATAGTTTTTGAATTATCGTGCAAAATGTCGAAAAAATATGACTGTAGTACGGAACCCTCGTTGCGCGAGCCTGACTCGCACTTGACCGGTTTTTCTTAACAAGATCCTGTTTTTGTTTACATTAGTGTCGCGAGTGTCAGCCCCTGTCTTCACAAAAAGTTACTTAGAGACCACCGCAGGCTATGTTCCGTTAGGGTTTCTTACAGCACATATCAATTAAGTTCCTAAGTATATCCAGTATCTTTAGCTGTAAGTATCTTTTTGGGTGATACAATTTTTTTTCTAACTTATCGAAATCTATATTTCGACGTTTTAACCAAGTCATGATCTGAAAACCTTCAAATTTATTTAGTCATTTAACTACATATTTTTATGAATATTAAAAAAATATGTGTTCCTGAACAAATATTAGTATTTTCAATTTCCAAAGTAAGATAACTATGCCAAGTGGGGTATCGTATGAAAGTGCTTTACCTGTACATTCTAAAACAGATTTTATTTATTTTAATGCATAATAGTTTTTGATTTATCATGCAAAATGTCGAAAAATTACGACTGTAGTACGGAACCCTCGGTGCGCGAGTCTGACTCGCACTTGACTGGTTTATTTTTATTTTAACTTGATAATTGATTTATAGAAATACTAACTAATACTCATATGTGGTGATACTAAAAAAAAGTAATTCAATTCATCCTTTTACTTCACCCTAAATCTAGGGAAATAAAGAATTATGGTAGCATATTTTGGCAATGACTATAAATATTTCTGTTGGAAAGTTATACCAATCGAATAATTAAGTAAATAACAATTTCCATATTGATGTCTCTGATATCAATTACGTCGAATTCAATTTCAATTAAATCCATTTGTTATTCCCAATGAGGCTCGGTCCAATTAATTAGTAACGCCAAATGTGGCCCGAACGATTCTATGCAAATTGGTCTTTAAACAACGATATTATCATCTAGATACGTTATACGCGTGTTCTACCCTTCTACGGCCTTAGGGTCTTTGTTCACTACGGTATCAGATTCAAACACAGCATCCTCGCATTTGTCGTTTTCATTTGAAGACTATTATTTAAGTGAAAATTATTTGTATATCTTATGAAAGTGTGTTTGCCCGTCTGTTTGTTACCTTTTCACGCAGTGGCGTCCACAGACTTTTAAGCCAGGGTAGGCATTAGTTAGGTAGGAACCTGTTTACTGGCAGGTCAACATGAAAAATATGCTGAGCTATTACAACTGAGCTACGCAGTGCATGTATGCCTCTATGACCTGCACGGCACTGTTTTCACGGTCCATTCGTTCACCCGATTTTGACGAAATTTGGTACAGAGATAGCTTGTATTCCGGAGGCGGATATGGGCTTTTATTTTTATTCCTGAACATCACAGTTTCCATGGAATTAATTGTTCTAAAATATCAGAGTTCCCATTGGTTTAAAGAAAATTAATCCACGCGAATTAAGTCGCAGGCATCATCTAGGATGTTATATAGTCAATCTTAGGCTCATTTTTATAGCACGTTCAAACAACAACAATATTTTATGGTTTGGCAACAAGTTGTCAAAACCATGAAGTATTGTTACAGTTCTTGCAATTCACGAAGGAGAGTGGCTCAAGCTCGTTTTTAGTCGTATCGGTATAAGTAAGGTACACTGAATGTGTGCGTTTGCGAGCGCTTGCTAGCGACTGATTGGTCCGACATGCACGCACATTTACGCAATGCCCGTGTATCCGACGTAACCACAAGTAAAATCGCATCGCCTTCGTGAATTGCAAGAGCTGTACTAGAATAACGCCAAAACGTTTAACAGCATCGAAGTAATCCCTAAACGCTTCTTTGGCAGGTCTACTCAGTGTCCGATAGATTATTCTGTATATATGAAAGTAATCAACAGAGTAATTACATTTTTTTTTATTCAGATACAAGTTAGCCCTTGACTGCAATCTCACCTGGTGGTAAGTGATGATGCAGTCTAAGATGATAGCGGGCTAACCTGGAAGGGGTATGGCAGTTTTTATTAAACCCATACCCCTTTGGTTTCTACACGGCATCGCACCGGAACGCTAAATCGCTTGGCGGCACGGCTTTGCCGGTAGGGTGGTAACTAGCCACGGCCGAAGCCCACCAGACCAGACCAGAAATTTAGAAATTATAAAATTCCAAACCCCTGCCAGGAATCGAACCCGGGACCTCCCACTATTAAGACCACAGCGCTCACCACTGCGCCAGGGAGGTCGTCAAAACATAATTATTATTTAAATCTAAATCTAGTTTTAACAGAAGGCCACAAGAGATTACTTTAAATTATAATGAAAACTATTTTAACAGAATAGAATTAGAATAAATGGATATACAATAATAAAATTACAACAGTGTGTGTGTATGCTTGTTACCTTTGCACGGTCCATTCGTCAACAAAATCACGTTACTTCTTGGATATAGTCGAAAAGTCGCTGAACGTTGTAGTAAAATTAGGTACCGTGAGACGGCTCTAATAAATATGCGAATACTATCAGCCATCTGATATGTCACCTAACAGCTATCAGTCATCAACTTTTTTTAAAAAATTATTATAGGCAAACGCTTGACCACAATCGCACCTGATGGGAAGTGATGATGCGGCCTAAGGTGGGACGCGTTTACCTAGAAGATGCATATTCACTCTTGTATTAAAGATACCCGGGTTGTAATTGGTAGCACACACATATCGTGTAAGAGTATTCCAAACCTTAGCCATGCGTATGAGGAATGATGACGCAAAACGTTTCGTGCGTGTAGATGGGATGTCGAATGGAGACTCGCCCGACGTCTTGCGGTTCGGCGGTAAAATTTGCAGGAATGCCGCTGCCGAAATATGATATAGGCGCAACAATGGTACGCATACATTATCCCAACCTGTCTATATCCGAACTGCGAGCTGTTATCGCGGCCATTGTGTGCAAATCTCGTGCAATATGATGTTGCATTGTTGCGCCGGCGCACGCAACTGAGACGGCAACAATAACAGCATCCGATTTACTAATCGCCGTGGACCTTACGCAGTTTCCGAATAATATACGCTCTACGTCATCAAAAAGTTGCAATGTATGCGTACGAGATGATTTTGACGACCTCTGTGGCGCAGTGGTGAGCGATGTGGTCTTATTAGTGAGAAATCGCGGGTTCGATTCCCACCAGGGGAAATTTGGGATTTTATAATTACTAAATTTTTTCTGGTCTGGTCTGGTGGGAGATTTCGGCCATGGCTAATTACCACCTTTCCGAGAAAAGCCGTGCTGCTAAACAATTTAGCGTTCCGGTACGATTCCGTGTAGAAACTAAAAGGGTATGGGTTTAATAAAAACTGCCATGCCCCTTTCAGGTTAGCCTACTTTCATATTCTTAGACTGAATCATCACTTTCCACCAGGTGAGATTGCAGTCAGGGGCTAACTTCTATGGGATTTAAAAAGTTAGGTATAGATATTAAATACCTTCCGCTAGCAGCTAAGGTTGACTATGATCTAACAATGTCGCGGAAATAGGCCATTAAAGTTATAACTGCGCAGTGGTCGAACAGGTACAATCTAAAGCGTACCTTATATCGTTGAGTGCATTCAAAAATTAGCGCACAAACTTGATCGCAAGCTGAGATTGTTTTTAAACACTACGCAATCATACTCCTCGTGTTCAGATTGGACTGCTTGTTTAGCGATCACTGCATCATTGCAAGTTTTGCCAATAGATGTGTACAGCGTAATTGCAGCACTAAATGCACCCATAAGGTCCAATCCAACCCATCAGCTATGCTTCCATTGTTGAACATAGGTCTTTTCGAGAACGGTCTCCCAAACACGGCCCTTAATTTTCTCACCCACCCGATGCCCCCCGTAGTTGAAAGTCTTCTGAGCATTTAAAAAAAATTTGGCAACCAGAATAATTGTTTAATTTTGAATTTTTTATAATATGTTAGTCGACATTATACCTCTTCCCATAGCATTTTGATGCGCAAAAAAATAAAAAATAAAGATCTTCATCATTGCCATTGTATCAACTGACAGTTTCTATTGAAGCAAATGAAATATCCGCTAATTCCAACTGTACTCTATCTATTGATCATTGTTACGGGCGTTAGGCTAAAACACAGACTAAAGTTGAAAGGTAGATAGAACTCTACAGTGAAATGAATTTAGCTAGGAGATTAGTGATCGCATATCACAATACTGGCGGACATAAACGTTCTTCACTGTCTTGTGATTTTTTAAGAATACCGTCTGTTTAGACGTCCAAAAATCAATAAAACTTGACCTGAGTAACTAATTAGTATTTACAACAAATAACATGTAAGACTTACTAATAATAAAAATTTACTAAAATACAAACGCATTTCTCTAGCTTTTTCACAACGTTGTCAAAGCCTATTAACCTCCAGTAACAGCTTGCAAATTAAACCCTACCAGTAATATTTTTTTGTAATCGGCTTCTCCAAGGTGGCTTCATTGTTTGGAGCCTCGATTTCCATTATTGGCTATAGTTGTACCTTTTTCCTTTAGCCATAGGTTTGAAAATGGGTCAGAATGTTAGATGATCTTGCATCAGTCTTCTTACCACACTGTCGTTAAATTAAGTGTGCAAGATTGTGCCGTGCAGGTATACCGAAAGCGATGCAGGGGATGACCAAGGGGATTATCAAGAACAAGACCTGTAAACCGTATCCGTAATAAATTTGTAATCGGCTTCTTTAAGGCGGACTCATTATTTGGCGCCTCGATTACCATTTCTATCTTTTTCATTTACTCTGAGGTCTGGAAATGGGTTAGAATGTTAGATGATTCTGCATCAATCTTGTTACCACACTGTCGTTAAATGAAGTGTGCAGGATTGCGCGTGCAGGAGTACTGAAAGCTATGCAGGGTCTTGCTCAAGATAAGAGCGACTGCACATGTTTTATGTCGGATCCGATTATTTATGTCGTGCCGTACGTATTTCTGTAGAAGATTTATTATCTTGTCGTGTCAAAAATTTCAGCTAGATTAATTTAACGCTGTGTATTAGTGATTAACTGAATTATGTAGTTTCTTGTGCTATCTAATGTAGAAACTGAAAACTCAATGTATTTTTTACTTTTTATCTTAATAATAAAACTGATTTATTATTAAGACTGATTTTTGTCGAGTTTTTAATTTCAAAATTAAGACCCACTCTGCTCAGGGGCGATTTTTCAATCACGTTTTGACTGTTATCTGAAAAATTATGAGGTTTTGACGGTTTTTTTGC
Organism: Maniola hyperantus; assembly: GCF_902806685.2. NCBI lineage: Eukaryota > Metazoa > Arthropoda > Insecta > Lepidoptera > Nymphalidae > Maniola > Maniola hyperantus. Next base: position 15,707,183 of record NC_048536.1, on the reverse strand, counting down.
ATTGTAAATCTGTCGAAAAGTAAGATTAATTATTCTTCAGTTAAAGTTTATCTGGTGAATGAAAATCAACCTTTATCATCACGTCATAAAGGATACCATAAAAGTTTTCAAAGGGGAGTTTTCCAGTCTTTATATCGTGACGCATTTTAATATCACCAAGTACTTTGGTAGGTAACAAATGTGCAGCAGGCTTTATTGTGAATGATTCTTTTTGCAGTAGGTATACTATGTTAGCAGAGTGATGGTAGTGAGTGGGATGACAGAACGGTTGGGCAATGCAATACGTTCATTAACAATAGACAAGCATCGGTTCCATTCAGTGGGTTTGATAGTCATGCTGAATGCATAGAAGCGGTTTAGTAAGACATTATAAATCTTAGATGAATTTTCCATTGCGTTACAACAGTCAGCTATAAAACTGTTGCGTTAATGACCAACTAAAAGAAACATTTAGTAATACACATTAACTTGCCTTTCATAACTTAAAGCCAAGATAGGAAATCAACTGCTAAGAGAGAAGAGAAATACTTAGTCCTACTCATCTTATCCCATATTAAAAGCTCTTCAAAAATATTATCTGATGCAAGGCTTATCTGGCCGCCATAGCTTAAAGGATAAGCAAGCTGGATTGGTTTTGTGGGCTGGTCATGTTTGCAGAACCACAAAACAAGTTCTGGATTGGAGACCGCTGTCTATCGGTAAGCGCAGGTCCAGCCCACTAACTCCACGACTTTTAAAGAGTGGCAGGAAGTTGGTAGACCAGGAAAGGGGAGGATCACGTGGAATCGCGTAAAGGAATATCCGCCTAGCTGTGGACAATTTGAGGCTGATGGAGAAATGGAACCGGAATAATTGAGACGTTCAAACTACAAAGTTTCATCTCAATTACTGGTCTCCTCTCAGAATGAGAGGCGTTTAGAATATAGACCACTACGCTAGCCAAGTACGGATTGACAGACTCCACACACCGTTAAGAACATTATGGAGAACTTTCAGACATACAGGTTCCCTCACTATGTTTTCCTTCACCGTTAAAGCTAAAACAAATTAATTATTGTTTAAAACGCAAGTATGTGCGTATTAAGCAATTAATTAATTAATTTACAAACTCCGAAGAGTTAGAGGTGCTTGCCTGGAATCGTACCTCAGACCAGTGAATGGGCCCACAATTTATCACAAATCGCAAAGGATATCACTGATGTTCGAACTGGTTTATCTATGCCTGTTATGTGTAGTTAGTTTGTAACCCCTGGAATCCAAGGTTCCTAACGTACATTTTTTTGCTTGTTTCAGTTGGTAGTGAATTTGGCCATAGTGGTGTACCATGCGCTGGACTACACGCATGGAGAGGACGAGGAGCGGCTTATGTCGCCCGATCTCGAGAGCCTCATCAGCGAGATGACAGCTTGCAATGTTGCAGGTAAGAATCTCATGATTAGGTACTCGGGTATTTTTTTAGGTTACTTTACAAAATCACTTAAACTTGTTAGAACTATCATAACGCTGTTAAGCAACTCATTCCCAAGATTTCTTATCCGTACCCTTATATAAATGCGAAAGTGTTTGTTTGTTGGTTTGTTGGTTTGTCCTTCAATCACGTCGCAACGGTGCAACGGATTGACGTGATTTTTTGCATTGGTATAGATAAAGACCTGGAGAGTGACATAGGCTACTTTTTATCCCGGAAAATCAAAGAGTTCCCACGGGAGTTTTAAAAAACTAAGTCCACGTGGACGAAGTTTCGGGCGTCAGCTAGTCATTTAAATAATCCTTTACATTGTAATAGGATTTTTCAATAAGTTTACGTTTTATGAAAACTTAGAACTTGTTGAGAGACATCACAGGTTCATTTCACTGTAAGGTAGCAGGTCACAGGTGTCAAGTAAAAAGTCCCTCTTTTTCTCCCATTATTAAGGGTCGTAAAGGCTCCTAAATCCTTTCACAAAATCTTAGAGAAATACCCTATAGGATGGTTAAGTTTAACTTTGAAACTTGCAATGTTTTGCTCTCACTGAAGTCCAAGGTTCACGGCTGGTTTTGTTTCGATAAGTTTTTTGTCGTGGTCATCTAACCTTGAAGGTGAATCATGATCGCGCGAGTGAAATTTCATTACTTGTAATAAATTGCTTGTATATAAAAGCACCTACAGAGAAATTTTGCATTCCAATGAACTTTCCCCTTTTTATTTTCTTTTTAGTGTTTGTACTTCATGCTGTGCATGAGATTGAGTTTATTGTGCATTTTTTCAGATCGGTGCGCGCTTGGATCTTTGTATCTGAACTTGTATATTGCCCGGCAAACAACTTGAACCAGAAATTTAATTGGAGTAAAGCGAATCCAAGAAGCAGGGCTCGACTCATCAACCAATGGCGTGCATCTGCGCCGACTAATCAACCAATCGCGTGCACCCGCCATTCGCCAGCCGATCGCGTCAATATTCAAGTTGATTGCTGGGCACTGTATCTTACTTTAGTTTTATGTTAGCACCTCAGTTTCAGCAATTTTTGATTTATCAAAAAAAATTCTTTCTTAGTGGGGTTCTTTAGACATTTTTAGAGATCTATACCTACTCAGACTTATGATCGAAAATTGAATTTGTAAAATCATGCTCTCACATAGCAGTCCTAATGACCAAAAATAAATCTTTTCAACATGTTGTGTATTCCAATTTGTTAGCCTCTCGCGGTCTTCTAACCTTTATTTTTGTTTGAATCACATTCCGTATTTGGTTGCTAATTAACAAATTCCTTTTGCGAAACTAATTTTCAGTGATTGACTTAAAAGTCATAACGTTGATTAGTTTTACGATTTATTACGATTAGACATATACATTACGATAGGACATGATATTATAAATATCATCATGGTGAACGGCCATTTTTGTTTGTATATCTTCGATTTATTTCTCTCATGCTGTTATTTCGATGAAGGTAATGATGAATTAATTTATTAAGACAAAGTATTAATAAATGAAGGTACATTGGAAATGCTTATCTCTAACCAGAGATTTCTTCCAGCTTCCCATTCAAGGTTGTGAGGTTTTACCTATGAATTATAAACTTGCTTTTTCACTTTGCTTTTAATTGATGATCAAAATTTAGTGCTAACCTTAACGTAACGAATGAGATATCATTTTCAATTTGGACTAAATGTTGAGATAGTCAAAAATATCTAGTCGGTCCAGAGACGCGACCGGGTAAAAAGTTTTGGAACAAAAATCCTAAAGTTTGAGATTTTACTCTTAGCGTACCTAACCTTTAAAATTTCCCGTTAGGCGTCGGACGTGAAATTAACTCAGTGGTCATGGCTCGAGCATTGAGCTGTCTATCAATGGATATTGTTATGAAAGTCAAGTTCAGTTAGAAATTTATTTGAACACGCTACAATGATCGATCAATCTGATTCTGGTAGTAAAATTCTGATTTGAATATGAAAACTGTTATAGCGTCCGTTACTGTTTCGTTGTTTGTTTGGAAGCTACGTTAATGCAGATGTCATGTTCAGCAGGAGAAGCTCCAACAATAAACAACAGCTTCGGATCATTTATTATCGACTGAAAGATCCTTGATGAAAAAGTGCTTACAAGTTTCGTCAAGTTTCTTGCTGGTGCTTCTTATTTGGAAGGGTATTTCGATTCAGTGGCAGATTCATTTGACTATTCAAAGGCACTTTGTAAATTAGGAAAAATTAATTATTTTATTTTTATATTTTAATTATTTTATTTGAATAAAAATTCTTCTTGCTAAATTATAACTGTTGGGTATTGTTCCCTACTAGGCAAAAACTAGAAATAAAGCAATAAAGTCAAGTTAGTAGAAGTCTATAGAGCTAGTTAGCTACAGCATGCCAGTATTTATTCAAACAATGACGTCCTATTTTCTAAGTACCTATGAATGATGCAATAGCAACTAGGAAGGAACTAAGAAAGGAAGTTTTCATATGAAAAATATTGGATAACTTCACGCAATACCGGTTAATAAGTGATGCTAGGAAAATGATTCCACCTAGACACTCATACCGTAAAGATAATCATTACGATAGGCGGCATCTATTGTAACAATAATTGGATGGGAAACGTAATGTTAGGATAGCTAGTTCACATTATTCTAGTAACACGTCCAGCTGTATAATCCAGTACTGTACTGCTATCTGCTACTGAAATAAAATGATGTGTTTTAATTTTTTAGCCAGGTACCTAGTGTCCGACTCGCACGGTCTAAAATAACCTCCACTTCTCCTTCAGTTAATTTCCAACAGTTCCGTACCTTTCAAATTAGCAAGGAACAGTACAGCATTTGTTCGTGCTGATCTTCTATTTCTCTATCTTCTTTTTTCTCTCTATTCTTTTATCATTTCAGTGAAATAAACCCAGTAGGTACAGTAACTGACTTCACACTCTACTTTCTGATCCAGCGCACTCTACCCACCGAAATTGGAATTGTAAACGCTATCCAGACGCCTAAAACAGTGTTTTCGAGAACAATCTATATTGTTTGCAACTTAATACTGACTGCAATAATGCAGTCCGTCTACATCCATTCTAGTGTAGCCCTAGACAGATTTCAGCAACTAAAGCAATGTGATCGGGCTTTAATAGTTTAATACATATAGCGGCTGACGAAGCGGTAACTAGATCAGTACGCTATAAATCTCATGCAAATACAATGGCGTGAAAATTCCACCATTTACATACACTCGTCGCATTCCCGAGTTTTGCGAACTGTGTTAGTTCCATTAGTTCTTGTACTTCTTGTTTCCGGTGGTTTTTGTTCCGATTTCAATCTCTTACTAACTTATACATGCCTAGTAACTACTTGATCAACAAGATAAGTTGTATGTAGTGCCGTCATCGTTAACAAGACCGTTCTTGTCTGTGTAGCTGCCCTCTTTTCACACGAATGCCCAAAAAAAGGACTGTAGTGTTTTTAGAGTTCCTGTGTGATACTCGTTATTCCGCCATAATTTCTAAATGCCTGAACAGATTTTGATGTATGGGATATCGTCAGTATCCTTCCGAATATCATCCCAAATAACACCTATAATTTTCATTTTTTAATAAACACTAGACCTGATGATGCAAGCTGCTGCAAACCGCAGTATTTTTTTAAAATTAGGTACTTGTTTGATCCGTAATCTTTGAAACCAACCTTCTTGACCTGCCTCTTTAAATCTATCCTTGATTTTCGGGTCTTACAAACTTTCAGCCATTGACAAGCACGTTTTCAAAATTTTCTACGGGCTCTCTGGGCATTGGTATTGTGTATGCAAAAGTGTATATTTTGAACTAATCGTTGACGTTCAATTTGTTAGACCTCCTATGTATTTATCTTATTCAAGAGGGGAGGCCATTCTGGTGGCATCTCATTGGGATTTCCTAATCTTCTGGTGATTTTTTTCCAGGAGTGAAGGCTTATATTATTTGCTAACGAAATTTTTGCTGACCATGAATAAGGCGGTGAATCGTAAATATCAATGAGGCGCGAAGCTTATCGTCGAGGTGTACATTATTTATGTAATGCTAAGTGCAATAGTTTTCTTCGATGTTTAACCTTATTCCTTATAAGGTTGTTAATTTTCGCTTTCTCTAAACACTTGTCGCCTGTCAGAGATATAATGGTTGCGAATGTCCTCTATAGACTCGCCTATATGACATTTTAGGTCTTGTCGTTTATCAGCGACCTCTGCCCCAACACCGGTTCGAGCACCTCCCACTGTGCTGTTCACAATGAAACGACACAATCCGTTCCGCCTGCATTTCACCACCCTTTCTAACTCTCACGGGCTCGTTCAATCTAAATTGAGTTGTCATCTTTCAACTGCTTTTCCTCTGTGCCATTTTTGTATGCATTGATTCGAATTTATAATCGTGTTCAAAATTTTCTCGCTTCATTTCCATGGATATTACCCACGAAATCTTCTAAAGCTTTCGGCACGATATAAGTCCCGCAAATTGCTATTGCGTTGGAACCATGTCTTCTTAACATGGAATTAATTATAATAACTGACACCGAAAAGTGCACAATTTTGCATTGCTCGCTTTTTTAATACCAATCAATTAGTTCTGCAATATTCGATTACCAGTTCCATAAACACGTCTGAAGTGTAACCCAAAATCCTAAATTAAACATTACAAAACATAGCGATCGACGATTGTTTATCCAAGTCTTGTTCGAAAAGTTTGTTCTTATTAAAATAAACTTTCCCATTCACTTGCGACGTGGACATTGATGATAGTGCGTGGTGTATGTTAATGCAGGTCAATCGGTCGCGGACAGGTGATCACAACAAGTCGCACAATCGATCTCGTCGTGTGCTCACCCATTGTATGCTCGATGCTATTTTTAGCATACAATGCGAACATTGACATTATCAATCAGGTGTTTGAGAATGATGGATCGGTTTCTAAGATAGGGGACGCTTGTAACTTTTTTCTTCTTCAACCAGTTACACTAACTGTATTCCATGATTATTGCAAACAAAATATTTTGCTAGTTTTATTAGGTAGTTTTTTTTTGATTATTGATGTTCACTCAGTTTTTATATTATGTAGCTAGTTACCTAGACTATGTTAAACGGAGTTTATCTGCGACTTTTTATTTGCGAGTAAATAATAGAAGCAAGTAGCGTATTTCTATTACGAATTTCAACATCAATTTAATCTTGGTGAATTTTTATTTTTCCATAGATAATATAATAAAAATATAGAAATAGCAAAAAATAGTACAAAAGAACAAAAATAACCACAATCCAACAATGCGCAAGGTCACTGCGAACAAATAGAAGAAGAAAGTTCACTTGATGTTTTTATCTACGCTTTTATATGCAGATCTAGCCATCTTCGTGATTCCCACGACTTTTGTACCATTGACCATGGATTTTAAATAAAAACTGGCCAATGCCTTCGGCTATGCCAGTCTGAAAATGTAAAATTTTATAGGTTAATTTTAAAATAGATTATTTTAAAAGCCATCATATTTACAGTCGAGAACTTTAAAGAAGCCAACGCAATATCTATTCAGTATAGTCACGTTTTACGTACGTAGTTTTGATTCTATAACCTCAAAGTAACGCTTCCTGCAGATTAATAGCAAAACCGAGATCTAAACCATGACAAACCAGTATTAAGGCCACTGAGCAAGATAGACTAAAAGCTAGACTAAAATTGGAAAACGAAAATATAAATTCAGAAATCTTTAACAAACTTATAAGAATAAATTCGACTCCAAAATGTAGAATGACATCAAAAACAATTCACCCGATCTTAAGAATCTACCGTTAATGTATGGGAATTAGCTACAATGACACGGCTACACCGTAACCTAAAGAAAAGCACGCATAAATGAATCGTTATGAAACCGGAATATATAGTTTTATGGCTCTTCTGTCTACATAGACATGTTGCAGTACGGGTCAGATTGGTTTGGGAAATTATATAAATTAAGCTCAAGCGAACAGACAAGTAATCTGATGCAAGTTACTGGTAATGCAAATTCCAATTTAAGACGTTAGGTAAAATTGATGTATTAAACTGCATCATCTTCATCAATGCCACTGAGGGAGAGATTGTAGTTTAAATCTATTTATGTAGAAAATAAGTACAGTACGTGGCAGAAAATAATGTACATCGACCTTTAGAAGGAGATAGTGGATTTGTAGAGCATTGTCTCTGTCGTTGAGACCGACAAAACGTCATATAGGTATGTGTAGTGACAGAGACAACGCTCTTCAATGTTGACATGTAATTCTAAAGGTCGATGTGAATTATTTTCTGCTGCGTACTGTAATTGATATATCAACACACAGATTTAATTATGGGTCTGAGACAAACAAGGCTTTTGCATCAATTATAAATAGAATTTTATTCCAAGTACCTTTCCTACCGAGAAAACCTGCAATAAACTCGACAGTTGCTCTTTTGAAATCGGAATTTTTTGAAATTGGCTAAACCGAGCAAAACTGTGGAGGGTAAACTAGTCAAACATAAATCCTGCGATCGATAAAAAAGTTAAATTGAGGTCAAGTATATTTCTAGAGCTTTATTACTCTTATCTTTAATGACCTCATTCGAATAGAGCATATTATTTTAAGTATGTCTATATTTCAGAGAAGGCATCTGCAGTTTGCAGTGCAACATTGTTTGCCGTTTTCTTAAGAAACTATACTACTCTGTCGGGAGGTCAAATTATTGGTAATGGAATTTTGAGTAATGCCATTACTTTGTTTGCAATTTTCTTAAGATACGAGTAGTGTACAGCTGTGTTTAAAGGTCAAATTACTACTTTTCCTGTGTTCTTAGAAATACAGCTATGATGCTCAGATACAAGATATTGTAGTATCAGAAACGGTCGGCTTACTTTGCTGTTGAATGTTTGAGCATTTTATCTTAACGAGTTGATGTTTTGGTGATTTCGCGGTACATTTTGCACGGTCCGTTAAATTCTGTTTACGCGACCACGTCTCTCGGAACCCGCGGTCTCATGTAAATAGCTTTTATGCGTTTCGAGAAATACGTAACTTTGTGATAGTGTAGCACATAGTTTATAGCAATATTTTCCTGTAATACTTAGATGTTTAAAAGCTTTTTTCTTCTTTTCATTATTTGATAAATTTAATAATATTTAGAATGGAATGAGAAATAATTTTAAATTATTGGAAAATATTGCTCCACAATATGACTTTAGCTGGAACAGTACCCCGATGTCATCATTTGAGATTTCTCAATCAGCATTTGTTCGGATATGATATTTTAATTTTTGTGAAGTCTACGAGCATTAATTAATTTAGCATAAAATTCGCGAAGAAAGAACAAACCTTAATATTGATATATTTATATTCATATTTGTCTAAGGTGGAATAAATTTCAAATTAGTTATTCAACTTATTATATCACAAACACATAAAAGTTATATTTTTCCACAATGCCGGTGGAAGTTGATGCAATTGACGTAGTGGTCCAATAGGGTTAAAGTTCAAATCAATTTCGCCGTTATGGCGTTTAATTATTCTGCATCGTTCCCAAGTGTTGCTGAATGGTTAATTTGATTACCTAAGCTTATGTAAATGAGTGTCCTGGATGTCGGTGACTGGTGTTTCGTCACACGCCTCTCGACTAATAAAGTGACGCCTGTTGGTGCGCGTAGGTGTTATTGTTTTAGCAAAATACATGTAGCTACTGAGTGTCATATTTTATGAATGATCGTCTTGCTTATCTTGCTTATACGCTGATCCCACATTTATAAGAATTCTCTATTTAATAAGAATTCCATTAGTATGTTGCTATTCAAGCCAGCTAATAGGCTACTTGACTCATATCTAATTTCGTCCAATAAATGATTATTTATTATAGTATTTTGCTTAAGAAAACGAAATATATCAATAACAATTATTAAAAACGCAGGATGGATATATAAATCCAATTTAAAAAAATACAGTTTTTATTTTTATTTGAAACGCAGAAAACGCTGTCAGCCATGATGTGACGTCATTAAATATGTAAACAAAGAAATGTCATCCCTATGTCACGCGGGGACTAACGTAGTATCCATATATATATATATATATATATATATAAAATTTAAAGTCCTGACTAACTTATATATCAACGCACAGCCTAAACATCTAAACTGTTCTTTGTAGGTAAAGAGAAGGTATCCACTAGGAAAAGATTTTTTGAAATTCCACCCCTGAGTGGGTTAATGGGGGTTTGAAATTTATGAAGTCCACGCGGGTGAAGTCACGAGCATAAGCTAGTTTTTATATATTTCTAAAAACTCATAGTAAACGTAAAAAAATATCGTTTTCTCTTTATAAATTGAATAAGTTATTAAGTAAGACTTACAACAAAGTGATCTTTGCAAAAATAAATTTGGGTTGAAGTCGTTAGTCATATAGGATCCCTTTAAGCAAGTCTTCGCGTGTTACGTATATTTATTTCACTGGGCACTCTAATCCACAACTTTCCTGTGGTCTTTATCGATGCGTTTTTACATTCTCGGATGATACAATAACGATATTTACTATATTTTTCATGTAAACTAGTATAGAAGTCATGTTTATTAAACTTTGGGAGGTTATGCTGTTGTTTACAAATGCATGACGTCAGAGCACAGATAATCTATCGGTCAAACATGGCCGACAGTGTTTTCAGCTGTCTAAGAAAAATATATTTTTAAATTAAAGTTTTACGGTTTTTAGGGCGCAAAAAAATATAGTGTTAATTTTTTTGATCTAACAGGACAAATATTAACCATTTAAGACCAACTTTAAAAAAGTGTCAACTAGCCTATTCCTGCCTAGAAAACATGGGAGAATATCGGAAACTTGCCTCGTTTCAGATTTATCTTTCTAATATCGAATCGCAAAACCGGATGGATTTATTTTCCCTAAATATTTGGAATATTTTAGCATCTTCGGTATCCCATCGTCTACAAAACATTTAATGTCATATATATAATAGGAAAAGGTGACTGACTGACTGACTGATTGACTGATCTATCAACGCACAGCTCAAACTACTGGACGGATCGCGCTGAAATTCGGCATGCAGATAGCTATTATGACGTAGGCATCCGCTAAGAAAGGATTTTTCAAAATTCAAACCCTAAAGGAGTAAAATAGGGGTTTGAAATTTGTGTAGTCCACGCGGACGAAGTCGCGAGCATAAGCTAGTGTCATATATATCAAAAAAAACTGGATGACCAAGTTTCCGTGCCGGTGAGTATTTACAAAGCATTGTGTCTTCTTTTCTTGTACGCAAGGATAAGGTTTGGAAACCCTTCTAGATCTACGTTTCTTGAATCTCACGTATAACTTGAATACCTTTTAAGCATATTTAATTGTGAGTAAGGCATATTGGGGAGTAAATTTGGAAAATACGTTTTTAGTTTTCCAAGATATAGCTAAATAGGTTAAACTAGCCAAGACGTGCAAGACCTGCAAGACAAGCCATTTACAGTGTCGGAGGCCAAGATTGTCTTTGGTTCGTTAAACCTGTGAAGTTATAGCAGTAGTGTTTGTTTCGGAATCTTTATTCAGTGTTGTAAAGTCGACAGTAATTACACCAGTTAACTTTATTACTCCATCAATAAAGGTTGTTTTACTTTCTATCTTTACAACTTTATTGTAAACATCGTAAATCCATTTGAGTATTAAACTACTTTCGCTCCTGAGATAATTTGTACTCAGTACTTATGCTTGAGTAATTCACCTGTTAAAATTCAAATTCCACTTTTACTAATATTTGAATGTACTATTGATGCAAATTCGTATTTCCGTTTGTGCCTTTTTCCATTGGGTTATCTTTTTTTATGTTTTCCTTATTTATAGAATTTTTTTGCTATGCGTTTTCGTCGATTGATATAGAAAACATATTTTATACGGACTCAAACAGAAGTCTAACTACTGAAATATACCTTCACATGTTGCAAAAAGTACAATAATTATATTTTGTTTAATGAAGAGTGATGCAACGTATTTAAAATGCAGCATCAATAAATAACACGGCAATAAGTATGATATATTATCTGGAACCGACAATCTTAATTCTTTTGCCGAATTTCATACATCTTCTTAAATCATGGCAATAATTTACGTCGTATTAACCGAACGTCAATGTTCTGACCCCTTGTTCGTATATCGTGGGGTCTGATATAAATTTAGTGCCGAAGTTGTCAAGCAATTAGGGTCGCTGTATGGTCCGTGTTGTTCGTAACCTACTTTTGTGTTTAGACTTTAGATCGTGGGTAAAGTTGCTTTGCTTGTGGCTTTGCCCTAGTTGTAATGTTTTAGCTTCTTTAGTAGGTACACTTTTAGAGCAGTGACCTTTTTAATCAATTTAGGCCTAGGATAGGGTACGTAATATAAGTAAGATATTCAACAAATGTTTAAGAAAACAAAATTGATTTCCACCGAGAATGAATAGACCTGTGGATACATAATGGAGATTCCGAAATCAAAATTTTACTTTCTTTGTCTTTCTTTATCATTATGTAGTTTACATCGTCTTTTTCCATTCCAAGGGACCAAAGGTAAGTCTCAAACTTTAAGCTAGGCTCTATATCAGGCTGATTGATAAAACCATCGAGTTACAAAATACATCATCTACATACGTTGACTAATATTATTGTTTCCCAAAAAAAAAAGTAATCCAAATGAGTTCAACTAGATGAAATAGTGAAATTTGAAAGCATGCTGCTTTTATAATAGACAATGTTACAATACTTTATATCAGTCATTGGTTAGGTCGTAAGGTTACGGTGAAAGTGGCGCTCTGGAGCACCCATTTAAGGGCTTTGTCCAGCACAATGTTGTAGATTATTATTAATAGCTGAATATGTTTTGACAGGGCGTAAAGCTTCTCTCTTCTTTGTTTGGTGTTGATTGATTGCCTGCATATTTTGGAGCTGATGTTTTCATTCCAGTGATATATTAGGTATATCGGTATTCAATAGCTTCTCTTTTGAGTTAAGAACGCCTTCAACGTATTTGGGACTGGAATATTATGTAACTTAAGAAAAAGTCGCTCTATACCTTAGTTTGTATTGAGAATCATGGACTATTAATACATCAAAATGATAAAATAAGAAGTTATTTTTTTCCTATAATGTTGTTTATTCCATTTTTAGAGTTCCGTACCTACCTCTAGAGAAAAAAGGAACCTTTATAGGGTCACTTCGTTGTCTGTACTATGTATGTCAAGACCCGTCAATGGTTGCAAAACCTATAGGGTACCTACTTTCTTTTGACCTAGAATCATGAAATCGGCAGGTAGCAATATCTGATAAGTTGTAGCACAGGTAAAGGAAAAAATCCGAAAACCGTGAAAGTTATAAAATGTTATTTTTTGTACGATGATACGGAACCCTTCGAGTGTAAGTCCAACCTGCACTTGACTTTTCACTTTAAAATTATCTCTATCGCCTCGCTAACTACCTACTGAAAAATGTGTAGAAAAGCGACATTACAAGAAGTTTGAAAAGATTGAAACAATGAAATCTTCAGCAGCATTATAATAATTAAATCTGAGGCTAAATTAAAATGCCCATAAAGTTAATGCTGATAGTTTAATTTTAGGGATATATTGCAGTTTAATCCTTTGGTGTTTAGAACGCCCTTAAGGCACGTCTGGAGGGTAATTGGAAGCGCGACGTGATGCTCATACCTTGTTCTATCTGCTGGATTCATACGTGTACGTGAAATGTGAATTACGTAAAGGTAAAATCCTTTAGGCATAGTGAACTAGAGTGAGGAAGTTTTCGATCCTGAATCGACTTCTTTTAAATATCAGGCTAGGGGTGACGTAAAATCCTTGCGAAATCAAAGATATCTAGTCATTTCATAACCTATCTACAGTCAAATGTGGGTAACATTTTTGACGCTTTTTCCTTAACTGAACCACAAATTCACGGTTTTCGGATTTCTTCCTTTACTTGTGCTATAAAATCTACCTACCTGCCTTGGTCAACGCGAAGTACTCTAAGTTTTCTTGACAGATAAGAAAGTGATACTGTAAGGGTTCCTTTTTTCTTTTGAGGCACGGAACCTTGAATAAAACTAGACTCGACAGCTATTATGTGCCAGTTAAGCACATAATAGAAGATAACACAGACCGTAAATGAAGACGTTCCGTTATTGCGAACACCCTGGGAAAACGGCACCACAAGTCACATCACTCACATTCACTGACTAAAGGAAAATATAGATGAAACCGACGTCAACAGACCTGCTCATAAAGGTGAAGCCAATTGTGTGAAAGTCGTTATGGAAATCAAAACTTCCTATAGAAGAAAATTATTACAAAGCTCTTTTAAATAGTTTTAGTCGCGCAAGCATTCTTTGTTACTACAGCACCTTTAGCCCTAAGTTTGAAAGCTACAATACGGCCGCAATACTCCCAATTAGCTGACAGTTGTTCTCTATTGGCTAATAGAGGTACATAACCAGGTAATGAAGACGCAATGTTGTTTAGTATTATTGAATACAAAAAATAATATGGGCAGAAACTGCATGGTTATCTTCCTTTAAAACTCGCAAAATAGACAATAAAAATCTAAATATATAAAAGGAAAAGGATTGTTTGACTGACTGATCTATCAACGCACAGCTGAATCTACTGGACAGATCGCTGAAATTTGGCATGCAGATTGCAGATAGTTATAGATATGACGCAGGCAACCGCTAAGAAAGGATTATAGAAAATTTAACCCCTAAGGGGGTGAAATGGGGGTTTCAAATTTGTGTAGTCCACGCGAACGAAATCGCGAGCATAAGCTAGTCTTATCACTTATGTAAAAATTTAAAATTAAATTGAAAAACTTCTCTGACATCAAGCCAGGAGCAGCAACGGCTCTTGTTAAAACGTCAAGAATACAATATAAATAAAACTGCCTATCTTTTACCTTTAGTCTGTGCTACTGTTAACATTTAACAACGGTGAAGTGTTAACTGCTACTTATTCTGTCCCACAACAGAAGTATACGACAGAAATACGGCTTTGTCAGTTATAATGTTGGTTATTGCGTATTGGCTGTTCTCGGTATAACTTCTTATACCGTAACATCTTGTAAGCTGTATTCATAATTTCATACTTGAAGATTCTCGAAACCTCATTAGATTAAACGTTGGTACATAATTAGGTAGATATGTTGTTATTTTTGTTTTCTTACTTTTTTAAGTTTCCAAAGGGTATCAATAAAAAACTATCCGTTCGTCCATCCGTCTGCCTGTCAGCGGGCTGTATTTCGTGAACGGTACTAGGCAGAGAGTTGAAATTTTCACAGATTGTGTATTTCTATTACCACTATAACAACTTAATAAGAAAAATTTCAATCAAATTTCAAAATCCTGATGATGATACAAAACTTTTTATTGCGTTACCTACCGCAGGCAAAATAGAAAATAGTCACGTATCGAAATTCTACGTATCTGGATCCAGTTTAACGTATAATAAGTTAGACGTCAAGTCAATAACTCTCGTGATAAGATTACCCTATCCAGTCGACGACGCGAGAAAGTGAAACGATCTAGGACCTTTGCCATGAGTAAGATTATTTGAGCTTTAAGGGCACTATTTGACAAAGGATATTGACTATCTAGGCTTTGTGGGAACTACTGAGTCACACTGATAACCTAGATATAAATGTCAAAGCAGATTAACATTATCATTCATTTAAAACTTTAATACTTTACGATTTAGTACGTGAGATCAGAGATTTGTTTTTGCAGAAAAGTAATTAATTTTTTGGAGTAGGTAATAAAAATGTTTGACATTATCTAAACAATCTACTACAGTACGACAAGGCTCTCTTGGCACTTGAATGACATTGACAGGGAGGCGCTGTTGTAGAACAAAGGCTTAGACTATTCAAACAAGAACAAAGAGGACACTTGACGGCAACGTTAGTTCCGATTTACGCACACATTTAGGGTACCTTACGTTACGTATACCAATATATATATATATATATATATATATATATTTATATATATTTATATGACTTAAACACAAGCATGAGTCAGTGGCCTTCGTGAAATGCAAGAATATACTAAGTAGTAAATAGATCAAACAAATCGAATAGGTAACACAGCGGTTTCCTCATAAAATCTACTACTGGCCCCAAGCATAGGTCATGTCATGACATTCGTTAATCCATTGCACAAGCTAAAAGATATGTATCGTCAGATAGTAGGCACCTAAGTATTGAGGGGTTGTCTGCTTGGCGCCGGGCATGACGCGGCGATTCGCAGCGGATCGCGGATCGTGACGAAATTAAATGCCACGCCGATTGATGTTTATTTATTAGTTCGAGTAATGTTTAACAATTACGCATTGTGTTTATGTTAACTGTATGTGCAGGGACCTAATTATATTTAGGATGGAATGCGATTGCTTAGTTTTGTTTTTGTTTTGTATAGAATGCGATTGCCCAATCTATTTTTGTTTGCAATAAAATTCGCTTGCTTAATTCGGTGCTCTTTTCTTTTTAGTTGCTAAGTTACTGATCAGATTTTTTCTCAGTATACTTTACTTTTTTTACTGTAAAAGTTAAGCATGTTTCCTCTTTTAAATTCCTTAATTTTGCTTTTTATGTAAGTAGGTATACAGATTTTAATGAATGCGTTGCATCGTTTGAGTGATTTTGCTAATGGGTTCATAATTCATAATACATTACGATTTTGCTCCGTCTCATAACAACTCGCAACTTTTATGTATTATCATTTTCCATATTCCACATACCTATTCCAAAAAAAATCGGCCAAGTGCGAGTCGGACTCGCGCACGAAGGGTTCCGTACCATTCTACTATTCTACTATTTATAAAAACGAATAAAAAAATCACGTTTGGCCCCCTTAAATATTTATTTTATTCTGATTTTTGGGTTTTGTTGTTTTCCTTTTGTACTTATAGATATGTATATAGAACATTGTAAGATAATGTAATATATATAAATAGATATAGATAAGACTCTAGGTCAAATAAAGTATTGAATAGACTACCTACCTATTGTTTGCAAGCGCAGCTTTCGAACAAAATTGTGAATGAATTAATCATAATAAAGTTGTTGAACAATCCAAAGCTCTCGATCAGCTGTCAACGGCCGCAAACAATGCATGTCTAATGCTGACGACCTTGGCGGCCACGTGTGATCTGATCTCATTGCGTGTCGCAACACTTCGATCACGCTCTTACCGCCCTCGTATACTTGTGACAAACAGCCGATAGTCGGGCCGACTTTTAAATTGTATGAGAATCGAGCCGAAAAATGGGTTAGTTTACGTACTTCCCTAGAAGTTTTGTACCGGGGGGCATGAAACCATTGACTTAGATATATATTACTTCGTATGAACAAACAAAATGGCACCGACTTATTGATGCTTATGCACCAATGCAACCTCAGTGACGTGACGTCTGGATTTCAAACGGGTCGTTCATTAGTATCTAAGAGGTGGCGCTGATTTATTTGGTTCCTAAACCGTGAAAAATTTTGTTCGCTTGACCATATCTTGTCATTTATATCGATGCATGAAACCGTAACTTTTTCCATAGTTTATTTGATTGCTTCTATTTTCGAAATTTATTCGTTGAATTTTTCAATTTTTAGGGGTCGATAGAAAAGCTAAAGGGCTGCCTGATTCTCATACAATTCAAAATCTCTATCGATTAACAATCCGGACTGAACCAGCGTGGCAGACTACGGCCTAAACCCTTCTCATTCTGAAAGGAGACTCGTTCGCAGTAGTGAGCCGGCAGCGGGTTGACATGATTATGTTGATCGGATAACTATCAGGCATATAGTCTCAGTCTGTTTTTATGACTCTGTTGTTATCTATCCATTTATATTTGGTGTTCAATAAAGTATA
This sequence comes from Maniola hyperantus, assembly GCF_902806685.2. Classification (NCBI taxonomy): domain Eukaryota; kingdom Metazoa; phylum Arthropoda; class Insecta; order Lepidoptera; family Nymphalidae; genus Maniola; species Maniola hyperantus. Next base: position 15,689,825 of record NC_048536.1, on the reverse strand, counting down.
GGTAGGTACCTACTTGCATTTTAATTTTTAATTTTTATTGATAAACAAGTTAGCCCTTAGGTGCAATCTCACCTGGTGGTAAGTGATGATGCAGTCTAGGATTTCATTTCATTTTTTTTTTAGAATACTAGCTGATGCCCGCGACCTCGTCCGCGCGGATGTAGGTTCTTAAAATCCCGTGGGAACTCTTTAATTTTCCGGCAAAAAAGTAGCCTATGTCCTCCCTCGGGATCTAAGTTAACTCTGTATCAAATTTCATCAAAATCGGTTAAACTGTTGAGCTGTGAAAAGCTAGCAGACAGTCATACAGGCAGACAGACACACTTTCGCATTTATAATATTAGTGTGGATTATCTGAATGTTTAGAATGAAACTAGCGATGTAACTGGTCTAAACGACACGGTTAACTGTAACTGTATATGGGTGAATACGGAACGCAACGGTGACGGTGATTTGACGGAACAACACATTAATTCAAGGTTTCCGGTTCAAATGACAGTACCTACTATAAAAGCTCGAATTATGATGAGATTGCTTTAGGGTTCCGTAACCGAAGGGTGCCAACGGGAACCTATATTACTAAGCCTCCACTGTCTGTCCGTCCGATATAATTGTGTCAGCGGGTTGTATCTCATGAACCGTAATGGGCAGAGTTTAAATTTTCGCAGAGTTTGTATTTCTACTGCCGCTTTATATTTTAAATATATAAAAGGAAAAGGTGACTGACTGATTAACTGATTGACTGATCTATCAACGTACAGCTCAAACTACTGGACGGATCGGGCTGAAATTTGGCATGCAGATAGCTATTATGACGTAGGCATCCGTTAAGAAAGTATTTTTGAAAATTCAACCCCTAAGGGGGTGAAATAGCGGATTGTTTGTGTAGTCCGCGCGGATGAATTTGCGAGCATGAGCTAGTCAACAAATGAAAAAAAATTCTAAATGGCTGCCAGGCAAATTTTAAAGATTTTAAAAAATTTAAAAGTGTTAGTTCTTGTAGTATGATACGGAACCCTTCGTGTGCGAGTCCGACTCGCATTTCACCGGTTTTTGACTACGGACTGTGTCTAGGAGTTTTGGTTCGTCAGTAGGCGGGTGTGCGTGAGTTCATGTCGTTAAGTTGGAATGGCTCAATCCATTTGCAAGAGTCTGTAACAGTATCTTAATCGGGCATTGCTTTTATTACGTGTTATCATCATCATCATCGTGTGCAATCTTCGAATTTTTTTGTTTAACACTCTTCTAAAACTGCTTAATTATTTTATCGTATAGGTATAGTACAACACCGTCACTCGAAATGTTCTATTTTCTCAACGGATTTTTTAGGTCCAGCTATTTAAGAAAATTATTTTCCAAGCTCTAAGTAAAACAGTCTATTTTGGGAATTTCATTATAAATGGTTTAAACGAAGCGCCAGTTTTCATGAAGATTAGAAATTGTTGGACATATAAATGTTACGTATGTATGTAATAATACGTATGTTAATAATAGACAGATCAGGTAAATTAATTATTTTTCAACTTCGAGATTTATACCTCACCGTAACCCCGCCAAAAATTTAGTTATTTTTCTACTTCGAGATTTATACCTCACCGTAACCCCGCCAAAAACTTAGTTATTTTTCTACTTCGAGATTTATACCTCACCGTAACCCCACCAAAAACTTAGTTATTTTTCTACTTCGAGATTTATACCTCACCGTAACCCCGCCAAAAACTTAGTTATTTTTCTACTTCGAGATTTATACCTCACCGTAACCCCACCAAAAACTTAGTTATTTTTCTACTTCGAGATTTATACCTCACCGTAACCCCACAAAAACTTAGTTATTTTTCTACTTCGAGATTTATACCTCACCGTAACCCCGCCAAAAACTTAGTTATTTTTCTACTTCGAGATTTATACCTCACCGTAACCCCGCCAAAAACTTAGTTATTTTTCGATATACTTCCCTGTACTTCTTATCGCTTTAAGTTTTCCCTTGAGGTATACTTGAATACCTTTAAGAGTGTATATGCATCTTCTAGATCAACCAACCTAGACCTCATCATTGCTTTCCATTAAGTATAATTAGGTAGGTAATTGTTGGCCAATTTTATAATAACAATAAAAAGAAAAGATTTAGTGCATCGACTCGGCATTATCGAAGTGTGGACAAGGATTCACGTGTATCGTTTCTTGTTCTAGATGACGATGAGGAATGCGCGCTGTCGGAAGGGTCGGAGACATCGGAAGGTGGTCGGGCAGACACCGACGATGAAGGCATCGAGCGAGACTCGGAGCCGGCGCCGCGACGACGGAGATCTCTCAGGAGGTTCATGCTCAAGGATGTTATAGAGGTAAGCAGGAGTTGTTCTAGATGACGATGAAGAATGCGCGCTGTCGGAAGGGTCGGAGACATCGGAAGGTGGTCGGGCAGACACCGACGATGAAGGCATCGAGCGAGCCTCGGAGCTGGTGCCGCGACGACGGAGATCTTTTAGGAGGTTCATGCTCAAGGATGTTATAGAGGTAAGCAGGAGTTGTTCTAGATGACGATGAAGAATGCGCGCTGTCGGAAGGGTCGGAGACATCGGAAGGTGGTCGGGCAGACACCGACGATGAAGGCATCGAGCGAGACTCGGAGCTGGCGCCGCGACGACGGAGATCTCTCAGGAGGTTCATGCTCAAGGATGTTATAGAGGTAAGCAGGAGTTGTTCTAGATGACGATGAAGAATGCGCGCTGTCGGAAGGGTCGGAGACATCGGAAGGTGGTCGGGCAGACACCGACGATGAAGGCATCGAGCGAGATTCGGAGCCGGCGCCCCGACGACGGAGATCTCTCAGAAGGTTCATGCTCAAGGATGTTATAGAGGTAAGCTGGAGAATTCCAAGGGAGGCTACCCACGGCGACTTATTGCAGCAATTCAGTAGCGATACAGACGTGTTGGAAAGTTCGGACACTACGGAAGGTTTCAGGGGAGGTTACCCATGGTGACCTATAGCAGCGATTATTAAATACCTAATCTAACCTTAACCGCGATGTGGATATTAAAATATTGGTATCCTTATCTTGAAGTAGAATATAACTCAATTAATCAGCATCACAGGGGAAAAAACCAGACGTTAGTAAAGTCACATGTTCGTTTCTACTACACACATCTACTACAGATACATCTACAGACGAGACGGCAATCGGGGTATGAGGCGGGGGGGGATACCGCGCACACACGCACGTCACACGCGCTATCTTGCACCGGGTTAGCGCAGGGGATGTGCGGAGCATGCCCACCCCGATTGCCATCTCGACCTGTCGCGTACTATAGTTAGGTACTTACTCTTGACACGTAGTATAAAGACATACAATCATACAAAACTAGATAGACTTAATTCATCTTGATCTCGGCCTATCTCAGTTTCTCAGGACCAAACTAAACTCCGCTAGTTACGTGTCTTTAGTGAATTATGTCACAACTTGGTACAGATTAAAGTTGTCAATTCCCATGCGCTTGACTTTCACTTAGAAGAGGAGCGCGATCCTTATCTGACTAGGTTTAATATGGCGCTATAAGGGTAGGAGCATACTGAGAAAACTTTAATTGAGCACGATGCTTTTTAAATTTTTTAGTTGAAGATCCCTAGTATATATATATATAAAAGGAAAAGGTGATTGACTGACTGACTAACTGATCTATCAACGCACAGCTCAAACTACTGGACGAATCGGGCTGAAATTTGACATGCAGATAGCTATTATGACGCAGACATCCGCTAAGAAAGGATTTTTGAAAATTCAACCCCTAAGGGGTGAAATAGGGGGTTTGAAATTTGTGTAGTCCACGCGGACGAAGTCGCGAGCATAAGCTAGGTTTTAATAAACTTGCTTTAAATGTCCAAATTGCGTACAATGCGACTCGCGCGTCACTTAATAATAATATTGTTACTACGTCTGAAACCTTCACAAGATGGCGGGTCCTAACCGGCGTTTCAGCTGGAAGAACAACACCGGGATACGATTACCCTGCGCCCTAACCCGATTAAGGATGCTTAATCTCGAGGCCCGTACCAACAACAACTGTACAATATTTCAACTCAATCAGATGAACAATGCGCATTCGTACAATATTTACGTACCACAATAATCGAAATTCTCTTTAAAAAATTCAAAAAAACTTCTTGCGTCACTATTATCAAATTCGATTGATGATTATGGTTATAGTAGACAGTTTCGTAATACATACTCGTATATTTTTGCATATTGTAGATATTATAGATTAGAAACGTGAATAGAAGTATTTTATCAATAAAATGTGATGATGTCAGTGAAACAACATTTCACTGATTGCATTTTATTTATTACAGAAAATATTAACATTTAGAATTCATTTGCAACCAATTAAATAGTGACTTCCTTATTTTGTATAATTTACTCGTAGCCTCAGATTGACGAGTTTATGTTGTAATTTGATACAGAAGTAATGTTATTTATCTTGTCAAAACCAGTTATGTTTTCTAACTCCATAAATATGTTCATCCATACTGATTTCTGAATTCTGATATAATTAATATAAATTGTAGTTACTGGACACCTGTTCCATAAAATATTTCTGTAACGAAAGTAAACAATAATAAATCTTACTAAAATTATAAATTATTTGAATTTAAAGATAATATTATATACTTACTAATTTTTAAATATTTTATTAAAGTATAAGTCACTCTTATGTACCTTAAAACACAAACAATTTATGATAGTAACTTTACACAGTATTAAAATATAATCTGAACAAATTGCAAGCTTCGTCAGAATTCGGGTTAGCTAATAAACTGTGAAAGATACTAATAACGTGAAGTCTTCAACAGTAACTAATCATATCAAAATAAATTGATTTAGAAACGTTTCTTGACCGGGAATCGAACCTGCGACCTTTTGCGTTAGTGCAGATACACTAATAGCATCTAAAAATACCTGCATTTATCAAAGAGCTGACAAATTAATTAAAAATGTAGATTTTAGATGAACCATGTCTAAGTTAGGTGTGCTCTAAACCTTAAATTCCCTTTATGACGTGTATTGCATCATAGTCCCATAAGACAGTGATGACATCAACTTTCACTTAAGTCGCCCATGAGGAAGTAACGATGGACACACGGACGGGATCTGTCATATTACAACAAACTAGCTTTTATTATTAACAGACTTTAAAAAAATTACGAGGCTCTCAATTCGACTGCATGAATATAATAGAATAGAAAAAAAAATATTGCGATAACTGTGTACATGTTCAGGTGTTATACTAACTTGTATTAGTCCTAACAGTTTGCCACTTTGTGGCGTGCAATTCTACAAAAAATATGACATTTAAAAATATTTTTAACATTACAATTTTCAAATCTATCTTCTATCTACTTACATAGTATACTTATACTAATAATTTTCATTCAAATACTCACTAATATTATAAAATGCCTTACTTATTAACCAATTTCTTTACTTATTTTTAAACATGATATTTGCCCTCTGATTTTTTAATATTAAGTGGTAAATGATTCAAAATGTTGTGTTTTACCATGTCTTTTCAACAACACCACTGGACGACATTTACAATTGAATCGGTCAATTACATTTACAATCGGTCATTTCAAAAACCACATAAGTCATGTTTTTCTCAAAAATACTTTTACTGGTGCAAACGTTTCTTTAAAGGTAAACGCATATTCTGAGTGAAAACCATGAACATCAGGACTTTAGATTCTGATAAGAGAAACCGTGCTGAGAGAAGAAACCAGTGCTCAGTTGGTTGGCACTCAGGCTGTAATCTATAAAGCGCACATTGACTTTGCTAAGACTTAAGATTGAGTTAAAACGAGACAGATTTATGTGAGAGATATAGCTCTGTCTCGTTTTAACTCTGTCTTAAGTCTAAGCTAAGCTCAGTGTTGGGATGATGAATGAACGCTGAAAATACGATTACAATTAATTCCCAGTTCTTGATTTTCAGAAATCCTTTTTTTTGTGCATAGTTTAGAGCATTTAGAGATGACCTCCAATATTTCAAGTTCTGTTTTCAGTAGTTTACGCTGTGGATTGCCTGTCTGTGAGTCAGTAATGCTACAATTTTATGGGTTTTAGATTAGTCAATTCAATTTTCCATATTGACCAGTTTAATGGAGTGTCTTGTGAAGTGATAATAAACTTACTAGTAATGATAAGAGCTTATTTACATAGCTTTTACTGCTTTTAGCGAGCGATATAGGCTGGTTATAGAGAAAGTGTATGTAGTCGAGTCATTTTGTGATAATATTAAAATGTGGTCTTATCATTACTATTCGAATGTTATGGACATTAATGATGCGACAGCAACCTCGTATGTTGCAATGTAGGCTTTTATTGTTTTACTAGCTGATGCCCGCGACTTCGTACGCGTGGATTTAGGTTTTTGAAAATCCCGTGGAAACTCTTTGATTTTCCGGGATAAAAAGTAGCCTATGTCACTCTCCAGGTCTAAAGCGAGGTTTAGATTAGCAACAAAACTTGCAGAAGTTGACTTCCGCAAGCTATTTCTACCGTGTAAACAATCACGTCAAGCTCACTTCCGCAAGTTTTGTAACTTGCTGGACTTGCCGCAAGTCTCAAATGTATGTACATGCACAATATTGCTCGTAGTGTAAACAATTCTGCAAGTACTTGCGGAATAACTTGCAAGAAGTTCTTGCTAGTCTAAACCTCGCTTTATACTATATCCATGCAAAAAATCACGTCGATCAGTTGCTCCGTTACGGCGTGATTGAAGGACAAACCAACAAAAAAACTCACTTTCGCATTTATAGGGGTACTGATTAATCTCCATGCTGCTTGTTTAAGTTGACCGTATAATAGGTATATCTATCTAGTAAGGTTGACGGAGGAGGAGGACTTAAGAGGAGTTTATTTGTACCGCGCTCAATACAAATGTAGGTTAGTTCTCATTTTATTGAATTGAACTGTTTAACATTCAAATAAGAACTAGATTAGGTAAGTTCGTATAGAAAGCTCTATGTCTAGGGAGCGCGCTAGAGAAACGTATTCGTTAGTGTAGCGACACACTTGCCGAAAGTACGGTGCCGAAATTTCGGTTCAATACGCTCGCAATGTTTTTTAAGTTACCCACCTACAAAATCCACCACCAGTTACACATCTACAAAAATGTCGAAAAAATACGACTGTAGTACGGAACCGTCGGTGCGCGAGTCTGACTCGCATTTGGCCGGTTTTTAGGGTTCCGTGCCTCAAAAGGAAAAACGAAACCCTTATAGGATCACGGATATTAAATTGAATATAAAATACGTTTCATCTATTAACCAGCTCGGTGAAGGTCGTTCTATAGCGGGATCTTAGACCAATACGTTTCTCACGGCAGTGCACAAGATTTAGCGTCGGCATATAAAACAATTCAGCCGTGTTATAATAAATTGTCTTTATGACCGCTAACTTAAATTTTGCTGTAGAGAATATTATTTTATGGATAAGTAATTATTCTCTATATTTTATATGTATTGTAAAACTGTAAAACAAATATTACTGCATCGTGCTGATCGTGCTGATCGGGCACTACACCCGATATAATATAATAATATTAAAAAGAGGAAAGAGTAATTGTTTGTTTGGATCGATAAACTATGTAGTGTATTCAGTTCAAAGCTGAATAGATAATTACTCCTATTACAATGTCAAGGATTATTTAAATGATTAGCAAGCTTGGGAATGAGTTGCTTAACATCTTTGTGATAGTTCTAATAAGTTTAATTTATGATTTTGTAAAGTGGTGATAATAAAAAGAATACCCGGCTGAGTTTGTCGTGGGCTCTTCTCAGACCTGCGTTTGGAACCCTCGTAGTTTTAAGTTTGCGTAATAATTATCACAACTATATCTTACAAATCCAACAACTGACAATCGAACAGAGTAATTTATTACCTATTTTGAATAAATCATTTTACATTGACTTAGTACCTACCTGCCTAAAAAGGTTTACAATTTTTCAGGGTTCTGCTGCCATTGTAGATTAAGAATTATACAATTACAGCGCTTACTTACATACTTATTCATGATAATGCACTATGCGTGTCTCTATGCCTATAGAACTATATACACAAGCAATGGCTTACGTAGGAAGAAGAAGAAAGTGGAACAAAAATTAAACCTCATTCGTGGTAATTTATTCGATGCCAAAACTAGAATTTTTCCATAAGAATAACATGGTATTATATATATTATCTTGATTATAATTCAGTCGACATGAATTAATAATGAAATATTATGAGCATGGTGGAAATAACACGACATTGATGATCGAACATATGTATCCGCACGCGTTCTTTAGGTTGTGGGGTGCGCACTGGTACTAAACAATGAGTTTTCAACAAGTAGTTTTCGTTAGCTGACTAAAAAGATATAAACAAATTGCTGAAACCTTTTTGGAGATACGTGTAAGCGATGCGATTTGCCCTGCGGCGAAAAACTTAAATCCAAAAGTTCTAAAACCTTTTAGAGTTAGCTTTTCACTCGTATCATGATTTCATATTCAGTGCCCTTATCATCATCATCGCGTGCCTTCTTCGAAACGAAGTTCGGCGGTCACCATATCAAAAGCCGTGTCCGTGTCCACCCTTATATCGTCTTTTGCCTTCAACAAGGTCCTATGGGTTGTGCATAGTGCTCCTCTTAACATTTCAGCGAGCAGCTGTTTGTTTACCTTTTAAATCAGTTAAGGAAAGATAGATTATATAACTTTCATAAACTAGCAACACCGCTGTGTTTTGTGCGCAAAATACGAAATCGTTTGTGAGGTGGAGTATTCAGTTTTCTAACACTATATGGTTCCGAAAGAATTTTAAGATTTATCATTACACATATTATTTATTTATACAATTGATGAACTCTTTAATGAAATATTTTGATTTGATTTCATGCGGCAAGTGCGGTGGATAGGTTTAAGATATGCGCTCAGTTTTATATGATAGTTACCATATAGACCATCAATATAGTTACGCAAACGGTCGGACGACATCAATAAATTTGCAATCGCCAACTAACTATAAGCTTTAATTAGTTATTAACTTAGTTTTACATAATCCCGCAATATTTTAACAGAGGCTCGGAAACTTTCATATTGTTTCGTAAAAACTTCAAGGCGCAGCGCAAACTTTACGGCAGGAAGTCGCAGTGCGTTGCAGCAACGTCGCATTGCTGTGGATTTGAGACTTGAGTATTGGGTGCCACACGGTGCTGGGTGCCGCTCCGGCAAAAAGTATGCCGCTGCAACGCACCACCGCTCCTGCTCCCTGCCTTATCTCTCTAGTCCCAAGTCCGTTGCGCGTGCGCTGCGGCGCCGCACGACGTCGTAACGCATCTCAGACTAAGAATCAAGAGACTTGTCAAACGCATATACCTACCTGAAAGGGACAAACCAACAAAAGAAATAATACTTACGTATGAAAGGTTATGTTTCATAATTTGCGTTCGCTATAACTTTTACACAGCAATGCAACATAAATGGCTTCTACACACCTTCAATACTAAATTTAAAACAGAAAACTAATTAAAAATTCCCAATAAATCTAATACTATCACAAAGGTTTGTTGGGCGATTTCTATATGGCGGGGTGCATGCGATTGATTGATAAGGCGATAAACTTATTTGCCAGGCGCTTTACCGCCTTTATACGAATAGAGATCGGTTCAGATCCGATTGGTGAACAAGTAGCAAACAGACAGACTTTTGCATTCATGATATTACTAGCTGAGGCCTGCGATTTCGTCCATGTGGATGTAGATTTTCAAAAAACCTGTGTTATATTTTTGATCTTCCGGGATAATAAGTAGCCAATGTTCCAGCTAGTACTATAGCTCCAGGACAACTACAACTATATCGATGTTAACAATGAAGTCAATCCTTTGCTCCGTTGCGGCGTGATTGAAAGGCAAAACAACAAACCATTAAAGCAACGAACCATCAAAAAATTAATTATGGGTAGTGAACCTCCAAAAAAGCTGTGATAGCCTAGTGGTTAGAACGTCCGCCTTCTAATCGGAGGTCGAGGGTTCGATCCCGGGCACGCACCTCTAACTTTTCAGAGTTATGTGCGTTTTAATTAATTAAATATCACTTGCTTTAACGGTGAAGGAAAACATCGTGAGGAAACCTGCATGCCTGAGAGTTCTCCATAATGTTCTCAAAGGTGTATGAAGTCTACCAATCCGCACATGGCCAGCGTGGTAGACTATGTCCAAACCCTGCTCACTCTGAGAGGAGACCTGTGCTCTGTAGTGAGCCGGTTATGGGTTGATCATGATGAAGTAGGTACCTTTTGAAAATCATCAGGATTTTCACCACAGGTAAATACTTGAAGTTGTATGCACACAGAGTAAGTATAGGTTCACCGTTGAAGTTGTATAGATTGTTCGCAAAAATGAGAATCTAGGCGGCGAAAGGCTAGTTCTAGATTTAGGAAAAAGTCAGGCTATCTGTTCCGTAATTGCTCAGTAGTTCCGCGGTACATGTTTTATTACATTGTCGATTTATCTCTCGTTTTGTTCTAAAAACATTTTCTAAGTAGTTCTAGAGCAGTGCAGTTTTTATGAAATACCGCCAAAGTTAAGTGCTTTCTTTACATAAGATGTTATGTGAGATTAATTTTACGGATTTGCGATTTCGTCATTTCATTATTTGTCCTGTTTCCTATTCTATTGGTAAAATGTTTGCGGTTAAAAAACGTAACTTTTAGCGTGTAAACTCAATTCCTGTCGACGTTGTCAATAATTTCATGTATGTATACGCGTATTAGAAAAAGAACAACAATGCCTCTAACATACTATTTTAATTAAAAGATCGTTATGAATTTCTTGCTGCCGAGTTTCTTGATGGTTCTTCTCGGTAGGAAGTATACAAGTGGTAGATTCTTTTGACGATTCGTTAAAGCATTTGTAAAAGTTTTTTTGAATAAATCTTTTTTCTATCCGATCGCAAGCTGCGACTATATTCAGAACTATAATCTTCCTTTCATCTTCATACTCGAGACTGATTGAGCAGTTAACAACAACTGTTCGTACAGTCTGTATCCGTTCATCAACTGCTCAAGCTGCCTATGTACCGCTCCTCTTATACCTGATGCTCAGATATCCTCTTAGGGTAACTGTAGTCTTGTTTGTTTAAATAATTTTAAATACATATCAAAAATTGCGTAACCGGCAGGAATCGCACCTGCATCTTCTGGGTTCGCGCCCGATGCCTTAAAAACCTTTGTTGTTGTGATGCCTTTTGTTGTTTGTTTAAAACTTCATTACTTGTTCTCTCCGTTGAACTCTTTTGCGGCGGCAATATTGGAGTGTCGGAGCGCTAAAGAAAACGCTTAAGCGCAATTTTCCACTCGCTGATACTTATCTGGGTGCTGAAGTAGGTTGGCGGGTCACACTTTATCAATACTTTAGCTTAGCTTGGGATTTAGTTTCCGTTTGGTATAAGTTTGTTGAAAAGAGATTGGGATACCGTAGGCACCTTAGGATTTTAATTAAGATTTTTAGCTTGGACTTTGGCCATTATCAACTCTTTGGTTTGGATCTAGAAATAAAAATTAGGTCGTCTTGTAGAGTAATTCAACTAGTAATTATTTAAGGATCTAGAAATGTGTTCAATTGCTGTTGTTTGAAAATCCATCTGCGGACGTAAAATCAAATCATCGATGTAAAAATTTTAAAAAACTTATTGAAAAAAGTTATAAGGTTTAAGCAAAAATACCCTTAAAATTTATGTAGTAGTATAAAGTAAAGAAGTAATTAAAAATTCACTGCTATATCTACCTGTATGTAGCTATTGTAAAATTCTGTGAAACATAATTTGGAATGTCACCTGATCAAACTCTTGTGAAGAGCACGCATTCTTCAAATACTTGTCTGGAATTTGCGTGCGTGACACAGACAAGCGTGTTATTCCATTCTAATGGTTGTATTTCAGCATGACTAATGATAACTTTGACTTGGAGTACTTTAGGGTTGCCAGCTGCGTTTACTGAAATTTGATCGGTATTTTCAGTCATCATTATCATCAACCAATAGACGTCCACTGCTGGACATAGGTCTCTTGTAGGGATTTCCCTACGCCACGGTCTTGCGCCGCCTGGATCTAGCGGCTCCCTGCGACTCGTCTGATGTCGTCCGTCCACCTAGTGGGGGGGTCTTCCAACGCTGCGTCTTCCGGTGCGAGGTCGCCAATCTAGCACCTTGGGACCCCAACGTCTATCGGTTGTACGAACTATGTGCCCTGCCCATTACCACTTCAGCTTCGCAACCCGTTGAGCTATGTCGGTTACTCTAGTTCGCCTACGGATCTCCTCATTTCTGATTTGATCACGTAGAGAAACTCCAAGCATAGCTCTCTCCATCGCCCGCTGAGTGACTCTGAGCTTTCTTATGAGGCCCATAGTTAGCGACCATGTCTCGGATCCATGTATGAATCCTCAGAATATACTATAATTTTATTAAAATATGCTCTTACCACTTATTGTAGAGACCGCTAAATCATATAAATATCATGAATAATAAGGAAATCCGGAAGAAAAAACAAACTTTTAGGAAAATCCGTAGCTAGTTGCCAGCCCTAAAGCAAAAACAGTAGGCACTAAAGTAGCTCAAGATGTAGTGAAGCTGTGCATAAGTAGTTACGCGTGTTTCAAAAGCTCTGTAAACAGAAGCTACTACAAGTCTGAATGATTTGCGTGTTTAAAGACTTTATACTTGAATATAGAACAAAATATAGTTAACTAGCGACCCGCCCCGGCTTCGCATGGGTGGCAATTGGCAATGTAAATACTTATGTAGTGTCACTTCCATACTAATATTATAAATGCGACCACCGCCACCTCAGTCTCGTTTTGTTGCGCGGAATATTTGTTAATTATTTTCGATCGAAGCTTGATTTCTTCCGACATTTTGTTCAAATTTCGTCATATTTCAACAAATTAACACAAACCAATATTAAACTATACCTATAAACCTTCCTCTTGAATCACTCTATTTATTAGTGAAAACCGCATTAAAATCCGTTGCGTAGTTTAAAAGATCTACCTATGCGTTCATAGTTCATAATACAGACAGCGGGAAGCGACTTTATTTTATACTAGCTTATGCTCGCGACTTCGTCCGCGTGGACTACACAAACTTCAAACCCCTATTTCACTCCCTTAGGGGTTGAATTTTTAAAAATCCTTTCTTAGCGGATGCCTACGTCATAATAGCTATCTGCATGCCAAATTTCAGCCCGATCCATCCAGTAGTTTGAGATGTGCGTTGATAGATCAGTCAGTCAGTTTCCTTTTATATATTTAGACTATGTAGAGATGTATTTTCTGTTATGTAAAATTATCACGCCCCATATTCGATACCTATAGACTTTTATGCAGGACGCAGGAAAAGTCGTTCTCTTCCCATGTTTGAAGAAGAAGGTTTGCTGTAGTTTAGACCCTATCTCTAGCTAAAAGAATATCTAATCTGCTTAGTTCCTATTACCAAATCATTTCAGTTTTATAAAACAAGTTCTACTTGGGGTCTTCCACCACCTTCATCATCTATGGGTCAATAGAAGCTGTCAATAATAATTCAAGAACTTACTGCGGCACCGTCTTTAGTAAATCGTGTGTAGTAGTAACATCATCATTGTGTGTCAACCCTTGAGCAGGGAACTGAGTTTGGTCATAATGCGAAATGCTTTTTCTACAAACATCTAATTTTGGATTTAAAGCTTTCCTACCCCTTATGTCGTCCAACACCTTGCGCCTTTGATGTCGTGCCAACCTGTGGTTATAGGTACTTAATATTACCGAATTATTTAGTGATAAAGATGTATGGTGTATCTTTCCAGCGATGTATATGGCACTGCGGCGGGAGCGGCGCTCGGATCGCGCGGGACACCGCCGCGGCCCACTACCGCGCGGTGTGCCGGGCGCTGGTCGCCGAGGCGCTCGAGCTGGCCTCCTTCCTCGCGCGGGTGCGCGTGGGCGGCGCGCGGGACCTGGGCGCCCACGAAGACTCCGTCATGCATCTCGACACGCTGCAGATCTCTGAGTGGGTAGGTCACTTGGAGATTGTCCTATAGAACGGAGGTGCTCGAGCTGGACTCTTTCGTCACGCAGGTGCGCGGGGCGCAGCCAGAGACTTCGCCACGCATCTCGACACGCTATATTTATCTGGGTGTGTGATTTACCTTGCGTTGCAAGCTTCAGATTGTTCAATATACAACTATTAGATAAAATCAAATAAGAGAAGTCTTGTCGGTTGAACCGAATAAAATAATATACCTAAGCCTTGCTTTGGCTATGGAGTTCGAAGATTTCAATGAGCAGGCAACAAAGCCAAGTAGTTTAAGGATTGGATGGGTAGGTTCAATCTCTTAAGAAGATTGTCATGTCGTTTATACCGCGTGGAGAACAGCGCTGGCCTAAAAAGTATGAGATAGGTTGAGAAAGCAACAATTTAGTTGAGAAATTTGATTTGGCTGAGGAATTTGTGTATGGAGTATATAAGATTACAGTTGTCTTTGGTCATGAGTTGTCTTTCTTAGGCCTACGCCATTCTAGATGTCTTGATGGTCCATCTCTGAAATGAAACGAACTGTTTAATATGAGTGTCACTGTACTTTTACTTGTAAGTTGTAACTTGTTATAGTTGTTGCATTTCACAAAGGCGAGTGGCTCATGCTTGTGTGTAAGTCGTATCGTTTAAGTAAGGTACAGTAAACGTGTGCGTTTGCGAACGCTTGCTCGCGACTGATTGGTGCGACATGCACGCACACTTACGCAATGGCCATGTATACGACGTAACCACAAGTAAAGTTCACTCGCCTTCGTGAATCGCAAGAACTGTAGTAAACTTTGTTTTCCTGCGATAATGCTTTGAGTAATTTTCAAAGGACAAAATTAGTCATATCAGTGGAGGTGGGAACCGGTGTCAGGTGACTCAAGACAGATATTTGATATGCGGTAATTAATTTTGCTGAAAGTGACAGTCGAATGGCACAGACAATTGTGTTCATTCAGTATGTAGATTGGATTGAAAGAATTACATATCTATCAATTACCATTCGTGCAAGAGTGGGTGGATAATACCTTGATTGAATTTTGCAAAACCTAACTAGGAACGATGTATTTTCTCATAGATACCCCTATACCGAATCGGTTTCTTAGCTTTCCATACTTACATCGTTATCATCATAAACGTTAGGGCCCTTTGTGAGTCTACGCCTGCCTCAGAAGATTCCTTCCTCCATACTCATATTGGTTTTTTGCGCTCGTTTTTCAGTTCTTTATACCAATCAACTTGGAGTCTTAGATAACCTTGTCCTACAGTAACCATTTCCGCCGTAATTTTGGCCAACCAAAACTTTGGACTGCGATTCTTGTTCCTCTACGAACTGTAATGACACGGGCTTAGGAACATGGGAACATCCGGATTTTGAGATCTGTCAAGATCGCAATACTCTTGGCAGGTATCTCAATGGCAAAAACGAAACTTACGAAAAAGGTCAACAAGCCTAGAATTACTTGAAAATATGCCAATTGCTACGGTGCCTACTTCCTTGAAATGTTCAAAAAGAAGGAAGTTAGTTTGTAAATGGCGCCTTTAGACTTGAATTGCTTGAGTCTATTCAGTTTCAGATATTATATTTATTTTCATTTTCCCAGTAAATCTATTGACTCGCTTGCTTGTTATGAGAGTAGACAGGTAGCACCTAAAGAGTACCGTTGATCTAGAGTCGAGTTCTAGGTAATTTTATTTGTTATGCACAAATATTTCGCAACGGATAGTCGGGCACGCAAGCTTATTCTGATGTAAATATTAATAGCGGCGTGCTCTCTAGGAATTTCGCGTCGAATTAATTAGATTATGCGGTAACCGTGTGAACAGAGCACCTGGTGATCGTTGTTAGTTCAATATCGTGTACGCTGAATTGATAATTGTTTTTGTTTTGTTGACCGGTTATATTAAGGGACCAGCTTATGCTCGCGACGCCGCGCCGTCCGCGTGGACTATACAAATTACAAAAACCCCTATTTCACCCTCAGGGGTTGAATTTTCAAAAATCCTTTCTTGGCAGATGCCTACGTCATAATAGCTATCTGAGTGCCAAATTTCAGCCCGATCCGTCCAGTAGTTTGAGCTGTGCGTTGATAGATCATAGTACTATTATATTCCTCACTAAGATGGGTGGCTATTGGAGGCTACTAAATTTTCGCCGATGACTCTTGTCTAACCAATGCGAATGAAACCCCAAGATAGTCTTTGAAGATGATGAGTGTTTATCTTAAATAGACCTTCGAAGAAAGCATTTATATTCAAAGATTGTCTTGGGGTTTCTTGTCACTACATATCTTTGGTGAAAACTTAGTACCTATTCGTTTGTAACAGGCCACTAAATGCCTATGAATCTTCTTCGACTTAACTTGGTGTTGGTCCTATGTAAATGCAGGAATCGCTTCCTTCAGCAGGTTTGCGCCTTAAGCAATATATTAACATGAAATTTTATTAATACTCACATTTTTGCTGAAGTCAGTTTTAATTTTGGTAAAATTATACTTTGACCTTGTTTGATTTGATACTCTCCCAGTTTTGTAATACTTATTACAATAATCTTTGGTAGAAATCTTTACTACAATTTCGTAGGTCAGTACAACCATTCGTTTAGTCAACGATATGGATCAATATTACTTAACCGGCTAAGGTCCAGTTGCATAGTTACTGTTTAAGTTACGTTACTGTTACCTTTAAACTTTGACGTCAAAATAAAGAGCAACGTGGATTGCACAAGTCTGAATTTATACTTCCATGATTAAAGTTAATGATGAAATTTTGATCCAAAGCTAACAAACCATGACTTGTAGACAAAGTTTAACGATAAGTGCCACGTAACTTTAACCGCCTGTCGTGTAACTGGACCTTAATTATTATGATGCCCTGTCATAACTAGACCACACCACTCAATTTCACCTAATAGTTTCTACACCTAATGATACAACGGCCACGTTATTAATTAATATGCTCCCAACATTTAAGATGTTGCTCAAGATCCGTGCTCGAGACTTAAGTCACGATTTTGGTAGCAGTGATCACGCTAAAGCACATTAACCGTTCGCAACTGACGGGTTAGATGAAGTGTGGTGATGTTGACCGCAAGCTACTATGTGACCTTTTCGTGCAATCTAAATGTATGAAAGAAAAAGGTGACTGATTGACTAACTGATCCATCAACGCACTGCTCAAACTACTGAATAGATCGGGCTGAAATTTGGCATACAGATAGCTTTTATGACCTAGACATCCGCTAAGATAGGCTTTTTGAAAATTCATTCCCTCAGGTGGTGAAATAGGGGTTTGAAATTTGTGAAGTCCAAGCAGACGAAGTCGCGAGCATAAACTAGTAATGATATAAAGCTTGTTTTTAGTATGGTACCTTTGCTTTTATGTACAGTAAAATAACTGTAATTTAATATTTATGCACAAAAATGCACCTCATACGTAAACGAAGGTATATTATCACATCTTAAAAATTAGCTGGTTTTTAAAAATACTTAGTCTAGATCCTAACGATCATTTAGGTCCAATTTTCTGTATGTCTAGTACATATATCTAATATGTCCAATTCTCAGAATGTCCAGTTTGTTTAAGCTCATTATTAATTGTCTCCCGACATTTAAGCCATTGCTCAAGATCCGTGCTCGAGACCTAAGTCACGTTTTTGGTAGGAGCTATCACGCTAAAGCACATTAACTGTCCGCAACTGACGGGTTAGATGAAGTGTGTTGATGTTGACCGCAAGCTACTATGTGACCTTTTCGAGCAAATTATTATCTAAATCAAATAAATTTTAGTACGGTAACTACTAACTTTAGATGGTGTTTTAAAGATATTAATTAATATTAATAGCTGTGTGATCTAAAGTGGCTGGATGAGGAAGGCTGAGGACCGGGTGTGGTGGTGCACTTTAGGGAAGGCC
Source organism: Maniola hyperantus (assembly GCF_902806685.2). Lineage (NCBI taxonomy): Eukaryota > Metazoa > Arthropoda > Insecta > Lepidoptera > Nymphalidae > Maniola > Maniola hyperantus. The sequence goes on along the minus strand of NC_048536.1, from coordinate 15,671,821 downwards.
TATGTCCAACAGTGGATGTCCACAGGCTGATGATGATGATGATGATGGTAACTTTGCTGTTCGTTTTAAAATGTCAGTTGGAAAGGATGGAACATCTAGATGATCTACGCGATTTCGTCTGCATGGATTTTTGAAAATTCTGTAGGAAATCTGAATTTCCGTGATAAAAGTTGTCTATGTCCATTTCCGGGATGCAAGCGATCTCTGTAGGCAATATTCGTCAAAATCAGTTGGTTAAGCGGATGGGGCGTGAAATACAGTAAAAGTCTTCTGGATTAAATATTTTGTAAGTAGAGCCATAGATATTACTTAAGTACCTACTAGGTACTTTTGCATGGAATATTTCACTTTTTTACGATTTAAGGGTAAGTAAGTCCTATAATAAGCACCCTCTTTTTAATGACCTGTAAGCTAAGTAGATATCTATAACAAAAATTAAAAAGAATTTAATCAAGTAGTAGGTATTTATTATCAAAGCCGCTTGTTTAGAGGCTTAGGTATATTATTAGTAGGTAGGTATTTTTGAATTATAAATAATAGAAATCGTTCAGGCTCTAATTTACACATTTTTTTGTTTTATCATAGACTAACCGAAGGATTTGGAGAGCTCTGCAAGTATGTAATTCTTTAAAATCCGAAAAAATGCATTTTTTTTATTTTCTTTTGTGTTTTTTTTCCACGGTTATAGCCTACCTAGGCTAAAAGCTTAGCCAATAAATAATTTTATACTTACTTATTTATATTTAATAACTATTATATTTTGTTAAATTTGAATGATAGGTAGGTAAGTATAGATAAGTATTATAGTTTCTTTCAAACAATAACTATCCATCCCTAAATAATCGCTGAGGAGTAATTTTGTCAGTTTTTGTGTAGGTACTTAGGACGTCCTGTCACAACATTAAATTCCCTTGGTAGTTAAATATTATTATTAGACGATTGAAAAATCGGGCTTTAATAGAATGTATTTCCTTTTATATTTCTACTTTGTGATAACTATTTTCGATGCATGCGAATTCGCTTAATTTTACGCCTGTCCATTTATGTATAGCAAAACACTCGCTTCAACTTATTGCATTTATATTATTTCAGGCGCGGTTCTGGGTGCAAGTCATCGGGGAACTAAGAATGGGAGTGAAGTTAAAGAAGGTTAACTATTCAAGAACGCCTATAGAATATGAGTTGACTCCGTACGAAATACTTATGGATGATATTAGGTCGAGGCGGTATACGTTACGAAAAGTCGACGGCGCGATACCTCAAAGGTACATTTATGAAAGAATTTTATATGAATTTCTTATAACTTTGCTCTATAAAAAGTCAATATGAAAAACGTTTTCTTAATAATGATAAAACGGCTAATTATGTTTATTTATATTTACTCTGTTATTTGTTTCAGTGTTAAAAAGGATGCACACGCTATGATTCTAGAATTCATTAGAAGTAGACCTCCACTCAAAAAGGTGAAACAAGTTATATTATTTTCACCAGTCACCACATTCTCTATAACCTCGTAGGTATCTACCGTCAAAATTGGGAGATATTATATTATAGGTATCTAGAGAATAATTATATAGAGAAGCCGTGATATTCTAGTGGTTAGGACGTCCGCCTCCTAATCGGAGGTCAGGGGTTCGATCCCGGGCACATACCTCTAACTTTTCGGAGTTATGTGCGTTTTAAGTAATTAAATATCACTTGCTTAAACGGTGACGGAAAACATCGTGAGTAAACCTGCATGTCTGAGAGTTCTCCATAATGTTCTCGAAGGTATGTGAAGTCGTGTGCGAGTCTGACTCGCAGTTGACCGGTTTTTATTCATTATGTACTTATATTATGAACCTTTGTTTATGCTCAAAAAAGGGGATGGGTTGCATAGTTATTATTCCGCCGATAAAAAAGGGCTTAAAGGACTTTCATTATAACCAGGCATCAGAACGCAAGCTACCTCCACGCCGGCGGGAAGTGACTCCAAGAGAACAGCTCCTCGCTTCCATCCAGGTTGGCCGACAGCTCAGGCCGACGCCCTACTCGCGCCGATTATGTGAGTACTAACATATCTAGACTAATAAATAAAATTGAAGCGTCTGTCTGTAATTTCGAAATAACTACCTCATATTAAGCTCATATGGTTATTTGAACTGTACCATAACTTAGTCACACGTTTTTAAAATTTTTGTCTGTCTGCCTGTCTGTCTGTTTGAACGGGCTATGTACACCGAAATCTCCGAGATTACTGAACCGATTTGCGTATTTTCAGGAGCATACCTACCTACTATTATAATGTTACCACTTACCAAACTATGGCAAAGTAAACAGTTTATTTGTCAGATAAGTAAATGGTAAACTAATCCCTATTGTGTTCAAAGCGGTATAAAATTGGGCACAGTGCTAGTGATACTTATTTACCTATATGATATTGTATTCAATTACATAGGTAGGTATCTACATATCTCCGTTTAAATGCAATATTTTACTTACTTAGTATTATTAATAGGTATTTGATTGTTGTTTCAGATCCCTGCTCCTTTCCTTCCAAAGTCCCCGAAACGTTCACAAAACAACTGATCAAATAAAATTCCTAGCAACCTATACTTATAAATCTCTACAGATTATCTATTTAACTTAATTATAAATGTTTTAGGGCTCCATTTAATTTAAATCAGAGCAAGTAAAAATAAATATTTATTTATTTCAACTACAATTATTTTGCTCTTACTATATACTATATTGACTTATCTAAAACGATATCTGCGGAATTCTCACAACCGTAATGATTTATGACTCCGTTCGCACGTTCATATTGGCCTAACTATATTATGTAGCCTACTGAGAATTTCTCGACATAAAAACCCAATACCTATTTCTGACTCGACCCAGGGCCTCGGCATCCACGCACAAGAAGTAATCAAAGTCAAAGTCAAATGATTTATTCAAAATAGGTAATAAATTACTCTTTTCGATTGTCAGTTGTTGGATTTGTAAGATACAGTGGTGATAATTATTACGCAAACTTAAAACTAAAGCTACGAGGGCTCCAAACCTAATAGAGACTTACCAAAAATCCTTATAGAGACGCATAGGTAGTTGATGTCATAGAGTGGTTTATCTCATGGTTGCGTCGTATCAGCCCATCATCGCTCCAGTTTCGTAACGCGTCACCGCACAATGGCCGCGTGAGATATGGCGATGGTGAGCACAATGCCACAATTGAATCCTTAAACTACGCTAATTTCGCCTTTTATCGCATGATCATCATCATGATCAACCCATCGTCGACTCACTACAGAGCACGGGTCTCCTCTCAGAGTGAGAAGGGTTTTGGCCATAGTCTATCACGCTTGCCATGTGCGAATTGGTAGACTTTACACACCTTCGAAAACATTATCGAGAACTCTCAGGCATGCAAGTTTCCTCACGATGTTTTCCGTTACCGTTAAAGCAAGTGATATTTAATTACTTAAAACGCACATAACTCCAAAAAGTTAGAGGTGCGTGCCCGGGATCGAACCTCCGACCTTCGATTAGTTGGCGGACGACCTAACCACTAGGCTATCACAGCCTACTTTACTTACCGCATGCCAATTAATATCACTTGCAATAAATAAGAGTTAAGTAATTACTGAGCTAGCGGGGATAGCCTAGTGGTTAGGACGTCGGCCTTCTTTTGAGAGTTCGGGATTCGACGCACTTCTTATTTTTCATAGATATATGTACGTTTTAAGTAGTTGCCTAAATATCGCATACGGGTAAGAAAAACATCGTGAGGGAACCTGCATGACTAAGAGTTTGTTTGATGTTCTCAAAGGTGTGTAAAGTCTGCCAATCTGCACTGGGCGTGGCAGATTACGGCCTAAACCCTTCTCACTCTAAGAGAAGATCCATGCTTAGTAGTGGACTAGATAGTCAATTTGAATTTAAAAGTATTAAAATCCGGTGCGTTATTAATTCCGCAGTGCGTTCCATATAGTTTGAGTAGTAGATTTTGCAGAAAAAAAATGTACGGTTTACCGCGGTGCGCGCTAGCTCTTATAGGCGGGCAGACTACATTAGACGAGCCTCAGAGAGTCACTGACTGCAGGATATAAGATCGTGGAGTGTAGAAATCCATACAAAAAACCTTGATGTTGAGCCTACTAAACTTAACTTTTGAAGTAAAACTTCTTAAGGATAAACAAGAAGTTCAAGACTCAAGAGGAGTGTGAACCCGCACTGGTAAATTTTTCCCGCAGAATTCTTTTTGACATTTGGAAATTGTAATATGTAATCATGGTGTGTACCCGTTATGTACATTAAAATATGTCTATAATATGTATAGTCATATTTTAGACTATTTGACCTACAAGCCTATATTATATGGCCCAGCTGTACCGGCCGCGGGATGAAAATCTCGCGGTTACATAACTTGGCTCCGCTTGTCTGGCAGCTCCCAAACTGTCTAGGTCAGGGATAAGACCTTATTGATCTGACTGAGATTCACGCCACTTGTACCTCTTCATATAATTATGCGGTTAGCTATGTTGTAGCTTCATATTTCCATTGAGAAATCTTCCCCTCACTTTTAGGCGAAGGAAATTAATTTAAAATTAATAAAAATAATTTAAGAATAATTTAAAAAATAAAATTAATTTAATAAAAATGCAGAATACCGGGATTCATTTCTGCCATAAGGCAGAAATGAATCCCTGCATTCTGCATTTTTTATATTAAAAAAATTATTGTAAGGCGGTGAATTTGTAAAGCAGTTGTCCCACTGCACTTGCACACTCGCTCATATCCCATCAATAAATTTAATTTTTAGTCTGACAGTCCAGCGTTGGACGTCTATCGGTGGATGATGATGATGATGAAATTTTTTAATACTATTATAGTGGCCTCATTGTTGTATTTTACTTTTTTTAATATGCAATGTTGATCAGCTACTGCTGTTATCAGGTTACGAAATGCTTTGATTATGAAGTAGGCTTGTGAGATAGTTTAGAAATATGAATATAAAAATGTAGTTTATGTGTATTACTACAGTGAATAATTGTAATAGATATGCATTATGTATGTATATAGATATTTCAACGTAGGTATTCAATTGTGTAATTTTTTATCTTCCTTTGAGTAACGGCCCCTCCTCCCTTCTCTAATGTTTGGAGGTATTTTTATACAGAAACAATTTTAGATTTTTTTTTAGAATTTTGTATGAGTGTAATTGAACAATTTATTTTTAGTTACTAGACTAGGATGATACCTGCGATTTCGGTGGCGTAGCTTTTTAAAAATTTTGTGGAGTTCTTTGAGTTTCCGGTATAAAGAGATTTTGTGTTTCTATGATGTGGGATAAAAGAAGACTTTTTCTGCTCTTCTTCTATGTAGATAGGAAAATAACAAAAAATCTTGGAATACTAAATAAAAAGGATACAATGTGATTCTTTATCACCTACCAAGTACCTATATTAAAAGAATTGCCGAATACCGTTATGTGTACACCACACGCCTTACTATTGTCATAAAATAGCAAATATTTATTTAAAAAAACCGGCCAAGTGCGAGTCAGGCTCGCGCAATGAGGGTTCCGTACTACAGTCGTATTTTTTCGACATTTTACAGGATAATTCAAAAACTATGATACATAAAAATAAATAAAAATCTGTTTTAGAATGCACAGGTGAAGACCTTTCATATGATATCCCATTTGATATACTTAGTTATCTTACTTAGAAAATTGAAAATACTAATTATTAGTTCATGACCACAATTTAAATTTTTTTGTATGATCTAACCCTAAATTTACGGTTTTCAGATTTTTCCCCAAATGTCAGCTATAAGATCTACCTACCTGCCAAATTTCATGATTCTAGGTCAACGGAAAGTACCCTGTAGGTTTCTTGACAGACAGACAGACAGACAGACAACAAAGTGATCCTATATGGGTTCCGTTTTTCCTTTTGAGGTACGGAACCCTAAAAATATTCCAGCGCTTCTCAATATGTGTGTGTATTGTTTGAGACACCTCGTTGGTCCAGAGGTTAACTGATTTGGCGGCGAATCATGAGGTCCTGGGTTCGATTAGTGGGTTGGACCAATTAAGTTACTGGATTATTCTGTCAGAACGAAAAGTCGAACAAAAGGAACAAAACACAGGCTGCATAAAACTGGTCTTGGAATTTGGTTTGAAATTCGTCATCTTAGCGTCTGTCCGTTCTATATAAAATTTTCGCCAGCGAATATGAAAGTTGTTTACACGTGAGTACATCTACCAAACTAAAACCGAGAGGTATAATGCGTAAAAAAATGACGTTTCGCGCCAATTTATGTTTAAAATTTCATGTAAAAAGTTCGGATCTTAGTCCTTATTTTAATGGTGAACCGTACTTTTGACATGACAGTTGACCCATGGAGTTAAAGTGGCGCGTGAGAAGTCATTTTGTACGGACTACTTAATTTTTTTCATTAACAAAACAAATAAAATTTCTTTTTGCAAAATTGAAAAATATTGAATGTCAAGAACCTGTTTTTTGTTTCTGAATTAATAACATTGAACTAAATTATCACGTAAAGAAGTGCTATTTCAAACAAAAATTGCGTTGTATGAAGCTGTCTAAGCTAGTATGATATTGGACATTATTTGTAAGCAAAAAGCAAAAACTCAAAAAAAAAATCGTTCGGCATGATTCGTTATGTGTACCTACTTAGTTATCTAAATATATAAAAGAAGCTGATTAACTGACTGACTGAATGATCTATCAACGCACAGCTCAGACTACTGGACGGATCGGGCTGTTTAGCATAGATGACAGACGTCCGCTAAGAAAGGATCTTTGAAAAAATCAACCCCTAAGGGGGTTAAATAGGGGTTTGAAATTTGTGTAGTCCACGCGGACGTAGTCGCGGGAACAAGCTTGTATATTATAGAGGTTGTTGATTAATGGCTTATTTGTGATACTTTGAGAACCGTTGGCTGTAGGTAAGTGAAGCAAGACACGTTACAAATCTCGCCTAGCACAGTCCGCGTTCGATTTTACTGCCGCGCAGTCGTGTGTAACACTGCCTTAAGAATAACCTTCTATTATATACTTGACTCCAAAAATATTTGTGCTATTCCGAAATAAGCAACGTAATATTTATTTTAAATATTGCAAAAATATTTCAATATTCGAATACAATTTTGATATTAAATATTACAATTTATTATAAGTTATAACCCTGCATTAATTCAATTAAGTGAAGTGTTTTTACGGCTTCGTAATTCCCAATAAATGGGATTAAGAGATCCATTGATGTTCATTCGTTTTGTGGGAAAAAATTGTGTTGTGCCCCTTTCTTTGGACGTGTTTTAATTGATTGTAAATCGAAAACATATGGACATAAGGTTGAGTCTGGAAAAACTGCGTGGAAAGTGCTTCGACGGCGCCAGTTGTTCTTGATATCGAAAAAAGTTGACTTATGATGGGTGTGTACGTAATGAATACACTTGCTATGGACATAAGTCGTAAGTACCTATACCTACATTTTCAAATACATATACCTAGTACATTTTCTCTAAACCTACTACCTTTTTGATTTTCTTTAGATGACAAGGTTGGCCCATGACTGCGATATCACCATGGTACCTACCTAATTAATAATGTAATCGATGGAAAAGTTATGGCACTTTTCACCCCTAATAGGCTTCTACGCAGCATCGTATACTTATGGCTTTTACGGTAAGGTAGTAACTAGCAACGGCCGAAGCATCCCACCAGACTAAACCTGAGTGATTATAGCAATTATAAAAACACCCTAATTACTTAGCTGAGAATTGAACCCGGGACCTTAAATACCACAACGTCTACCACTGGATCGGTCGTCAAACTAGCACCAACTAAAACTATCACTTTCCACGATGATGAAATTATTACTAAAGTGACTATTAATGATAGGTAGGTATCAATAATTTTATCACGAATTGTGCATTTTTCTCTAGTCTAGTTATTTCACTGATCGATTCCAATGTCATAAAAACTCACTTCACTTATCATTTTTAATTACGCTGCAATAATAAGCATAACTAAGAGATCATCTTTTGATCCAACTTTCGGAAAATTCGCGGAAAATTATTCCGTTTTCTACATCTGCAGAGATTAACCATTCCTTTTTTACCCGACTACGGCAAAGCCAAAAAGAAGGGTTATGATTTTAGCAGTCTATGTATGTATGTTTGTAACTATTTTGTGCGCTAAACTACTGAACCGATTTTAATGAATGAGGTGTCAAGCGCTTCTTTATTATGGTCCTACATTGTATACGGATTTTTTTTATTCAGATACAAGTTAGCCCTTGACTGAAATCTCACCTGGTGGTAAGTGATGATGCAGTCTAAGATGATAGCGGGCTAACCTAGAAGGGGTATGGCAGTTTTTATTCAACCCATACCCCTTTGGTTTTTACACGGCATCGTACCGGAACGCTAAATCGCTTGGCAGCACGGCTTTGCTGGTAGGGTGGTAACTAGCCACGGCTGAAGCCTCCCACCAGACCAGACCAGTAATTTAGAAATTATAAAATTCCAAACCCCTGCCAGGAATCGAACCCGGGACCTCCCACTATTAAGACACAGCGCTCACCACTGCGCCAGGGAGGTCGTCAAAAAATATATATTAATATATATTATTCATCGTTAAATTCGTCTCAGTATTCGGAAAATGCAGCGAAATTATTTCAGCAGCAGCTGTGGATTGCGTGGATTAAAACTGATAAGAAAAGCGTGTTTGTTCGAATTATAAATTAAACAACATACGGTTATTCAAAAATGTTCCCTTTACGTTAAGTCTAAAGTTGATAATTGGTTAATTAAAGCAATAACTATTACGATAGTAGGACGTAGATGTACCTATGTAGTTGTATGTAGAGCTATAAAGAGTTGTTCTGCGTCTAAGTTTTGAAAACTGTTAGAGTTCGCAAATTCTTATTTAGGCTCACTGTTACACTTTAAACGAGCAATTGTTTTCCCGTAAATGACGCTTTTGGTTCTTTTGGCTAATAGGTGTATAATTTGTTATACTTTCTAAGTTTATCTGAATACTGGTGTTATCCCTGAGTTCCCGTGGTACCACTTACTGTGGAATTATTTGCGTTTCCTAGCCCTTTAGGTGTCCCTTCTAGTTTCTACAATACATACTTAGAACTATATTTTACTTTAGACCTATAAAGATATTCTGAGGAGATCGCCATTTATATATCGACAAGCTTATGCTCGCGACTTCGTCCGCGTGGACTGCATGAATTTCAACACCCTATTTTAATTTTTTTTCCAGCCCAGTCCGTCTAGTAGTTTCAGCTGTGCGTTGATAGATCAGTCAGTTACCACTTCCTTTTTACCCGACTTCGGCAAAGCCAAAAGGAAGGGTTATGATTTTATAAATATTTAGTTGATTTTGTGTATAAATGGACGTATCTTTGAATTATGTAGCGTGTATATTTTTTTTTGTTGTATTGTATTGAATTCTCGGAATGAAAAATGCATGACGTATACTGATAACTATAGACAATGCTATAATATCTACTGTGAAGCAAGCGAGAAACATGTTATGCAAGATCTCTAGATTGCGAATGGAAGTAGGAATGGGAATGATTTTATCTGCTCTTTATCTCTATGATACCAGCCTACCTACGTGACTTTTACGTGACTATAACATACCAAGAAGTGAACCACATTGCAAAATAGGTTCTAGGTAAATTACCTAATTTATTTGTACCTTCTGGGCAGGTTTTTGAACTTAAACTTCTCTTTGTAGTACGTAGGAGTCACGTCAGTACCCGCAGTAGTAGACCGCCCATGTGTCCGTGTCGCTTCTCTCTATTAGACCCCCCTCTAAGGGTGAGATCTATAGAGCGCACTCTGACTTTGCTCAGACTTCAAATTTTGAAAAAAAAACATCGAAACAAGGCATCACATTCAATTCGTTACTTTATTATATTATCGTCGCTATATCTATAGTACGCGACAGGTCGAGATGATGAAATATCGCCTGTTGTCTGTACGTTATAATTATAACGTTTATAATGCGTTTTAGCGTTCCGGTACGATGCCGTGTAGAAACCAAAGGGGTATGGGTTTAATAAAAACTGCCATACCCTTTCCAGGTTAGCCCGCTATCATCTTAGACTGCATCATCACTTACCACCAGGTGAGATTGCAGTCAAGGGCTAACTTGTATCTGAATTAAAAAAAAAAAAACACTTTTCTGTTAACAAAATTATTCAAGAGTCACCAGTATGAGAGGATAAAACAAAGGTCCTTTTTCTTTTAAAAAATAATTATTTTCCGAATAAACACTGTAAGTAGACCGTAAGATAAGGACGCTGTTTTTCGTTCGGATTTCCCAACGGGTCCAGGGAAAGTGGCACACATCGTCACTTACTCAGTCACCTACTACCTACCACAGCCCGAGCACAATCAGTGTGACATATCTCTCCAATGTTGCCAACTTTTATTTTATTTTTATTTTTTAACACTGGCATCTAGCTTTACAGGATTATTCCTAATCTTATATCCAATGTAACATTAAAAAATACCTTTAAATTAAAATAAAAATTATTATTAATTACTGTCGCAACATAAAGACTAACATTAACAATTAACTGAGTGCTTTCGTTGCTAAATCTATAATTTATTGATAATATTTCAATTAGATTTTAGTGCCTAGTTTGTAATCTAGTGCGTTGCGTATTTAACTTTAATGGAGAGTAACACAGACGTTCGAATTTTGTTTTTCAAAGGGAAATATCACGTAGACTTTCTGTCTTCTATCTGGGTTATCCGCCCCTAAACGTTTCCGTCTGTTGTGCGTATCCTGTATTGGCTATTGTTGTTCTAAATAATTTTATTGTCAACGATGTAGCGCTTTTTAAACTAAATTAGCTTTCTCTGTTTGACTACAGTTTCGCAGTTGGTTTAGTGTACTTGGTTGAAAGCAATTGGCAACACTGCATGTCTTTCGCGGTTTTTCAACGCCATTGTCAATGAAAACCCGCGACTTAGTTTTGTCGCAATGGTTGTGCTTGGGCTACAGTCTACAAACATACAGCTACTTTACGAGTACCTACGTTGTAACCTATAGACCTATGCTGGTCGCTTGGCTAGCTTTTGCAATGCGGACCTAAGATCTTTCCCTTTCACGTCGAATGTGCGATGCGACCTTGATATATTTGCAGGTAAGCACCTGGCTTCAAACTAAGAGTATCTACTCGTATGGGAACTTTTTGGTTAGAATAAATGTTCCAATTATATTTTTTTAATACCATTGTAATACATGTATAACCTATATTATACTTATCTAATGATATTTATACTTAACCTACGATATCAAAATCGCAGCGGTCTACGGTATTAGGTACCTTACATTTAAGTAAATTTATGTTTAAAAATATTTTCTTTTTGCTTTTATTAAAATTAAACTCGTTTCTTGTACCTATGGAATATTGTGAAGGGAGAAACTGACTCATATCAACTTACATCTTTAACAGTTGAATCTAAAATCTTGGGATTTTGCATGGACGTTTTCGCTAGGTACGCGTAGGTATACCGCAAGTCTCCTCCTGGTAAAATGGGGGTTCACTGACTGTGGATCGGCTAGTTTTAAATATATTAGGCATGTAATCTATTAATTATTATTAAAAAATATGCCCTTGCATAATAATAAGTATATATACTGGTAAAATGGAGGTTCACTGACTGTGGATCGGCTAGTTTTAAATATATTAGGTATGTAATCTATTAATTATTATTAAAAAATTTGCCCTTGCATAATAATAAGTATATATATACTTAAACAGATTATTTATATATTTTTCATTTGAGTAATAAAATAATTATATCATGTTTCAAACTGTTTCTGCCCTTAACTTTACATACATAAGTATAATAGTTATTAATATTTATAACATCAATTAATAAATATTTTTAATGGTTTCCTTAATGAAAGATAAAGTAATATGATGCGAGTGCTGGAAATTCCTAACAAAGGAAGTCCATTGAAGGCAATATTGTAAGGTGAATAGTATAAACGCACTACTAGGGTTTCCATGAAAGAATGCCGTGTGGTGTGACCTAGTATACGACAGTATAGTACAAGTGTAAAGTGTTATGTATTTAGATTGTTTTACTACTTATTATATTAAAAAAGCAGGTAGTTTTTTTTTAAATTCAGATACAAGTTAGCCCTTGACTGCAATCTCACCTGGTTGTAAGTGATGATAATACGTGGCCACTTAAGTGATGTAAATTTGTTGGTGATCTACGACTAGGTATATCAATGCGTCAAGTCCAATGATATTAGAATTTCTTCTAATATCATTGGTCTAGTCTAAGCCTTTCCTTCAAGCTTGTCGACGTCGTTGGAATATAACGGGATGTAAACTGTACAGAGCTATTAAAAACCTCTAAATATTCTAAACAACAAAACTTTTGTGTCCTGTTATTATTTCAAACTTTACTTAATTAAAGTTTAAATTTTAAACGCATAACCACTTTCGTTACGATAATTTCTAAAATATGGTAACGATTTTATATATAGCTACAAGAAAGTGAGTTTTGCATTTCCGTCATAGATAAAATTATTCTGTTTTTAATTACTCAGGTATTTATTATTATATAATAGACGATTTACTTGCGGTGGCAGCACCAAGGCGTCATTTTATAGGTAGATATCAAGTTTCTGGCATTGCAACGCAAGGTTAGGCTAACAAATGTTTAATTATAAGTAGATTCAGTTTATAGTACTAAATTCCAATGTTCGAATACAAAACTTGTATTTTTTATAAACAATTGTATCAAAAGACAGAAAAGATACTTTGAGAGTTGAGACATTGCATTTGGGAATGTCTACATAGTTTCCACAATCATTAGGGTTAGGTACTTTTAGTGAAAAAAATAGTATTTTATTCCTCGCAAATTTTATTTTGGATTTTCTTTTCTGTATTTATTTAAGGGCTTTGTTTTCATAGGTAAGACCGTGTTCTTTCATTAGACAGACATACGGACAAATAAAAATTTGCGTGAATTTTAGTAGACTCGTAGCAGACCTCGCTTCGTTCGGTCAAATATTTTACACTTTTTTGCGCCTCTTGCGATTCGTCATGTAATAATATGAGACAGCTTAATGAATTTATATCATCGAAGATTAAACTAAATGAGAAGCATTCAAGGTTTCTACTAAGACGAGTGTAAACTACTAATGATATTAATGTGGTAAATTATGTCGTAGACTTACGTACCGTTAACTTCCGACAGATTTTAATTACATTATTAAGGCAAAATGTATTTTTCTACTTTCACTTAGATTTAAGTCAGTTATACAATTTTTGTTTGTCTACTAATTTGACAGTGAGCGCATATCATAATAAGATACAGTGCAACAAGACTCTCTTGGCACCTGAATGACATTGGCATGGGGGCGCTGTTGGAGAACATAGGCTTAGAATATTCAAATAAGACCAAAGGGGACACTTGACGGCAACGTTAGTTCCGATTTTCGCCACGCGCCTAGATATCATGTCGCACTGTACCATCATTGAGAAGAAATGAATCGAACCCGGACATTTTGCTTATCTCCTCAGGTCACAGTGCCAGAAAGAACATCAAAGATTGATCAATTTTAAATTTAGAATACAGCTTACAGTCTTACGCAAAACGAAGCCAAAAAGGCAAGAGCTAATAATGATAGAAAAATATCTAGTAGGTATAATCTTAAAACGTTCGTAACAGTAATCGTATCACCGCAAAAGCGTGACTACAACTTCATGGCTCACTAATCTTACCATGTCCTTATCTCTAACGAGTGTCTGTCTGTCGGTCTGTTTCGTAACAGATGGGAAAGGTACGACCATCACGACTTATCGAGTGTTCAAGTTATTGTTCCACTTAGCTGCAATACCGTGTTCTGGCATTAATAATTTTGCATAATCTGGCGCCATTTCAAAATGGCCGTCTGTCACTTTTAATTTTTTGTTTTGATTTTATATTTCTTGCCTATTTGAACTTTCTACAAAAAGTTAAAATGGCGCGTGAGGAGTAAAATCGTCGCTCTAATGTTGTGAGAGATGTTTCTTGATTAAGCTTTAATAGAAAATCATCAATATGATTTATTATAAGGCTGCGTGATTTTTTTCGATATCGTCAATTTTACCTGCTATTTGCTGTAATAAAAATGCTGTGCCCAAATAAAAAATCTTAGAATAAAAAATATTTATTTATTTTATGGGTACATAATATAGTTAATTCATGCATGAATCGCAAATGAATAAAATCTCGAACTTGGTTTGAACTTTGAATTGCATGTTTGTATAATATTCAACATATTTAACGATCGAGATTCTTAACCTTCATTTGGTTACCTATTAATCTTGATTTTTGCAATCTTTTTATCTGTGGAGCAACCTAGAGATCATTCGGTGTCACGATTTCAAACGAATAAAAACAACGTAAGCTAAGTACCTACCTAAAGAATTCTCACCTTGAGAAATGAAAATAGTATTTTAACTTTCATCTTTCATGGCCAGACCTCGGAGCTTAGGTCTTTTATCACACCGTCTTCAGACAAAAAGCATCTTGGGTCAAGGATGCGTGTGAATTGGATGCCCGCCAGCTGTTTTATCATTGCTTTTGTCTGTGGAATTAATGGCGCGCCACTGCTGCCAACTGTCAAACACATACAATTTTGATTTATAATCTGTACTTGATTCCAGTTTTATATATACAGTGCGACAAGGCTATCTTGCCGCGTGGCGAAAATCGGAACTAACGTTGCCGTCAAGTGTCCCCTTTGGTCTTGTTTGAATATTCTAAACCCTTGTTCTCCAACAGCCCCCCCTGTCAATGTCATTCAAGTGCTGAGAGAGCCTTGTCGCACTGTACCTACATGGTGCATTTGTTTTAAAGCTTGACTAACTTTTCGCGCTGAATAAAGTTCAAAACATTTAAAGGCTTTTAAACTGTGTGAGACATTCCAAAAGTGGAGCAGGTTCCGACTTCAAGGTCGGTTTATTTACCTTTCCCTTTTAAATATAACTCTAATATGTATGGGAGTACAAAACACGCTACTTATATTAATTTATACTTACCTAGTATTTTTAGTTGCGGCACAGGTTTGGGCTAGTTGCCACTAATATTAATTGCCTTTAATCTTACTAGCATGCCCAGAGCTGAGAGCCTTATAAAACACAGAAAAGTTTTGGAGAAACCAGAACTTTGGGTATAAATTGGTCCATCAGAGGTGCTGTTTATTTAATTTGTCCCAACCAATGCCAAAAAAAGAAAAGACAAATAAGGTACCTATCCAAAGTCATTCAAACTTCGATAGATAGAAAGTGCTGAGTTTGTGCGCGATATTAAATCGGAATAATTCAATTTCTCATCAATTGAAATCAGATAGTATCTACCTACACAACATTAACACATGTAACTCTACTAAATGATTGCGGTAATTTAATACTTTACGCTACGCAATATGAAGTGTAGCACAGAACTCTCAGTTAGGTATGGTAATAGAAATAGTATCGATGTTCTTAATATGAGGACCGTGTTGTGTGGATGATTTGGAGTAACTCGCCGTACAAAAATGTACAAAAATTATTCGAAAAAACATAAACCTACAGCATTTGTAGCACAGCAACGTTTAAAGTAAATTAAACTGTAATGCTATGCAAATAAGTCTAATTTTTAAACTAGCGCGCTATGATGCGCACTGCCCATCAATGCGATACATTCTTACGCTTCTTTAACACTCTTAAACCTATTCAGATTTCTGTAAAGTGCAATAATGTTTAAATGATTAAATTATGAAATATTGAAGACACGTTTCTGCTATGTGAACGTGACCCGTGCACTAATGTTCCTCGAAACAGTTGTAAGGTTTCGCGTAACAAATAAATATGTTCTTGCATTCTCAATAAATACCGAATGTAGGTTGCAAATGCGTAATGCATGCGCTGAATTGTGGTTGACGCTACTATAAAGATTTTTTAAAGTAGAAATCCACTGAGTTATAATATGTATGTAGCTGTTGCCCGCGACTTCGTTGGCGTAGACTACACAATTTTCGAACCCCTATTTTCCCCCTTAGAGGTTGAATTTTCAAAAAATCTTTCTTAGCGGGTGTCTACGTCATAATAGGTATCTGCATGCCAAATTTCAGCCCGATCCGTCCAGTAGTTTGAGCTGTGCGTTGATAGATCAGTCAGCCAGTCAGTCACCTTTTCCTTTTATACATATATATATAGATTACTAGAGTAATTCACGAGTATTTCTTGTAGGTTTGACGATTTAAAATGAATATCGTCACCATCATTAGAAGATCACGACTTAATCAAAGCGTGAACTAAGCTTGAGATTGTAGTGAACGGTACCGCAGTACCGTTAGGTCATCTCCAATCACAATTACGTCAGTTTCGTGGCTATCAATTTGAGCAATTGCCGCTACAAACTAATAATGTGCGGTTAGACACGAGCTAATTTGTGATTAAAGTCATCATCATCATCCGATAGCCGTCCACTGCTCGACATAGGTCTCTTGTAGGGACGATCTTGCGCCGCCTGGATGCAGAGGCTCCCTTCGAATTGCTTGATGTTGTCCGTCCACCTAGTGGGAGGTCATCCGACGCTGAGCTTTTCGGTGCGAAGGTCGCCATTCTAGTACCTGACCCCAACATATTTTATCAGTTTTTCGTACGATGTGCCCTGCTTATTGCCTCTTCATCTTCGCAACCCGCTGAGCCATGTCGATTATTGGTTCTCCTACGGATCTCCTCATTTCAGATTGATTTTATGTACGAAAAAAAAATTTAAATCTCTTGTCTTCTGATGAAAATATTTTTTTTTTCATTCGGGCGTATTTGGCCTACTGAATCCAAAAAACTCTGAACTTATTTTCAAGCAAAATAGCCTTAAACTGTGCTGAAATTAGGTTTAAAATTCCTGATTTCGATCACTGAACATAAATCTGAATCATTTCCAAGCAAAATGTGCTGATTTTTTTTAAAGAATATTAGCCAATGATGATTAATATTCCCCTTTCCCCTCCAACTAAGCGTTAAGCTTGTGCTAGGAGTAGGTACGACGTAGATAGTGCAACGGGTGGGGTTTGAAGCGGTGACCATTCGGAGTTGAGCTATTGAGGCTCAAATTGCGTCCAGTTTGTAATTTCTATCAAAACGGTATTTGTAATATCTACACGTAGATCGAGAAAAATATACCTATTAATATCTACAGACTACAGAGATATCACAAAATGTTTGTAGTAGTGCTGTCACTTGTTTTACAAATATGAAACTCATTGTCTTTTTGTGTACACAATCGAAGCGATTTTATATTTTATAACTACTAGCTTCAATAACACATTTCTTATGTAACAATTATTATCCATCCATCTATCAGCCTGTTTGCGTCCACTGCTGGACATAGGCCTTTCCAAGAGCGCGCCACCAAACACGGTCCTCCGCCTTCCTCATCCAACCCTAAAGGGGGGTAAGGGGGTGCGCTAACATCTTAGCACCCCAAATGTCAACCTCACCTGCACGTGGTGCCCCCTGCGAATCAGCGGACGAGGATATGACGACCGAAGAATGGCGGGATACCCATTCCATATGGCTTGGCTTTAATTAATACAGACCAGAGACGGGCAGCAGCGTCACTGGTGCGAAATAGCCTACAGCCCTGCGCTGACCACCCCGCCTGCCCAGCGTGGTCAGTATGGGCACTACTTCTAATGAGCAGCGCCAACAGACAAAGGCCCCCAGTTCCCGGCAATTATTATATTATTATCAAATTATTATTATAGACTAGAGATTCACATTTGGAGATTCGGAACTCTTTATATCGTTAGTTTTCCATTGTATTGCAATATTTATATTTCCTTTTTTTATTAGATTTCTTTCATGTTCTTCTAAGATACAGTAACACAATATACTTCTTCCTGTAATTAAATTTTATCGACATTATACCTCATTTTAAAATAATCTAATTGTTTTTGTTTGTTTATGTAATCTTATATGTTTTGATCTGATCTATAAATAAACGTATTCTATTCCATATTCCTTTATAAATTTACTAAGTAGCATAATATCATAATATCAGCTACTAGCTTATGCTCGCGACTTCGTCCGCGTGGAGTACACAAATTTCAAACCTCTATTTTACCCCCTTAGGGGTTGAATTTTCAAAAATCCTTTCTTCGCGGATGCCTACGTCATAATAGCTATCTGTATGCCAAATTTCAGCCCGATCCGTCTAGTAGTTTGGGCTGTGCGTTGATAGATCAGTCAGTCAGTCACCTTTTCCTTTTAGACATTTAGATTTGATCTGTAGTAAAGTAAAGAAAAAATACCGTTAAATTGGATTGTTTACAATACCAATCTCGAAACCTAAACCGGTAAGCGTACCTACTCGGCAAGGCAATCGAGTACTCTTTAACGATCTGAATCGTTAATCAAATTTAATAGCGGTCGTGAAATAAAGTAACGATTTGATGAAGGTTAATTTAAATATTAATTGGGCGTACTAAGTAGTATTAAAAATGCGAAAGTGACTTTGTTTGTTGGCTAGTAGGTACTTTAATCACGCCGCAACCATCGATGGCCGCAACGAAGCAACGGATCGACCTGATTTATTGCATAAACATATTCAAAGTCTTTGAGAGTGGCATAGGCTACTTTTTAAACCGAAAAATTAAAGAGTTCTCACGGGATTTTTCGTGCGGACTAAGTCAGGGACATCGTCTAGTTAAAAAAAAAATGGGTTGAAGGAAATACACTAATAAGTAGGTATCTATAATAATTAGTCGGAAAAACAAAGGGACATCCTTTTACCTACAATACAAAGAAGCATTAAAATGATGTGACGGGAATTTTTTAATATTAATTCGAAATTAAAAGAGATGAGATGACTCGGTATCTCGAGCACTATAAATTATTTATCAATTATTTATGTAGGTACGCCTTTTCTCTTTTTCCGTAACATCATTATTATAAGAGGCTACTTAAATAATGATATAATTTGGCTAATAAGTACAGCAGTTCCTACATACGTTGAGTTACCTACTATGTTCAATGACCATGGTTTTAATAAGAGGCATGTCTTAATTAAAACAACGCATGAAATTCCTCGGTTACGGAATACTTAAGATGAGTGAATGTGCTAACCTATTAGCATACTCGTAACTTTCGATTACGCTAGTTATTGTAAATTATTCATGAGAAAAACCTTTTTTGTTTGCTTCCGTAAGATAGATGATAAACATTTTCTCATGTTACACCGTTAATTACCTAGTGTTGGAACTTGGAATTGCCAAAACAATCCATTGTTTCAAGTGTACGCAAATATTTTAGCACACATTTTTTCCTAATGCCATGCTGCTTTATTTAGTTTGCTCTACATTTGCTAGTAAACATATTTTATTACTAGACATTTTTTTTTATAAAGAATATTAGCCATTTTAAATGACTAATATTCCCCTTTCCTCTCCAATTAAGCGTCAAGCTTGTGCTAGGAGTAGGTACGACAATAGTGCAACGGGCGGGGTTTGAACCGTCGACCTTTCGGTTTTCAGTCCACTCCTATACCGGTTGAGCTATTGAGGCTCTAAACATTACCTGCGAGTTTGTCCGCGTAGATTTTGGTTTTAGAAAATACCCGACGGAACTCTTCCATTCTCCGGAATAAAAAATAGCCTATATCTGTATACCGGACCAAGCTATTGTTATATCTAGTATCTTAGACAGATTCCTCCGACCTTAATGTAGTGTCTAATATCTATACCTATGTAGAGCCCGCCACAGTTATTCACTACTGTCACGAGAAAAATAGTTAGGTACCTAGATACTTATAGTATATTTTAACTACGTTAAAAAGTTATGCAAAATCCAAAAGATGTGTTTAACTTAACTGGTTTTAATTTAACTTTGACGTTACGACTTTCAGGGCAGGTAATGGGGCATAATTGCCGTAAGATTTTATATTATGTAACTTGTTAAAGTAGGTATGTATAGATACCTACAATGCGTCAATTAAAGGTTGAGGGCCAAAAGTAGGTTAAGTGAAAATGAAACTGATACGTAAGCCAAAAAGGTCGCAAAAAGTAAATTCAACTTTTTAAATCAACTTCTTAAAGTATAAGTAACCTTATTTTTTTCGATATCGTAAATCGTTGTTTACCTAAAGTAGTTATAGTTTATAATTAAGGACATGCTCGTAATTGAGTGTTTGAGCCATGAATACTTTCGAGTTTTCTAACAGTGAAAAACTTCCAAAAACTAAAAGTGAGCTCGAAAAGTTGAACTAAATATATCTACTATGTAACTTCTTACATTTTTGTGGATCGTAGTAGAGTAAATTCCTACGCAGTGTTTACTGAAGACGTGTTGGTACTAATGGTGACATTTGAGCCTGAATCCTCCCCAGGGTTACAGCGCATGCGGGAAACGGTGCAACCCTCCGAAAGCAATATGGCGTCGATCGCCACGAGATAAGCACGCGCCTTATATTTACATCGCTTAGCGCCGAATTTTTTTAACCATTCCCATACCAAAAGTATTTATTAAAAGTATCGCCTTTCTTTGCTAACATCGCTTCGTTATTTGTTTTTGTTTTTCCGCGATATTTTCTTTATCGATTGCGTGTGCCGCAGTGCTATTTTGTGTGTCGATTACTGAGACTATAGACATCAAATCGACGTTTAAATCACAGGTCAATACCGTCAAAGTGTTGTTTAGATACCAAATACGTTGTTTTCGCGCTTAACGTTCCGTGAAAATTTTTAGACAATCTTCACCTTTGTGATCCGGTTCGAGGAACTTAAATATTAAGTATATACCGAGTTGCGACGCTTGCAAAACGGCTCAAATTATAAAAATAACAAACAACAAAACTGATATAACTGCGCAAGTACTTGAGTTGCATTCGATTTTGTTGCAATAATTGAATTTACCAATTAACAATCTGTGTCCATTCTCTTGTGCCTATAGATCGTTAATAATATTAAATTTGATTTAATAAAAGTTTGCGTACCAAGTGAAGTACATCATCAAACTGCGTCGTTCGAGAGTTTCGCCCGCAGCATTGCTGCTGGGTACAAGGCCAGTCTCTGGACTGGTGGAACCGGTAAGAAGCCCTGAGGAGCCAGCATTGGACGTCGCGCAAGATAAAGCCTACTGGGGCAGCATTGCCACAGCTATGACAAGTAAACATCATAATACCTTTATGTAATTTCACCTAGGCTAAACAATGTCTAAACGCGCGTTTGACACGTTTTCTAAAATTAGGTCGCCATAACAACCCCTTGTATCAAAGGGTTTCACGTGTGCCTTTTATATTAACGGGCACGTTTTGTTTTAACCCGAGTTAAAAGGCTATCCAGGTACCTACCTCTCTGTCCTAGGACAATGAAGGTCAGTTTTCTAGGTCAAATAGCTTGAGGAAGATCGCGTCTTTTTAATTTGTCCTTAATCCTGAGATCAACTGAAACTAAAAGTCAAAACTTGAGAACAAGCTTTGTAAATAGAAAGACATTTTGACGTTTAATATCAAATTTCTTGATTTTTTATTCTACTATTGATAGTAGAAATAAAATTAATAATATTTTATTAACAATGAATTCTATAAAATAAACTTAAATCTCAATTAAAACTTTAAAATCGAAAAAATTAATACTAATTACTTCGATAAACTCAAGGGCGCCATTTTCGCTAAAACAATTTTTCATTATAATTGCTCTTGCTTTCGCGATTTTAATTGCTGCCGTTTTCCATCATAACTACAACAACTGTTCTAATTAAGATCTTTTGAAGCAATCGTAATTTATAACTTTCTTAATTAACACTTAATTTAACTTACATTTAAACAAGGTGTTAAACATTTTGTTAAGTCGTGGTTATTAGGTATAAAATTGACGAATTTTTTAACGACTAGGTTGCATGGGAACAGTCGGTTTTACATTTTTCATTTGACTCATGCAACATACCTAATTCAAAAACATCACAATACCTAGTCGTGGTACGTACGTAATATTATGTCGTTAAACTATGAAATAAGCCTAAAATCATTAGTTAGCATTTTTGTATTTTAAGAAGAGCAACTGTTAAATTTCTTGTTGGCTCCTCTTACTAGAATCTGATTTCCGAACTAATGGCAGAGTCTTGCCATATCATAAGTAGCACAAGTTGTTGTCAGTTGTTGTTACCTGATGAAGGAGGACGGGCGCTAATGTGGGACGCAACGTGCGTTGACACATTGGCCCCGTGTTATATAAGGGAGACAGCATCAATACCGGGAGCCGCAGCAGAAATTGCTGAAAACGGCAAGCGACGCAAGTATGCGTCTCTTATCGAGAGTTACATTTTTGTTCTGCTGCCGTGGAGACCCTGGGGCGATGGAGTCTTAGTGCTAAAAAAAATTAAGAGACGTTTCACCGCGATTAATAACCTCATCTGGTGACAGAAGGGCTGGCTCATTTTGTGTGCAACTGATCAGCCTAGCTATCCAGCGCGGAAATGCAGCCAGTATTCTTGGCACCATTCCATGCGGGCATGATTTGTATAGTAATTAGATAAGACTAGCTTTAAAATTTACCAACATGAAATATATATATGTGGACTTCACAAATTTCAAACCCCTATTTCACCCCCTTAGGGGTTGAATTTTCAAAAATCCTTTCTTAGCGGATGCCTACGTCATAATAGCTATCTGCATGCCAAATTTCAGTCCGATCCGTCCAGTAGTTTGAGCTGTGCGTTGATAGATCAGTCAGTCAGTCAGTCAGCCAGTCACCCTTTCCTTTTATATATTTAGATATTTTAGTAATTTGATTAATTATTAGCCTAAGCCCAAAGCCTAAAGACGAAAGTCTTTAATGAGTGTGTCCTACCTGTGATGACGTATGGCGCTGAGACGTGGACACTGACAGTTGGCCTTGTCCACAAGTTCAAAGTCGCTCAGCGGGCTATGGAGCGGGCTATGTTGGGTATCTCTCTGAGGGACAAAATCCGTAACGAGGAAATCCGTAGAAGAACCAGAGTGACCGACATAGCCCAACGAATTAGCCAGCTGAAGTGGCAGTGGGCAGGCCACGTCTGCCGCAGAACCGACGTGTTCTGGAGTGGAGACCGCGTATCAGCAAGCGCAGTGTGGGACGACCTCCAACCCGCTGGACTGACGACCTTAAGAAGATAGCGGGAAGTGGGTGGATGAGGAAGGCGGAGGATCGTGTGTGGTGGCGTGCTCTTGGGAAGGCCTATGTCCAGCAGTGGACGCAAATAGGCTGATTGATTGATTGATTGATTGATTTGATTAATTATTAACCGACCAACCTCATTCACTGAAATAATATTACTTACCTAATACCTACGTTATGGGAAATCCTAATTATGTACCTAGTCGTTTCCCCATCGAACAACTCTTACAAAAGGGTAGCCCGATGGCTGTCGACCAAAATGAGTCACGTTTTAGTGTTTTGTAGTAAAACGAGGAGCTCTTATAGCTTCATCCAGACCTTTCAATTCACTACATGTCTACATAGTATATGTTTGCATGCTTTTGAATTTTCCGTGTTCCTATGGAAACATGTTATTTTTCCGGTATAAAAAGCATGTACTTTCTGAACGCTAGCAAAAACTTAGCGTTATTGTTATACTACCTAAACACAATCAAATACCAATTACTGTTTGCCTCATTTTGTAGTTTTAGTGATTTAGTATTTTTCAAACCCGCAATGTACAGCGTGCAAAACTCGGGTCAATGCCCCGCCTACGACGCGGCATTGACTCCGAGTGGCCAACTTACGCAACGTTTTTTTGTGGTATATCCGTAATCATCAGTACTATCACCTGTTTTCGTTTTTGCCAGCGTTCTGGTTACCCCCTGTATTCTATCTAGATTCTAGATTAGGCCCTAGACACCTACTTTGTGTTGTAGACATCATTTTACACGTATGAAATTGTTCAGGGAATACGCGAACGACCTTTCATCTCGGTACTGTCTGTCTATGAAAGGGTCTGCTAGGATTCAAGGTGGAAAGAGCTGGAAGTGAGCTAGATATTTATTGAGACAGACATCTATTCATTGCGTTGAGAGCCTATATAGAGATGGGTGCGGAGTGCGATCTTAAAAGGGTTGGTTAACTATAAAAGGCTGTCGTTCCCTGAAATATGACTTAGAATGAAAATGGAGTTGATAAGGGTTTGATCTTATTTTCGGATCCAGTAAAGTTTACTTACATAACTAGCTTTTCCTGCGAGTTCGTCCACGTGTACATTTAGGTTTGAAGATTTCGATGGAAAAGAAAATCTACATTTTATGCATAATCTCTAAATCTCAAAGATTTAGAGATTTTTTAATTTAGATTTCGATTTAGAGATGTTGTAAAAATATTGAATTCTAGATTAAGAAAGGTTGTAAAAATATTGAAATTAATTTTAGTAACGTTTATTCAGTAGGGTTTATTTTTATTTTTATTTGAGTAGATACTAGCTTATTCTCACGACTTCATCCGCGTATACTACATAAATTTCAAACGCCTATTTGACCCCCTTAGAGGTTGAATTTTCAAAAATCCTTTCTAAGCGGATGTCTACGTTTTAATAGCTATCTGCAGGCCAATCCGTCCAGTAGTTTGAGCTGTGCGTTGATAGATCAGTCAGTCAGTCAGCTTTTCTTTTTATATAATTGATACAGATTTCGAAAAAAAAAACAAATTGGTCTTTGCCCTGCATATTCCTCAATAAGTTAGCTTAAACTTAGATCTAAATACAAAGAAGGCTAACTTAAATAAGACAAATACACAAATATGAAAACAGCATAAAGTGAGATAGGGTTACAAATTATAAATTATAATGCAGCTCCTAAGCTCGTAACCTAAACCCTGTAACCGACCCATACAATATTTAATCAACTCATTTTCATGGAAAGTCATAACTCCACCTGAGTTACGAAAGTAAACGAAGCCATAAAAGTGATTTCAAATACCCTTTAACCTTTTTCTACTGCAGAAATGCAGCTTACTCAAAGCGACAAGCAACTTATTAGCTTGCAAACTGCACTGCGGCTTTGCGCTTATATAGACCTAAATTTATAACAGAACATCTATGTTTGAATATTTTTTTTTTTTATTTTTTTTTGTTTATTTGAAAGTAATCAACAGCGTAAATACATAATTATTATTTAAATTTAAATCTAGGTATAACAGAAGGCCAAAAGAGATTACTTAAAATTATAATTAAACTATTTTTAACAGAATAGATTTATAATTAAAGTGTATGTCTGTGGTTTCGAAACAACTGCCTTTTGTTATAAGAAGTGATCCATAGCGAGCCCCATAAAAATAAAATAAAATAAAAATATCTTTATTTAACAAAAACACGTTATTTTGGCGTCGGTTACTAGTGGTCTCCACACTAGGTTAAACCTGTGACGTGGAGACCATAGAAATCCATATAAACGAAGTTTCCGTTAGCCTTTAAATATTAATTTAATCTAACTCATTAAATACAGAAACTTTCTAGGAAAGGAACTAATAAGTATCTGTGTCTGTGATACCAGATTTTGATCTCCGAAACGGATAAATCAATTTTGACAGAACTTTAGCAGATACGTAGAAGACTATGCAAAGTGTAATCAAGGCTATTTAGCTCGAGAAAACTATTCTCATGGGATGTTTAAAATATATTAATCCACGCGCGGATAAAGTCACAGGCAAAAGCTTGTAAGATAATAAATATCAAGGCTTTTTGAATACCAATCGCCGCTAAAAAGCTGGCGTGACTAGCTGTGGTCATTCGAGTAGAACGGGACTTGCTTGTTGAAGAAAAATAAGATAACTTGACAACATACTGTGTTGATAGTGATAAAAACAATGTGGGTAAAATATAACTAACGACCGTGCGACCTAAATCTAAGTAACCTCTAAGTAAGTCTTATACATAGTATTATAAAATAAAGTAGCAACCTGCGTTTGATTGTGTATTCGCTTATACCTATAGAGTAGTTGTAGATATTTCTAAACTTACATTATTAAAACATTTTACAATAAAATTACACGAGGACCAAGTCGCAGGATACTACAAAAAGATAAAGATATTGAAAGTTGCATTCTTACATTTCGAATTTGCTTGCTTGTATAGAAAATAAAAATGAACTAAAAATAATTGGCATTCGTTGATCTCTTGTATTCATGCAGGTAGAGGAAGATTGATCTGCAAGTAATTATCATGAAATTAACAAGTCTACAATGACATTCCGTAGAAATAGAATCTAATAGGAATTGTATTGTTTCTTTTAATTTTTCTGCATTTGCGCGGGAGAATGTTAAGTAAAATAAAAACGAAATATGTCAACATTCTATTATTATTGGCCATTGTTCGCCGCACTCTTACAGATTGCTTGCTTCACTTCACGCGCTTTTGTTGTGAATATTCATTTGTGATGGCTTCTATGTATGGCAGATTTTTTTTTATTGTTTTACTCTTTATTTCGTGGGGATTGCTCCACTTTTTTAAAGGTTCTTTTTTCAAAGAAGGCTTCTTTAATTTGAATGATTTTGAAACAATTTAAAGGACTAGTGGTATAGTGGTAGATCAAACAATGCGCAAATGAGTAGGACAATATTGACATTATGTATTTCAATTTGCCTATAGTACATAGGTATTTATTACCAAACAAAACCGTAGCACTGTAGGCAGGTGTCTGAGTTGCTATTTATAGCTAGACGTCGTCAACCGATTAACATTTACTGCTAGACATATAGGTCTCTTGTAGGGGCTTCCAAACGCCACGGTCTTGCGCTGCCCGAATCCAGTGGATACCTGCGACTTGTTTGACATCTTCTACCCACCTAGTAGCTAGTATCCACCTAGTAATTCAAATCCTACGATAGGTGTCCAGCATCATCAACCGATAGACGTCCACTGTTGGACATAGGTCTCCTGTAGGGACGTCCACACGCCACGGTCTTACACCGCCTGAATCCAGCGGCTCTCTGTGATTCGTCTGTCGTCCGTCCACCTAGTGGGGGGTCTTCCAACACTGCGTCTTCCGGTGCGAAGTCGCCATTCCAGCACCTTGGGAACCACCCCAACGTTTATCGGTTTTACGAACTATGTGCCCTGCCCATTGCCACTTCAGCTTCGCAACCCGTTGAGCTATGTCGGTTACTCTAGTTCTCCTACGGATCTCCTCATTTCTGATTTGATCACGTAGAGAAACTCCAAGCATAGCTCTCTATCCATCGCCCGCTGAGTGACTCTGAGCTTTCTTATGAGGCTATAGTTAGCGACCATGTCTCCCATCCATATTATGTATGATAATATCATAACTTTAATTGTAATTTTTGCATTGTTTCAGCAACGAGCGGGTCGGGCAGCGGGCCGGGCGGCGGCGACGCACACACGCATCCGCACACGCATCCACACGCACACACGCGGCGCGGTGACGTCACGCCGCACGCGCCGCCCCAGAGACGCCTTATCAAAGTCGATTTTGACAATCTTGAGGTAGGTAACTTTAATACCTATTTGGGAGTCAGTGTCTTCCCTTACTTAAGTATCTCTGTCTTAAGGTACTTGCCAGCAGACAAGAAATAAAAATAAAATAAAACAATACTTCACAATCTACAATTCCATCTACATTATACACGCACGATTCGTTTTGCGTCATCATTCCTCATACGCATGGCTAAGGTTTGAACTACTCTTCTGCGTTTTCTACCAATTACAATCCGGGTATCTTGGAAACAAGAGTGAATACGCATCTTCTAGGTAAACGCGTCCCACCTTAGGTCACATCATCACTTTCCATCAGGTGTGATTGTGATCAAGCCTATAGTGAATGACAATAAACTAGACGTACACGCACTATTTGTGTGTGTTTGTGTGATATTAATTGTTTAAAATTTTTAGAGGGAACTGTAAATATGTACTGGTCAGTATAAATGTTAGATATAACTATAAACAAGTGTCGCTTCGACTTTATTTTGTTTGCAACAAAAAAATATAAGGTACATATATATTATTTTAATAAAGTTTATTACAGATAAATGGATTTTATTAATTTCGACCGTTAGATTAATCTCAATTCTAACAAATTGTATGTTTGTAACTAGGCGTCAGCAATTAAATGGATTCCTGCGTACAAAAAACCGGCATAACGTTCATTTTTCAGAGTAATTGACAGCGATTTCGAATAGTGTTACAACAATAATTGCTACCTGGATGCGGCTGTTAGCGATTTAACACACATAGCACATAAGCGTTGGTAAATAAACTTAATTGCTTGGTACCTATTCGTGTAGGAGTATCGTTTAAAATTACGGTTATATACAGTTTACCTATTAAGTAAAATACCGAAATAAAATAAAGGTTTTTTTTGGTGTTTCATTGACACTGGTTCTTATGTGTGTTTGTGTGTGCATGTGGAGGTAAAGAAAGCTTAAGAGTCCTCAATGCCTAATAGTAATGCATGCCGCATATTTGAATTCAAAAATGTAGCAAGAATCGTTGGCAGACTGTCGTAGCGTACCTAAGTATAATACAATATTTTACAGTAGTGCGATGCAGATGTTCGGAGTAACAGACTGCCCATAGAGAAAGTACCAGATTTTTACCCCATGCTGCCCGAAAAAATTAATGTTCAAATAATTTTATAGCACGCCGCATTGTCGCATGTTTCAACTCCGAGTCTGACGTAATATAAAGGGCAAAGGCTCATTTTTCTTCTACTCAAAACAGGGAGGCAATCAACAAATTCAATTAAAATATCTCTATGATTCCAATAACCGCTATTTCTATCGATAAATAAAATGGAAAACGGGCGATATTTCTAATTGGATACTTTGTAGCTCAATTTATTATTGAGAGACCGTAGGCTGTAAGTATCACCAATTCAGCACAAAAAGCGTATCCGCTTCGGAGTCGATGACTTGACAGTGGGCACTCTTGCGTGTAATAAATAGATAATTTGTAGCACCCGTCTTAACAACCTTTCGACAAGAATGTATTACGCGTACAATCTGGGAAGCTCTTGATTATTGGTTCTGACCTCTTAATAAAAGTAAAAAAAAAAACCTGAAATGAAATAAAAATAGCTGAAACCTAGAGAGATTGTTGGCTAAAACTAACTTTCAATCGCCGTATTGTCAAGTCTAAAGCTTTTCGTGGGTTTGCTAGAACTTTTGGCCGATCGGTTTCAATTGGTCCGGGAATTCAATAGGTATTTTATCGATATCCTAACTCTATAGGAATGGAAATCCGGTTAGCATTTTATTACACAAAATTCTGAATAATTCTTTTCAACCTCGAAAGCAAGTCTGTTTAAAAACTTCTTTTGAGTAATATTTGGCAGTCATTCTTGAAATTGAAAAAGAATTTTTTTATTCAAATAAACTTGTATGGGCAAGCTTACAACAACAACAAACTTTTCTGGTTTTTGGAATGCCCTTCCTACCGAAAAGAACCATAAAAAAAACTCGGCGGCTGTTTTCAAAACTTTAATTTTCGGCCTTTTTTCGGCATTATGTCATATAGGATATCGCGGGAACGAATCAAATCCATGCTCTTTTATCATTTACTTATTCTTTTGTTCATCAGAATTTTTTCAATAAATTGTTAATCATTTTATTGAAACATGCTTATTTTTCACTCATATTGAAATACTATAAGTACAACATATAATGATACGTAAATATAGATTTTTAAAATGGCTGTGATTAATGATTATACTCATAGCACCTGGATATATTTTATTTTTGGATGCGTGAAGCGCCTAAAATTTTCTATCTTGCTTAGAGAGAAACCGTTTAAAAATCCACCCACAGTTTATAAAACTAATTTTTGGTCATCCATCAAGTTCCCAATTTCGGTGGACATTACTTAGAGAAATCGTCGCTATCATTTGAAGATTAGATTAATAATGGCACCGATTCTAAGCACAACCTAATTTTAGAGTATTCGCACCCTCTTCTTACTATTGTAATATGAAAAGGACAGAAGCAGTTTGACATTTCTAAATTTAATTTTTAGATAGTAAACCCGTGATTTTAGCACGCACTTGCGAACCTACTGTTTAAATTTGTATTGTGCACTAAAATTTAGAGTCTTTAAATGTGAAAGTCATGTTCCGTTCCTTTTTTAGCATTAGTAAAAAGAAAAGGATGCAGATACTCTAAATTTAGTTTAGAGAGAGACTAGAGAATTGGGGCCAATGTCTTTTTCTAAACTAAATTTAGAATATCTGCATCTTTTTCTTTTTATTACTGCTAAAAAAGGACGGAACATGAATTTTACATTTAAAGACTCTAAAGTTTAGTGCACGCTACAAATTTAAACAATTGGCTCGCGACTGGCAGTTTAATTTATTTAAATTAAATTTAAATTTGTCAAACTGTGTGTGCCCTTTTCATATTATATAAGTAAGAAGAGGATGTAAATACTCTAAAATTTAGGTGCGCTCAGAATCAGTACCAATAACCCACGTAACTAGACCGCGCCACCCACAATTCATCTGTAAAATCAACCTCAAACAAATATCCTGTAGAAAGTAAGCAGTTACACTTGAACAAACTTATTCATTGCAAGGCTTTGGTAACCTAGTTCCATTTATTTTCAACTAGCGACCCGCCCCGGCTTCGCACGGGTGCAATGTAGGTACTACTGTGGTGTCAGTGTGGTTATTTTGTTATATACCTATTTCTTGCTTGATGCTTGAGGCTTGATTTCATACGACATATTGAACAAACTATCGTCATTTTTCAACAAATTAACACAAAACAAAAGTAAACTATACGTATAAACCTTCCTCTTGAATTACTCTATCTATTGATGAAAACCGCATTAAAATCGGTTGCGTACTTGGTTTATAAGATCAAAGTGTACAGAGGGACAAACGGCGGAAAGCGACTTTAAGCGTTTTTAACCGACTTCTATACTATGTAGAGATAAACTCTGGTCCTTATTTCTATGAAACCAAAGACTGTTTTAAGTGAAAAACTCTATGAGGTTAAAGAAATGCAAAATAAAAAAGTCCAATGACGTAAAATTTCTTTTTAATTTTCCTCTAGGCTCTAGATAAAGAAAAGATAAACAATGTGGCTAATTCCGTTGTACACAATCTCTACTAACTAAACTAAAATTACACGTCTAAACCTATTGCTATCCCTTTCATAATGTTCCTTGCGGAAAAGGCTAGATTTCGACCTGTTAATTTAGTTCAGTTTAGAGATTGTGTACAAGAGAATCGACCCCACTGTCACACTTAAAACAGTAGCCTCCTCACCATTTGTTATATTATTTGGTTTGTATTGTAACACCGACGTGTTAATATCATTACCCTAGAAAATAATATATGGACTTGTTAGTTGTTAGCACTTTTTATCTCACACAAATCTCGTGGGACAAGACAAGGTTACTTACATATTTTTTGACTCACAAATTCACGAGTCAATATTTGGCGAGTCTAAATAAGAATAACTGATTGTAAAAACGTAATGTGTAGTTACATAAAAGCTTTAAATATAATCATTTAGTAAATATATGTCACAAATGAATTATTATTTTATTGTGATGAAAACTTATGTATCCCGTGTTTTTCACATTTTGTTGTATTCTTTAGGATCTTGATTATTTTCTCTGGTGGATGTCACAAGGCCATCCGCAAATTGAAGACTAGGTTTTTTAAGTTGTAGAGTAGGCTTTGCTCCTCTGTTATAAATAACAAACATCGTTTGGTGCGCATCTCATAAAAAATTGTCGACCAGTTCGACATAAAATTACGAGTGGAAACCGGAAATGCAGTGCAGTAGTATAAAGTTGCACGTAATTGTGATGACCCATATATAAGTGTAACTGCCACATTACTGTAGCAAAACATACGGGAAGGTATTCAGGGCACAGGTTATTAACCGAGTTGAAACCTGGACGGTTGCGTTTTTAGGGTTCCGTAGCCAAATGGCAAAAACGGAACCCTTATAGATTCGTCATGTCTGTCTGTCTGTCCGTCCGTATGTCACAGCCACTTTTTTCCGAAACTATAAGAGCTATATACTGTTGAAACTTGGTTAGTAGATGTATTCTGTAAACTGCATTGAGATTTTCACACAAAAATAGAAAAAATACAATAAATTTTGGTGGTTTCCCATACTTAGAACTGAAACTCAAAAAAATTTTTTTTTCATACCTATACGTGACTATCTATGGATAGGTCTTCAAAAATGATATTGAGGTTCCTAATATCATTTTTTTCTAAACTGAATAGTTTGCGCGAGAGACACTTCCAAAGTGGTAAAATGTGTCCCCCCCCCCCTGTAACTTTAAAAAAAAGATGTACATTACCATGCAAACTTCCACCGAAAACTGGTTTGAACGAGATCTAGTAAGTAGTTTTTATCGTGCAAAATGTCGATAAAATACGATTGTACTACGGAACCTTCAGTGCGCGAATCTGATTCGCACTTGGCCTGTTTTTTTCTAAGCTGTTTGCACGGAAGCCTCCGGTTGGCATCAGCACGATTCCGCGAGGTCTTGCTACTTTTTGCATCACAGTTTGTTTATAGTATTCACGAACGTGTGTTTAATTAAGTGTAACGACCGCACTATGTCATTAATTCATAATTCGAATAGATGCAGGCTCCATTGAAGACGTTTTACAACTTTTGTACAGTTTTACTTATGTAACCGTTTGTATATTCAGTTTTTTTACGTGTTGGGCATATTTACAAGTACCTACCAGGCTACAGTAACAACACTTGTAATAAATTAACGTGTCTCATTTGTACGATAGGTCCGTTTTACTGCTCGGCCGAAATCTAGTTCCATATTTACTTAATATTGTAAATGCGAAAATGTGTCCGTCTGATAACTTTTCACGGCCCAACAGTTTAATTGATTTTAAGGTACAGAGTTAGCTTACATCCCGGGGAATAGACATAAGGCTAGGCTTTTAGAATAGAAGTCATCGTGTGTACTGTGTATGTGGTCGGAGTCGCGGCGACTTCGTGCGTATACACTCGACAACTTCGATATAAAACAGATTCTAACGGTCGCCGTCGACTGAGTCGCCCGGGTGACTAGTCGACCGTGTATTGCGTCTGAGATACATTACAAACACAGATCAAGGAAGTTAAAGACAGAGTAAAAGTTAATCAATTTAAATTTACATCGCGTAAGTAGGTTGGCGTACTGGTAATAAAAGTGTTGGAAACATTGACTCTAATGAAAATAATACCTTGCGAACTTTAGTTTTACGAATATACTGTGTTTGTAAATAAATCTAGGTGATATAATATTAACTAGGTCAATCAATAATCTAGAACGCAATGATGCTATGGACACGTTAAGAAATTAATCTAAGCCGTCATTGATGACGCAATATTAATAATACAACTCTCTACGGTATATTGAATCGATGAATGAAAATATGTGGATCTCTTAGAAATAATGGTCTAAGATTTTTTTTATATAGTTCAGACACTGATAAGATATAAAAATAAAAAAAGATTCCGAAGAATTGAGAACCTCCTCCTTTTTTGAAGTCGGTTAAAAACACGAGCTAACCTGAAGATTATCGAAGGGTAAATAAACGTGATTTTGAATAGCTTAATCTAGTTTATTTTAAATCAAATTTGACCATAAAGTTTTTTAGTCAAAATTATGTTTTGCCTTTGGTTTAGTTAACCTTTAGGCCTTTAATTTATACAACATTTAGGCCTTCAGGCCTTTGATTTACCTCTTGCTAGACCTAAGTATTGAGTAAGGTGAATAGATTTGACTAGTAACAGACTTTCGGCTCTCTAAATTATACCCAATAATAATAATTTATTGTTAATCGCAGTCTTCAACAAAAAAATCGACCAAGTGCGAGTCAGGCTCGCGCAATGAGGGTTCCGTACTACAGTCGTATTTTTTCGACATTTTGCACGATAATTCAAAAACTATGATGCATAAAAATAAATAAAAATCTGTTTTAGAATGTACAGGTGAAGACCTTTCATATGATACCCCACTTGATATAGTTATCTCACTTCGAAAGTTGAAAATACTAATTAAAATTGAAAATATTAGTTCATGACCACAATTTAATTTTTTTTGTGTGTTCCAACCCTAAATTCACGGTTTTCAGATTTTTCCCAAATGTCAGCTCAGCTATAAGATCTACCTACCTGCCAAACATGATTCTAGGTCAACGGGAAGTACCCTGTAGGTTTCTTGACAGACAGACGGACAGACAGACAACAAAGTGATCCTATAAGGGTTCCGTTTTTCCTTTTGAGGTACGGAACCCTAAAAAAGAGTTATTTAATTATTCAACGTAACGTCAATAATACAAACGACAATTTATTGATTGTTTATAATGCGTAGAACGGTTTTGATCGCGCTCATTGACAATTTATTGCTAAGCTATAAAATAATTATTCTTGTCTTCAATGCTATGTAATGAAAATAGGTTAACTGAGTACCTACTCTAAACTAGTTATGCAACAATAAAAGGATTAGAAAGTGGTTTGCTTTTGAAATAGATTAAACATGTACTCGTATTAGTGAACATGATATGAAGCTGAAAGGTATTGATAAATAAGTACCTAGGTAACTGGTTTTGAAGTTTGTATTCTATAGCTGTGATAGCCTAGTGGTTAGGACGTCCGTCTTCTAATCGGAGGCCGGGGATTCGATCCCGGGCACGCACCCCTAACTTTTCGGAGTTACGTTCGTTTTAAGTAATTAAATATCACTTGCTTTAACGGTGAAGGAAAACACCGTGAGGTAACCTGCATACCTGAGAGATCTCCATAATGTTCTCAAAGGTGCGTGAAGTCTACCAATCCACACATGGCCAGCGTGGTAGACTATGATCAAAACCCTTCTCACTCTGAGAGGAGACCCGTGCACTGTAGTGAGCTGGCGATGGGTTGATCATGATGATGATGATGATTCTATATCTCGAGAAGTTGATACCAAGCATAGAGCCGTTTTCAAACGATCTGTGTCTAATAAAGCAATGGTTGCGGGTTTACTTTCTTATGGAATAAATACCTTGATGGGTTGATAATGATGATGATGATTTAGCTTAATTTAAATGTATCTACTTAGTAAAAGTTCGACGTAACTCCCATTTGATCACTTTGTGAAACCAGTTTTTCGTACGCTCTCGTAATATCCTGTGGTATCCCAGATTTCGTAAACATCAATTTTAATCTCCTGACACATTTTCGTTGAATGAGGCTTCGCTTTTCCGTCCTAAATCTCTTTGCTTTTGCCTTTTTCCGTTTGCAATGTATGATACTCTATGTGATTAATGCTTAATATCTCTATTTGTTTTGACTCAGTGAGAGTGAGCAAAATATTTTTGAAACAGTTTCAGTTTCTCCGAAAATAATATTAACTACTTAATGTTAATTCTTCTTTGCTCTGGGCTGGTTTCCACACTTAAACGTTTCCGTCTGTTGTGCGTTCGTAACTACTTAATTACTATAATGTTGTTTCAAGTGCGATATAGGCTTATGTACGATATACCTTGAAAGAAGGTTTCACATTAATTTATCACACTTTTACAATATAACCTTGGACAAAATGTTTTACTTTCTTTGTTAGGCAGATACCTACCACAGTACCATATTATGGAATGTTAAAAATATGCAATATTCTTTATTTACAGTGTATTCTGCCACACCTATAGACGCCTAAAAGCCGGGCACCCCCGATCATCAAGTTTAGGCAGTTGCTTATCATAAAAGTCGGCCCACGCCCGTTCGGTACCCTCATTCCACACATCGTTTTGATTTCGTGACTTTTGAGTCCACCAATCACAACAAAGCATTCTGCCCTGTCCCCTGCTAACATTTTACGATTTTGTTTTAATGCAAAACCTTGTATGTATATGCGCTACTTTAAGTGCGGAAACCAGCCCAGAGCGAAGAAGAAGAAGTATATGCGTACTCTTGAGATTGAATTTCCTGTGTTGCAGAAACGATTTTTAATGTAGCTACCATCGTGATTATAATATTATTACCTACTCTTTTGTTTTTGAAATCAGTTAAACTTATTACACAAAATCTTACGACAGTTATTAAGTTTTATGAATTCATTACAAACAAATTATGTAATTTTTATTCGTTCATAATTTTCACGTGGGAAAGGCTTAGTAATATAAAAACGCGGAAGTAAGAGCGACGTATTTTGAATAAATATTAAAATACTAGAGACGTAAGATGAACTAAGTGGCGACAAATGTCAAAATTACCGGTTGGAATAATTGATGGTCGATTTTAATTGGCACACTTTTGGTATTTCGCTAACTACAGAGTAGAGATTCCTCTCCCTAGTTTTGACCTCGTTCCGTAATTATTTATTTTTAATCAACATAGCTGTGTTAGCCTAGTGGTTAGGACGTCCGTCTTCTAATCGGAGGTCGGGGGTTCGATCCCGGGCACGCATCTCTAACTTTCCGGAGTTATGTGCGTTTTAAGTAATTAAATGAGAAAACCTGCATGCCTGAGAGTTCTCCATAATGCTCTTAAAAGTGTGTGAAATCTACCAATCCGCACATGGCCAGCGTGGTAGACTATGGCCAAAACTCTTCTCACTCTGAGAAAAGACCCGTGCTCTGTAGTTAGCCGGCGATGGGTTGATCATGATGACGATAAATCGACATAGTGGGAAAACGTCACTATGAGTGCTGCACAAACTTCAAACCCCTATTTCACCCCCTTAAAGGTTGAATTTTAAAAAATCCTTTCTTAGCGGATGGCTATGTCATAATAGCTATCTGCATGCCAAATTTCAGCTCGATCCGTCCAGTAGTTTGAGCTGTGCGATAGATCAGTCAGTCAATCCTTTTATATATTTAGATCAACATAGTGGGAAACACGTAGACGGACATACGGACGGACATGGCGAAGCTATAACGCTTCTTGTTTACTACGAAATCCTAAAAATGATGATATGTTGATAAAGAATGTCGTAACTCGTAAAGTTACAAAGGATTGTTTTTGTTTTAGGATGACGACGATGATGACGACACCGAGACCTGCGTCAGCCCTGAGACCCTCGCGCCGCAGCCGTTCCCGAGGCACACGGCGCCGCAGCAAACACCACCGAAACCTTGGAAGCGGACCGGTAAGGCGAAACCCCCTGGATATTGTCTCAATGAGGAGGTTTCCAGGCAACGTTCGAAAAAAATTTCATAGATGGCGCTAAATACTACCACCACTAAAGATGAAAAATAATACCTATATCTATATGATTTATGCTTTAAATTTTTAAGTTTAAATCGGATGCGAAATTAATTAATATTATAGTTCACACATTTTGTGGGGAAGAAACGTAAGGAAAATTGCAGTGCACGCTAGCTCTTACTCTTCATCTATGTCATTGATTGACACGACCTGAACATTAAAGCATAGATTATATAGACATAGGTATTATTTTTCATCTTTAGTGGTTGTAGTATTCAGCGCCATCTATGAAAATTTCCTCGAACGTTGCCTGGAAACCTCCTCATTGCTAAGCAAATTGTTATTTATTTAGGGTTGGTACAATTTGATAAGACATTGGGGCCGATTCTCTAGTACACAATCTCTAAACGTATCTCTAAATCGTAAGTGACATTGTTTTACCCAAAACTTTAGAAGTTGTTAAGTTTGGTTTTTTACGTAGGTACATCATGGTATTATTGTTAGTTCGCAGTTAGAACGTTCTATGCGCCGTGCATAGTATGTCGCTTATGTCTTTCTGTGAAAAACTATTTATTTACCTTTCTAGTCAGATAAATAAAAATAGATTGTAGTTACAGTAATCGCAAAACAAATAGTCCAATCTGAAGTTGCAACATGGCAGTCTGCGCAGGACACAATCGCTGCTAACAGGTACCTTATTTTGTACACTCCACAAGGATACGCCTCGTGTTCAGACTTCAGATTGGACTTGTTTTGCGATGTACCATGAACTCTAATTATTATAGCCCTACAAGTTGGACCGGGACATCGTAATTTATAGTAATCTAATCAAGGTGTTAACTCTAACACTGTACTAGGTATATAGTCATAAAAATGTATGGAAGTAGGCTAAAATTGCACTTTCTCCCCAACGCACACCAATCTTGGACTAGTTGCTGCGGAGACGCCCCGGGCGCCGCCTCGGGCCCGCATCTCCCATGACGAGTACCACCAGTTTTGCGACGAGACCCTGGAATGTATGACACGCATTGTTACAGTTTGTTTCTTGTAAAAAGACCGCTGACTTTATACCTGCGCAGTAGGCGATTTATCGATTTATAGGGTTAGTATGAGATTCTATATATCGCCCACGTTGATAGAATTCGAGTGTCGAAACATTGATTGAATTGAAAGTCATGCATTCAGTATCGCCGATTTTTATTTCGCGAGGTTTCCGCTTGGAAATTTGGCTTAGATTGAGAACTTGAGATTCGCGTACGTTTTCATACAATTTCTGAATGTCACAATTCTGTGTCAAAAATCGCGTGGTGAAATTTCGCAGTGCGGCTTTACCCATATAAAGTCCATTTAACTCAGTGACATGACGTTAGTGTTTCAACGTGGTTTTAATGCTCGAATTCTATGAAAGTTGGCGGGATGTAAAAAATCCCATACTACCCCCATTAAACTATGTACTAACGTACCCCTACCATGTGGTGGTATGAAGTAGCGAAGTGAGGCGAGACGGTCGAGTTGATTCAAGTCAAATTTTCGTCACAGAATAGATAATATGGTTTCGTTAGTATGAGAGGACAGTTCCTATGGACCGACACGTCTTCTTTATAACAGTAGTCAGGCGTTCTTTTTACCTGAAAGCAACTGTACCTATATGGACGTCACGCTTCCTAAATATTATACAATGTATATGTGTTATCGTCTTTATTTGCAGAAGATAGATTGTCGCTTATGCTTATAATGCTAATTTGATCTTTAATTTTATTTGTAGATCATGTTTAGATCATTAGCAGATGCCTATCAAATATTGAAAAATAAGGCATAGGTACCTAAGTCTCAGCCTAAGAGGTACTCCGTACTCCTAGAAATTCATAATGTGATCTAAATGTCCTGAAGTATCTCACTACGTACTTAATAATAGATTATAATAAATGAGGATCTAAAGCGCTTGCTTTGACGTAGTACCACAGTTTAACAAAATATATTTCAAGGCTGTGGTAGTACCCTTCATGCTTCGCTCTGCCTGATCAAACGAGGCAAATTTATATCAGCGATATTTATTTATCGCTGATCTAAATATGCTGTCTCGTAATAAGTGTCTGAAGTCCTCTTAAGTCTGAGCAAAGTCAAAGTATGCTCTAGGTAAGATTTCAGCCTATAACTAGGTAGGTACTTTGTGTCTTAAGAACACATGAATAAATAATTTTGACGTTAAAATGACCGCAATTTATTGAAATCTTAAGGACTTACATATGGCATTAATTTATATATTTTTTATTAAGTATAGTTTTTGACTCCTTTAATAATAGGGATGACTTTTATGAGGTTAATCACCTTTATGTTTTAGAAAATCATATGTTACTGCGCTTGGAAAGTAGACTTTCGTCTTTTAATATTTTAAGTTTTTGGAATATTATGCCTCAGAGTTTTCACGTCTTAAAGTTTAATATCTCAGAATGCACGTACTTATATAAATTTCTTTTGTTGTTTATTGCACATTTAGTTGAACAAGGTCATATGTACCGTGCCACTTAAAGTCAAGGCGTCCGGCAAGCTAACCTACAACTTTGCTTGGTCACTCGTTAACGGTGTTTTTGACCCACTAGACGGGTCTTGTTTAGTACAGTACGCGGCCGAAAGTGATGAACATCGGCCTTTAGAATGACATTTCAACTTTGTAGAGCGTTGTCTCTGCCACTCATACCCATATGACTTGTCGGTGACCCAGATGTTTTTTCGGTCTTACACTATACACTTCAAATAAACGTGTTAAAAGTGCTTTTGAACAGTCAAGTGAATCTACCACTGTTTCGGAATGCCCTTCATACCAAAAAGATCCAGCAAGATACTAGGTGGTTGCTATTCTCTAAAAACCATTAGATAGGTAGCTACATTATTTTTTGTTTTTCATTTCTAGAGACTCATTAGATATTTTGTCGAGTTTTGTCTGTTGGTAGTCTTAAATAATGATGGGTCCCCAACAAGTCACACTCAATCGTGTTACAGTGTGACTCGTTGGGAATCCAACGAAAAAAATCCCATCGAGTCACACCCAATCGTGTAACAGTGTGACTCGTTGGGAATCCACCGAGTCACACTCAATCGTGTTACAGTGTGACTCGTTGGGAATCCATCGAAAAAAAATTCCATCGAGTCACACTCAATGGTGTTACAGTGTAACTAGTTGGGAATCCATGGAAAAAAATTCCCATCGAGTCACACCCAATCGTGTAACAATGTGACTCGTTGGGAATCCATCGAAAAAAAATTCCCATCGAGTCACACCCACAGCTACAATGTGACTCGTTGAGAATTACATTGAATGAAAAAGTTGCAACTTCTTCTCTGTAATAAATTGTTGTTTTACCTAATGCTTATGGAATTTGTTTGTAGCGTACGACCTTGCGACCCAGTGCCCGTCGCGGCGAGCTTCGATGCGACGCCATACGGTCACTCACGCCTGCCCACCCACCGACGGCGCGCAATCGCTGCCACACTCCAGGTACCATAGCAAACCACCTAAAATACAATATGATCAATCAATCAGTCTGTTTGCGTCAACTGCTGGACATAGGTCCTCCACCACCACACACGGTCCTCCGCCTTCCTCATCCACCCTCTTTCTCAAAACGCGCACTTAGTATGCGAGATTCTATGAAATGAATGTGACATCACATCATAATGACGTACTTTTTTAGTTTAATCGATAATTTAAAATGGTAACATTTAAAACGAACAAAGGACATAGATTTTACGTGTTTTGGTCTGGAAGACCCTCTATTTAATAATCACTGAGAAATCAAATACCCAATTGTCTAGTTACTGTTGAGGATAAAGTTAGCACTTGGTCACCTGGTGGTAAGTGACGATGACGATGAGTGGTAGTGAGTGTGATGGTGGATGGTCGAAATTCGGTCAGTGCCGAACCTAACTCAACCGCTGTCTTCCAGGCCAGGCTCGCGAGCGTCGTGCGGCGGCGCGGCGTCACTCGCCAGCAGCGACGCCGACGCGCAGCTCGGCGAGCTGTCGTGGTCGCGCTCCTCGCTGCAGGACGAACTCATCAAGTCGGTTAGTGGCAGCCCCA
This sequence comes from Maniola hyperantus, assembly GCF_902806685.2. Lineage (NCBI taxonomy): Eukaryota > Metazoa > Arthropoda > Insecta > Lepidoptera > Nymphalidae > Maniola > Maniola hyperantus. The sequence goes on along the minus strand of NC_048536.1, from coordinate 15,630,574 downwards.
CGCATCCGCATGTGAGTCGCTTGCTACCAGCTAGACTGCAAAACTAATCATACCTACCTATTTAATACATGACCTCAATTGCACGACCGACACTATATTTGCATATCCTATTTGTATGTTTAGACTTTAGACCAAAGAATTTTTAAATACCTACTAATACTTATGTAAGTTATAAGAATTATTACTTCTAAATCCATGCTTCAGACTATGTTGTACTTACTATAACCTGTTAATTTAAGTTTAATATGACATTCTTACTGATCATCGAAACTATTTTATATTAACATACTTGTACCTACTTAATATTACTAAATTATTAACAAAGAAGAAACTAATTGACATTATAACAAACTTAATTAATTAGTGCGATCAATAAATAAAAATAATTTCGATTCAAATGAATGCCCTATATAATTACATGATAAAATCTATTATAAAATAATGTAACACGTAGTTTGCATGTAATTGTATAATAATTATATATTTAGCATGTATGTATTGTTAATGTACCTAACTTTGCAATGCCCTAACGGGGCTTCATGTAACCATGAAAGCAAATGAATAAATAAATCATATTAAATAGTCTTAGTACCTATGTTAGTGCTTTAGCTATAACCCGTTTACTAAAAGATTGGACTTAGCGTCGATTAAAAATTAAAAAAAAAAAATTAAAAACTCAACATGTGGCAGACAAAAATTCGTAGTACGTGTATGTACAATGAATTTTTGTCTGCCACTTGTTGAGTTTTTAATTTTCAATCGACGCGACGCCAGGTACAATGTTTTAGTAAACGGGCTATAAGTATCTTTTTCAAGGAAACATAATGGCCGTAAGATGACGGTGAAACAACCGACGTAAAAAATGGCCGTCAATACAATAATGAGGGATGACACGCGAAAAGTTCCATTACCGTTACAGTTCTTGCAATTCACGAAGGCGAGTGGACTTTACTTGTGGTTACGTCGGATACACGGGCATGCGTAAGTGTGCGTGCATGTCGGACCACTCTGTGGCGAGCAAGCACTCGCAAACGCACACATTCAGTGTACCTTACTTATACCGATACCACTTAAATATAAGCAATAACCATGAGCCACTCGCCTTCGTGAATTGCAAGAACTGTACCGTAGCCTAAAGGCCGCCACTTTTTAAATACAAGTTTTTTTACAATTTTTGCTCAGACCGGTCACCGGGTATTCGTGTAGTTAATCATAACAAAATTAATTAAGATATTTTGTCGTCCGTATTTCTCAGTTGAGAGTTGAGACTCATTTTGTACCGCTATTGAAAAAAAAACGGGCCGAATTGAGAACCACCTCCTTTTTGGAAGTCGGTTTAAAAAAAATCACAACTGTTCATCACTGCAAAGACCACGAATCACATGTTCACGTAAATGACGGCAATGCTATTTGACGTCAAACACCGCTAGAAACTTGGACGAATGATTACCAGTATCTCTAAAAAATGGTAAAAAGTTTTCTTGGGTGTTTTGTCATTTGTGTTTTATTTTTACTAGACTTACAACTTATTACTTGATTACTACATCAAGATATTTCTAATTTCCCAGTTCTGGATAGAATGGCGACAAAAGTCCTATGTGGTCGGAATTATTAATTTGCATGTTTACTAAAACTTTTTCCATGTAAGTTATAACGCTTGAATCTTTAAACTCGTATAGTCCGCGACAAGTTGAGATGGCAATCGGGGTATGAGGCGCGGGGGGGGGGACGCCTCGCACACACCTAAACGTCACCCGCACTCGCCCGCACAGGATTAGCGCGGGGCTGTGCAGCTGTGCAGGCGTTCCCTCCCCAATTGCCATTTCAACCTGTCCTAGGTACTTACAGTATGCGGCAGAAAGTATTGTAAATCGGCCTTTAGAATTACATTTCGGCTAGAGCGTTTTCTCTGTCACTCAATACCTATATGACGATTTGTCGGTCTCAACGACAGAGACAATGCTTTTGTAGAGCATTGTCTCGAATGTCGAAATCGATACGAAATTAGCCGACTGTCTCCTTCTAAAGGTCGATGTACATTACTTTCTGCCGCGTACTGTAATTCCTGTTGTATTAGTTTTTGTATTTGAAGTTTGAACTGCATTGCACAATAGATAGATTAGTTTTAAGTATTATTTCCACCTTCATGACGATTCATTTCCTAAGTTAGTGTTTTGAAGTTAGCCCAACTGGCTATATCTGACAGAATTAGATGCCTTCATGTGCTTCTTGAACGCCTATAACATTGCTTACCTATATTTCTGAATTCTTAGTAAGTACCTACCTACCTAGGTTTTGTAGAGAAGTAGTGCTATCGCTGTTGAAAAATTAATTCATTGTTCTTGGAATAGGTACTTACTTTCTTAAATTGAATCGGTACTTATAAAGTACCAATTCAAGCCAAGCGCTTGCGAGCACGTAGAAACCAACATTGTAAAATTGTGTTAAAAAAAAAGTTTTAGTAGTTTAGCAAGTAGAAATGTGGCTTAGGGCTTAACTCTAGAGTTGGCTGTTTTTGTATACGTTTTAATTTCGTTATAGTCCTAAGTCGTACTCCTAACCTACACCCAAAGCGATCGGCCGATCGGTGGAAATAGTTTTTTGTCTCTAGCATAATCTGTCACCTTTTAATGTGAAGTCTGAGCAAGTTTTCTTGTCTACTATCGGCCGTAAGTAACTTGCGATCGCCTCAATGTGTTAATAATTTATTGAGCATTAATTTTGTATTGTAACAGAAACAATGGCAAGACGCGATAATGTCCGACGATCGTCTCTCATTGACGCTAGAAGAAATTGTACACATCCGCTCCGTGTTGACGAAGGCAGAGCTAGAGGTCCTGCCCGTTGAGGGCAGGGTGAAGGAAGACGTTGAGAAGAGAAGGGTAAGTTTTTTTTTAACTTTATAGACTAGTGCCTATTGCTTGGCTGCAATAAGGCCTGATGCTGGCAAGGGATAATGGAGCCTAAGTTGGAGCGCGCTTGCCTAGGCCCTTGCCTATTCAATCTTGACTTGAAGGGTACCTAGTACCCATCAATCGATAATAAAAGTGGAGGGGGAGGGAGGAAGGATTAATTTAGTTAGATACTTACAAGAAATCCTTTTCTCCAAACTATTAATAAACAATCTTTCACCATTTTTTTTCAAAATTGTAACATAGATTGTAAGTCTTTGGACCTACTAATAGATTTTCATGTTAAATTGTTGTTTCCAGGTATGCTTCTTATGTTTGAAGACACGGTTTGGCATTTTCGGCCCGTGGGGACAAAAGTGTAAACTGTGCAAAAAGACTGTCTGTCAAAAATGTTGTTCAAAGGTAAGCAAATTCGCAAAAAAATGTTCGTAAAATGAGGATATACTCTTGGACCTATAAAATGATATACATATTTACTTTGATAGGCCAGGAAACTAAACTCACTTTACACATATCTCACACCCGGCTTTACTCACGTGTTAGTTAGTTTAATTTAGTTTAGAAAAGGACCCCGGATGGGTTCGAAACTAGTCGGGCTAACGTCGACTAAACATGTGAGTAAAGCCGCGTGTGAGATATGTATAAAGGAAATCACTCACGATAGTTTAAACACTAAACTCACTTGTTTAGCAAAGAAGTGAGCTTAGCTGCTTTGGGAACTTTCTTGACACTGAGTCAGGATAGTTTGCCTTGACTGAAGAAATAAAAAATGGGTTGCTAGAAAAGCAAATCTTTAATGTTTGTTATGATCTTGAGGATATTGGTTGCTTGAAAAGCCAGTTAGTAGTGTCATATTTATCCTACCAGATGCGGATCCCGACGGAACACTTTGCGCACGTGCCCGTGGCGCTGCTCAGTCCGTCGCTGCTGCCATCACCCGACGACGAGCAGCAATCCTTCCCGCGCTCGCTCATGGCGCGCCTGGTCTCTCCCGAGCACAGTGTGAGTATACCTTTCCATCACCATCCACATAAGATGATGATACACCATCACGCCAGATGGCTCCATTACGCCAGATGGTGCCTCGTCGCCATGGTTATTGAAAACTGTCATTTTAATACATTTTATTACCTTTCTCCTCGCGCCATTTGCGCTGAGCTTTGCGTCAGGATCCCTATTCCGAAATTATCAGCAGGCCGAAGCGTTTTACTAAGCATATTAAATTCTCTCGATGCTATCATCAGGTCCTTAATAAAGCTTACTAGAAACCTTTTACCAGAACATTAATTTGAGGGAAGGAGAAATTCGATTTCTCTTGCGGGTGTGATGGTTCTGACAACTATATTGGCATGTTTTGTTTATTGCAGGCGACGGTAGAGAACAGCGTGGGTTCTGCGCCGAACAGTCCAGCCACCACGCGGCGCCACACGGGTGCGGTGGCCTCCGCGCCCGGCTCCCGCGGCGCCTCAGCCATGGGGTATGTGGAGCCGCTCCCCACAGTGCGCGTGGATGGGCCCGGCAGCATGCCGTGCGTCTCAACGCCACTATCCTCGCTATCCACGCTCGAGCGAAGGTAACAAACTTCCTCTTTTCTTAAAAAGCGAGAGGTATCTCGCCATTTAAGAGCGGTTACGCACTCATCCGATCCGAATCCGTGAGAATACGGATATAAAAAACTCGGACCGAATTCGGATATTGCACTAATCCGATCTCGGATCCAAATCCAAGCTATTCAGTGGACATCTTTGACATATCTATGTCATATAGCCGATTTGAATCCGAGGCAGATCTCAGATATTCTCACGAATGACGGAGAGAAATCGAATGACGGAAGTTGTACCTATACAAATAGTTCTATGACTACTTCGGAGTTCGGAAGTATATTTTCAGGTATTCGGATCGGATGAATGCGTAACAGCTCTACTCTTTTCTATCCAGTTACCATCTTGAACTTAGAGACGCTATAAGCTGTTGTATTCCAGAGCGCGGTACGGGCGCAGCGTGACCGGCGTGACGGTGGCGGAGCGGCTGCGCGGCGTGCAGATGGCGGTGTGCCACGACTGCAAGGCCATGGTGCTGCAGATCATCAAGTCCTCCCGCGCCTGCCGCTCTGCGTCCCGCGACCGTGCGCTGCGGCACCTCACGCTCGACCTCGCGCCCGTCTACACCGCCGACTGTTAACCACATACGTGTTAGGTTGAGGCAGACTTGCGTTTTTTATCCGCACATCTTACCATAGATTTACATATTCACCATCGCGGACCAGGCACCTGTCTACACCGTCGATTGTTACAGTTCTTGCAATTCACGAAGGCGAGTGGCTCATACTTGTGTGTAAGTCGTATCGGTATAAGTAACGTACACTGAATGTGTGCGTTTGCGAGCGCTTGCTCGCGACTGATTGGTCCGACATGCACGCACACTTACGCAATGCCCGCGTATCCGACGTAACTACAAGTAAAGTCCACTCGCCTTCGTGAATTGCAAGAACTGTAACGCTACGTGTCACACAAGTGTGGCCTTAGCTATGGCTGCTATTTGGATCTCAGCCTTTTTGAAAAACATAAGTTTTAGTTCCGATATGAGATTTTTTTTACCATAGTATCAAATTATAGTGTTCATGGAATATCCGAATTTATATATGCCCACTCTGAGGCCGTACGGTCCTGATAAATAGATATAAGAAACTTGTTTAGCGTCCTAAACCCTGATTTTTGCAAAAGGCAATATTATTTTCAGTTTGTTTCAACCCAAGCCAGCGTAATATTCTTTTTTTTTAAAGATTTTGGGCGCTAAGCAAATCTCTGTTTTGTAGGCTTTGTACGATTTTGCAGATCTCGACAACGATAACAAGTTTCGAGTATCGAGACACTATAAATTTAAAGCAAAATTGACCTAAACCCAGTTGTTTTAAGGTTTGAATTCGTTTGTTCATCTACCAAGCAGGAGTATCGTAAAACCAAAATTGGTAGTACTGAAAGCACGACTTCAAGACGACCTGATTAAAGTATATTTTACTGTGACTTTAAAGTATTTCAATGTTATATCAACGGTAGCGAGATATGCAAAGTTGTACTAAGTCGTCATTACAGTACGGCCTTGGGTTAACTTATTGCACATGGCAGCCAGTATCTTAACTTCAATAACGAATAACGATATACCAACACGACTCTGCTCTCTCACCATATAATAAAGGCACATAGTGAATAGCCATCTTCTAAGCAAGCGCGCTCCCATCTTGACCTCATCATTGCTTTTTCTTAGCATGATTGAGTCAAGCGCAAGTCTATCTCACAATTGAAAAAAAAAATCTGATTGAACTAACTATATAATATTTTGGATATACGCTCAAATTGGTCGTCCAAATTGACTGAAAGGAAATTTCGAATACCCACTACCCACTACTTATAACTATTTAATTCAGCTGGAAAAAAATTGGTTGTCATAAGTATTATTTTATTTAAAAAAAATCTTTTGTTTATTTAAACTGCCTTACTTATAAAATGTTATTTTAGCAGGTGAAATGGTAAACACCGATTCCTCTCTTTCTGTCATCAGTAATTTGACATTCGAAAGAAGAAGACAACACATTGTACTAAGCTGTTATAAGCTATACAAAGGCGTATTTTTTTGCTAAAGTGGGTAGTAAACGAAACACCAATGTTTTTAGTATGGAGTGTAGAGGTAAGTTAAAATGTGCTAAATAACAATGGCGCTACAGTATCCAAAGAGTAAATTTTGAAAAGAGCGGTTAATTTAAAATAGAGAAATAAACTACGTAAATTGTTGAGCTGTGGTACTGGACTGCCACTCACTAAAAATATTAAATTTTCTAACTCGGCATACTTCAATCCGTTAAATATTCTAACTAGGCATATTTCACTCCGTTAACAACTGCTACATTCATATTACAGTATCGCTGAGCTACCGACGCTAGCGCCATTTTAGAGGGTTTTTGTACTGATATTTACTGTTTATAGCGGGACACTTTTCCAACGTTTCCCCCATAAGAGATCGTGCTCCTTACCTCTACACCCCATAGTCTTTAGAAAATTCTTAGATAAACATATTTTGAGTAGACTCAGTAACAAATGAAGAGCTTCCGAGGTTGTGTAGTAATCTGTGACAAGGCTCTCTTGGCACTTGAATGACATTGACAGGGGGGCGCTGTTGGAGAACAAAGGCTTAGAAGTTAGAATATTCAAACAAGACCAAAGGGGACACTTGACGGCAACGTTAGTTCCGATTTTCGCCACGCACCAAGATAGCCTTGTCGCACTGTATCTTTGTGTTTGTAGTTGGACTCTGATCCGATACGTAGACGAATAACTATTGACAATACTCTATGATCTTTGACAGATAGTAAACACATTTTTTTTTAATTTATCGCACAAAAATAGCTATTTACAGAAATCCGTTATAAGCAAAGATATTCACACACTAATAATAAATAATTATATTGAATGATATACCTACTAATTAAATTTTAAAAACTATTTCGAAAAATTACTAAGATACGTACGTACTTATATGCATGTATGTAACAGAAATATTTATATACAATATTTTTTCGGTATAATAGAATTATAATAATATTATGTCTACAATTTGAATGTGAAAGTTTTACTCATTAACTGTGTTCATAAACTAAATTGACAAGTCTAAATCTATCTCTTCTTTTCTTGATTTAATCTTATTTCACACTACGGGATATAAAAATTATAGTATTATAGTATTACAGTCCGATCAATATAGGTGTTCCCAACATTCGTACCAATTTGTACTCTAAAAATTAAAAATAAGCTCTATGGCTTTTTCCAGTGCCACAACAGCAAAATGCACTTTGCTATAAAAAAGTCCTATACATAGTCTCAAGTAGCTTTTTTATATCTCTTTCACAAAGGAGATTAAGTATATCTCTTTCACAAAGAAGATCATATATATCTCTTTCACAAAGGAGATTATAATATATACATCTCCTTTACAAAGGAGACTATGTATATCTCTTTCAGAATGCTTCCTGAAAGAAGCGGGGGAAGAATAGCACTAGATACCTGTCAATAGATAGAGACCTGTCAATTTAGTTTAGTTTAGAGATTGTGTACGACAATTGGCCACAATATTCTGGTATATTCCATGTTTATAAATGTATCTAATAATTCTCTCAAACTTGAAGCATACCTTATTTTAACCGTTTACGACTTATTTGTAAAGGCGTTTATCAGCCATAGTTTCTTTGACATTCGATGCAAATATAATGCATACATTTTGACATCTCGCTCGCCATTTTAGCTCTATGTGTCAACACTGTCATATCAAAATACGATTTATGTCCTTAATTTAAAGGTGAAACGGTGCACGATTACGATAAAATGACAGCTACAATGTCGCGATCGCAATCACCTCTGATTTGTTGATGATCGCTCACTATCGGCTACAATGCATTGTTGCAAAAAGAATACCATAAATTCAGCCAATCACAACAATTGCGATTGTAATAATGATTTTCCGGATCAATTTACCGTACTTTTGACATAACATTGACACATAGAGCTAAAATGGTGAGTGAGATCTCAAAATGTACGCATTATAAGCGATATTATAGCTTAAACTTCCTGTGCCATATGAACAGATCATTATCATTTAGACAGATTCGGAATATAACAAAATGGTGCAAAGGCTAAAAATGTACCTAGATTTACCTGCCGGCTTAATGCTTTCGAACGAAGAAAGAGCAAAGAAGTTTTCTATTTTGTTTATTTTTTAAGCTTTAAAATTAAAGCTGCCAAATTGAATACTGGCAAGTGGCAATACAACTAATAACATCTCCCCCAGTTCTCTATTATTTCTGAAATTCCGTAACCATTTCTTATTAATAATTTTCAAATTAAATACAGTACTCCCTACCACTTTTATAAGTTACACCAATGTACCTCCGCAGAAATCTTATTTTTTAATGGCGCGAAAATATCTCAACCAAATTATAGCGCGCATCCGTCTGCTATTGGTGGTTGCCTACGCGCCATGTTTTGAAAGCACGAATTATGAGTTTATGAGAAAATACGAGTCTCTATTGTTCTTCTGTTTAAAATCTTAACGTCAAGCAATAAGGTCGATAATTCCTTGGTTCGGCTTTAGTAGGTGTGACTTCAGCGTTAGGTTGCGCTTTTCTACGAAAACGAATTTTGCCGACGGGGCTTAAAAGTGGTAGTACTTGTACTCAGGTTCGAAAAACATGAAAACGAGAATTATGTTACTTTTGTTGCCATGAGCTAAAAATAACAAATTATTCTCAAAACCATTTTGTTTTAAATTATTGAGTGACTATTCTGTTTGGAATTTAGAAAAACTCAATGAAAATAAAACAATGCACGTGAAATAGAATTTTATCGAGTGACGACATTTTTGCAACTTTAACAAATAATGATCAAAATAAACCTTGTGAAAATTATATATTTTACCCATGCCATATTTAGAGACCCGGCGTGTGCTACTACGCTAAAAAAAGAATGTGTCTGATGCATTGTTTTTGTGATCTAACCCCATCTTCGCATTATTGCCTTTCTAATGAAACCGGTTTGTATTTATATATTATCATTCGCGCAAAGATGAATAAATAATTATTTATCTAGTATAACGCGTACGATTTAAGAAAGGACCGCCGTGGCAGTATTGGACGATCTGATGAAGTAGGGTTAACAAAAAATATATTATGTATACAAAAGAACCTCGAATGAAAATTATTTAATCCGAATCAACTCCACTAATGTCTGCATCATTCTCAGAGTATTCATCGTCTTTATTATTATCACAGCATCTTTCCGCTATAAAAATAGAACATGAACATGAATAGAAATACAGTACGACCAGGATCTTTTGACACCTGAATGACATTGACAGGGGGGCGTAGTTGTAGAACAAAGGCTGCCAGCAAATAAAATCTCCTCAATTTTAGGGAATATATTGAAAATGTCAATGTCGAAAATCGAGTAAGTTTTATCGAATTTTTACTGAATGAGAAATTGGGAAAGCCGTCCCTGTTTCCCAATCGAGAAAGAATAATAAAAACCATTGATAGGCCATGGACTTAGAACGTATCATGTTTACCTGCTCAAATACTATATTTACCTATAACGTATAAAATTTGATGTAAAAAGTACGATTTTAGTCCTTATTTTAAAAGTGAACCCTTCTTTTGACATGGCAGTTGACACATAGAGTTAAAATGGCACGTGATGAGTCAGTTTTTACAGACTATAGTGCTAAAATAATTATATAGCTATAAGATGCAGACACAATTTATTCTGTATCTATTATCAGCCTAATATTTTTTTATTCAGATACAAGTTAGCTCTTGACTGCAATCTAACCTGGAAGGGGTATGGCAGTTTTTTTTATTAAACCCACACCCCTTTATGATGTTCATCATGATGTTATGTATATGGGAAAGCTCTGATATTAAAAAAACCGGCCAAGTGCGAGTCAAGCTCGCGCAATGAGGGTTCCGTACTACAGTCATATTTTTTCGACATTTTGCACGATAATTCAAAAACTATGATACATAAAAATAAATAAAAAATCTGTTTTAGAATGCACAGGTGAAGACCTTTCATATGATACCCCACTTGATATAGTTATCTTACTTAGAAAATTGAAAATACTAATTATTTGTTCATGACCACAATTTAATTTTTTTTGTGTGACGTAGCCGCTAATTCACGGTTTTCAGATTTTTTCTCCAAATGTCAGCTATAAGATCTACCTACCTGCCAAATTTTAAGATTCTAGGTCAACAGGAAGTACCCTGTAGGTTTCTTGACAGACCGACAGACAGACAGACAACAAAGTGATCCTATAAGGGTTCCGTTTTTCCTTTTGAGGTACGGGACCCTAAAAACAGTGAATTTCAGATTTTTTACTTAGGAACACTACATCATATAAGGAGACAGCCTGACACTTCACAAGATGGCGGCGTTAGTTCCGATTTCGGGCACGCGCCAAAAGATCCTTGTTGCACTGTAGGCTCTAAAATGTATCTACCACACACTATTTAAAAGAAAATTAGGTGTTTATTACCATTGTTAATAATTAAACTAAAGTTCACACCCTCATCTTAAAATATCTCCTATCCCTTTACCGGTATCTCTTTCCGATTCCTTTCACGTGATTTATCTCTCTCTGCCAATCGTCTCTGATTAAATACTCGTGCTTTGAGTTGCCTATGTCAATTTCCGGGACGCAAGCTACCTCCGTGGCAAATTTCATAAAAATCAGTTAAACGGATGGGCCTTTAAGAATCCCTTGGGAACTCTTTGCTTTTCCGGGATAAAAAAATAATATATAATAATAAAAAATTTGGGTTAAACTGTTGGGCCGTGACAAGCTAGTAGGCAGACACACTTTCTCATTTATAATATTAGTATGGATTAAATTAAATAATAAGTTTTGTATGCAAAGTACTTTCTTTGCTAACCATACCTACTTTTCAAATATCAGTTGACAGATAGAGCAAATATGGCGAGTTCTTTCATGTTTGTCACTTTGTACGCGTTATACTATTCTTCATCTTCGATTTAGCCTTAATCTTGTTTTAGTGCGTACATTTTGAGATCTCACTTACCATTTTAGTTTTGTGTCAACTGTCAAGTCAAAAGTACGGGTCACCTTTAAAATGAGGACTAAAATCGTACTTTTGACGTAATATCAGTTGACACATAGTGCTAAACTGATGAGTGAGAACTCAAGATGTACACACAATATTTCAAAAGTTGTGTTGCCAGTGTTCAATTTGTCGATTTTAGGTTTCTACAGTTATCTGTTATGTACTCTTCGTATCCCCACTTTGCCTTAGATTTATTTAGAAACTAATTAAATTATTTTGCCAAAAAATATGTAACCTTTCCATCTTTTGTAAATATAGATTCATGTAGAGTCATCTTTAAATTGGTTACTTAACATAATATTTAGTGATAGATTTTGATGTTCATAAAAAGTGTATAAATATAATATAATTATGTCCATAAAGCCTGGCCACAAAAATAAAATACCTCTCTCCATATTGAGGGTTTAGCGCGTGGTCTGTGAGGGTGTGCGGGGCCACCCTGATTGCCAACTCGACCTGTCGCGTACTATACTAGTGGCGCCCCCAGAGCAAGTTTTTATATTTCTGGGCAGGCTTTACACACTTTATCCTAAGTTTTTTAAGAACTGGGACTTTAGGGGATAACAAAACATTTATGAAAAATGTTTTGTTATTCAATTTTTTTTGTTAGGAACAACGCCATTTTTTTTATTTAGTTAACAAATATTTTTTGATTTTTGAAGCATAATAATAACTACAGGATTTGCTGACTAGATGTTTAATTCATAATCTGGCCTAATGAATTGTTTTCTTTATTAATAATATATATCTGAAATAATTTTTTGTCAATTTAATTTTTTGTTTAATTGTTAATGTCTTGAAATGTATTTACAATCCCAGTTATAATTTTTTGTAAATGTATGTAAATTTCTAGATTACCTATATTAGATGTTACGTAGATTGTAACGTAAACAAAGAGAAAAGAAAAATAAATGAAAGCGATATAATAACGATAATAAAAAGAATAATACAAATCGATTTTGCCGTTTTCTTTCCCAAACTGGTAACACTTTATAGGGTGTAACTTTTGCTATTTATGAAATTTGGTAAAACAATATTTTCAAGAAGTCGAAATTCTGTAAGCTTAGTACAAGTTTGCACAACTCGACAACGTTGATAAGCATAGTAATACCACAGCCTTGAAATATTTTCGTTAAACTGTAATATGGTCCGGCACCCTTCGAATTGACCATCAGCCTAAGGGCCCTTGGCGAGAAAGATGGTGGGGCTTTGCGAGTGCAATACCGGCTCATTTTAGTAGGGACCTGTTTAAGGGACTACACTGAATTCAGCTTTTGTCTATAGAAAACTCTAGTTTGGTATGGAGATGGGTACGCATTCGTTCAGCTTTCGTGGCAAACAGGCATAAAATGAGGACAAGTGTGTTTTTATCAAGCGCATGCTAACACCAGTGTTGAGCTCTATGCAAGTTGCAATTTTAACGTCGAGGACAGTCCGCGTACAGCGTTGAACGCGGCGGGACAGCGCTGAACGCGGCGGAACAGCAACGGACGCGGCGAAACGGCGCAGTACCTACGCGGATGGTATACACGGCGGGACAGCGCTGAACACTGCGTTAGCATGCTAGCAGGCATACGATGCGACTGATAGAAGCCGAACTGTATAAGAGCTAGCGCGCACCACGGAAATTTCCGTACGTTTTTTCAGCTAAATCTGTGAACTATAGAACTACATAGAAGTGTGAACTGCGAAATTCATTCCGCACCGGATTTTGATAGATTAAAATTCAAATTTGCGGATTTTAAAATGCACTACATCTCATGCGCGCTAGCTCTAATGCTGAAATTTATAGAACGTGCTTAGACTTTGCTCAGACTTAAGACACTGTTAAAACGAGACAGCGCTATATTGCTTACATAAATCTGTCTCTTTTTAACTAACACTTAAGTCTGAGCAAAGTCAAAGTACGCTCTATAGATTTCAGGCTAAGTGTACCTAACCAAAATCGATAAATTTAATTAACCCCTAATCCCAAAAGGGCTTTGAATCAAACAATTGCAATAGTTAATAATTAAAATCACATTTATTGGTATTGGTTTGATGTCCTAATGCTGTTGTTACATATTATTCTTAGCGATAAATAAATTTTCTAATAAATAATTAGCGTTTCGTTTAGCCTACAACTAGGAGACCGTCTTCAAGAAATGAGTATGGTGGGACTTCAAGGTTAAGTGGGGCCGGGCCTTTGCGGATTCTTCCGGAAGCATCGTAATGGGATCCGTGGCAGGGACAGTAGTAGCCTCCGAAGTCGCCAGAGTTGGCGACTGGCACGCAGCCCAGATGTGTGCATACTCCGATAACGACTAACCACTTGGGGTCTTGGGTGCGGACGTCGTCGTGTTGGGGGTCGCGGAGCTGGTCGACTGCTACCCCTTTCTCTATGGCTATCTCGCTGGCCGTTCTGAAAAGAATTAAGTTATATTGTAACAAGATAAGTTGAAAACTAAAACCTGACTAAGATTGTCTTAATAAATGCTGAAATGTCATTCTAAAGGCTGATGTACATTACTTTCGGCTGTGTACTGTAGTTACCTGTGACGAATGAAGAGTGGCTTACCACGCCACTTGAAAGTAACAGACTTTCCTTCAGGGATCTCAGCCAGTTTGATTTCAATTTTGGCTAATGCAAGCACATCAGCGGCCGCTGACATGGACGAGACAAAGTGTGTGACGACAGACTTGGCTGCATAAGCACCGGCAACACTGCCCGCTGGAATTTGTATAAAAAAAAATTATCAAACCCCAGTCAGTTTTATTGGGCAATTATCATGATCAACCGCTGGCTCACTACAGAGCATGGGTCTCTTCTCACAGTGAGAAGGGTTTTGGCCACACTTCACACATCTATGAGAACATCATGGAACTGGGTATTTGACTACATCAAAAATAAATTATTTCTCAGTGATTATTAAATAGTCTATCTCTAGCTCTATATATATAGTAATATCTTCCAAAATACGTAAAATCCACGGCCTTTGTTGGTTTTAAGTGTAATTAAAGTTTTAAATTATCGATTAAACTACAAAAAAGCTCGTCAAATGATTGTGACGTCACACACCGGTATTTCATAGAATCTCGCATACTAAGCGTGCGTTTTGATGTTTGATAAAAAGTTACTGATTCGACTAGTTGTCAAATACCGTACTCTCAGCCATGCAGGTTTCCCCACGATGTTTTACTTCACCATTAAAGCAAGTGATATTTAATAACCTAAAACAAACATAGCTCTGAAAAGATAGAGGTGCATGCCTGGGATTGAACCCCCGACCACTAATTAAAAGGCGGACGTCCTAACCTATCACAGCTACATTTACTGGTTGTTTAAATTTTTTTATTTTCCAAATGATGATTGATAGATTGATAGAATCTTAAGTATTATTTTAACTAATAATCTGTTTTTACTACTAATGGCTTTTGCAACCTAATAATTGTAGTTCCTTGGATCTTATTATACTGATTTCATCTATATGCCATGCAAATCATATTATGATTTCATTGAAAAATACATAGTAGATAGAAACATGAATATCAGCATAAATGATAATATCCAACGATTATTACTTTCTGTGTGACTTTTGCTGATTCGTGTATTTTGTAAAAGAACAGCTTCAATCCATAAGACTGACTAATATCACATTTGAAGCACATAAACTCTAAATCCACCATCACATCTGTTGCATTACATTGCATAAGGAAAAACTGCAGACAAAACTAACCTCCAGCAATAAGGTAGGTGAACGATTGGCGTCCATCAACATTCTCTGCAGCTTTAGACGTAGGGTCCTGTGTCTCCTTGCGACGGTACGCAGAGAAATCAGGATACGCTATATCGGTGTGAGCGAAACGCACTTGAACCACTGAAATTGACAGAAATGTGTTATGTAACATAGGTTTTTCATCCTAACTATTCTTTAAAAGGATATTTCTTGTACTCACTACGAGGTCCATGTTTGACCTTCAAGTTCTGGACAGGCAAGGCTCCATGTAATGCCTGCGCTGTGGAAGTCTTCGGAAGCGGCTGCGACACCAGTTTGTCCGCAGGAGTTAGAGCCACAACGAGGGGTTTCAGTCCATTGGAAACGACAGGCGCGGTGGCTTTAAAGTATGGAGCCAAATGCCCAGCTCGCGCGACGGAATTCATTTTGCTCGGAACTGAATTTACGCAATATAAAATTGCTTTTTATTTCTTCGCGATGCGCCCGTTTGACGTTTGGTGACTGGTCGAAAACGTCAATTTGACGGCTGACCTTGACAAGTTGACAGTTGTCATTGCTATTGCTCAAAGAGTATTATAATATATAGGGAATTTTTTTATTTTTCTCCATCGACATAGGAATACACCGAAGTAGTACTTAGAAATTCTTTGTTTTTCTCACGTTGAATGTATTTTTTGATTAAATTAAAGTACTTTAAAACTAAAAATTACCGCTGAAAAATAGGTACGATATGGACATAGTTTACTTCTTAAAATGCAATCACATATAGCGCCCTCTATTGTGTATTGATGTTTATATATGCACATGTTTAAAGATGCCTTTATATTTTAATCTCAGACTAAGAATTAAAATACAAATACAAATACAAATACAAATACAAACTTCTTTATTGCGAATATGGGTAAACAGTGAAGATGTTGCAAAACAAAAAAGTACAGCCAAATTCTGCCTATCAGCATGCAATATGTTATGATATACCTAACAACGTGTACATAGTCTTGATAAAATTACTCACATTATATATTTAGTCACAAAAATAATTAAATAATAGTATTGAGTTTTGTAGAAAAAAATTTTACAGTTTTTTTAAAATTTATCATCAAAGTACTCGTTTATGGAATAATAGCATTTTTTTACAAGAAATTCCTTAAGTTTGTATTTCAACATACTTATACTAAGAGATCTATCTGCGAGTTCTTTTGGTAATTTATTATAGATTCTAGGAGCCATATTTATTATACTCTTTCCAAATTTCGCGGATGAGTGCTGAGTGAAACAAATTTTGTTGTTCCTTCTGGCATTCTCAGAAAAGTTAAACAGATTTTCATTCGTTCTAATGAATACAACAACCTCATATATGTAAAGACATGGACAAGGAAGTACTTTCAATTTTTGAAAATATGGCTTACATGAATCAGTCGGTTGAAGGTGACAAATAGACCTAATACATCTTTTTTGGGATTTAAATGCTCTATCCCTGTTAGCAGAATTTCCCCAAAATATTATACCATATCGTAATGTTGCAGTTACGTAGGAATTGTATGCTACCATAACTGCATTTAGATTAACCACTTTAGAAAGCATGTATAGTGCAAATGAAAAACGATTCAGTTTAAGACACACATTATCGATTTGGGTTTCCCAAGATACGCAATCATCAATGTAAAGACCTAAGAACTTAGTGTTACTTATTTCTTTTATTTCAGTTCCTAAATATTTTATGTCAAGTGGTGGTACGAGTAGATTACTTTGTCTATTTTTGAAAGTCATTATATTAGTCTTGTCTAGATTTATTAACAAATTATTTGATGTCAGCCAACTAATAATATTATTTATAGCATTATTGATGTCATTCTCCAGTGTTATTTTATTCTTACCAGTAAAAATTACAGTACTGTCGTCCGCAAATAAGACCATTTGATGATCAGTGCTAGTAGGGAAATCATTAATATACGTTATAAACAGCAAGGGACCTAATACACTTCCCTGTGGCACACCGGTATAATTTTTCTTTGCGCTAGAGAAATATCTCTCTTCAGTCTTATTGAGCATATTTATGCGCGTTATTTCCGTTATTTGATATCTTTCATTAAGATACGACTTAATCAATGCTAAAGAATTACCCCGCACTCCATAAGCATACAGTTTGTTTTCTAGAACCTTATGGTCAACATAGTCAAAAGCCTTTGTCAAATCCATGAATAATGCACACACAAATTCTTTTTTGTCCAAACCTATCATAACTTTTTTTACAAAATTATATATAGCCAAATTAATTGTTTTCTTCTTCCTAAATCCTACTTGCTCATCACTGATAATCCCGTTAAATTCTATGTAGTCGTTTAAGTTTTTGTAAATATGTTTTTCTATTATTTTTGAAAAAATCGGTATTAATGAAACTGGACGATAGCAATCTAAGTCAAGCGTATCCCCTTTTTTGAATAGAGGTTTAACGACCGATGTTTTTAGTTTATTAGGAAATACTCCAGATTCAATGCATAGATTTATGATATAAGTTAGAATAGGTGATATAATTATATTTACGCTTTTAATGATTTTTGTACTGATCTCATCATATCCAGTACTTGTAGTATTTTTTAGTGATTTAATTATTGTTATGATATCTTGAGGGACTGCTGGTCCCATAAACATTGATTTCAAGTGACTCCAATTAATTTTATGATTGCAGTCTTTATTTAATTTTCGTGTAACAAAGTGATCATTAAATGCCTGTGCAATGCTACCTGCAGACGTAATTATATTGCCGTCTTTTTTTATGTGAGTAATTGAATGACTTAGTAGGTTATTTTTAAATTTATTATTTATAATATCCCATGTAGCTTTAGATTTATTGCGAGAAGTTTTAATTTTGTAGTCATTTTGAGCTTTTTGTGTTAAGTGAATTATTTTCTTGAGTCTTTTTGAGTAGGTTTTAAATTTGTTTTTATTACGAGAGTCAGGAGCTTTCCTATATTTCCATAATAATTCTCTTTTCCGCTTAGAACATGTCTTTATACCCTTTGTCATCCATTTAGATTTTGACTCGAGAGATATTTTTACTTTTATTTTGGGGAAACATAGATCATAAAAAAGTTTAAACAGTTCATGGAATTTATTGAATGCTTCCTCTGGGTCATTGGTTTCATATACCTCGTTAAAGCTAAGGCTCCCTATGCAATCTTTGAACTTTCTCATATTATCATTGCTATAGTCACGTCTCTCAATAAAGAAGTGCTCAAATAATAGTGTCCATTTCCTAAACTCCATAACAGATGTCGCTGTTATTTTTTTAAAAGTGGCTTTGTGAATCCATAAGGTTTCGGGCTCTAGCCTCTTTGAGCTTGTTTAAAAATAGAATAAATTCGGTTTAATTTACACATTCAATTTTTAAGTTCTTTCAAATGAATGTTTTGGAACAATATGAATTATGCTTAATTATCAAATAAATACTACCTACTTACCTTATTTAAATGCTACCTATGCATCGAAACGTGATAGAACCTATACCTACCCAGCTAGCTCATTTTAAACAATTTTTATTCCGAAGGCGAATGGCGGCGATATTCTTAGCGACCCACAGACTTATGATTTCTTTCCACATAGGTACCTACCTAGTACCTACATACTAGAGTTTTTAGGGTTCCGTACCTCAAAAGGAAAATGGAACCCTTATAGGATCACTTTCTTGTCTGTCTGTCTGTCTGTCTTACATCATGTCAAAAAATCTTATATATATGCTTAGAAATTAATTTGTTAGGTTAGTAGTTAGGTACCTAGATAAATACTTACCTAAGCTGTAAGTAGGTAAATACCTACTTTAATTAATGCTGTCGTTGTTATTAGAATAATATAATTTTTATCTAAACAACAATAATATTGGGTAGGTACCCAAGGTTTACCGCTGTCCTTTAAAGTGACTCCTATAATAATAAAATTAACTAAGTTATTAGCATAAATTAATTTTCGAATGAACATCTACGACCTCGAAATATTCATACGCGTAGAATTCGGTACCTAAACATTTTCATGGTCGTTGCTGCGTTTTGTTCACCCGTGTCCGCGAGTAATGCATGTGACGATGTGTGTGTTCACTCACACATTAACACAATCCTTGATAACTCAACTAGACCCTCAATAAATAACTCAGTTATAGTGTGCGCTGCCTAAATAATAGCTACTCTAAAGTACAATAGACTGCAACCAAAACATTCTAAAAATAATATTACTCGGTAAGTAGGTAGGTACATAGGTACTTAGCAGCTCTTGGCTGGGATTTAGCAAAAATTGAAGAAACTTACCTAATGTACCTAGGTAGGTATATGAAATGGTCATAGTTGAATTATCTGTGGGTTAAGTATTTTAACGCATAATACTTAATAATAAAACTATTATGCCTCAATAAATGTTTTAAATAGGCTTGTAAATTAATATAAAATTTAATAGATAAGTGTGTCCCAAAAAGTATGTAAATTAATAATTTTAAATCTAAATTAAAAGTAAAATAAAACAACATAAAATTAAACTAAAATAAATTAAATTAAATCTAATACCTCATCGAGACCTCCGTAGCGAGGAATTATACCAAGTTGCTGGCAGCATTGCCCCTTTGGATGGCTAAACTAATTCTTTGACCAAGGTAGGTAGCTGCCAGCTCTCGGGTCCCCGGTTGACTCGATAACCCTTTCCTAAATTTCCTCAAAAAGAGCTCGTGCTCCCGGGCCCCACGGCCCTAAGGTCTCCACATTAAAAGGCACGAATATGAAGCTTCCATCGAGTTTTCATATTTGCGCCTCTTGGCCATAATTTTAACAATGTCCTGATATGTCATTATTATGCGTAAGTATGCGTATGTGATGACCTTAACTTGCATAGATTAAACATTTCCGCGCCACGAGTTTATGTTGTCACGTCACGCACACGCATAATAACTATTATTTATTACTAAAAAAATACGCATGCTATGTACGGAGGACTACGCACACGCAAATAATTGACATCGGAAGTATCTAAATCTTTCAATAGATGGCGTTAGTGGTCATCAAGAAAAGATACTAAATGCGTTAAGATGCGTTTCTGAACAGAATAGAGGTTAGATAATGCGCGGGGCGCCTCTGGGAGGACGGCCCAATTTAAAGCGGCTTGCCGTTACACAATGAATTTATTGCCGCATACGGCTGACACATATTGCGTGCATATTGTCATGTGCGGGCAGGAATGCTTGAACTCAACAATAATAATAATTATTAACGGGCGAGGTGCGTTCCCATTTTAAAACTACTTAATGGGGTTGATTCTCTTGATTACCTACCTAGTATCTAGTTGGTCGGCAATTAATACGTAGCATTGAATACCTAACCAATGATTGAATGAGGATCGTAGAGTAATTTTTTATTTCGTCTAGCATCTCCGATGCAAGAATCTGAGCCGTTATGAATCAGTGGGTAATACACGAACACCAAGGGAATGCAGTTCGCAACCGTTACAAATGACGTCAGCCACGGAAAATGGTACGGTTGACAAAAAATATATTTTTATTTATTAAGTACTTATGACATTAAATATACATGTAGGTGGAAGTCTAGTGAATAATAAATAATACGAATAATACTTTTTTATACTGTAATACATCGATTGTATACCTATATATATGCCTATAACAAAGTTTTTGTATTGATGTCGTTGAAAATATTGTTAAATTTTTTAACATAAATTTTTTTTTCCAACAGAAATTAATTCATTTTTTATGTAAAAAATTAAAAAATATTTGTCGTTTACGCATTGTTACGTCATTATTCACTTTCCGTACAGGGTGACGTTAATAATTAATTATATTAAAATAAATAAAAATCATGATATTTTTGAAATTTTTATCTTTAATAATGAATTCTAGCCATAAACGACCGCTATACAAAAAAATACATAATTTTATTACTACAGACCAAGACCCTATTGCATTAAATACAAATAGAATATAATACTAATATCCGATTTTTTGGCCCACGTCCAAATTGAATGATAGTTTTGTGTAATTTGGCATGTTTTCCACCCCGCCGACACCTGTCGTCACAAACGGTCTGCGAAAGTTCAAGTATTCGCGTTTTTATCGGTTAAAATTATTTTTATTTGTATGTCCTTTCGCTATAATTAATTCACGATAAGCGATAATTAATTCCGAAGAAAGGCCGTCAAAAAATTTCTAAGAGTAGGTTAAGAGAAAATAAGATTTATTCCCTTCTTATACCAACAACAAATACCACTTGGTATTTGTTTGAACTCACATTTATTTTTATCCGAACGGATACCTTTGTATTTACAGTTTAACAACAATCTTCATAATAGGTAATCAATATGTGGTAAGTATGCTTTTATTTTTTTAAATATTGTATGAGACAGCATAACCAAACTTTACGTTGTATCAAACTGTTCAGGCCTGAAATAAAGCGATTACTGACCGAGTATCATTGGAAGGCCGAGGCGAAGCCGAGGATTTCTGAAGTGATGAAGACATTTTTAAAACAAATGAGGTTGGTAATCGCTATTTCGGCCGCGACTTGTATATTACTTTTCTCCCATTTGCAAGGAAACAATAAAAAATTAATTGAAGATACAAAATTTTAATTCATATGAAAATTTATATTGTATCTACTAGTAAAACAAATTAATAGTAAAAAATAAGTAATAAGATTAAGAAAAAACTAAAAAAATGAAATATAAAAAAATATAAAAAAGGAAGAAAATTAAAAAAAGAAAAATAAGAGTAAAAAACATTGAAAAACACTACACCATAAAGAACCTCGTCATAACTATGAAACTCCGTCCTCATGGAAATTGCTGGCGTGCGCCTACATAGTAAAGACCCGATAAGAGTCCTCTGTAATTAAATCCTTTCTTCAGTAAAGTAGCCGATCCCGAGCAAGTGGGAGTGAAAGCAATTTATATTTCATTACGGGTAAAATGTCGCCCGTCCAAGGGACCACTTTGTCAGCTTTGCCTCAATCTATCTCATTAGAGATGGCCTTGTCCTTCATCCGGGCCTAAAGAGCTTCCCTTTAATTAGACTATTTAGCAAGCTACGCCTAATAATGATTTAATAGCGTAGAGTTGGAGCCTTATGTTCTTTTCCAAGCTTACAAGTAGAAGGGTATGTACTTATAAAGACATAAGTAGTGTTGAAACGTCTTAAGTGATCTCTGTCTGAGTCTATTTAACGTTGCATTACGAGTAACATCCTTTTAACCGATCTCCGCGGCCGGGTCATTACTGAGAACGGATCTCCACTCAGAATAAAAAGGGTTTAGAGTTAGACTTATTCTACTAGGTACCCTGGCCAATTACGAATTGGCAGACTTCACACACCTTTGAGAACATCATGGAGAACTCTCAGGCATGCAGGTTTCCTTACGATGTTTTCATTCACCGTCAAAGCTAGTGATATTTAATTGCTTAAAACGCACTAAAAGTTCCGAGAAGTTAGAGGTACGTGCATGGGAGCTGACCCTCCCAAATAGGCCTACGCCGTTTAACCACTAGTCTATCGCCTGCTTGCGGTATGTTGGTGTGTTGGCATAATAGTGTTCTATCTAAAGCCTGATCTCCACCTGAGCGGAGCGGATAGGACCTGTTCAGTGGACCAATCAACATATGACGTGAAAAATTATCACGTCACCTTTTAAAAATCTGACTGGTCGACTGCATACATCTCATTTCCGCTTCACTTAGGTGGAGATCGGGCCTAAATCTATAAACTGAACGGCTGACTCCGATTAGAGTCAGCCGCCTTCTAATCGGAGGTCGGGGGTTCGATCCTGGGTACTCACTACTCACCTCTAACTTTTGGAGTTACGTGCGTTTAAGTAATTAAATATCTCTTAAACATCGTGAGGAAACCTGTATGCCTGAGAGTTCTCCATGATGTTCTCAAAGGTGAAGTCTACCAATCCGCACATGGCCAGCGTGGTAGACTATGGCCAAACCCTTCTCACTCTGAGAGGAGACCCGTGCTCTGTAGTGAGCCGGCGATGGGTTGATCACGACTAGCTGTTCAAACGGCTGTGTCTAGAAACTTGGGGATTTTGCATGTAAGTAGGTAGGTAGGTTTCCCCCTAAGAGAGGATTTTCAGAAAGCCTCTTCATCGACATATAGAACAACCTTCTTCGACCCTCTCACGGACTTATTATTGGAAGACCGTCTAGTTATTATTTAATACTCGTTTCATTTCATTATTTGTTTTGAAGTGCGGTATATATCGGCAGATATACCTACACCGGCCAATTAAATACATACCCGGGATATTTTCCGGGATTTACGGCCTCATTTAAGTTTGGTTTCCATGTTTTAGTTTATACCCTATTAGGCCTATTGGATTTCTCCGATTTCTGTATCTGTATATATAAAATTCAAAGTCCTGATTGACTTATATATCAACGCACAGCCTAAGCCGCTGGTCATAGAGACATGAAATTTGGAGGGTGTGTTCTTTGTAAATAGTAGGCATCCACTAAGAAAGGATTTTTCGAAATTCACCCCCTTTTACTCTCCATTTTACTTACGTAGGTATGAGATGATTTCGTAAAATTCTTTCGAATAGGTAGGTATACATTTTAAAAAAGGAATCTACAGAAACATAATCCCTTGTCACCTCACAATCTAGCCCCTGGAGTCCAAATACTGTTGAAATTTTTTGTCGAGGTCTAGAAAAAAAATTTGTTTATTTATTTTTATTTTGCCTATCAAAGCCTACCAAAGTACATATTAATTATTATCATGATTATTATAATGTAAAATGTGTAAATGTTAAAACTTTTAATTTACTCATTCATAAATAAGTAGGTACCTATATTATTAGAAAATATTCATCGGTTGACTATCCGTTGCCGACCGCTGATTTATTCTACCTATATACCTACTTATGTTCTTTTGGGCACGTAACTTACTCGTAAGTCTAAATTATTTATTGCCTAGGCCAGTGCCCTGTAAAATATCTTTTAAAAAAAATTACACAGAAAGTCTGTTTACCTTTTGCTTTGAATACAGCATGTAATGAAAAGAGACTTTACAGAACCAATTTTGTACCCCTTTATTTTGAAGGAACCGGCCAGTACCCGTAGTACAAGATTTTACGTCTCACCAAACGTTGCTAGAATTCGAAAGTCGGAACACTTCCGCGTTATAGTAAACTGGATCTTAAGTTCCTTGTTTTAAAGCTCAAGTTTGTCTACACATCTACAGCCAGCGCTCCAAGCGGAAACGTTGCGAAATTAAAATCAGTGGCATTGAATTTTTGACTTCAATTCAAGGCTCTTTAGGTCCATTTTACTTTGATATTATTTTGTTTCGATTCTCGAATTCTAGCAACGTTTGGTGAGACGTAAAATCTTATACTACGGGTACAGGACAATGTGGAGGTGGGTACATGAGTCGCGACAAAGCGTTTTAGGGCAGAATAAGAAAGGGCAGGGTATAAAGAAGGCTCTTTTGTGTTCGTGTACTCGATGACATTGTGGTGCCTGAGGAATTTCTCATCTTAACAAAAAGGAGATAATATATATCATGACAAAATTAGTGAAAATATTCAATAGCTTGACCCTAGGGTATCCTAAGCTTGCTTATTTTCATTTTCTTGAAAGTTTCATTGACTTCAGTCGAAAAGTTCATATTGTGTGTATGTACTTATCTTTATCTACTCTAATATTATAAAATTTGTAAGTTTGGATTTAGGAAGTAATCTCCGAAAGTTCTCTTCCGATTTCAAAAATTCTTTCACTGATAGATAGTTAGGTACATTATCCCCGAGTAATATCTAAATATATAAAAGGAAAAAGTGACTTACTGACTGATCTATCAACGCACAGCTCAAACTACTGGATGGATCGGGCTGAAATTTGGCATGCTGATATAGCTATTATGACAAGGCATCCACTAAGAAAGGATTTTTGAAAATGCAACCCCTAAGGAGGGGGAAATAGGGGTTTGAAATTTGTGTAGTCCACGCGGACGAAGTCACGAGCATATGCTAGTAGGCTATAAATCCATACTGATATTATAAATGCGAAATTGTGTCTGTCTGTCTGTCTGCTAGCCTTTCACGGCCCATCCGTTCAACCGATTTTGACGAAATTTGGTACAGCGACAGATTGCATCCCGGGGAAGGACATAGGCTACTTTTTATCTCGAAAAATCAAAGAATTCCCACGGGATTTTTAAAAACCTAAATCCACGCGGACGAAGTCGCGGGCATCATCTAGTGTAAGTTATAAAGTTAGTTCATAGTAAAGTAATCATATTTTTTCTTCCATTTTATTTAGCAATATCCTCCTGAACACTACAGTTATAGATTTGATATCCCGGAAATCAGAGTTCCCACGGGATTCTTAAAAAATCTAATTCCACGCGGACGAAGTCGCGGGCATCAGCTAGTTATACCTACATAATGCAAGAGCAGAATATGAGAGAGGTACCTACCAGGCATTACAGTCATTCATACTCATACCCGTACATCGCCGTGGCCGGTGGGGCCACATGCGGAAATCTTCGCGTCCAAGGACAGAACCAGTTTCGGACCGGTATCACGTCATACGAGGGACTTCGAGCTTCATAATAATTTGTCAGTGCTTTATGTGGAGTAGGTAGGTATATTGTAACATTTACTATATCAATTATGATTTTTGAATCTAAGTTATACACCTGTGATTTTTTGACAGCTGAGTTATTTTTTTTTAACTTATAGACTAGCGCTTGGCTGCAATCAGACCTGGTGGCAAGTGATGATGCAGCCAATGGAGCGCGCTTGCTTGCAAGATGCCTATTCACTTTTGACTTGAAGGTACCCATATTATAATATATTTTTTATATTCATAAATTTTTCCCATATATTTTTTACCTTATGTGTTAGTGTTGTTACTTTAAAACAACTGAAGTAAGTACCTCATCATCATCATCATCATCATTATGATCAACATCGCCGGCTCACTATTGAGTCTCCTTTCAGAATGAGAAAGGTTTCAAATTCAAATTCAAATTCAAATTTCTTTATTGCGAATATGGGTAAACAGTGCAGATATTACAAAACAAAAAGGTACAGCCAAATTCTGCCTATTAGCATTCAATATGTTATGACTTATGATATACCGAACAACGTGTACATAGTTTTGATTAGTCAAATTAAATACTTAGTCACAAAAAAAATACAAATTTAAATGATAATGTTACAAATGTCAAAAATTAAAATAAAACTAAAATTTCTCTACAAGGTAATCATTAATCGAGTAATATGTCTTTTCTAACAATAGTTTTTTCAATTTTATCTTAAATAAAGTTTAGTTAGTTTAGTTTAGAGCATAGTCTGCCACACTGACCCAATGCAAGCAGACTTCAAATACCTTTGATTTCATTATGGAGAACTCTCAGGCATGCAGGTTTCCTACTAATGTTTTCATACACCGTTAGAGCAAGTGATATATTTTATTTGCTTAAATACTCGTACAATAACTCCGAAAAGTTAGAGCTGCGTGCCTGGGATCGAGCCCCCAACCGCCCGAATAGGAGGCGGACGTCTTAACCACTAGGATATCAAAGCTCACGGTACCTATTATTTCAATTTTTGTATAGCGCATTATTTAGTCGTGGGGCATCGCATTGTATTTGGAAACTATTCAATGTCTTTGTGCAAGTAGAATTGGGACAGAGGGGTCACGAGTAAATGGGTCAAGGTGTGCTATGATATGGCACAGTAACACTCAGTGAAACCCAGTTGTTAAACACATACCTAATGATGCATGAGTTTATATTTATGAATTATATACGAGTATGTTACGCTCAAAGATCGAAAGCGCTCATTGGACAAAAGAACAGCTTACAACGCGTTGTGGTCGCAGTAGGAAGTAGGTACATCATACATGGGGTACATGCCGGGTAACCTCCCCGTGTGCCTAAATGTCGTGGGTCCCTTCCAGCGGAAGAGCAGCGCTTGAGCCATGTGTATCCTAGTAAAATGGTTAACAATTTCTCTTCATGGGATATTGTTGGCCATGGCTAAATGACCTGGCAGGGAGGGGGTGTTGTCCCGCGCGTCTCTCTGAGTGTCCCCAGTGAGGGCATAGCCCCAGGAATGGAGGGTGTGGCTTTGATGAGTGGTTAGTGATGAGTATTTCATCCCCCATTTAATTACTGGCTGCCCCACTCTCGCCTATCCAGTTTGATGATGGGCGACGGGGATGTTGGGGATGGGGAACGTGGAGAGGGAATTTACCTCCCCGCGAGCCCTAGCCCTCGGGAGGACTTGTGGATGATGGACACGGGATGGTCCTTCGCTCACAGTGTCCGGTCCTCGGGTTGGTTGGCGTGCTGTTGTTCCGGCATGCCTCTTACGGTGTTGGGGGCACGTAGTGCCCCAGTGAGTGAGTGTGTCTGTGTCAACAGTGAGTCTGTTGCGGCGGACATCCGCTGGCGGAGTAACGAGCCGTTGTTGGTCCCTTGTGCTCCGTCGTTAGCGGTGGGATGGAACTTTGTTAGGTTTTTAGTCGGTAGGAATCCGACATAACCACTGTGCTCCCCCGTGGCCGGTGGTATCCATAATTGATTTTCCTTACGGAAAAAAGGAGGTACTTAGTACATAGTTTGCAAATTATACATTTTGTATTTGTTTTATACCAAAACATCTTCCGACTCGAATCTTCTGTAACTACATATTATGCATCAACTTACTCGTAGCATAGGTACATATTTTTATTTCAACAGCATTTTGCGCGCATTTATGTGCCTGTCTATGAGTGTGTGTGTGCAAAGTAATTTATGCGCTAGGAGTCATTAACACGGGAACATCTGCTGTACACATTTTGTTTGCAATGTGTCCACTTAAAATAAAGTAGGTAGGTACTTACTTACATAAATAATTTTCACACAACTAAGTACTCGTTTTCAATAAACCTACAACGTTTTTATAACAATGAACATTTGTAACAGTGGCAAAGTTAAAAATATAGTATTTATACATTGATTTTATTTGATAATTTAGGTGAATTACCTAATTATTTTGTTCGTTAAACTAAACCATGCATATCTTCTAAATATATAAAAGAAAAAGCTGACTGGCTGATATCTATCAACGCACAGCTCAAAGTACTGGACGGATCGGGCTGAAATTTGTCATGCAGATAGCTATTATAACGTAGGCATCGGCTAAGAAAGGGTTTTTGATAATTCAACTCCTAATAGGGTGAAATAGGGGTTTGAAATTTATGTAGTCCACGCGGACGAAGTCGCGAGCATAATCTAGTAATGACATAATGTGGTGATTATATTATTTAGTTTTGATAAAGCAGACTAACACCGGAATTCATAGTCAAGATAGGGGCGTCTTTAGAGGACGATTCAGACAACATATTGTATGAAACACAACCTTAATCTATTGAATATAACACAATATGTCGTTTAAATCGTCCTCTAAAGAAGCGCCCCTATCTTGACTGAATTTGAGTGTATCTGCCGGCTACGGCTAGAGACTAGAGGTTCGTTTCAATAGTAATCAGTTTTTCACTACTGGTTTTTTATTTAATGTTAGAATTGATTTTCTTTATTTGAGCTAGCTTTAACTATGCGCTTTAATTTTTTTTCATGCATACATAAATTATTTCTTTGTTTGAAATTGATCATTGCAAAAAGTTTGCACATGCAATTTCGTAGCACGCTACGCATCTCGTAGAGACGTAGCTGCATTGCTACGTTGCATCGGTGCATCGTAGCGCATTGTAGCCATAATGCGTTTCGTAGTGCCGTAGTATTATTTCAACGAAGATTTCGTTATCATAATGAAAAGGCCAATAGTAAGGAGAATATAGGAAAAAAATCGCGGGTATTAGTTTGTATGTACTAATTTCGTCGCTCGCTTATTATTATATAGAACGCAATGCTGAGTAACATTAACTGCGCGTGCGAACTGAGATCGCCGGCGGCTATCGAACCCGCTAGTGGGTTTATTTTCATTCTTATGTTTTGGCGTGCCTCAGACGCAACGTGGGTCTCGCCTTAGTGGTGAGAAACAGAGAAATTCGATCAAATAAATGCTCGAAGATTTAAATATATTTTTTTTTAATAAAACCACACTCCATACCAGTATTAGGTATAAATGCGAAAGTGTGTCCATCTGTCTGTCTGCTAGCTTTTCACAAAACTGATTTTGACGAAATACGGGTAGGTACAGAGGTCAGCTCATTTACATACTATTCCCATCGATATAGAATCAACTAATTATTTGTTGAACTATTTCGTAACTGCGTAGCCAATGTATTAATTAGTTCTCTTATAAATAGGTACAGATCTAACTTTACGCACACCATCAAACTTGTCCAGGCTTAGCAATTACGCCCCACTAAACAGCAGACCGAGGCGAGCCAATGGCTGTTTTTTTGGTCTGAACTTAGTGATGGGACGGTTTTATTTATTGATTTCAGTAAAGATTTATCTCTCATTGATAACAAAAGGTTGATCATTCATCATGATTTATGATCAACCCCTGACCGGTTCACTACAAAGCACCCTCGAAATGAGATGGGTCTACCACGCTTTGATCGTTATTGATCGATTGATGATTATTACTGTTTATTTTTTAAGGTACAAATAAGTGTATAGGCTGGGGCCTATTGTTATAGTTTACGTCCACTGCTGGACGCCCAGGGGCCTTTGCACGCTCCTCATCCACCCATTACCGCCTCATTCTTAAGGTCATCGGTCCAGCAAGCACATTCAGTCACTCAGCGTTCTATATGTACAGGCTATATAATATATTGATTGTCTCTGAGGGGCAGAATCTTTAACGAGGAAATCCATTCAAGTACCAAAGTGACCGACATATCCCAAATGAGGAGTAAGCTGAAGCAGCAGTGCAGCTCATGCTTTACGTTTGTTGAAGAATCGATAGCGATGCCACTGGATCAGATATTCAATCCATACTTCTATACTAATCTAAATATATAAAAAGAAAAAGTGACTGACTGACTGACTGATCTATCAACGCACAGCTCAAACTACTGGACGGATCGGGCTGAAATTTGGCATGCAGATAGCTATTATGTCGTAGGCATCCGCTAAGGAAGAAATTTAACCCCTATAAGGGGGTGAAATAGGGGTTTGAAATTTGTGTAGTCCACGCGGACGAAGTCGCGAGCATAAGCTAGTATAACTATAAAATAACTGCGAAAGTGTGTCTGTCGGTCTGTCTGCTAGCTTTTTACGGACCAACTTCGGTATACTCTATAGAGTTAGAAAGAGTTTGGAAATTCAAAGAGTTCCCACGGGATTTAAAAAAAACCCTAAATCCACGCGGATGAAGTCGCGGGCATTCTCTTGTTTACTATATAATCCTATGTATAAGTGATTGCAATCTCACGCATTGCAAATTTAAATGTATTATCTAGTCATCCAACTTTACGACTAAATAAATCACATCACATCACTATAATAATAATCAGTCGGTCATTTCTGGCCGATGACTAAATTACAGTCTAGGAATAGCAGACAAAGAACAGCATTGCAAGGCGATAGTTGAGTGAACTTCAAACGAGTGTTTTTTTACTTCGTACTCAGTGTGGCTCATGGCTTACTTATTATATTGGTTAATGTTAGATATGCATCTGACGATTCAAAAATACTTGCAAAAATTTTAATACAATTATTCTTAAATAAACTTAAATCTAAAAAAAACATTAAATTAAAACATTATTGGTTAATTGTATTTTTAACTAGCAGTTTGTAGCCGTGACCTCGTCAGCGTAGGGGGCAGAGGCATCTTTACCTATGGTGCAGGGTGTGCGGCGCAGAGGGGCGCCGGGTCTAAGGGGGCGCCGAGCGCCCTCTAATGCGAGACACCTCCAAAGATGCGTCGATGCCGGCGCTCTCAAAGACCCTGCGCTCGTGTTATGCCCGACGCCCTCATCATTTAAAATTGCACCATTTGCATCCGAATTTCCGTTTGAAAATATAACTGTTAGTATTCCATTTTGACCCTGCTCCTACTAGACTAGAGGGCGCCAGGGTACTGGTTGCACACGGGCGCCACAAGGGCTTGAGACGCCTCTGGTAGGGAGTATCATAACGTGCAAATAACTATAAGCTAACTTTAAACCGTGCACGGGTCGTGTAATTGATTATACATGTCTATCTAAATAAATCTAATCATACAATCTAAACTAAACTAAATCGTCGCTAAACGAACTAAAATGAGAAAAAGAAGTTACCTATTTCTTAATCATAGACAGACACTTTAATTTTATTTATCTGTGTAGATATTGGTTTGTGTCAGTGATTTAACTTTTTGGTAGTTTTTAGGGTTCCGTACATCAAAAGGAAAAACGGAACACTTATAGGATCACTTTGTTGTCTGTCTGTCTGTCAAGAAACCTACAAGGTACTTCCCGTTGACCTAGAATCATGAAATTTGGCAGGTAGGTAGGTCTTGTAGCAGAGATTCGGGGAAAAATCTGAAATTCGTGAATTTGTGGTTACATCATACAGAAAAATTAAATTGTGGTCATGAACAAATATTGATATTGGTTTGTGTCAGTGATTTTACTTTTGGTAGTTTTTAGGGTTCCGTACATCAAAAGGAAAAACGGAACCCTTATAGGAACACTTTGTTGTCTGTCTGTCTGTCAAGAAACCTACAAGGTACTTCCCGTTGACCTAGAATCATGAAATTTGGCAGGTAGGTAGGTCTTGTAGCAGAGATTCGGGGAAAAATCTGAAATTCGTGAATTTGTGGTTACATCATACAAAAAAATTAAATTGTGGTCATGAACAAATATTGCTATTTTCAAATTTCAAAGTAAGATACCATACCAAGTGGGGTATCATATGAAAGGGCTTTACTTGTACATTGTAAAGCAGATTGTTATTTATTTTTAGGCATAATAGTTTTTTATTTATCGTGCAAAATGTCTATTAAATACGATTGTAGTACGGAACCCTCATTGCGCGAGTCTGACTCGCACTTGACCGGTTTTTTAAAAGGCAGAGGCCTCGCTAAAAATATGCGTTCGTGGTCGCAGCGGAGTGCGAAGCCTACATTCCAATCTTGGGGTGACGTAATACTGCGTCCACTGAGGTCGACTACGCGTGTCGCCCCTAGTAACATAGTGCGTTAAGTTCGCTAGCTTTATGCATACGGATTTGCTCATGGAGTTCGGTTCAGCAGGTGTAAGTATATCATCCGATATCCGATGATGTCATAATCCATACTAATATTATAAATGCCAAAGTGTGTCTGTCTGTCTGCCTGTCTGCTATCTATATCACCGGGGAAGGACATAGGCTACTTTTGCCGGATCGATATCATTTATCCCGGAAAGTTAAAGAGTTCCCACAGGATTTTTAAAAATCCACGCGGACGAAGTCGCGGGCATCATCTAGTTATAACTAAGTCAATGTACCTACCTAAATAACTTTCTTAAATAGTAACAGGAATACAAACAAAATAGACTAGAGAAGTTTACATATCCCTAGTAGGTAAGTATTTAGTTGTTTTAGTTACACTCCCTATTCGGAGGGTCCAGGATTCGATCGCGGGCACGCACCTTTAACTTTTCGGATCTATGTGCGTTTTAAACAATTAAATAGTTATCACTTGCTGTAAAGAAGAAGAAAAATATCGTGAGCAACTTGCTTGTCTGTCTTGTCCATAATATTCTAAATATATAATATGCCAATTCGCACTTGACCAGCGAGGTGGACTATGGCCTAAGCCCTTCTTAGGGGAGGAGAGAAGGACCCATGATTGGTAGTGGGCTGGCAACGGGTTGAGATGATCATGAATGCATACCGGTCATTGCAATGCCTCGATGAATGTTTTTGGTAAGTATTCAATCTGCACATGGCCAGCGTGGTAGACTAGGGCCCAAACTCTTCTCACCCTGAGAGGAGACCCGAGCTCTGTTAGTGAGCCGGCGATGGGTTGATCATGATGCTGATTTGAAAAACTCATATGTGCCATCTATTTTAAGTTAAGGTTGTATGACAGAAACTTTCACGTAAATGCCAGCGTCAACTTACAAAGTTTCAACGAATGAACATGCGCGAATAGGTACATTGAATACGAACAAACATTATTGTTATACTTGTGAAGATATGGAGGTTTTCTCACTCATTTTAATAATGTTGTTTCTGATGAAATAAAATATTCCGAATATGGACCTTCCAACAATATACTTAATAAACGTAACAAAAAATATTTTTCTTTCACATATTACCTACGAGTACCTAACCTGTTGAGGGCAATGACCGAATAGGCAATTTATTGCAGGCCCACCAAAATCGCAAGTCATGTCAATTTTAATCTTATCAAAACGCATTAAGTCGTGTCAAGATTTATTTCTTCGTAAGCAGACCTATTAGCATTAATCAAACGTGGACATGAAAATATGGTCATTGAGATCGTGCT
This sequence comes from Maniola hyperantus, assembly GCF_902806685.2. Classification (NCBI taxonomy): domain Eukaryota; kingdom Metazoa; phylum Arthropoda; class Insecta; order Lepidoptera; family Nymphalidae; genus Maniola; species Maniola hyperantus. Next base: position 15,596,856 of record NC_048536.1, on the reverse strand, counting down.
TAGATGACGATATAATGTGCACACCTTTACTAATAAACGTTGTGTAGCGGTTGTACTGTACTTACTACTACCACTTTTACAAGTTACGCCGATACGAAGGTCCAAACGCACTTACGCGGTGTCCTGCGTGAGCGACGAATACTACGCGACGCGACGCTGCGAACGCGACGAAAGCGATCAACTCTACGGCATACCGTCACACGAGTAGATATATTACCTAATATCTACTCGTGTGATACCGTGCTTGCGGCCTATATGGCAGTCTGCGGCGAGACACAGACTGCCGGCTGACTGACTGAGGCCGCATTACGTCGCGTCGTGTCGCGTCGCGTCGTATTTGTCGCTCACATAGGACACCGCGTTATGCTGCGCTGCGCGATGCGACACGGCAGGTCAAATATTGTTTATACTAGCTTATGCCTGCAGCTTCGCCCGGAACTTTTGATTTTCCAGGACAAAAATTAGCCTATCCGTAGTAGCCCGTTCCCGGGATGCGACGTATCTCTGTACCAAATTTCGTAAAAACATCAGCCGTCTTCGTTTTTGCCAGCGTTCTGGTTACACCCTCTATTATGATTTAAAAAACCCAAGTAGGTACTTACCGCATACCCGCACGTTGCCACCCCGATTGCCATCTCGACCTGGTACATACTATAGGTATTGTTGGCTTAGTAGAATTAAAAAAAAATGTAGAGTGAACAGAGATTGATGTTCAGCGATTCTACTAACTAATAAAAATAATGCTTTTCGATAAAATCAAAGCTAAATATCAAACAGGTTGCGCTTAAGAGGCCTGCAGTAAATTGCCTATAACGGCCATTGGCCTTTTTAGCCAGCTAGAAAAACATGGCATTTAGATTTACGGTTGAGAAAAACTAGCGAGCTAAAATTCAGTTCAGAATAAAGCTGGTCATAACATAACTTCTTACGTGAAAAGTTTTAGTTACTTCACAAAATAGCCTGTAGGTACAGTACAGCTAAAATAAACTGGTGTGTAGGACACACGTATTGTACTTACATAATATAGTCAGCGACAGGTCGAGATGGTTGAAGAGATGTTACCACAAAAATTAAAGTTCACCCACTTAATTTAGAAGTAAGATCGAAGTAAAGATAAGTTTGCCATTTTGCGGCTTAATATCTAACTGAATTACGAGTAGGGAGTAGGGTATATTAATATTATTATGCAGGTTTTACACATTTCGGTGCCATAGAAGTACCTATAACTGAAATTATACACAAGTTTCTAATATATAGCCGTTTTTGACATACTATTATTATTATAGTGTCACATTTAGTCTCCACTTTAAGGCCCCCCATTTCGTATGAGAGCCCTCCCGATAATTTTGCATAAAAATATAAAAAGCTTTATAGCTTTTTATATTTTTTATGCAATATTCGGCTGAAGGCCATCTTGCATGATTAAATTTGAAGTACATAATCACGTTTCTAGTAATTCAGAAGTTATAAGGCTGTGACAAACGGACAGACGGACAAGTGCAATTTCACTGTAGTAGACTCGGAGACCTCGCTTCGCTCGTTGAAAAATGTGTATGCAGAAACGAGACGAAACAAAATATCACAAGGCAATTCGTCCAGGAGCGGTTTAGTTTATCGGACAAGCAGATATTTATATTATACTAGATGATGCCCGCGACTTCGTCCGCGTGGATTTAGGTTTTAAAAATCCTGTGGGAAGTCTTTGATTTTCCGGGATGCAAGCTATCGCTGTTCCAAATTTCGTCAAAATCGGTTGAACGGATGGACCGTGAAAGGCTAGCAGACAGACAGACAGACAGACAGACGGACACACTTTCGCATATATAATATTAGTATGGATATGGACTTTAAGTATACCTACTTAAATATTAATGCGTATCATTTGTTCTCACGGAACTTACCATATGCATAGTGTAAGGGCGGTTTCATACTAGCGTATTATACGCGCATATAAGCTCGTTTTTGGTAGCGCATGTAGGCGCGTATAGGCGCGCCTTTTGGCACACGCTCAACTCGTACGAGCGTTCACGCGCTTCTAAGCTCGTATAAGCGCGAGCCGCGAGAGACCACCACCCACCGGACCACCGGTTCGAGCGTACACGCCGAAATATGCCCGTATACGCGCGTCCGGTTTTTTGAAGCGCGTATGTAGCGCGCGTCTAAGCGCGTATGCTGAAACGACCGTATACGCGCAAAAAAATACGCTAGTGTGCAACCGCCCTAAACAATGTTATAGTGTGTAATTTGGGGTTTAACGAACTTGTCTAGCATCATTACATGACACATGTTTTGTGCAGTGGTTCGCTAAATAACGAAAATCTAGCTTAGCAACTCATGTTTTGTTTAACAAAAGCATTAAAGCATTGGTAAGAAAACCTTGAAAATTCTAGTTTTTAATTTGTTATTGTATCGTGGCACCAGGTACAGGTATAATTTGGAAAAATGTTTAAATCTGTATATATTATATAATATTCAAAATCCTGACTGACTTATAAATGCACAGTCTAAACAGCCTAAGCCTAAAGAACTGAGGCCCGGGGTGACCGCCCCGAAGCGAAGCGGAGTGGATCATTTCACAGAGATGACGCAAACAATTTATCACGTCACTTTTCAATAATCTAATTAATCTATTGAGCACATCTTCGCTCCGCTCCGCTTCAGTGGACCCTTAGATCGCCACTGACGGAGTGACTCGATATTGCGTTTTACACGAAGCTTTCATTGGTGTAGACGCGACTTAACAAGTGACAGCACAGTAGATAATAATTGTCAATGTAATAAAGATGTTACAAACTCAAAACAAAAAAAATAATAATACCCAAAACAAAAAGTGACCGCGAAAAAGTTTGAACGCGTTCGCTGTTAAATTTAATGGTTTCACTGTTTACTTGTTTATAAGGAAAGTTTTTGTTCATGCTAAGTTTATATTTAAATTAAATCGACAACTGGGGCCGATTCTCTAGTACACAATCTCTAAACTAAACTAAATTAACAGGTCTAAATCTAGTGCTTTCCTTTTCCGCAAGCAACATTATGAAAGGGATAGCAATAGATTTAGACGTGATATTTTAGTTTAGTTTAGAGATTGTGTACAAAGGAATTAGCCACAATGTTGGAAGACGTAACTTTTTGTATTAAACTTTTCTTTGTTAATTTGTTTTAACTCTTCAAATGTTTTTTGTTTATTTTTCGTGAATTTCATTGGGTTATGTGATTAAATGTCTTTTTGATTTTGAACAGTAAAACCTAAAAATGGAAACTCAGTGAGTTTCTCAAAATTCTTTTGAACAATTTCTCACTCAAAACGGTAAGCGGCGCATGTATGCCTCTCTTCAGAGAGTTACATTTTTGTTCCGTTTGCCGTGGAGACCCTGGGGCCATGGAGTATTACTGCAAAAAAAAAAATTACGAGACATTTCACGCGATTGCCTCATCTAGTGCCAGAAGGGCTGGCTCATTTTTTGCACAACGGATCAGCCTGGCTGTCCAGCGCGGTAATGCAACCAGTAGGTAATCTTGGCACCTTTCCACGCGGGGATGATTTGTATACCTAGTATAATTAGATAAGGCAAGCTATAAGTTTTATTGTAATATTTTTATTAAAAAAATCTTTTAGAAGAAAATGTTATCACACTGGCTATAAAAATAATTTTTGCATTCGAATGTTTCGACCGTTGCGATTTTGTCACACTAGTCGCTAGGGGGCGGTGACCTGCGCTGAAGATATTTTTGTATGAGAGGTAATTGACATAATCTGCAAACAAGCTCGCGACGCGTAATGTTATACAGAAAAATTAAAATCATTAATAATTTATTCTGTTAGTGCATACTAGAAACAAACTTTTTTTTCTACAAAAAATGATAACAATATTGGTTTCTTCGTGCTCGTAAGCGTTTGACGGCTTGTCTGACCACTGCATATGCCTTTGTTATTACCATCTACCATCCAGAGGCGGATTAAATGTCGAGAGCGCCCTAGGCAAGCATCTCCTAGGCGCCCCTCTAGCAGACATTAAAAAATTACTAGCTAACTTCGAAAGAACGATGAATCGTTTATAGTCCGCAACATGTTGAGTTGGCAAGCGGGGTGAGGCAGGGAGACGCCCCGCCCACACGCACGTTATCCACGCTCACCCGCACCGGGTTAGTGCGGGGGCTGCGTGGGTGTCGGGCGTTTCCTCCTCGATTGCCATCTCGACCTGTCACGTACTGTAATTGCAAAGCTGGTAGTTGGTGATTATACTAAGTGAACGAGTGAAGACTTTGCACTTTGCTATATTAAAGAAGAGGCGGTCACTCCAAGAGTTTTCATAGAAACCCAACTCTACATGATCGTACGCGCCCCTTTGTAATCTCGCGCCCCTAGGCACGTGCCTAGTTTCCATGCTACCATCCGCCATGCTACCATCTCTTGTTATATATGGTTTACGGAAGAGACTTATGTTCGCACCACATCTCAGTCCTTGCCACTAGCATATAAACCAAGCATATAAAAATTCAAGTCAATAAAGAGAAGATATAATTTATTTACTACATCGTAAACAAGACAATCATAGAGCCCCATCTCTCTTTTTGTCACTAAATAATATTGATGATCGCGAAATCTCAGTTTATTCGTTGCTGCTGAATTAATGAGAATTAAGTGAACTTGACCTTAGCCTTCGAACATACCATTGTTAGTGTACATTTTTATTGTTTTTAGGGTTCCGTACCTCAAAAGGAAAAACGGAATCCTTATAGGATTACTAAGTTGAAAAAGTTTTGTCAACAATTTTATTTCAACAACAATTTTTATGACAAGTTTCGGCAAAATGTTTATAAATTACTTATTAAAGTAGTTTTTTTGCATGGTAATACTAAAACGCAGTCACTTTAAATTATAAACATTCCGCCATTCCTCGAATCTCTGATCTCTATAACAACAGCGTGCGTCAACAGAGTGAAATAGACATATTCTCTAATAGTTATGCTCAGTTTAGGCGAAAATTTCTAGATATAGTATTAAGCAATAGGTGCGAAGTGACGATTAAAAATAATTAAATAAATAAGTATACACATACAACAAATATTTGTATGTAAATAATAATCATTAATCTGTATTTAATATGTAATCCAATTTAATTTTGTTAATTAGCTTTAGGAAATGTATGATAAGTTTATGAATGCGGGGGTGCCTATAATAAGCTTGTCATTTTGTGAATGTATTTTAAATAGTTAAAATTGTTTTTGTGACTGTTTTTGTGAGTGACTAAGCTGTTGGTAAACCCAATAAAGAAAATAATAAAAAAATAAAAAAATAATAAAGATAGTAAGTTGGACAGACCGGTGTGAACTATGACTGCGACATAAAAAATGACCCGAACATTTTTCAATAGTCCATCCTAGTATTATCAGGATTGTCACTTTGCGATAATATATTAAGATAAGGCATATTCTTGTTAACAGTGCAAAGATAAAAATTCATTACGTTATTGTTAAATGTAATGTATTTTATAGTATACTAGCTTATTCCCGCGACTTCTTCCACGTGGCCTATACAAATTTCAAACCCCTGCTTTACCTCTTAGTTATTGAATTTTCAAAAATCCTTTTTTTAGCGGATGTCTACGTTGTAATATTTATCTGCATGCCAAATTTCAGCCAGATCCATTTAATAGTTTGATGAGCTGTGCGTTGATATTATTAAAAACATAACTCTTTGTTGACATAGTCGTGGGCATCATCTAGTCTGATGGTAAACATTAACGGGTACAATAACTACCTACATAATAGGCTACTTGACAATTTTTTTAAGTTGGTCTTAAATGGTTAATATTTGTCCTATTATATCAAAAAAATTAACACTATATTTTTTTGCGCCCTAAAAACCGTAAAACTTTAATTTAAAAAAATATTTTTCTTAGACAGGTGAAAACACTGTCGGCCATGTTTGGCCGATAGATTATCTGTGCTCTGACGTCATGCATTTGTAAACAACAGTATAACCACAGGGTTATACTGTTGTTTACAAATGCATGACGTCAGAGCACAGATAATCTATCGGCCAAACATGGCCGACAGTGTTTTCACCTGTCTAAGAAAAATATTTTTTTAAATTAAAGTTTTACGGTTTTTAGGGCGCAAAAAAATATAGTGTTAATTTTTTTGATATAATAGGACAAATATTAACCATTTAAGACCAACTTAAAAAAATTGTCAAGTAGCCTATTAAGTAAGCTAGTTTTAGATTAATTATAAATAGTTATTAAATTAATTTTCGTGATAACCCTAACTGAACGTAATTCATTGTGCTTTCTTCAATAGCAGACAAAGTACCTACTTGTATATGGTATACAGAGAGAGCCAGCGCGTGCCAGACCTTCGTTATTTTATAAAAGCTGGCACTTAGTATGGCCCATGCCAAACACCCTTTAGACTTTAATAAAATGTTAAACTTTAAGGGCGTCTAGCAGGGGGTTGCCAGTTGCCACGACATTGAGTGTTTTGCAATGTATGACGTGATTTTAAGTGGATTTTAAGTGATTTCTAATAAAATTCTATTCCGAAAATTATTTTTAAAAATTTAGAAAAAATTAGACTTATAAAGTCTAATTTTTTACTTTGACGAAAGTTTTTTCACACCTTTATTACCTGTTATCTCCCAAAGCCAGCATGAGCCAAACTTCATAGTCACTGACCGTTCCTCGCTGTGTTGGGGACAATACGCAGATAAACTTTCAGCTTTTATAAAATAACGAGGGTCTGGCACGCGCTGGCTCTTAGTCCAGTATAAGTACCTACAATTATTTCATTTGCAGCTGCGATCTATGCCACCTGAACTGAAAGCCGGTGACTCCGTTTGAATTGCATTGATGGTGATTTGAGAGGTTTTGTATAGTATCATTAATGGTAGGATATTTGAAGGACAGGGCTAACAAAAATAAGTAAGTGTTTAAAGATAAAATAATCGCAAAAGATTGTAGAATTCAACGTCGCTAGACAGAAATGGCATTTCCATATTTTATGGTTACTTTTAGTCAGAGACATTCCTTAATATAAGTACCGCAAATTGCTAATGCGCGTGGCTACCATTTTAGTGACGTCATCAGCACTAGACTGAAGTTTCGAGCTGGTCTTTTTTTTTTTTAATTTTGTGATTTGCGATCAGCCCGAGGACTTTTAGCAAATTAGGTGTAGGATATTGATCGAGCTGATCTTGGATGAATTATATTTTTATTTCGGCTGACGTTAAAATGACGTCATTTCGATGTTAATGAGACATGGTTCCAGCGCAATAGCAATTTGCGGGACTTAATAACGGGCTGCCATTTTTTTAAGCACACTCGTAGGTGTCAGAAGGTGCGTAAACCCTTTAATATCTATGTAGTGTGTCACTATGCGTATTGCGTATGTGTCACACACACAAGCATATACGAATTAGTCTTCACCTTTTTAAATAACAATTATTGTAATAATTAGTTTTGCCAATCTGGACTTTGGGTAGCAACTAACAAATCGGAACTGTTGATTATGTTTAGACAAAGGCAGGTCTCATATTTTCCTAATTAGATATTAATTTTAACAGGGAACTTTTAATAAATATACGAATTGTTTGTTTCACAGTTATCACAACATTTGGACGCGTCTATTAACAACAAATTAACTTAAAAGTTAAACACATCGTTAGCTCGTAGCGGATATTAAATTGGTTTCATAATTAACGGATGGGATAGCTAGAAGGGTAAGGCTACCTTCTCACGGCTGCTATTCGATTCGATTTTTTCACGTATAAGGTTTTATACGAGACAGTAGGCCATATGATGACCATTTGCATTCGATCATGACGTAGACGTATATACGTCAAAAAAGTTGCTTAGTGCACGCCATCAATCAGAATGGATCTAAGTGTTTTACTTTTTTATATTGGTAACGCTACTTGACTGTGTCATATTCGATACAATCGTTTCGAGACTAGGCCGCCTCGGTGATAACTTCGCACGGTAGGTACCTTTTATTTGAATTTTTAAATCAGAGTGCCAATCACTGAGGGGGTGCCGACAGTAGCATTGTTTACCCTATACGAGAAGACGATTTTCTAACAAGAGATTTGCCCGCATAGATTTCGTGTGTACAATTTAATCACACTAAATTACAATACAGGCTGAAATTCGGAATGGAGATAACCTGGAATAACGCAACTTTTTATCCTGGAAAACAAAAAAGCTCCCACTTTGGAAAACCTAAATTCACGCGGATGAAGTCACGGGCATCAGGTAGTATTATATTAATTTCTGGTGTCACTGTTCTATACGAATTACGATACCATCTCATGTAGATACGGTATACGGAGAAAATATTGCCATCTGAACGCAGTCTTAAGTTGGCCTTAAGTGCTTTCAATGTTTGGTGACCGTATTATGATTGCGGGATTCGGGATGTGGGTGAGGCGGATTCCCGGTAGACTCGCTTTCCCTGGTTCAGCCAGCTCCCGGCTCACCTTGGAGAGTAATTATAATGATCGGCGCCGGAACCCGAGTCTGGAACGGGAGTCCTTCCTGGAGAGGCGTGCCGGCTGCCAAGGGTGGCGCAATACGCCCACCCGCCGACCATCCCTTTCACACTTCAACGTAAAGCCTATACAAAAATACCGCCTTCTCGTTCCCACGTCCCGTCTCGGCCACCCACGCCTCCACGCACTGTAATAACCCAATTTGTAAGAACCCCCCATTTTCAAGGACGGCCGTCGGTCTTTATGGCGGCGGCGACGACGGCGTTGATTCCCCGACCTTGTTTATTTTTTTCTTTTTGTTTAGGAACTGGCTGGAACTTATTTTCGTCCTCGAGCGGCCCAGGCTTTAGTGCAGCCTAGATTAGCGGAACTTATTGTACAATCGCCTATAAACCGTTGGGAATTTAAGCACCTACTTATATCTTGTATGTGTGAATACCTACTGTTTATAATAAACTAGATGATGCCCACGACTTTTAAAAACCTGTGGGAACTCTTTGACTTTTTGGGATAAAAATAGCCTACTAGGTAGGTACCTACCTACCTATGTTTGTCTCCGGGATAGGTAAGCATCTCTGCTATCTCTGTACCTCGTCAAAACTAATCGATAAATATACAGACAGATACACTTTCGCATTTATAACATACTAGCTTATGCCCGCGACTTCGTCCGCGTGGACAACACATTCCCCTATTTCACCCCCTTAGGGATTGAATTTTCAAAAAATCCTTGCTTAGCGGATGCCTACGTCATAATAGCTATCTGCATGCCAAATTTCAGCCCGATCCGTCCAGTAGTTTGAGCTGTGCGTTGATAGATCAGTCAGTCAGTCAGTCAGTCACCTTTTCCTTTTATATAGGTATTTAGATTTAGTGGGTATGGATCATAATTTAATGACACCTCAATTTTTGATGATAGGTAGGTAAGTACCTAATGTTCGTAAAGTTTCTTCACCACTTGGGAAGAATTTTGTCCCTTCTTTTTCGGACGAGATGCAAGGATCAGTCCTTCGATTTGCCTTTCTCGACTTACCTCTGTAACTATTCTAAAGGATTACCTACTATTTTTATACATCCTCATCATCATCTTGTGAATGTCCACTGTTGGACATAGACCTTCCATAAAGAACGCCACCGCACCCAGACCTCAGGCTTCCTCATCCAGCCACTTCCCGGCAGCCTCTTTACATCGCCGGTCCAACGTGCTGGAGGGGGTCCCACACTACGCTTGCTTATACCTGCGCGGCTGCAATGGCCATGGCCTCTACGACAGACTTCGCCTGTCCCACTGCCTGCTTCAGCTTGCTAATGATTTGAGCTATGTCAGTGACCTTGTTTCTCCTGCGGATCTCTTCATTTTGGACCTTATCCTTCAGGGAAACTAACTGCAGTACGCGGCCAAAAGTGACGAACATCGATCTTTAGAAGGAGATAGCAGAATTGTAGAGCATTGTCTCGGTCGTTGAGGCCGTCAAAACGTCATATGGGTATGAGTGAAGACACAACGCTCTACTTACCTGAAATGACATTCTAAAGGCCGATGTTCATCACTTTCGGCCGCGTACTGTACATAACATAGCCCTCTCCAAAGCTCGCTGAGCGACTTTGATTTGTGGACGAAACCGTTTGTCAGTGTTCACGTTTTATACATACTCATAGTAAAATATGTGACCCGTATTATAGGATAGCGGGATGAAATAAAAAGTGACGAAGGTTCGCTCATTTGTTTAAGTCATCCGAAAGTTCAAGGCCGCGGGGGTCCAAATGTACCTATAGGGCCGTCTAGACGGTATCACACCTCCATCCCTTTTAGGGTCCAACGGAATTACATGTTTTGGATTCATAAGGAAGATATTTTATTTACCTACACTCTTTTGTTTCGTAAACATTTTTACGGGTACGCTGTTCTAGTAGTGTCTTTTCAAATAAATGAGGTCAAATTCCATATTATTTATTTATCAAATGATATACCAACTTTTTAGAGCGTACAATTTGGACCGGATTTAGAATTTGTGAGCGATATTTTAAAACAATAAAGTTTGTTCATAAAATAGGTCTTTTTACCCCAGGGTACAGTTACCTAATGAGCATTAATAAAGTAGGTATGTTAAACATTTCCTTGTAACTTTTAGTACTGATTAACTTTCATTTTTATAAGTTCAGTTATTTTCGCAGGCGAAAAGGAAGAGGAAATTTTTATTGCCTTTTTTAATTTGTTCCTTTCGGGGCAGGCGAAGATCAAAGACCATACAGCCAACTCAGTCGTAAATTGATTCCTCGAGAATTTGTTTAATTTACGAGCAAAGCATGTTCATTGGTTTCCTTACTTAATCTATGAAATAAACGCCTTCTTTTATTTATGGGACTGTGTATAACTTTTTCACAAGTTTAACTCGTGTGTGGTCAAATCTTGCAATTGAATTTTAGTTTCCGCAAGCTGTGGAACATAATAATTATTATGTAACTTTGCTTTAGTGACATTATGGTGATAGTGCCGCAAATTGCTATTGCGCTGGAACCATGTCTCATTAACATCGAAATGACGTCACTTTGACGTCAGCCGAAATAGAAATATACCATCAGCTTGAAACTTCAGTCTAGCGCTGACGTCACTAAAATGGCGGCCACGCGCATTAGCAATTTGCGAGTCTTAAACCGTGAAGGTAGTCTCGTGATGGAGCTGGGAGGTAGCCATAGCAATTCCTCAACTTCTCAACATACTTAACTCTGTCGGATGCGGCTCGCAGTCTCCTCCATCAAAGTTGCAGGGATGAGGAAGCTAATGGCTTCAGGCGGCGTAATACCTTGGCGTGTGTGGAAGTCCAGGTACAAGAAGAACCTATGTCCAGCGGTGGACGTCTATCGGTTGATGATGACGACGACCGACCAACTTAGAGGAGACTCAGGTTATTTATTTAAAATGAAAAATCGTTGAAGAGATTATTCTAAGAATTTCCCTCATTATTGTGACAAGTGAATTTTGGTAGCGCGTCGAGCATTATAGAGTTTTGTTCACGTTTAAATTCCAATGACCTTCAGCCTATCAGCCTACACGTGTTTGGGTCTGAATGGACAGCCTCCCGCCGCCTGCCACCCTCAAAGGTAGGGTTGCCATGTCGAATTAAAAGAATCCTTCGGAAAATTTTCGAATATTTCAATGCCGTTGGTCGTTGTATTATATTTTCAAAGGTTGCGTACCTTTGAAAATAAATTAGGGATATCTTTGATAAAAGAAAATGGAAAGTAGAGCTTTGATAGATCTACTAGCTGATAGTTCGTCTGCGTGGATTAAGGTTTTTAAAAATCCCGTGCGAACTCATTGATTTTCGGGGACAAAAGTAGTCTATGTCACTCTCCAGGTCTTTAACTATACCCGCGCCAAATATCACGTCAATCCGTTGCGACGTGTTAACAAACCAACAACAGACACATTTTCGCTTTTATAATATGGGTAGTGATTGCTTGATGATACCCGCGACTTCGTCCGTGTGGATTTAGGTTTTAAAAATTCCGTGGGAACTCTGATTTTCCGAGATAAAAAGCAACCTATATATCCGTTGCCGGGATGCAAGATACGTCTGTACCTTTTTCCAAAACTGGGCGACGGACATGTGCTAATTTTATCTCAAAAATTAAGAGTTTCCAGGGGTTTTTAAAAACCTAAATCAGTGCGGACTAAGCGGCGGATATTAAAACGTGATAAACAACCTCTCCTACTGCCAAGGGTCACCGGTAGAGATAGACCACTGATCTCTAAATCTCTTATAGGGATAAGTGCTTCCCTGTACACTTCTTTTCTTTTTCTTTTCATTGTTGCAAATATTTGTTACGATACCTACTGATGGACTGACGTAAAATCGTGCAGTGAGAAGCTTGGATATCTCTATTGTGAATCCTCAATAAAACGTAAGATATGGAAAGCCTACTAAAGGTTGGTTCTAAACATTTCAATTTGGGTCCAATAAGGACCTAGAGAACGCCTAAAAGGGATCTCAATCATTGACTCTGATCTGTTCCTGGATTTACGATGCGCTATAAATCCGGAGGCTCAATGAATTTGGTTACGAACGTTTTTTGACGAAATGCTGCAAGTAGGTGATATTGTTTTTAATCGGCTTTATTTTTAACTAGCTGATGCCCGCGACTTCGTTCGCGTGGAATCAGGTTTTTAAAAAACCCGTGGAAACTCTTTGATTTACCTTCTGTATTTTATTTTGTATTTTCTATCAACATTAATTATTAAAAACAATTCTATTAAATAAACTTAAATCTAAATTAAAAGTACCTAGGTACTTAAAAAACTTACAAACTTACTTAACATAATAATGTATGTATCTATTATCAATATAATATATTAAAGGAAAAGCTGACTGACTGAATGACTGACTGTCTGACTGATTGATCCATCAACGCACAGCTCAAACTACTGCAGGATCAGGTTGAAATTTGTGTAGTAAACGCGGACGAAGTCGCGGAAATAAGCTAGTGTAGGTATAAGAAGATAAATAGGTATACATACCTAGGACAATTCTTTTGGCCGAATATTTTTCTTTACCGTCTTCTTTGTCAATTAGATTGAAAGAAAACTATTTTATTTGTAAATAGACTAGTAGTTTTCCGAATTCAGAAATAAAAATAAACCTAAGTATTTTATGACGAGCCTGCCTACATAGATAAAAATAAAGGTACGGACACACCTGCGCGTCACGAACGCGGCATGCGGGACGCGATGCGGGAGCGTCCATGACGCAAATCTATAGTTGCCGGTGTATTGGTTGCATCGCGGAGGACAAAATTTGGCAATTACGTTACGGAAGTGGCGCGCGAGTAGCATTCTAATTGCTAACGCATGCCGGTTATAAGCTAGTACGCGACAGGTCGAGATGGCAATCGGGGAGGGAACGCCACGCACACCCGCACAGCCGCCGCGCTAGCCCGCGCTTTAGACGAGCGCGGGTGACGTGCAGGTGTGCGGGGCGTCCGCCTTCTAATCCCCCTATTGCCATCTCAGCCTGTCGCGGACTATATAGTTATACCTATTGGTTAACATAATAATTTAAAAAGCTTGTGTCTATAAATAAATAAATAAATCATTTTTTTATTGAATCAAACTTTTACAAGTATTTTTGAATCGTCAGATGCATCTACCACTGGAATGGTAGATGCATCTGACGGAATGCCTTTCCTACCGAGAAGAACCAGGAAGAAACTCGGCGGTTGCTCTTTTCAAAATCATTATTGTTCAAATAAAAATTGAACAATAATGATTGAACTTTGTCATTTTCATTCGTTTAATGTTGATCTTTATCTAAACGTATACCACCAAAATAATAAAGAAATAAACCTATAAAGTAGCAGTTAGGCTGAAACGAATTTTCTGAAGACTACGCCTCGTATGCGGGGCGGAATAACTTATGGCTGAAAGAGCGGCGAAAATCGAGGCCGAGCTCCAGTCTACAAAGGAAACTGGCACGCGGCACGCACCAAAACGCACGCAGGTCCGACAATATTCCCAGCCGGACTGAAATGAGGCCTCCAGGGCCGGCTTCTCGTTGAATACGAATTTGTATCGCACGAATTCCACGGACACGTACGATTTGCTTCCTTGTTTCTAATTCGAACTGCTAGGTTCCATCTTCAAGTCAAGTCTTAGAGTGTATACTATAGGCATTTGACGACCTCCCTGGCGCAGTGGTAACCGCTGTGGTCTAATAAGTGGGAGGTCCCGGGTTCGATTCCTGGCAGGGGTTTGGAATTTTATAATTTCTAAATTTCTGGTCTGGTCTGGTGGGAGGCTTCGGCCGTGGCTAGTTACTACCCTACTGACAAAAGCCGTGCCGCCAAGCGATTTAGCCTTCCGGTAGGATGCCGTGTAGAAACCAAAGGGGCCTGGGTTTATTAAAAACTGCCATACCCCTTCCAGGTTAGCCCGCTTCAGATCTTAGACTGCGTCGTCAGTACCAGGTCGTCTGAATAATAATAAAAAGGACTTCTTAGGCTGCATTATCACTTGCAGATCTGATTGCAGCCAAACACTTATTAATGACTACGAATAAACCGATCAAACCGATTATGTACCTACTTAGAGACCGTCAACTTAATAAACACTCGTAGTTAGAAGATTATTATTAATGTTAAAGCAAGCGGTAATTGTACGTGTTACAACGTCATAAGTAACAATATCGCTAGACAAAGTTTGTGCTGAAAGGCCTGGCTGTAACGCTTACTTACCATTGTATAGGTTTCATTGTCGCCTAGATATAGGTTTTGTCTGCACGCGATCGAGGGCGTACAGGCATCTAACTTCTTTGAGACCTCTTTGTGTGATGATCAATAGAGCTTTCGGTAAAAAATTGATAGAAATCTGTCAAGTCATTTTCAGTACATGGTATGAAAGACAAAATTTTCTATACTTGATTTATCTATTGAAGACCCCACAAGACCCTAATGCTTTTCAGTGTTTAATTCTGAATACTAGGGCAGAAGTTTACTAGTTACTACTAGAACTAATTGCCGTAAGGACAGTTTCAATTTGTAAAGTATTTCATAATAAGGGGAGCGATACGGAGGATGATGCAAGCATAATTTTATTTAATTTAATTAATAGTCAGTGATTATAATTGAAGTAGGTACATCTCTACATAGTCTAAATATATAAAAGGAAAAGGAAAAGGACTGACTGACTGTTGACTGACTGATCTATCAACGCACAGCTCTAAACTACTGGACGGATCAGGCTGAAATTTGGCATGCAGATTGCTATTATAGGCATCCGCTAAGAGATTTTTGAAAATTCAACCTCTAAGGGGGTGAAATAGGGGTTTGTAATTTGTGTAGTCCATGCGGATGAAGTCGCGAGCGTATGCTAGTGTAAAATAAAGCCGCTTCCCGACGGACGGATGGACGGACGGACAGACAGACAAACAGACAACAAAGTGATCCGATGTTCCTTTTTCCTTTTGAGGTACAGAACCCTTATAAAATAGTAATAGGGCCCCGTTGGCACCCTGCGGGTATGGAATTCTAAAAAGCGATATTTTTTTTACCAATTTACAATAAAAGTTATGCAATCGATTCAATATATTTACCACGCGATTAGGCCAGAGACCTATGAAAGGTCTATGTACTAGGCAAGCATACCAAGATTGGAGCTCAATAATAGCCTGCTCGTCATTGGTACAAAAAAATATCAATTCAATTCAGTCACGCTGGCTTCGAATGCACTGCATAACAGCCTTGAAATTATTAATGTTTTTAAGATGTTCGTTTAGTAAGCGGTTGAAGCGCTTTATTGTCAAAACATTTCAGTAATCATTTGAAGAGATATGGTTATGAGCGAATTTTCCTGCTTTAGATTTGTTCGAAATCAGAGCTAGTGCGATGAGTTGAGGTGCGTTTTAAAATCCACCAATTTGAATTTTAATCTATCAAAATCCGGCGCGTATTTATGCGCGCGTAGAATTTGGGGAAAAAGAAACGTTAACGAAATTTTCCGCGCTAGCTCTTATAGATTAGGCACTAGATGATGCCCGCGAATTCATCTGCGTGGATTTAGATTTCTTAAAATTTTCGCGGGAACCCTTGCGTTCATCTCCGGGATGTAGTTGTATATACCTCAATAGCTCAACGGTTAGAGGAGCGGACTGAAATCTGGAAGGTCGCCGGTTCAAACCGTTTTACCATATTGTCAGAAGCTAGTACGTACGGGGAAAGGGGAGGGATTATAAGTCATGACTCATGATAAACGTGGCTAATATTCTTTATAAAATACATAATAATTAATATTTTAATACTTACCTACGTAGGTACTTATTTTCAATTATTATCAAAATGCCTAAAAATACTTCTTCGTGAAAATGAATAATTAAATATTTGTACAGTTCATTCACCTATGACGTAGGAATAAAGTACATTAGATTATAGATCTAGTGGGTATCTACTTCCTTTAGATCGTCAAACGCAAAATGTTCATCTTCTATTGATAAATAAGTGGGTGATACTTCTGTTTTATGGATGATGCTCGCGACTTCGTCTCTTTGATTTTCCGGGATAAAAAGTAGCCTATGTCCTTCCCCGGGATGCCAACTATCGCTGTACCAAATTTCGTCAAAATCGATTGAACGGATGGGCCGTGAAAGGCTAGCAGACAGACAGACAGACAGACACATTTTCGCATTTATAATATTAGTATGGAAGTATGGATTAGTAAGAAAGAAAGAAAGAAAGGAAAAGTATTAAGTATGTACGGGGGTCGTTTTGGAGAACGGCCAGTATAAAAGTGAATTTGTCGTTGTATAACACCCGAAAATCCGCTGGAAACGCTGAACTGGGTTAGAGAGAACATTAACGCGGAAAACGCGTCGCCAAAAATGTTGGCAAGCGCAAACTGATAGCGTGCAAGTAGACGGGGGTAATGCCCTCCCCATTCCATTGCAAGGCCACCCAGGGCCGCACTTGTAGCCATGACGATCGTGTAGGCGCGTTGCGAAGAGACGCCGGCCCCCCTCCGCCGCCCGTCCTCGCTCCGCTCATTTCAAGCTCTTCTCAATCCCTCAATGGTGCTCAGATCTTTACCTACGGACAGGTATCAATTTTAGATACCGTAAAATCTAAAGGTTACAGTAAAATTCGAGAAAAATTGGGAGATAAAATAACTAGCTGATGCTCGCGACATCGTTCGCGTGGATTTAGTTTTCCGGTATAAAAAGTAGCCTTTGACAATATCCATGTCTTTAACTACATAATAGGTATAACAAAAAAAAATCACGTCGATCCGTTGCTGCGTTGTGACGTGATTGAAGGACAAACCAACAAACAAATACCCTTTCGCATAATTTATAACATCGGTAGTAATGTTATTTATTTCTTCTGCTGTAATATTTTTAGTTAAAATATATTAAAATTTAGCTAAGTAGTTAGTTCAGCCTGGCATACGTTACATTGCATGCAACTCGCCACTCGCGATATCTTAGAAACCTTCACGCAAGCGCTGACAACAAATCATACAAATTTTCAGCTCAATCGAATGCATAGGTACCTATAACAAACAGACAGACAAACATACATTATTTTTTATGTACTTATAAGATTATTTAATCTATGTTTTGTTACAAAACAACAAATCACAACTGGACTGAAGAGCCTTAGGCTAAAAGTTGGACAGTATTTACATTGTTTCCCGTCGAAGGAATAAAAACATGGACAGGCTAAAGACCTTGGCTTTTTCTGAGAACGAAATTTAGAAGACCTTAGTGGGCTTCTGGGAATTTTGATTCGAGATTTCCGTATGAATCAGAACTGCCAGCCTTTTTTCGAATCGAAGGCGATCGTAAATTTTATCTACGGGAATAGTTTGAAACTAGTTTAGTAAGTGGTAAAAAAGTTATATGAAAAATGTTAAGTAATATGTTTTTAATTTATATATTTTTAATCGGTTTCTTGAAATAGCGGTAGGTAAATATGTATTTTATTTTTGAACTAGCTGCCCTGGCGAACTTCGTTCCGCTAAGCAGTCGATTCAAATTTTTTTAATTTTTCTCTCCGAAAGAACCATCCTCGTACTTCAAGGAATATTATAAAAAAAGAAGTAGCGAAATCGGTTCAGCTGTTCTCGAGATTTGCGATGAGCAACACATTTAGTGTTTCATTTTTATATTACAGAGAAGAGATGAAATAAGTAGGTAATAATTATGAAAAGAATTTGTAAGCTTACTACAAAATTTTATTTATCATTGCCGGCCTGCTACTGAGAACGGGTCTCCTCTCAAAATGATAAGGGTTCAAACCATATTACCGAGTGTGAATTGGCAAACGAAATTTTATGATTGTCTAACACATTATTATATTTTACATAACTTGATTAGTTAATCATTTAAAAAAAAAAACCGGCACAAGTACGGCCCTGATCAGGAAATGCCTAGACTAGTCTAGTCGATTTAATTCTCAGATTGTCGATTGTACTAAGTATCAGGTAACCTTCTAGCATTTTGGCAACAAATTGCGATATCGACAAATACATTTTTCTATTAAAATTATAGGTACTTACAACTAAGTAAGTATGCAACATTGTGCTTGACAGTAACAACTTGGATTAGGTAAACCTAACATTTTTTGTAAAATAGGAGTACGCGACAGGTCGAGGTGGCAATAGGGGTGGGGACGTCCCGCACACATGCACAGCCCCCGCGCTAACCCGGTGCAGTATAGCGCGGGTGACGTGCGGGTATGTGGGGTGTCCCCCCGCCTCATACCCGGATTTTATTATTATTATTTATTTAATTGCTTACGGAGAATGTTTACCTACAAGGTTTATCACGATTTTATGTACTTCTTAATTTATTGTTAATTCCATGATCGCCAGAAATAAATTAATTTAAATAATTAAATAAAAATCACCGCGGTTTAAACACTTAATGAGGAAAAGGGATTCTCCCAATTGCGAAGTATGTGGTAAGGTAGAAGATGTCTCGCACTTACTATTGGCATGTGTTCGTAATCATAATTTGAGAGAAGCACTAACGTGTGAACTAAATTTAAATTTTATGAGTATTGGTATTTTTAACTGTATTTTGAACAAACCTTCGAGCATTTCGGCAATGAAAGTGTATAAATTTGTTAGTGATTCTCTCAAATTGATATAGTTTTAGGTTTAATTATGTAGTTTGATTTTAATTTAGTTTGTAACGATGGGGCTGGCATATAGATTATCTGTAAAAGCCCCTTACAAAATAACAGATTAAAAAAAAAAAAAAATATCACCGCAGAATAGTAACCGCCTATTATAAATAAAAGATAAAATTCTAAGCGAACATAGACTGTCACTTTTAACCTTAAGTTTTTATTTATTACCAAAAATTAGTTATAGTAAAAAGGAAAAGCGCTAAGTGACAGGGAAGCACTTAGATCTCTACCAGTGACACTTGGAAGTGTACTCCTTAGAACTTACTCTTCTCATTGCAAGTCCGCCCCTGTCCGGGAAGTACACTAGTTCTACTCAGTCTCTGCTACGCCAAGTCGCAGTTTGCTGTTTGCGATCACCGGGCCTCTAAACTCCGACCCCCCTTCCCCCATTGCCCCCCTGCGCCCACCCACCAACTACTCAATCCGCTCCGATAATAATTTATATATTCGACAAGCATTTCGGTAGGTACGATGATAAACTGTTGGATACTTGATATTGATATGTATTGAAGAGAGTATAGACCACAGAACTCAAATAAGGTATTTAATAGAAATAGTCATTAGTATCTGCAGTTGTCTTTAATATGCCCGAATTTGAGCAACTCACATTGTTTAGCTACTGCTTGTGTAACTACACTTCTCATTGCAAGTCCGCCCCTGTCCGGGAAGTACACTAGCTCTAGTCGGTCTCTGCTACGCCAAGTCGCAGTTTGCTATTTGCGATCACCGGGCCTCCGAACTCCGACCCCCCTTCCCGCTTTGCCCCCCCTGCGCCCACCTACCAACTACTCAATCCGCTCCGATAATTCATATATTCGACAATCATTTCAGTTGGTACGATGATAAACTGTTGGATGCTTGATATTGATACGTATTAAAGATATACCCTCTTCAACCACAGAATTCTAAATAAGATATCTAAATAGAAATGGTATCTTAGGTGCAGGTGTCTGTCTCTACAAGACCGAGCATCGCCGATTTTGAGCAACTCATACCTATACAAAAATGCACAAAAATAATTCGAAAGCATCATATTATCTATACAATTCAAAGAAACGTAAATTATACTATAACGATAAGCAAATAACTTTTACAATAAGGTGCAATGATGGGTCACTGCCCACCGGGCGGCGATAATCTCGAGCTTCTTTATTACTTCTATCTATACTTGTTCTGATTTCTGTGGTATGGACCTGTTATCGAACCAACAATGCAACCAAGAGATGCGATGTTACCCATTTTTTTTAAATTGTTTTTATGAAAAAAAATCTTTTCTTAAGTTACTTATCCTAATATTAGAAATAGTAAAACGATAAATGGCGCTAATTCTGTTGTACTCTAACCTAAACCTAAACTAAATTTTAGATTCTTTAATTTTAGGATTTCTATTTCTAAACTGCATTCGCTTTTTTGCTTCAACTAAATTTAAACATCCTAAATGGCCGTCTAAAATGACGTTTGAATTGAATAGTAAGTGTTGCTATTTAAGATAACAAGAACTGCACTAAATTTGTGTTTGATTTTCCCCTTTAATCTTAAAACTATTTTTTGCGAAAAATATCGAACGATGTTACTTGAAATACAAAAATAATAACTTTACTTGATTTATTTAGGTCGAATCACAATAAAAGTGTCGAAAATTGAAGTTTTGTTCATTTTATCGTGTGAAGTAGGCTTAAGTCTTTGATCAAAAGTGCTAGAACCCAGAGCCGTAAAACTAGTTAAAAAAACAGATCTATTATTTTTGTTGCAAATATAATTTCTAACCTAATTTCTTTATGTTTTGTGGTTAAAGAATCTTAGTTTTTGTTACAAAACTTTGTGAAAATAGTGGTTATGTGCATAAAATAGATAAAAGCAAAGAATTTTGCTTGGAATCTTACCTACCTACCTTACCTTGAAATCACCGAGGTACCTAATTGTCAAACTCTTGCTAGGAAATCAATGCAAACAGATGAAAAGCAATCATCCTAAATAACTGACTGCCACAGAGTACATTGAATATACAGGTAAAGGAATATACAGCGAGGAAGTTCTGAAACTTGGCGGTATACTTACAAATCTGGCGTGCAAGGACGTGGAACGAGGTATCCATGAATTCTGCTATGAATTCAACAAACTAAGGCGGTAATGTGATTTAAGGCATGAAAGTACCTACAAGATCAAGATTGAATGTATATACCTACGTGTATAATAATAATAATAACAGGTAACAGCTGGTATCATCATAATGATCAACTCATTGCCAGCTCACCTCTCAAAATGTAGTTTGGCCATAGTCCACCACTCTGTCCAAGTGCAGATTGACAGACTTCACACACCTTTGAGAACACTATGGAGAACTCTCAGGCATGTAGGTTTCCTCACAATGTTTTCCTTCACGGTTAAAGAAAGTGATACTTAATTGCTTATTAAACAGCTAGTACATATTATAATATAGCAAAAACTGGAAGTGTAGCATACCTATATAAAAATAATAATTACAGGCAACAGTTAGTATCATCACACGATCAACTCATTGCCGGCTGACTACTGAGCAGGGGACTCCTCTCAAAACGGGAAGAGTTTGGCCATTGTCCACCACTCTGGCCGAGTGCACATTGACAGATTTCACACACCTTTGAGAACACTATGGAGAACTCTCAGGCATTTAGGTTTCCTCACAATGGTTTGGTTCACCGTTAAAGAAAGTGATGCTTAATTGCATAGTAAACAGCTAGTATGCATAGCAAAAAATTGAAGTGTAGGATACATTAGGTACACCTTTCAACACATCATCATAACAAACTTTCAACGTTGATAATTTTTATTTCAGCCCATTTCATGAAACCAAGTATATGGAGTCTGCGAGTTAAAAAGATGTTCCGTCACTCATCTACCAAAAATGAACAGTTGTTTCCTAAACTTAATTTTTATTTAAATGTTATTGAAATAAATATTAATTATGTACAGTACAGAATGAAACATATGTATATATTTTATTATTTTATTTAATAAAAGTAATTGTTAATTAAGTATCTGATTGAAGTTTTCTTGCTTTTGTTAGGAAATTCTTGCCTTCATCATACTGAGCAGCTGTAGTATGACTTAGTTGTACTAGTACTACCTGAAAAATGAAATTTATAATCTATAGGTATAAATAGTTCAAAATTAGTTTTCAGTCCCTATTTATATCAATTTCAATGCAGTCTTCACCATAACAATTATAAAATCATTTTTTGAGGTTTGCATATTCTTTGGCTAAAATCTATAGAGTACTTACTACTACTATCTATACTTTGAATTAGCTCAGACTAGACATAGTTAAAACATAATACTTTAAGCACAGATATGTATAGAGAGCATACTTTGACTTTGCTCTGACGTAAGTTTCAGTTAAAACGAGACAGATTTATGCCAATGATATAACTCTGTCTCTTTTATCAGTATCTTAAGTCTATGCAAAGTCAGAGATCTATAGATTTCAAACGAAATAAAGGTTGAGTCTATAGATTTCTGTATTAATTTGTAGAATTATAGGAATGTGTAGAAAACTTTAGTCCGTTTTCAATAAAATAGATCTAGAAAAGATAAAAGAAATCAAATTATTTTTTGACGTTATTTCTCTTCTAACTATGGGTTCCATACCTCAAAAGGAACCATTATAGGATCACTTTAGGTACTAGAAGTACCCTATATACTTCTTGTGACCTAAAGGCAGGTAGCTAGGTCAGTACATCATCATCATCATCATCATTATCAATCCATCGCCGGGTCACTACTACTGAGCACGGGTCACCTCTCCGAATAAGGTGTTTTGGCCATAATCTACCACACTGACCAAGTGCGGATTGGCAGACTTCACACATTTTTGAGGATGTTATGGAGAAGTCCTAGCTATTCTCTCTCTCTTCTGTACATATTATGTAAATGTAAAAATATAAACTGACTGACTGACATCAGCATATAAGCTGCTGACTCCTGAGTCTAGTAATTTATTAAGCTGCTGAGTTTAAAAACTTGAGAATTTGCATGTAAGGAACGTTTACTTTAAGTACCTATATAGACCACTACGACATAATTTTCAGATACTTACATAGGTACTTATTCCACCCGAACAAAGCTGGGGCAGGTACAACTCAGGCAGGTCAGCTAGTTAACCTGAAATGTGATACCCATATGGGTATGGGTATACCTATATAGGTATACCCATATGGGTATGGGTATACCTATATAGGTAAACTCAACAAGATCCTATCATGATATGTTTAGGAATTACAAGATGTATCTACTAGGTACTTCTCAACTAAAACTTATCAGATGATTAAAGTGAACCCAGGCTATGTCAGTTAGTTGTAGTTATCTATACTGTACTGTAGCTAGTATAAGTACCTACTTATGCATGTAATAGGTAGTCTTTCAAGCAGGTATCTACTGAGTTGAAAATAAAGAAGTAACTGGGTACTACTCAAGTACTTAGTTCAATACTAGGGGTATGTAAGTATAAGACATAACTAAATGTAAAATCTGTTAATTTAGCCTATAAATAAACCTTTAGGTGAACTCATTAAGATTTTAGAACTTAAACTTTATTATAAGTACCTACTCTACCACCACACTTATTCTGCTTTATTTTTGATATGTTTAGCAATAAGTAGTAGGTAGTAGGAATTAATCTCATTGATAATGATAACAAGGCATCAAGTTTTACCTTGGCATACCTAATTGGCAAAGATTTATGTTCACACTAATATTTAGGTAGCTACCTATGCAAGTTTTTGTCTCTGGGTATGTTCCTTTATGCATCTAACCTAGTTGGGCACAGAGATTTTTCACAAGGACACATACTAGTGAAGGATATACTTATAGGCTACTTTTATTAGGTAGGTAGGTAAGCTAAGTACCTACAGAAAAGTATCCTAGTCCCACAGGATTTTCGAACAGCTGCCACTTGCTAGTTAAGAAATAAGGAGACTTAAGGATCTTAGGTTTGCCTTGCTGAAGCCGCCAGGATGTCTGTGGAGGTGTCTGATACTCTTAGACAACAAAGTGGATAACCAACCTAATTATTTTTTGTGAATTAACGACGAGCCAGAGAAACCACGTATATTTCCATTTTATAAAGTTTAAATTAAATTAAAACACTTAAAAGATACTTTTTTTATCTTAAATATAACAATTCTAAACTCAAATAAAAATATTTCTTTCAAAACACGTCCATTTTGCCATTTAAGCAGACTCTTTAAATTTAGTGGGCACCTCGCGAGGTCCACTCTAATTTTAGAAAATTTTAGGTTGACGTTTCTTAATTTAGGCATTTAGTTCGTGCAACAGAATAACTTTTGCTCTTTAAAATCTAAATTGAATAGTTTAGTGCTGTCAAATTCAATTTTAGGTTAGACCTGTCATTTAAGTGGGTTTTCAGAATAACACACCTTTCTAAGTCTAATATTAGACATTTTAAAATTAGAAAACCGCCTAGAGAATCGGCCCCAATGTTTCTCTGTCTATAATTATTTAAATTAGGCAGGTAGGTATATCAAACTTGGAAAAATACTAAAATACTACAATGATAACATACATCGATACGATATCTTCGTAAAAGTGTTCAACCATAGTACAAAAACTACGTACTGCACTAAAGATTTGATCACGGGGAGAAGCTGATGGCAAAAACTAGTGTTTGTATAAACATTCACAATAACCTTCATGGTACCTTTCGGTAGATATTTTGATACCTAGGTTACCTAGATTCACCTTGTGCCTAGACTCTAGAGGCACATAAATATGTAATTATAGTAATTACTAGGCATACAGAATAATTTCCACGGGGATTAACGATTAATTACCATAAAAATGATCAGTGAATCCAATATTAGTATTAGTACCTACCTAGAAAAGTTTTTTGCACATCACTAAATATTCAGCATGGCCGTTAAAATGTCATTAAACTCTACGCGCCCAAGTTTTCCCGTGTGTTTTATTTGCAGGTGTATTCGATTTCTTAATAAAATTTAATGGCTATGATATAAATAAAACGATGATTTAAAATTATTTATCATTATTTATTCATTCGATGCTTGGTTGATCCTACTATAATATATACCTGATATTATTTCTTGTATTTGAATGGAACAATTTCTATATTGCAAGCAAGAGTCAAAGATTTTGGATTACCTACCTATATTTTTTTATGCTTAATAGCAAGCTTGATTTTCAATAACAATCTGAAAGAAATTTACAATCTTTATCTAATAAAATTATTATGCATTAACTTATTTAAACGACTAACTTATTGTAAATTTTTTATTATTGTCTAGTAGTAAAACTTGCCCAAACTGTAGCCATTAGTCAATTTGTTTTGATAATTTTATACCGGGTGTAACCAGAATGCTAGCAAAAACTTAGCGTTATTGTTATACTACCTACACAATCCAATACCAATAACCATTTGCCTCATTTTGTAGTTAGTGGTTTAGTATTTTTCAAACCCTCAATGTATAGCGTGCAAAACTCGGGTCAATGCCCCACCCATGACGCGGCATTGAGTCCGAGTGGCCTACTTGTGCAACGTCAGTCAGATGTTTTATTTGCAATATATCGTGAAATTTTACAAGATTATAGGATTTTTTTAATTTTTTTTCACGTTTTATTTGTGGTATCATATCAGTGATCATAATATATCTACTATCCCTGTCTTTGATTTTGCTAGCGTTCTGGTTATGGTCTGGTGGTGGTCCTTCGAGTATCAGCTATCTAAATATTTCAAACTAACTAAACTACAGATAGTTTACTTAGCATTTTAAACTAAAAATGACTAAACTAAGTATGAAAATTAAGTAGATATTAAATAAGCCAACGTAGACGACAGACAATCGTCAGTCGCGCCAATTACATCACATTTAGGAACAGGAGACCCATTTCTGATATGAGCTAGCACGCGGCAATGTATGCTTTAATAAAATTAATAAAGTTACATAAAAGTAGGTTCCAAACCATATTCCGTGCGACGAAAACAAATTTACCCGCGCAGCTCTCACCTTGTGGCTAATGTCGCTTGAATTCAAAGTGCCGAGTCAATTACAAAGCTACTCGTAACACCACAGCAGTAGGAGCATACGTGAAAATGTTAGATTCACGTGTTCTCCACGTACGAACGCAGACATGAGTTTTTACATGTTTAAAATTTAATTTTTTTTTCATTGCGTGATAGGATTACGCTTGAAAATAATCATGTTTAAAAAAGCAAAGATTAGGTCTAGGTTGGAGCGCGCTTGCCTAGAAGATGCCTATTCACTGACTGACTGACTGACTGACTGACTGATCTATCACAGCTCAAACTGAGAAAGGATTTTTGAAAATCCCATCCCTAAAGGGGTGAAATAGGAGTTTGAAATTTGTATGGTCCTACGCCGTCCGTCACGACGAAGTCGCGAGCATAAGCTAGTTTTAAATAATTTTAAATACATATCAAAAATTGTGGACTGGCAGGAATCAAACGCGTCTCCTGGGATCGGGCCCGATGCTCTGACCACTAAGTTACGGCTCGCTTGCTGCCAGTGACGAAAGTGATATGTAGGTTCACTCAGTACTGAAGCGACTGTTTATGCCATCTAGTAGCGAGATTTTTATAGTTTTATTGATTGCCTTGCCATTATGTCTGAAGTCTGCGGTGATCTACACTGCAGACTCGTGTTCGTATTTGGCCCTGAGCAACTCGGCAAAGGGCTCGTTGGCATGGTAACGCTTTAGTCTCTGATAGGTCTGAAATTAACAAGCCTTATTGATTATAGGGATCAAAATATTCGAAACTGCCACCTTTATTGTTATTCTAATATTATACTCGTAGCCATCTCGTAGCTTTGTTAGAAATTCTGTTGGAAAATATTAACTTGGAATTTGCTAACTGAAGATAGATTTCTTTTAGCGATCGTTATAATATTATATTGTACTAGCTTATGCCCGCGACTTCGCCCGCGTGGACTACACAAATTTTAAACCCCTATTTTATACTTAGTTAATATTAGACAAGATAGATAAGTGTGAATTACAAACTTTCGCGATTCTAACTTCAAAACTGACAGACTTTCATACAAACTTCAAACCAATATTTTACCCCTTTAGGGGTTGAATTTTGAAAAATCCTTTCTTAGCGGATGCCTACGTCACAATAGCTATCTGCATGCCGAATTTCAGCGCGATCCGTCCAGTAGTTTGAGCAGTGCGTTGATAGATCAGCCAGTCAGCTTTTTCTTTTTTATATATATAGAAGAGATAACAGAAATTGATTTAGTATAATATCTGTTTGCTATTGTATTTAAAATAATATTTTTGCTAAGTGTCTAACTTGACTAGCACAAGCCACAAGAAGGTTGGTATTTTTCAAAAAACTAATTTTTATTTAAAACTTGACATTTGCAACAGTATCCGGCAGGAAATAAAATGCTCATCGAAAATTAGAAAAAGATAACGGTTTCGTAGAGCGTTGTCTCTGTCGTTGAGAGTTTGAGACCGCAGAATCGTCACACAGGTACTTATAAGCGACAGAGCTCTACTCTACGAAGCAGGAATCTCTTTGTAAAATTCGATGTTTAATATTTTCTGCCGGTACTGTACTTATTTTAGATTTTATTTATTTTTACTGATATTTTTTGCTTTTAAACGCGACTTTGTCTGCGTAGCTTTATGTACCTATGTACATAAATTTATAGCACTCAAAAATTTACTGTAGGTAAAGGTATATATCAGAGAAAGAATTTTTAAAATCGGCTGAGTACCTACCCAGGCAAGTAGTTTCTGAGAATACCTCCTATTTCCAAATTCCAAACTTACAGTTTGTAGGTACTTTTTAGGGTTCCGTTCCGTAAAACGGAACCTTTATAGGATCACTTTGTTGTCTGTCTGTCAAGAAACCTACAGGGTACTTCCCGTTGACCTAGAATCATGAAATTTGGCAGGTAGGTAGGTCTTATAGCTGACATTTGGGGAAAACTCTGAAAACCGTGAATTTGTGGTTACATCACACACAAAAAATTAAATTGTGGTCATAAACTAATAATTAATATTTTCAATTTTCGAAGTAAGATAACTATACCAAGTGGGGTATCATAATATGAAAGGTCTTCACCTGAACATTCTGAAACAGAATTTTTTTTTATGCATCATAGTTTTAGAATTATCGTGCAAAATGTCGAAAAAATACGACTGTATTACGGAACCCTGGTTGCGCGATCCTGACTCGCACTTGGCCGGTTTTTTTATAAAATTAGTGTAGGCGATGATAGGTTAAAAATAATATAATATTCAAAGTCAATTCAAATAATATTCCCTATAGGTAGGTAGTAGGTACCGAGCGTGAGTCCGTCATTTCCTTATTTTCTTGTTTATTATGATAATAAGGTATTACAGGCTGATAGCGGCCGACCTTTGGAAGCCATGACCATCAAACGTATCAAGTTTGTTACGTAACCACATCTCTGACATTGACGGGTAAGGGCGTGCGCACACGATTAACTAATCGGGCAAACTTAATATTTAATCCAGTACAGTATACCTACTAGATGATGCCCGCGACTTCGTCCGCGTGGATTTAGGTTTTTAAAAATTCCATGGGAACTCTTTAATTTTCCGGGATAAAAAGTAGCTTATGTCCTTCCCCGGGTTGTAAGCTAACTCTGTACCAAATTTCATCGAAATCGGTTAAACTGCTGGGCCGTGAAAAGTTAGCAGACAGATAGACTGACAAGACA
This sequence comes from Maniola hyperantus, assembly GCF_902806685.2. NCBI lineage: Eukaryota > Metazoa > Arthropoda > Insecta > Lepidoptera > Nymphalidae > Maniola > Maniola hyperantus. Next base: position 15,567,960 of record NC_048536.1, on the reverse strand, counting down.
GACACACTTTCGCATTTATAATATTATAGTATGGATTATCATTATATTACAGTACGCGGTTGAAAGTAATGTATATCGACTTTTAGAATGACACTTGGGCTTTGTAGAGCGTTGTCTCTGTCACTCATACCTATATGACGTTTTGTTGGTCTCAACGACAAAGACGGTGCTCTACAAATCTGCTATCTCCTTCTAAAGGTCGATGTATATTACTTTCGGCCGCGTAATGTACAAAATTTAAGGGTTGATTTACACAAACATCGAATTGAAGCAAATTTCAACCGAGAAATAAAATTCACGCGATTTTCCGCGAAATTGCGCGAATTTCCGCGAATTTTTCATCTGGGCAAGAAGTTTGTGTTTTACGTGGTGGAGATAGACGTCAAATTTCTATGTAATATTTGAAAAATTTGCTTTGATTTGCTGCTAGCACAAATCGACCCCTAGGGTTTAAGAGAACTAGAAATCATGATTTTTGGATCATCATCATGATCAATATCAAAATATGATAGACGGCCACTGCAGCTGTAGATATGTATAAAAAAAATGATCTATCAAAACGAGTTTTTTTCTTTCTTTCTTTTTCTTTTCTTTCTTTAAAAATCCACTCCTAAGGGGGTGAAATGGGGGTTGGAAGATTGTATGTAAATCATATAGGTACCTCTACCTACCTAAAAAGGTGTAGGTACCTATGAAGTTTGACCATAGTGCTATTCTGGGTTCCGTACCGTAAGCTGAGATTGAGTGAGTAAGTTAATGAGGACTTTTGCAGCGGGAAGATTTCTAATCTCATGAGAAACAAGAAAATTTTCGCAGACCAAGTCGCGGGTAACTGCTAGTGCTTTTATATATAGGGATGCAGAGGCGTCTCTATCCCTTGTGGCGCCCGTGTGCAACCAGTACCCTGGCGCCCTCTAGTCTAGTAGGAGCAGGGTCAAAATGGAATACTAACAGTTATATTTTCAAACGGAAATTCGGATGCAAATGGTGCAATTTTAAATGATGACGGCGTCGGCCATAACACGAGCGCAGGGTCTTTGAGAGCGCCGGCATCGACGCATCTTTGGAGTAGAGGTGTCAAATACAGGTTCATGTGTGTATCACAATATTATCACGTGTTACAGACAAATATTTAATAATTATTAACGTTACATTATTTTGTTACAAAAAAAAATTGCTTGAACCGTGAGGCGCAAGCAGAAATATGGGTGCAAGCGATTTTCGACCTTATTGACATACGTCAGAAAACAGCATTTTAGCAATCTATGAATTATACTGAGCAAGAATATGACAAAAAACAACTTTCTCATAACCGTCAATAAGGTCGAGATTTGCTTGCACCGATTTTACCATGAGGCGCAAGCAGATTAATGGGTGCAAGCGATTTCCGACCTTATTGACATAGGGAACAACATTTTAACAATCTATGAATGATACCTACTGAACAAGAATATGACAAAAAACAACTTTCTCATAACCGTCAATAAGGTCGAGAACTAGGGTATAGCTTGTATTTAACTCGATTGATTTAAATTTTAAATTTTACTCTTAATAGGTACCCAATCCATACCTTCGCGACAGGTCGAAATGGCAATCGGGGAGGGAATGCCCCGCACACCCGCACGGCCCCTGTGCTAACCCAGTGCGGGCGAGCGAGGGTGACGTGCGGGTGTGCGGGGTGTCACCCCCGCCTCATACCCCGATTGCCATCTCAACCTGTCGCGGACTACAGTACCTAGTACCTACCTATGTATGTAAAAATAAAAACAAGTAGAACGATAAAGCAATGTCAAGTAGATACCTACAATACAATAGGTAGGTAAGTTTACCTAGTTACCTATAAAAAAATCTTTTTAGTAGGTAACTACTATATTTATTATCATACATTTCTACATATTTATTATCATACGAATTATAAAATGATGATGATGATTTCTAAAAAGAACAATACCACTTCACGTACCTAACCTATTACCTATAATACTTAAATGTATGATAATACCTACACTTTGAAAAACATTTTCTCATACGATTTATAAAATGACGCAAGTATTTCCAAAAAGAACAAATCTACTATAATAGGTATTATTAACGCGCGACACAAATCTATCACAACACAAAAATGTACCTAATCTACATTATTTTGCCTAATCTACATTACAATTATTCGCATTAAATATTTATCGACACTCAAGTTCACAAATAAATAAAACTGCATTCAAAATTTATTACGAAACAAACAAAATGATAAAAATACTAGCCGCATACTCGTATCATTACAGTCAACATGTAACAGGCCAATACGAAAATTCGATGTAATAATTATTCACCGTCGAATCGCGACGATATTTGTATTCAGCTGTACCTACCTAATATATTTTAATCTAATATCGTCGCTCGGTCGCGCCGCGCGCGGCGTATCAAAGATCGAACGCCTGAGTTATTTTTTAGGAAGGATTTTCTAAAATTTTCACTACTTATTATATATTGTATTCAATTTTGTTTTAATCTAAAAACGAATATCTTGAATACATTTATATATTTAATAAATTTATTAGGTACATTATTTTTTGACACCTCTACTTTGGAGGTGTCGCATTAGAGGGCTCTCGGCGCCCCCTTAGACCCGGCGCCCGTGTGCGCCGCACACCCTGCACCATAAGTAAAGACGCCTCTGTAGGGATGTCAGCTCCTATCATAGTTAATAATATTATAGTAGGTATATCACGTTAGTATCGACGTAGTAGTATTGTTACGTTAGTACCATTTAATATTCTGTGGTATTGTAAATTCCTGAAATATTTTAAAACCATTTCCGATAGTAATAAAGTTTAGTAATACAAGCTTGCAAAGTAATTCAATAACAAATCGTGCATTGCAGTGTTTAAGAGGCGGGACAAAAACACCCAATCACTTGAATCATGCGAGAACAATGCTATGCGTTAATTAAAATTGCTATTATAGGAGCCGCTCATTGTGCTGCGGTATGCATGAACAAAGAACATCTATTATAAGGCTGCTGATACACGTATCAAAGCAGTTCTCTGCTTTGCTTAGTAAAATAAGCGCATTCAAAAACACTTTTTTAGGGTTCCGTACCTCAAAAGGAAAAACGGAACCTTTATATGATCACTTTGTTGTCTGTCTGTCTGTCAAGAAACCTACAGTGTACTTCCCGTTAACATAAAATCATGAAATTTGGCAGGTAGATCAGTCAGGCTCGCGCAATGGGAGTTCCGTACTACAGTCGTATTTTTCGACATTTTGCACGATAATTCAAAAACTATGATGCATAAAAATAAATAAAAATCTGTTTTAGAATGTACAGGTGAAGACCTTTCATATGATACCCCATTTGATATAGACCCTCACTTCGAAAGATGAAAATACTAATTATTAGTTCATGACCACAATTTAATTTTTTTGTGTGATCTAACCCTAAATTCACGGTTTTCAGATTTTTCCCCAAATGTCAGCAATAAGATCTACCTACCTGCCAAATTTCATGATTCTAGGTCAACGGGAAGACAGACAGACAGACAACAAAGTGATCCTAGAAGGGTTCCGTTTTTCCTTTTGAGGTACGGAACCCTAAAAAGAATTCGAGGGCAAAACTGATACCGGAAGTGCATTCTATGTCCTAGCATATTTATAAGAGGTTTCATTCCTTAATTCAAGGTCTCGATAGCCTAAAGGTTACGTGGGTGGTCCCATAATGACCCAATTAGTAAAACAAAAAAAAATTGAGAATCTTTGAAAAAATAATATTACCATAAACCTATTTATTACTTAATATTACTAATTTTTTTAGCGTAGTGTACTTATAATATAAGTGTAATTATTACGTGTAGTTTTTTTACATGGTACCTTCCTAACTTTCCATAAAATATCACGAATGTAACCGAAGCAGAAAAAACTCATTAAAAATTCATGAACTATTGTTAAAATTAATTATAATAATATGGTGGTGCTGGCGGAAGACATTACTTAAAGTGATTTATTACATGAGATTTATTATGTCAAGAAAAGTATTTCGTGTCACTCAAATAATAACAATAATCGTCACATATAAATCTCATCTCATTTTGAACTTTATCTACTCATTATCTAGCATAAGAGGAAGAGATCCTGGAAGAGATCACTTTAGTGATAAGGTCACCCTTTGTTTTTTAGTGTATCCTGCATTCTTACTTTCTGTAATTTTGTTAACAATAAAGTCGTTTATTATTAAGAGGATGATATACCCTTATACCAACTTATCTATGATCTTTACGTTAATGGTTAACAAACGCTTATCGAATTCGTCATGGGTCAACTCAGCATAAAATTCTAATAATTTCAGTCATTTAACTTATGTGAAATATTTTTTAATCGTGACGTCAGATTCAAGTAGCGATGATCAGAAGATTAGGTAGGCTCAAGAATTTCTATATACAACGCACTTTTTATATAGGTAGGTACCTACTAGGTAGTAGGTAGCTACTACTAAGGTACTTGTTTATTTTATGCAGCAGGTTTGATATATTTTACGACTAATGAACATCGTACCTATTATTAAAAGGCTGAACTTTTTTGAAATGTGTAAACGAATATAATCCGCGACAACTTTTAAAAAGCACTAGTACTGGTTTTAAAGTTTCACGTCTATTCTTTTAAAAACCGAATCTATGTAAACATTTTACTGTACCTATCTATCTACATATATTAGAAAGTTACATGCTTCTACATCCTATACCCAACCAAATTTCTGTTAGGTTGCTTAGGTTTCAACTCCCTGGAGGTCAGACGCATTTGCGACCAACTCAAAATTATGTGTCAAATTTTGCGAGGAGATGTTAATGCTCCAGAACTTCATAACCAACTGTGTCGCATACGTGTCCCTGAATCCAAAAGTAATCTTCGTCCACGAAAAAATAAACTTTTCGTGGTCCCACATCATCGCACTGTTGCTAGATCTATGTCACCTATACCCCGTTCATTAGCATCATTCAACGCGCTTTTGGACAATAATGCTCAATGGGACCCATTTAATGATGGGTCTATAATACTGGTTCGGGAGTTACTGAAGTACGCTGAGAGCATTGCATGAATATGTCATTCAATGTTCTCAGCGTACATATTCAAAATTCTTTGATCTTTTATCGTTTTGTATTTTATGTCTTTTTTCTTGTACCTTTATTTGTATTTAAATTTATTATTAATCATCTAGTTAGTGTAAGTGGCGTTCTAATTAGATATAAAATAAATAAAATAAAATGAAATAAAAATAAATAAATGCTTAATAATACATATTTAAAAAGTACACAAAACAATTTAAAAACTTACATAAAAACTATTCAAGAATAACTATCCATATCTATCCATAGGCATTCCGAACCAGTGGTAGATGCATCCGACTATTCGAAAGTACTTGTAAAAGTTTATTCGAATAAAAAAAAAAAAAAAATTTATTTATTTTTTATCTTAATTCATAAATGTGAAATGTTTATTGGAGCAAACGGAAATCCATTTCTTATGTGATTAAAAATAAAAACCTAAATGCACGCGGATGAAGTCGCATGCATCAGCTAGATTAAGAATAAAAAAATTAAGATAATCAATCAAGTTTTATTAAACGTTAGGTTCGCTTAAAATATAGGTATCTATAGAAGAAATCTTGGCCCTATCGCCTAAATATTATAGACCGAAGCCCTGGCAAGCAATATTGTGGCCACGTGTAAAAAACGCCTAAACATTATGCAATTGGTCGGCCTTTTTCAACGCTGACGTCATTCGGCAACTCCGGAGGTGGCAGGTTCATGGACAAAATACCAAGTTCACGTTTTCGACTAGCATCGACTATCGTATGCGGCCACCAGCTATAAGTACTATACCTACATAATATTATACATAGTATTTATTATATCTACCTACTTCGTTTCCACTCGGTGCGTCGTAATTTTTTGTTGGGTGCTCAAGTAGGTTCATTTAGTTCACTCATATTATAAAGGAGACATTCTGAATTGAGGTTTCGCACACTAATTAGTCTTTTTAATACGCTATTCAAGGGTCAACAAAGTACGGAAAGGTCGGCAACGCATCGGCAGTTCCTCTGGTGCTGCAAATGTTCATGGGCCGGCGGTAATCACTTAACATCAGGTGACCCGCCTGCTTGTTTGCTCGCTATCTGTATTTTAAAAAAGAACCATAATGCAGAGTCGATGGCGAAAACATTTTGTTGTAGGTACCTAAGAGGATGCTAAGTATTATTTTTTTTAACACAAAAGTGGCTAGCAAATTGTGATTTTAGAAATTTAAACTTTTTTTGCCGTATATAAATAATCCAAGCTAGCGAAGTTACCTTAAAACATATAAGCATTTATATTTCCTTAAATAATAATGTTTTTATTGACATTTAATTGAATATTCAGCTGGAATATTATGCGTAGAATCGTCGAAATGCTGCTCTATTATTATATGTAACTAATCGTGAAGGCCACAGGTTTAACCGCCTAATATTGTAATGTGAAACCTGCAAAACGGGTATTACGTTATGGACTAAGAGCCAGCGCGTGCCAGACCTTCGTTATTTTATACAGGCTAAAAGTTTCTCTGCGTATATTGTCCCCAACACCGGGAGAAACGTTCGATTGGATCATGGTGGCTTTGGGAGATAACTGGTAATAAAGGTGTAAAAAATCATACGTCAAAGTAGGTATAAGTCAATTTTATTTTATACTAGCTGGTGCCCGCGACTTCGTCCGCGTGGATTTAGGTTTTTAAAAATCCCGTGGGAACTCTTTGATTTTCCGGGGTAAAAAGTAGCCTATGTCCTTCCCCGGGATGGAAGCTATATCTGTACCAAACTTCATCAAAACCGGTTGAACGGATGGGCCGTGAAAGGCTAGCAGACAGACAGACAGACAGACAGACACACTTTCGCATTTATAATATTAGTATGGATTTTATTCGGAATTATTACAAATCACGTCATGCACTGCTAAACAGTGTCGTAGCAACCCCCCGTGCCAAACACCCTTAAACTTTTAATCTGGCAGTGGCAGGGGCTTGCCATGGTAGGGGATAATACGCAGAGAAACTTTCAGCTTTTATAAAATAACGAAGGTCTGGCAAGCACTGGCTCTCTTTCTATTAGAAAAGGCATCACAACTTGTTTGCAACTATTTTGATACGCTAGCGGTTTGATCGAGGTGCTAAGAAGCGAACCTAAATGTAAAATATGGCCAGCTAATTTGATAAATAAACTTGGCATATTTTGTACTTACTATAGTAATAATTCAACATTAGAACTTTTTAATTTCCTTCGTATGCAAACACAAACCCCGCACAACCGCACAGCCCCCGCGCTAACCCGGTTCGGGATAGCGCGTGTGACGTGCGGGTGTGCTGGGCATCCCCACCCCGATACCCCGATTGCCATCTCGACCTGTCGCGTACACATTAATGCTCACACGACCCGCGTCGGCGTAGCATACAACATGCTGGTTCTACGCGCGATATGTTATCTGCAATGAAGAATTATAACATGTGCTTCTATATTAACACTAGCTTATGCTCACGACTTCGTCCGCGTGGGCTACCTTATTCTTGAGTACATAGGCTATATTTTATTTTCAAAAAAATATATAGATCTTTGAAAATGCAACCCCGGGGGTAAAATTGGCGTTTGAAATTTAAAGTAGTCCACGCGGATGAAGTCAGTTCTATCCATGAAAACTTGTAATATATTAGCTTTAATTTTCTTCTGTTCTTATCTATTTTTTTTAGCTGTAAGTTTTCCCTGTAAAAATAATAATTTACTCCAGAAATCATCAGCTATCTCTTGTACCAGATTTAGTCAAAATCGGTTAAGTTGATGGGTCATGAATTACCCAGATTGCTAGACATACTTTCCTATTTATTATAGTATAGATATACAGGACTACTCACTTAACTTATTTTGATTGTTTTTAAAAACCAAGTTTGAATGAAACAAGCTTACAAAGCTTTGTTCAACTTCAAATTGTCAATGTTCTTTGATGAATCTGCGACGAAAATGAAATCGAGACTTGAATATTTTACTGAAAGTACGTTCAGCCACAGTCTATTTTAGTATTTTCAAGTAAATCTATTATTAAAGTAAATCTAACATATCTAAATAGTTATCAATATTTATTTTGTAATCGGTTAGTGACATCATTTTTGGAATTAGATTTATTTTTGCAACCGTCCACTTGACAACATAGAAGGCATTATATTATTTCGCGGTGCTCTATTGAGAGAGTTCGAAACATTTTGAGTATAAAAAAAATAAGTTAGGATAAGGTAGTTAAATGAAAATACGATTTTCTTATATTGAACTTTCGTTCGAATGTTTCAGGCGGTTTTCAGTGAGTCAACTTTACAGGTGGCTACGATCGATCGGCTGCATGGAAGCCTGACTGCGCCCATTTACGCGGAAGTCGAGAATTTTCCCCTTGCACGTGTATCGTATGGCTGTGTGCGTTGGAACGGCGTGCAACTAGTCGCCCGAGGTCGCCCACATCTGATCTGTGCAAATTTCGTGCGCTGAGGTCGCTGCCCGCCTCCAGGGTCGCACGGCCGTATCTCTCAATTTTTGCTTGTTAATTATAAAAATAATGCGTTATATAAGCTATCATCTTCTCGCTCCCACCAGCGCACACCCGATAAGTGCCACCCGCTCCGCCAGTGCTACGGCGCACACAGCAACGGGGCCTAGAAAAATACATTCACAAATTTTGGCCATCTATTGCGTGTGTGCGTGAATGACGTTATCGTACAATGCGATTACAGGGCAGTACTGGAAAATTTTCTGTTTATTTTCGCTTCGAAGACGTTTTTAGTGATAAACAAAACCTCTACGCACCTGTTATCTACGTCAATCGATGCAGTAAATTATGATTTTGTTATCTGCGCTTAATGTTTTGTCGTAGGTGGTGCGCATTTAAAGATATAGCGCTTAGAAGAATGTAGAGTGCACAGAACGAGTTGGCTATTGAAATTCGGCACTGTGCTTACACGTGCCGCGCTGTTGTTCCCTGGATTGGATGCGATCTTTGGCAGTCTTTGTATGCAGTCATCGCGTATTTGCGCACTAGCGCCCCCTCCGCGCGCCTCATCTCTGCCCCCGCTAACATATAACAACTCAAGCCTACATAACTCTTATCACTTCGCAAATAAAGACTGTATTCCAATAACACGTATTCTCCCAACGTTTTCGCACGCACTTAGATAAGTTAAAGGATGACTTTATTATGCAAATTGTACGTTTTTGTGTGTGCGTTAAGCCACATTAAACATCATTATGGTTTGCAGTTTAATTTTAAAATAAGTACCTACCTACTTACTTCCGTGTATCGTGGTTTTTAAATGTCGCTGTAAACATACGGCATACCTACATTTCATTTTGTGGTAAGTATTTAATACGTAATGCATTAGTTTAATGGACTGGGTAATATTCGATTCGAAATCCGATTTTAACAAATTTTTTAGTTGATCTTACAATCGCCAATTTTAATTTTTTCGCCAGTTTTGCCAGCTCCAATTAAGAATTTATCACAAAGAACTATGCGAATTAATGTAATCTTACCCCTATTTTTAGAGTTCCGTACCTCAAAAGGAAAAACGGAACCCTTATAGGATCACTTTGTTGTCTGTCTGTCTGTCTCTCTGTCTGTCGGTCTGTCGGTCTGTTAAGAAACCTACAGGGTACTTCACGTTGACCTAGAATCATGAAATTTGGCAGGTAGGTAGGTCTTATAGCAGACATTCGGGGAAAAATCTGAAAGCCGTGAAATTGTGGGTAGATCACCAAAAAAAATTGTGGTCCATGGGGACATGGGAGTTCATGGGAACTAATAATTAGTATTTTCAATTTTCGAAGTAAGATAACTATATCAAGTACCTACCTTACTTATGCCGACACGACTTAAACACAAGCATGAGCCACTCGCCCTCGTGAAATGCAAGAACTATAACTCAATTTAAGAGAGTTATCACCACCCAGTTTCTACTGCCAACTTCATATAAGAAATGTCATCGATCATTATTAGTATGACAGTCTGTCAATTATGTTGCCATAAAAACATGGAGGAGCAAAAATTATTGTTTGTCATCTAGGAAGCAGCCTGCGTGGACACAAAATAATATTCGTTTTAGACAAGTAGTTTGATATTATTTATCAAATTCGGTAGTGATAATGCGATATCGATGTAGCGAAGGATAAAACATAGAAGACGCGTTTCTAACAATAATTAGCGACATTCGAAAATAGAGGCCACCAGGGTCTGTTAAACATGTAATTTCAACCAATCAAATTAGCGTAAATTGCAACAGGCCCATGTTCGTAATGTGTGTATGCGACACTGGTTGCTGCCATGATTGACCGACTCAGTGACAGTAACAGAGTTACAATCAAAACGAAGGCGCGTGCGGTAGAGTAAATGTACCGCCCACCGCGATAGAGTTTTTATTATACATAGATAATACTGAATGCTTCTATGTTTTATCCTTCGCTGTATATGTTATGAAGATTTGACATAAGTTTAAATGAGGCATTGGTATAAGAATCAGTGTCATTGATAAGATATTCTAACCTGAGAGTAATATATAAGATTGATTAGGTAATTTTGTTAGACACAAAAACACTACGTAGTGGTCTACCACATAAATTTTATTATTATACTATTACTAGAACTCTGAAGCGTTCAATTCGCTGCAGCGATCAATCCTTAATCTAAGTATAAGTTTATAAGTTAGAATATAAGTTTACATACATAAGTACAATTTAATACGTAGATTCTAGTTATTTTTAAGGAGCGCCAGCTCGCCAACAAACTGGCTCACCAGTTTGGCGAGAAAAAAATAATGTAAATATTTGGTGTACCTACGCTTGTTATAAAAAAAAATTAAAAAAAAGTTATTGGGTTACTATATTGGGTATGTACCCACTAAGTATAAACCAAAGACCTCCACCGGAAAATTGAAGAGTTCCGGAGTTCCCATGGAATTTTTAAAAACCTTAATCCACTCGGATATAAAGCTGTGATAGCTTAGTGGTTAGGGCTTCGCCTCCTAATCGGAGGTTGGGGTTCGAGCCCGGGCACGCACCTCTAACATTTCGGACTTCGGAGTAATGTGCGTTTTAAGTAGGTAATTAATTATCATATGCTTAAACGGTGAAGGAAAACATCGTGAGGAAATATGCATGCCTGAGAGTTCCCCATAATGTTCTCAAATGTGTGTGAAATCTGCCAATTCGCACTTGACCAGCGTGGTGAACTGTGACCAAAACCCTTCTCAATCGGAGAGGAGACCCGTGCTCTACAGTGAGCCGGCGATGACTTGATCTTGATGAAATCCACGCAGACGAAGTCACAGGCATTATCTTGTTCTCAAAAAAAGTAAGTACCTACTTAAAATTTTTAGAAAAAGTACATCGCACAACAAAATCCAAGAAGATTAGAGGTGAGAAGCAAAGGGAAAAAACGGCGTGAATCGACCTATATCCAACGCGTGGACTATTTTCGCCGACGGTTCGCAGATGCAAGCTTTGTTAGTTTTATTTAGAGATCAATCGATCATTTGAGAGGGATTTTAAGGGAACCACTAGAAAAATCGGTGCTATACTTAGTAACAAAACATGTATAATTTCCACTGGTTATAGTTCTTGCATTTCATGAAGGCGAGTGGCTCATGCTTGTGTGTAAGTCGTATCGGTATTTAAGTAACTGTACACTAAATGTGTGCGTCTGCGAGGGCTTTTTCGTGTCTGATTGGTCCGACGCGCACGCACACATACGCAATGTCCATGTATACGACGTAACTACAAGTAAAGTTTACTCGCCTTCGTGAATTGCAAGAACTTTACTGTAGTTAGGTACTTATTCCAAATTGCTCTGGCATAACAGTGCACATCTGATCCTATATCCTATCCCGCTAGTTATCATCATCATCACGATCATCCCATCGTTGGCCCACTACTGAGAACAGGTCTCCTCTCAAAATTAGAAATGCTTGACCCATAGTCCGCCACGCTGGTCTAGTGCGGATTCCCAGACTTCACATACCTTTGAGAACATTATAAAGAACTCTCAGGCATACATGTTTCGTCACAATACCTATTTTCCTTTACTGCTATAGCAAACTGCTTAAAACTGCTATAGCAAACACATAACTTGGAAAAGTGCGTGCCCGGCATCGAACCACGGACCTCCTTACTACTAGGCTATAACTGCTCACCATTCCAAGAATACTGACTGTACTTCCGCACTGAATAGCCATGCTGATTCTTTGCGCAAGCAATTAGCCAGCCCTTCGGTCCCGCGAAGAAGCAATTAACCGTGATGAAATATGAAGTAGGATTTCTTACGAATTTTCATTGGATTCATCGGTGAATTCGTATTGGCAATCATGATCAAAGGCTTACTGATTTGAGCCAGACTCTACTGGGCAGAACTTTATTAGCCTCAGGTATTCTGATGAGAGTATTCAGAAGTTACCTCCTCTAATGGCAGAATTTCATAACCTATTATATATTTCCATAAAAAAAATAAGGTACCTATAGTAAGATAACTTACTATAGGTACCAAGTGAGGAATCATATGAAAGGGCTTTATCTGTACATTCTAAAACAGATTTTACTTTTATTTTTATGTATAATAGTTTTTGATTTATCGTGCGAAATATCGAAAAAAATCAAAAACAATGAGGGTTCCGTACTACAGTCGTATTTTTCGACATTTTGCACGATAATTCAAAAACTATGATGCATAAAAATAAACAAAAATCTGTTTTAGACTGTACAGGTGAAGACCTTTCATATGATACCCCACTTGATATACTCACTCACTTCGAAAGTTGAAAATACTAATTATTAGTTTATGACCACCTAAATTCACGGTTTTTAGATTTTTCCCCAAATGTCAGCTATAAGATCTACCTACCTGCCAAATTTCATGATTCTAGGTCAACGGGAATTACCCTGTAGGTTTCTTGACAGACAGACAGACAGACTGACAACAAAGTGAAAACGGAACCCTTATAGGGTTCCGTTTTTCCTTTTGAGGTACGGAACCCTAAAAATACGACTGTAGTAAGGAACACTCGGTGCGTGAGTCTGACTCGCACTTGGCCGGTTTTCATGTTCGCACGATCGATATCAACATCACGCACTACCAAACTAAGTAAGATCATAGATACAAATACAAATAGAGTTGTGAGATTATATAAAATTCGAAGTGCATCTACTAGGTATGTCGACGCTAGAGTATACCCAGATACGACGAAAACGTGAGATTGTAATCAAACACAGCCAAATCTGAGGTACTGGTAAAAATACGGCTGATTGCACCTAGATTTTAGCGGGGTACAACACAGCTAGTGGCCGTTAGCAGTGAGTTAAACCTAGATTTATCGGTATGATTTGACTTAAATGAGCTACGCGGTACGCCAGAAAATTTCCCTGGCCAGCCCTTTATTCGCTTGACTTACTCGACTTTTGTTTCGCTACGGATGTTGTTCTCCCTTCGCTCGACCTCGTAGGCTCACTTCATTCAGGAGTCAGGACCTCCTTCGCGAGATTCGCGCTTTACAAAAATATTCTAGGAGTGGGACAGTCAAGACTGGTTGGAGTTGGGGTGAAGAATTAAAACCTCCTAATTAAAGCCAAAGTCAAAGTCAAAGTCAAATGATTTATTCAAAATAGGTAATTAATAACTCTTTTTGATGGTCAGATGTTGGATTTCTAAGATAATAGTGGTGATAATTATTACGCAAACTTAAAACTAAAGCTACGAGGGTTCCAAACGCGCCCAGGTCTGAGAGCCTTTAAATCCTCTTCAACCTAGTTGCCTGGTAGAGCTCGCTTCACAGCGATAAGGCCGCTAATTGTATGTTCTTCTTTTATATGTTACTTTTTGTGTCTTTTCTTTTTGGTCTACAATAAATAATATTAAACTAAACTAAAAAAAAAACACCAAATAGCAGTCACAAGCTGTTTACTCTTGTCTTAGCCGTGAAGAAACACCTAGGTTTAACAATAGGGTCTTGGACTGTAGTAATAAAATTAAGTGATTTTTTGCCCCAATAAACCCCATAGCCCCATAAACAGTAGTTTATGGGGCTAGAATTTATTACTAAAGAGGATAATTTAAAAAATCATGATTTTCACTTATTTTTAACATGAATGGCACGCTGTATGGGAAGTGAACAGTGACGTCTCAATCCGTTAACGACATTAATTCAGAGACAAATAAACAACGAAATTACTCTATTTTTAACATAGAAATAGAGTAATTTCTCTATTTTTAACATTAAAATAGAGTAATTTCTGTGTGAAATATATTTTTTATGTTAAGAAATTGAAAAATATTTGTCGTCATGTGCCGTCATTAATCGCTTTCCGTACGGCGCGCGTGATGTTAATAATTATCAATTATTTTAAAAATGAATTAAAATCAATTTTTTTTGATTATTCTCTTTAATAATGAGTTCTAGCCCCATAAACTACCGCTATACAAAAAATCACGTCATTTTATTACTACAGTCCATATCCTATTGCTACCAACCGTATACTTAGTATATAACATAGCTAGTTAAAAGTAAGTGTAACTGCACTTTGGCTTTTAGCCGTAACATATAGCTATGATAATATTAGCAGTGCACACTACGTAACTGGGTTAGCCATAGCGTCTAGTGAATGCAGCTGGTAGGATGTTTCCGAAATAGCTCCCACAAGTGGGTCAGATTTGCTATTATCGGTCGATTTTATATACCCAATCTTCATTTTTTTTACCTTCGTTAATTTATTATCAACATTTCTCAGTTTTTTAAATCGTTAACTTTTTATTATCTATCTTCAGTAAGTTAAGTAAAATCTATTATAATCGCTTCTTGCGTAGTCATAGTGTTAATCTTAAGTACCTATGCGTTGGGGTGCCAGCCAGGTAACCTCCTAGTGTGCCTGGATGCTGCTGGTCCCTTTTAGATACGTTCGAGGGGTGAATAGTCTGGTAACATGGCTAATAATTTCTCTTCAGGGATATTGTTGGCTATGGCTAATGACCTGGCAGGGAGGAGGTTTCTCCGTCAGGGATGGGACGCGGGCGACGTGCGCGGGATCGCGTTGTTGCCCGTTGGGTCCCCGGAGGGAGGCACATTGTTGGTGCGCCTCGGACGTGTGGTGGAGGGCCTCGTGAGTGGGTCCCCGGTGGAGGGTCCGCCTCGGCGGAAGTCGCTGGCTGGGTTGCGGTTGATTGCTTAGGTGCTCCCGTAACCCAGTCGCCAGGCGACGCAAGAGCGCCGCTGGGTTTTAGTGAGTATTCCGGTCACCTCTCGGCCGGCAACTCCTGTAAAAGCAACGCCTGCTTCTATAATAATATGGTGTGCATAGCATCATCAAATTCACAGCAGTAAATGCATCCAGAGCATTTTGTCTCTTTCCGATACGTACGATCAATCCGTAAGACTCGTTGGCCGTGTTTTCTCTTTGTACTTTCTTCCAGGCTCAGAATGAGACAGTGTGCCCATCTGCCTATGATCGAGGTATCCCACTCTCTTTGCCATCTTACGAGGGTTTCCTTCTCCGCAGTTCTGATTTGTATCGTTTTTCGTGTTCTTTGTCTCCTTTCTATCAAGAGCCAGTAAGTGGATGGGTGTTAGGTTCGCCAGTACCAGTTTACTGAGTTTGTTGTGGGCTCTTCTCATACCTGGGCGCGTTTGGAACCTTCGTAGCTTTAGTTTTAAGTTTACGTACTTAATTAATTAAGGGATATAAATTATATTATTGTCCGGTCGATATTGGCGTTCTCAGCATTCGTACCAATTTTTAGTTTTACATTGGGGCCGATTCTCTTATAAGTACACAATCTTAACTAAATTAACAGGTCTAAATCTAGCGCTGTCCTTTTCCGCAAGCAACATTATGAGAGGGATAGCAATAGATTTAGACGTGTCATCTTAGTTATTAGAGATTGTGTACAACGGAATTAGCCACAATATCTTACAAATCCAACTTATGGATAATCAAAAAGTGTACAATGTTACCTATTTTGAATATACTCGGAGCGCCAGCACGCGCTGTACTTAGGATTCGCAATTAGGTAGCAGAAAATTTGTACTTTTACTTCGTCTTTTAACAGTCCGTGTTTTATAGTTTGTTGTGCCTTGTTCTCATTTCAATTATGTTTCGTTGAAAGCCTGCATATAAGTCCGTGGCCGCTATTTATATGACGTCAGCACTGGACTGAAGTTTCGAGCTAATGGCATATTTTTACTTAATTGTTCGCCAAATGACGTCAAAATGATGTAATTTTGGTGTTAATAAGACATGGTTCCAGCGCAATAGCAATTTACGGGACTTATACACTTAGCCAAGACCTCTTAAAATATCATAGGATGTGACGTAAAGAGGATAAATTCGGGGAAACCTGAGCGAATTGAAACCCTACGCTGGATGAATACCGTGAAACCATACAAATTAAACACGGGCTCGAAACAGTTTCATTTGCCAGCGAAAATGTTTTTTTCAAACATTTTTTTAGGATCCCGTACCCGAAGGGTGCAAATGGGACCCTAATACTAAACCTCTGTTGTCCGTCCGTCTGTCCGTCCGTCTGATGTGCTGTCCTTTAGTGGGCTGTATCTCGTGAACCGTAATAGGTTTATTTCTATTGAGCCCGTACTCAATAGAAATAAACCTATTACGTTTTCATTCTCTCAGAATGAAAAGGATTTTAGCAGTTCACCATGCTGGCCAATTGTGGAATTCAGACACCCTTGAGAACACTGTGGAGAACTCTCAGGCATGCAAGTTTCCTCACAATGTCTTCCGTTACTGTTAAAGCAAGTAATATTAATTAATTGCTTAAAAAATGCACAAAACTCCGAATAGTTAGAGATGCGTGCCCAGGGATTGAACCCCCGACCACAACAACAGGAGACGGGCGTCTTAGCCACTAAACAATCACGGCTCTTATGCACCAACTGAAAAATTAAAATAAGTTATCTATCTTCTATCTTATATATTACTTACATAGAATTGAGAACCTCCTCCTTTTTTTGAAGTCGGTTAAAAAGGTGACTGACTGACTGATCTATCAACGCACAGCTCAAACTACTGGACGGATCGGGCTGAAATTTGGCATGCAGATAGATATTATGACGAGGGCATCCGCTAAGAAAGGATTTTTGAAAATTCAATTCGTAAGGTGGTGAAACAGGGGCTTGAAATTCATGTAATCCACGCGGACGAAGTCGCGAGGATAAGCTAGTTTAATTATAATTGTTTCATTAACTTGAACTTGCATTCCTAGATATAAATAGGTTTAGATATGGTTTAGATGGGTTGGTACCCACACAAATGTCATGAGCCATGGCCATGCAAAATAAAAACCTTCGAAGGTCAAACCAGTTTTGCAGCATTTTTTATAGCATATAGATTATAGAATACTTATTAAAATATACTGCGTGGAGATAATATACTTAATAATGTATTCACATTAAATGTTCTTAGATTGATGCTCAAACATATTCTTCCGAAATTTTCAAACAAATTTTCAATCCTGAAAACCGAAAGCCCAAGCTTGACGCTTAGTTGGAGAGGAATGGGGAATATTAGTCATTTAACATGGCTAATATTCTTTAAAAAAAAATCCGAACCAGTGGTAAAGTTAAACTAGTTGACGATTCAAAAGCACTTGTAAAACTTTACTTGAATAAAAACATATTCTCTTCTATTCTATTCAATTCTTCTGGGTCGATTAAATAGGTAATTCATGATTCTAGGTCAACGGGAAGTACCCTGTAGGTTTCTTGACAGACAGACAGACAGACAGGTAGTTAATAAATCAATGCAGACAGACAACAAAGTGATCCTATAAGGGTTCCGTTTTTCCTTTTGAGGTACGGAACCCTAAAAAGAATCGCTATTCAAGGACTCTGATACCGTCTATCAGCGTATAACGTCTCCTAGCCGAAGCAGGTGGATAATTGATCGAGCAAACACGGCTGAATTTGGTGAAACCGTTACGCAATGCATTTTTTAGGGGCTGGTGGGGGGCAGTCAGCGCTTTTCAGAAATTACAGGGCGGGAGCGGGGTGCGAACGGCGGGATATGACGTTCGATTTAAAGGGTACTGGGGAGGGCCGACCTGCAGGGCTGTTGACGGGCGGCGCGCGCTTGCGCCCCGCGGCGCGCCACCGCCCGATTTCCGTACGAGCTTTGACAGTTCCTCCGGACTTCCTCGAAACCGCGCGTCCGCGGCGCTGTGACCCGGGCGACCTAGCGCGCGTCTGGCTGCCGGCTTCTTCCCGTGCACTCGGCGACGCTCATGGCGTATTGACCAAGTTCTCGTTCACACGTAAGTTGCATTCCATATCTCTGTGCCAGGATTGCGCGAACTCGGAAGCCCCTACCTCGCTTCTGATGCCCGGTGCTAGTGCTCTTGTGTGTTCCGGAATGTTTTGTGTTTGTTTTCGTTTTGTGAAATGTTTCTTTTGAGTGTTTGCTACGATTTTGGTGTGGTGTTATTTATCATTTTCAGGGTTCCGTACGTTAAAAAGGAGAAAGGAACCCTTATAGAATCACTTTGTTGTCTGTCTATCCGTCGTGGCTGTCAAGAAAAGCTACTTACCCGTTAGTACTTCCCGTTGACCTAGAATCATGAAATTTGGTAGGTAGGTAGGTCTTATAGCACATGTAAAGGAATAAATCCGAAAACCGTGAATTTGTGGTTACATCACAAAAAAAAATTAAAATGTGTTCATGAACAAATAATTCGTATTTTCAATTTTCGAAGTAAGATAACTAAGTATGTCAAGTGGGGTATCATATGAAACATAATCATAGGGGGTAATCAAACAAAAAATTGATTTCTGCATAATATCTACGTATATATTTAATTTTTTTAATTAATTTATGTTAATTATAGAGTTCTGCATAAATATAATAAAACTTATGTGCAATAAGTAGGTAGGTAGGTATGTACCTATGTAGTAATTAATTAAATTTAATGCTTAAGAAAAAATTACTTAAAAATAGAAATAGTATTAAGTAGTAATTAATCTACAACTTTTTGTTCTTCTCTTTTTAATAACATAATTTAAAGATCTGCGAATAAACTTTACTTACATACGAATAAGAGCCAGCGCGTGTCAGACCTTCGTTATTTTATAAAAGCTGAAAGATTCTCTGCGTATTGTCCCCAACGCAGGGATGAACGATCAGCGACTATGAAGTCTGAACCACGGTGGCTTTGGGAGATAACTATCTAACACCGGTTAGGAAGACAGATTCACATTTTTAGTTGCCAAACGTGACTGTAGAACCAACTTCAATCTGCAACGTTCTTGCAAAATTATGTTCCTCTTGAGTCTTGTGCTACAGGTAGTCATAGGCTGAAATGCTCATTTTTAGGGTTCCGTACCTCAAAAGGAAAAACGGAACCCTTATAGGACCACTTTGTTGTCTGTCAGTCTGTCTGTCGGTCTGTCAAGGAACCTACAGGGTACTTCCCGTTAACCTAGAATCATAGGCAGGTAGGTAGGTCTTGTAGCAGTCATTCGGGGGAAAATCTGAAAAACGTAAATTTGTGGTTACATGACACAAAAAAAATTAAATTGTGGCCATGAACTAATAATTAGTATTTTTAATTTTCGAAGTAAGATAACTATATGAAGTGTGCATTCTAAAACAGATTTTTAATTATGTTTATGCATCATAGTTTTTGAATGATCGTGCAAAATGTCGAAAAAATACGACTGTATTACGGAACCCTCGTTGCGCGAGCCTGACTCGCACTTGGCCGGGTTTTTTTTCATATCTAGTTTATTGTCTAGGCAGGCAAAAGTGAATAGTAGGTAACCTTTGTAGACCTAAATTATTATTGTACCTTCAATGCAAGAGTTTGACATTGAACACGAAGAACCTACGCATGCGTGGATGTTTACCCAGATGTTATATATCTATCTACTCTTGGTACCTGCGAGTACATAGTTTGTTTGGGCTTTGTACATTGTACCAGCTACATGAAAAATTTATACTTATTTATACTAATTAGTTATATAGGTACAAGGCCATTTTGAAATGAATTTGATCTACTTTACACTATTGTATGATTATTCCCTGGGTGGTAGTAGCTAAATAATATGAGTTTACCACGAAAAAAGAAAAATTATTATCACAAGTAAATTGAGTATTTAGGCCGTAATTAGCCAGTTTGGTTTGTACATAATATTTAAATACAGTACGCGACAGAAAGTAATGTACATCGGCCTTTAGAATGACATAATAATCGGCTTTGTAGAGCGTTGTCTCTGTCACTCTAACCCGACGTTTTGTCGGTCTCAACGACAGAGATAATGCTCTACAAATCTGTTATCTCGTTCTAAAAATTATTACTTTCGGCCGCGTACTGTTTACCTATGTGTATTGTGTACCTACCTATATATATATTTTTTAAAGAATATTAGCCGTGTTAAATTACTAATATTCCCCTTTCCTCTCCAACTAAGCATCAAGCTTGTGCTAGGAGTAGGTGCGACAATAGTGTAACGGGCGGGGTTTGAACCGTCGACCTTTCGGTTTTCAGTCCACTCCGGTTGAGCTATTGAGGCTCTATCCTATGTAGGTACACTTACTTATTATTTTTAGCTGTTGCAAAATCGATGAGTCGTCAGTTACTTATTCATCATTTTACTTTTTCCTACACCTTAGGGCTCCTAAAAGAAGTAATTCTCCATTAGAGTTTTAATTACTAAGTACATATAGTTTTTTAATTTCTTTGTAGTTTTTTGTTCGCAATTAATTTTTTTACTATTTCATTTTTATTTGGAAGGTAGGATAATAAGAACAGACAGTTCTATTAAATAAACTCGAATCTAAATTAAAAGTAAAAATAACATTAAATTAAAACTAAAATAAATTAAATTAAATCTAAAACCTCATCGAGACCACCGCAGCGAGTCATTGTACCCAAGATGCTGGCAATATTACCCCTTTGGACGGCCAAACTAATTTTTTTTCCAAGGTAGCTGCCAGCTCACGGGTCCCCGGTTGTTTGCTTGGTATTCAAATAAGAATCAAATTTAATTTGTATGGAGTACGCTATAGACAGGCTTGAAGAATACCAGCTAAAGTTCAGATACCATTTCTATTAGCTTATTTAAAATTCTCTAGTGAAAACATTGACGGCTGTGAGTACTAGGCTTGACGATTAATTCATATACGCCACGCCGAGACGTCCAAATGGCGTGGCGTGATGGATTTTGATCCGTTTGGAAATCCACAGTCTGGACGCCGCGCCGTTTAAAAACAGTATACGTTTTCGACATTCACGGGCAGATTTTGGAAGGCGGCCACGCCATTTGGACGATTGGAAGCTCCATTAATGCCCACCTTTAGGGAATTAGGAAGCCACGTCAATGCATGCGCGGCCTAAACACTAAGGAGATAACTTACGGTCATAGGTCGGTAAAAACTAAAAACTGATTAGGTATAAGTATTAAAGTGCACCGTTAAATAAATAGGCTAATGTTTGTTGATGTCTGAAAATAGGTTCACCACCATTTTCTTTTATGAAATATGCCTAATTCTGTACTAAAGTCGTATTTTTTCGACATTTTGCACAATAAATCAAAAACTATTATGCATAAAAAGAAATGAAAATCTGTTTTAAAATGTACAGGTGAAGCTCTTTCATTTATGATACCCCACTTGGTATATTTATTTTATTTAAATAACCACGTTTGTTGTATGAGAGCCCCCTTAAATATTTGTTTTATTTTAATTTAACTGTTCATTTTTAAAGTGAATAACTATATAACCAAATTTTCTGTGAATATTTAAGGCATCTGCCTGTTGCCGTTATCAGTATCGAGAAAACGAGCAAAAAAATCACGTTTGCTGTATGGGGGCCCCCTTAAATATTTATTTTATTCTGTTTTTAGTATTTGTTGTTGTGGCAACAGAAATACATCATCTGTGAAAATTTTAACTGTCTAACTATCACGGTTCATGAGATACCACCTGGTGACAGACGGACAGACGGCTGGACAGTGGAGTCTTAGTAATAGGGTTCCGTTTTACCCTTTAGGTACGGCACTCTAGAAATCAAACTTCAGTTTCCAATGTTTCACCAGTAGCCGGCGCCACTTCTGCAGTAATTATTACTCGTTCAAACTTTATTGCCACCATTATCTCTCGCATACGACCATTTGGGGAGCAGTTAAGAGACAATTTTTTATATTATTACGACACTTCAATGTTACCTGTTTATTATTATGTAATCGTTAAATTGCCTTATTGAAATCCAATAGGTTTAAAATTTTGTGATACAGCATCTTTTTAATGTGTTTATACCGCGTGATTAGTTCTTCCCGTTGACCTAGAACCATGAAATTTGGCAGGTAGGTAGGTCTTATAGCACAAGTAAAGGAAAAAACCGGCCAAGTGCGAGTTAAGCTCGCGCAACGAGGGTTCCGTACTGCAGTCGTATTTTTTCGATATTTTGCACGATAATTCAAAAACTATGATGCATAAAAATAAATAAAAATCAGTTTTAGAATGCACAGATGAAGCCTTTTCATATGATACCCCACTTGATATAGTTATCTTACTTCGAAAATTGAAAATACTAATTTTTAGTTCTTGACCACATAATTTAATTTTTTTTGTGTGATGTAACCATAAATTCAAGGTTTTTGATTTTCCCCCTCGTATTATCTGCTATAAGACCTACCTACCTTCCAAATTTCATGATTGTAGGTCAACGGAAAGTACCCTGTAGGTTTCTTGACAGACCGACAGACAGACAACAAAGTGATCCTATAAGGGTTCCGTTTTTACCTTTGAGGTACGGAACCCTAAAAATAATACTCAGAGCTCAACTACCTAGTACCTACACCAAATTTTGATAGGCCTCAATTTTTTGTTATACTCGTACCTTTGTGCGTAGCAAAATTCGTAACTGATAATATGATAGAGTGCACTGGTATGGTTCGATAAAAATGATTAGATAACCCTTTAAGAATTTAGTAAGCCCTATTAGATGATACAGGTTGTGTTGTGTACTGTTTTTTACCACGACTACGTCAAAGTCAAAGCCGTTATGATTTTGGCAGTCTATGTATTATTAGAATGAAAACCACTTTGATATACTTTAGCAGGCTTTTATTCACTGTTCACAAAGTAGTTATTATTTATATCAACACAAGAGCAAACACCTCCTTTTACGCGCCATTTTAGAGTGACGTTTCCCATAGATCCGCCACTCCGCAGAGCACACCATAGATAATACAATCACCTAGTTCTTATCCGTCTAACAGTATGTCTGGATGTATGTACCTATGTGTGTTACACTGTAGCGGCTAAGCTACTGGGCCGATTTTGATGAATGAGTCGTCAATAGATTCATTGTTGTGGTCCGGGTGACAAAGGCTACCTGTCTTTCTCGCATTTAATTTTTTTTTAATTGAGAAAACAGCTTAAATTTATCTATTATAATCTTGAAATTAAATAACTACAAGCTAATGATAGGTTTTCACAAATAGATTCATAAATTTCGATTCATAAATTCGCATAATTATTTACATCTTTTTATACTTTCCTAAGAATAACTAGTTTTATTAAGGATGTTGATTTTATGTTGGTTAAGAGAATATTAAGTACTTAGACATTTTGTTTTTGCTAACTATAAAAAATAACAACAGTATTGAGGTAGTACTTTTACAAAATACAAAAATATTCCAGCTCACTTTTTGTGACATGAAAAAAATAATTTAAATTACATGCAAAGAATGTAAGTTTATTTGCAACTCTTAAGATCTTTGATAAAACAGTGAAATTCGATTGATATAGGTTTTTAATAATGTTTCTGAACTTTTTGATTTTTCGAGACAAAAAGCAGACTAGTATACCATCCCTGGGATGCAAGCTATCTCTGTATCAAAATAATCAAAATCTGCTACGGAATTAGTTACGAACAAAATAAAAATCGGATGAGCCGTGAAAAACTAGCAGACAAATAGACAGGCAAACACACTTTCGTCATAAAATCAGTATGGAGTATGGATCTATTAAAAAAATAATATGCAAAGCATTATATTATGTCATACTGTACCTACGTCATATTTTTCGGAGCGTCCTGTGTTCTAATTCTGACGTTATCACAGCTAACGTGGCCTTGTCGACGATGATAAGGAAATAGACGCTGTACCGAATTTTATTTCTGTGTTTTAGGCGCTGCACATTATTATACAGATTTAAATCTTAAATATATAAAAGGAAAAGGTGACTGACTGTCTGACTGACTGATCTATCAACACACAGCTAAAACTACTGGACGGATCGGGCTGAAATTTGGCATGCAGATAGCTATTATGACGTAGACATCTGCTAAGAAAGGATTTTTGAAAATTCAACCCCTAAGGGGGTGAAATAGTAATTTTATTATAAACTTTTAAATTAATAAATAATATTTATTTTGTGTACATAATTAAGTACTAATACACACTATTAATACACACAGTTACGCGTGCTTTAAACCCTGGTCATGTTGTGCGACCCTCTAGGGTTACGATAAGAACAAAATGTAGTGATTGAGGAATTAGGTTAGAATTTATAATGTATTGTAATAATCTGTTTTGGTTCCAAATAAATTAAATTTATGCTCTTTTGAATAGCTTTTATTATTTACCATTAATAAGACCACACGTAAACTCAATAAAAAACCAGTTAAGTACGAGTCGGGCCTCGCTCTTTTAGGGTTCCGTACATAATGAACATCATAGTTTTGGATGTATGAAACATTTATTTTCCGAGCTAGAACATCGCAATAAACCGTGAAAGAAAAACCCAAAAAATGTTCGTTGGTTTTGGCCACATCTTACAAACTATTTTATAAATCGTTGTTTAAAGTATGTGTTATATAAATACAGTATATGGTACATAATATAATGAAATTTCATATTCCTAACTAGTTTAGTTTTAAGATAGCCCCCGCCACAAAAATGGTCTAAAACTGACAGCCTTAATAGCCCCCCATTTCCTTATTTTTTTAAATAAAAATAAAATAAAAATATATTCGTACTCTACTCAATAATCTCTAGATATTATAAGAAAAAAATTGTCCGACTAAAATTTTACGTAAATAAATATTTTAATTGAAAAATAATTTAATTGCATTTCTATTCGATTTTGGGTGAACGTTTTACACCAAATATCAAAATTTCACGTACGTGACACGCAGACAGACAGACAGCATAGTGACATCAATAGATGTTCGTTTTACTTTCGTTACGGAACTCTAGAGAACGAGCAAACAGAGATAGGTAGGTACGTATCACATACTGACTCTATGAGAGATGAACTACCTATTCGGCGCCAAGGTCGCTTAATTTTTGTGCCTCTCAATTCTCAACTGCTGCATCATTGTTATTTCAGGCGATCGATTTGGTACCATTATTATGTCATTGCAGCGGCCAGTGTCGTCGCGTTCAGTATGTTTATGCGTAGATTGGCCACCTATAGTACCCGACAGGTCGAGATGACAATCGGGGAGGGAACGCCCCGAACACTCGCACAGCCCCCGCACTAGCACGGTGCGGGCGAGGGGGGGTGACGTGTGGGTGTGCGGGGTCCCCCCCCGCCTTACACCCCGATTGCCATCTCAACCTACCTATCACTTGAAAAATACCTACAGCGCTGTACTTATTTATGTTCGAAATGTAGGTACCGTCAAGTGGATAGTGCTACAATAGAGGTAATATTTTTTTGATATTTTCAATTACTCTACGACTTCCATTGTCTAATGGTAGAAAAATTTGAAGAGAATTTGAATTTAGTTTTACTTTGTAAGCCCGATTTAGATTTTAACCAAACGATCGCCTGAAAAAGCTGCCATGTTACATCGCCGATTTGATGTAGGTAGGTACATACCTACTTAAGTATCTACCGTGTAAAGGATATTCTACAACCGAGGTCATAAGTCGACTTGGAGCTAGATTCTAGAATGGTGGAAATTAGCGAAGCCTTGAAGCAGCGTAGATCACGAGGAAACTACAAATGTGTCGGCGTCGGCGTGTGCAGAATGGGCTGCACTGCGACGCCCGCGAGGGGCGCCGCTCTAGCCATCTTTTTCATTTTGCGACTTGCGTGCGTCTTTTTTCGGCAGCGCGTTAACCTTGAATTTTTTCATAGCGAAGCCGACTGCACGTACGCGGCCAGGCGAGTTTAGGATAGTCGTAGAGCGTCCCCCCACCCGGCACGTTCAAATTTTCTGCATTCGGACGGTGTGACTGCGAGTTTTCGGCGGTCGCATTCGCGAGCTAGGCTCCCAGCGGTTAGGAGCGACGCGGCCGTATCTCGACCCTTGCGCACAGCGGCGACCGGCGCCAGCGCGCGCTGCAACATGCGGAAGTGAGCACGGACATCGCGCACCAGTAGTGCTAGTGAAACACGCAGTGAACGCACACTCAGTGATACGAACTATGATATATTTGTGCACGGCTCGCGAAGAGCACTAAATGGTTTTGTTTTGAAAAAATCTCAAGGACTGTGGAATTTGACATTCATGGAATCGAGGAAAGTATCGTTGCTTACATTTACTCTGTCGTTACGCCTTTCAGCTTTCAGGGCGGCTCGGTTACAGATGTTAGGCGATCGAGCGTCTGGCCTCATTTGCGAGTCAATTCAGCCTTCGAAATTCGAATAGGTATCGGAGTATGCAGCCACGGAAAGATACATTGTGTTGACACCCCGCGGCATGCGACATAATACGCGTGCGAGGAGGTACAGTAGATTACGTCGTAAATTGTCCGCTTGAAAGGACATTTTTGCACAGATCTCGTACGCCGGGAAGGTTTTGCATACACGTGCTGGCGCTGTGGGGCTATTGAACTTGATAATGCGACAACCGTATTTCCTCTTTTTTGCACACCTACATTGCATCACTACATTTTTTTCACGTCCTGCAACCGGTTTCAGACTTTTCCGCTAACGTATTTTCCGATTGCAACGTCCGGAGTTCATGAATTAAGTAGATCAATTCCATTCCAACGGCTGTCGCACGTCCTGTGTACTTGGGGAACATGGTTTTAATGAATTCACGATGGAATCCAGTTTGGAAGCGAACGTTCGGTAATAATTATAATGGGCGTGAATAGAGCGCTCGCGAGTAGGTAAGCCCGGAACCGCTCCGCGAGGCGAAAACTGGTCTCGCAACGCATCAACATTTGCATAGAAACTGTCAATGTGGCCCTGTGGTCAGCTATTAGCACCTACCGCGGCCGCGGCGGCGTATGTATGTACGCACTACCCGCTGCGCCGCGCTGCGCGGTGTTGTAGCAACTAGCATGCGTGGCGCGACTATGCGTTGCCAGACGCTCGTGCACGGCTAGGGTTGTCACACCCTAAAATACAAAAGTCAGACTCGGTGCATCATTGTTGTTTTATGCCTGAAAATAAAAAACTATATTATTATTGTTGTGTCCTAAAAGCCGGACATAACTTTTTAATCACCAAACATAATTTTTTATAAAACCAAAGACGTAATTCTTGTAATAATAAAACTTGCTAGGTCTGTACTTAATTGTTTATTTCTTTAATTATTATTATTACAAGATGAGCTTATGAACTCCGTGAAAATATCCCCTCAGGCACAATTAGGGTATATTTTTCATTAAGGCGATTTATAATTAAATATTTTCTGAATAAGGTAAGCTTTAATGTAGTACTTTGGTAGGTAGGTAGGTACGTTATGTTTGATGATACTGTTGCAAACAAAATAAAGTAGAAGCGACATCTTCCGTCAGATTTTTATGGGACTAGGTAGTTAGGTACATATCTTGTCATAAACGTGGTTTTATCTTACTTACATTAGTTATTAACTATTAAATTATTAAGTACTTGATAGATATTGGGGCCGATTCTCTTGTACACAATCTCTAAACTTAACTAAATTAACAGGTCTAAATCTAGTGCTATCCTTTTGTGCAAGCAACATTATGAAAGGGATAGCAATAGATTTAGACGTGCCATTTTAGTTTAGTTTAGAGATTGTGTACAACGGAATTAGCCACATTGTCGCTTTTAATGGATCTTCATTTTCTCTATTATATTTTCCCGCTTTGCTGAGTTTGTTGTGGGCTCTTCTCAGACCTGGGCGCGTTTGGAACCCTCGTAGCTTTAGTTTTTAAGTTCACGTCAAAATTATCACCACTATATCATCTTACAACGGACTTTCAAAAAGTGTAATTTATTACCTATTTTGGATAAACCATTTGATTTGATTTTGCTGCGTGTGATGCGTAACACTGATAAAAAGCCTAACAAAATTCGGACGGTCTGGACACGTAAACATTGTCCGGATGCGAGCGTAAAAGCAACGTGTCCGGATAAAGTCGGAAGCTTGGCAGCCCTATGCGCACAACGCACTCGTTCGAGTGTTTGATTCTTGTACCGCGTGCGCCACTCCTAGCTCGCAGCAACGGCAACCTCAATTTGAGTTTTCGTTAATGCTTATTGCTTTGTCATGTTGGATTGAAGACTGCACTTTGTAGTTTGTTGTTATTGTAATTTTTGTTGCTTCTTTTTCTGATGCTACTCTTTTGTATTGTAGCGTGCACTTAAAATTTTGCATTCGTTTAAAGATTTTCTTATTAATCTGCCTAAATATCATATTTGAGGAGCTGTGACTGACTGACTGATCTATCAACGTACAGCTGAAACTACTGGACGGATCGGGCTGAAATTTGGCATGCAGATAGCTATTATGACGTAGGCATCCGCTAAGAATTTTTGAAAATTCAACCCCTAAGGTGGTGAAAATTGAAATAGGGGTTTGAAATTTGTGTAGTCCACGCGGACGAAGTCGCGAGCATAAGCCAGTTATAACTACGCTTCTAGTAAGCGTAAAATGCTTTTTTATCTGAAAATTTTTGGGTTATCGAACACCAATTTGAACCCGTTTCAAAGCAAAACGGCCTTAAGACTATGTTAAAGTTGAGCCCAAATAGTTTGTAATTTCGATCATGGAATAGGTACAATTGAATTGGATACAAATAACTTAAAAGTACTAAAATTGAACCCAAAGTTCATGATTTCGCTCATCACTACCCCTATTATGCGAAAGTGTGTTTGTTTGTTGGTTTGTCCTTCAAACACGTCGCAACGGAGCAACAGATTGACCTGTTTTTTTGCATGGGTATAGTTTAAGACCTGGAGAGTGACATAGGCTACTTTTAATTCCGGAAAATCAAAGAGTTCCCACGGGATTTGTAAAACCCTAAATCCACGCGTACGAAGTCGTGGGCATCAGCTAGGTAGTTGAATTTAAATCTGAGCTTATTTCTAAGTAAAACGGCCTCAAACTGTGCTGACATTGAATCTAAGTTAGTAATTTAGATCAAAAGGGTACATTATTATTAGAGTAAAGTTTCACGGAGTTTTTTTCTTCTGTAAAATTTTATTTCGTGTAATTATACCGTTTTGTTTGCCAGTGTCTCAAATTTCTTACTTTCGAAGGTCTGCTTATTACTCTAATGTCTTAAGTTCGAGATTGATTCTTCATTGTTCTGGTTACTTTCACATATTTTGTTGGTTTTATTTAAAAACAAAAGTTGTTTGAATCAAACACAATTTCTGGTGGACGGTTGTACAATTTTGATAGATTTGCGTGTTACGAAGTATAGCATGCGACAGTTTGAGATGGCAATCGGGGAGGGAACGCTGCTCTCACCCGCACAATCGATGATCTTCTCCAATGAAATGCACATTTAGTATGTTCTCGTCTAGGACAAAAAGTACTGAAGGTACACTACACATATATCCCACTTCTGATTTGTAAGGAAATCCATAAATTTTGTTGGGACAGGTGTTTAATCAGCACCGGTTTTAGCAATGCAGGAACCCTGGGCAAGATTTATACCTCGTACCTTCACTGAGGAAAAGAAAAGTCTATTTATCCGTGGGACCTATACTGTCCTCGATTTCTCTTTAACTCCAAAATATCGCCAATTAGACATCTTACTGTTTGTTGGTTGTGATTTCGTGTTTACGATTTTTCTATCATAGGACATAGATCCTAATCCTAATCCTAATAATATAATAAAAGGGGAAGTGTGGATGTTTTGATGTTTGGATGTTTGTTACTCAATCACGCAAAAACTACTGGACGGATTTATCCCGAAAAATCAAAAAGTTCCCGTGGGATTTTGAAAAACGTTATTCCACGCGGATGAAGTCGCGGGCATCAGCTAGTGTATCATAAATAATTTATTATTGTACTTTAATAGCGATAACAACGAATATCTGCATACACATTTGGACTAGGTAGGTATCTAAATTATGTATGAATTCATAAAACTACACAGAGTTTTGTTTTCATAGAATATTTAGCTATCAACTAAAGCAGTATGTTTAGTTTTTAATACCATGCAATTTCCGTATTTCTTACAATAAATTAATATTGGTTTTGCCGATGAGTAAGGTTGCCATGCAACCGGGTTTTCCCGGATTTGTCCTAATTTGGAGAGCTAAATTTCAAAGTCTCATCTTGATTGATGAGTGTAAAAGCCTATTTTATTTGAAACTAGATGATGCCCGCGACTTAGTCTGCTTGGATTTAGGTTTTTAAAAATACCGTGTAGACTAAGATTTCCCGGGATTATAAGTCTAGGGATGTCTTTTTTAGGGATGTGAGGTATCTCTGTACCAAATTTCGGTTAAGTGGATGGACCATGAAAAGCTAGCTAGACAGATAAACAGACACACTTTTTCATTTAAAATATTAAAATATGGATGACACATATTGTTTCAAATATTTTGAAAAATTAATAAGTAACTAAATACTACTTACTTAATTTAATTTGTGAGGTAAAAAGAATAGACAGTTATATCCGAGTTTTACGCTTGAAAATCCGGGGGTTTGAGCTCCTTCTAATTTTTAAATTTTACAGATGGTAACCCTACTCATAAATAGCCGACAATACGTGAAAATTGCAAGACAAAAAATGTCTCACGAGGACTATAAAGCAAACGAAACTTATGTAGTAGTAATAAATATCCGTAAATGTAATTTTGTTATTACTAATTGACGTAGCACACGTATTTTCCTACGTTTATTTTGAGCTTTTAAAGAAGTCGTGAAATCGATATTAATCGACCAATCAGAAGCGAGCATGGCGACACTGGCTTCTATTCCTTTATTTAGGTGTATTTCAAACTGATTCGAACTTGTAGTTAGTGCAAACAATGCGGGAATATTTTGAGGCACTAGTTTTTATCCTACTTTTATACAGAATGTTCGACAAAACATCGCTATTTAACTGAGAAGTTGCAGTTGAGGTCAAATGCTATCCAATAGAATAGGTAGAATATATTCTTATTCAAGTAAACTTTTACAAGTGCTTTTGAATCGTCAACTAGTTTAATTTACCACTGGTTCGGAATGCCGTCCCTACCGAGAATTACCAGCAAGAAACTCGGCGGTTGCTCTTTTCAAGTGATCAATTTACAATATTATTATACCATACTGTACAAGCAATTGCAGCCCCGTGCATTGCTGGAGCGAGTCAAATCCAAGCTTTTTTATCATTTACATAGTCTTCGACTGTATAATATGCTGTTTTTTAAGAGCACACTTTTAATAGATTTTTTAAACTAGTGTAAAGGCAAGTCTAAAATTGTGGAATTTTATTATAAAATATGACACTCATTCCCACAAATGATTTTCCCACTTTCGCGAGGCGGAGCGTAGAAGTTGCAAGCTTATTACGCTTCCTAGTTTGTCTGTCGTGGAAATCACCGATTTTTTTGTAGCTGAGAATGTTATGTCGAACAAAAATTATATTATTGAAATGTGATGACTCCTGAATACCTATGGGCAACAAGCCCCGTTATTGAGTTATTAGGAGGAGTAGGAACAATTTAGCTACAAAATTGTCTACCTAATATTATACGCATTATCTGCAGTGAGATAACCTCAGCTGGCATAGGCATAGTGCAGAGATAACAGTGTGATTAGAAATACCGTTTTTAATGAAACTGTAAAAAATAGATAATAATTATAATTTATTACATTTTTTGCAATTAACTGCGTTTATCACAACTAGCTCATTCCCGCGACTTTCCCGCGTCTTGGACTGTAGCGGTAGTTTGTGGGTGTAGTTTATTCATTATTAAAAAGAATAATTAAAAAAGTCATGATTTATACAGGCTATCGATAGGATTCGGCCGTGGCTAGTTACTATTACCCAAAACTGATCAAAACACGAGACTACTCGCTTTGTTAAGTAGGTAGGTACGTACCTAATTTAATTGACGCAAATAATATGGTTCTCCTCTGTTTTCCTCTTCAAATAGAAAATTTAAGCTATTACCTATATTATAGATTTAATTGCCTTATTCAAATATATAAGGGACAAATACATTCCAGGAAATCGTTTCTAAGCCCGCATAGCACTAGGCCTATGTTGTAGGTTAGTAAAATTAATGAAGGCCTCAGTACAATCATTGAGTAATAATAATTGTAGTCCCAACTATATAATAAGACCAAGGCCTCATTGTATTCGAAATGTTTTAATATACTGGTCCCAATTTCAGACAGCATAAAATATCATTGAATCTCCATTGCAAATCACTAAATAATACCAATAGTTCTAAAACCAATAATGTGCTCCTAACACAGGCTTCTAACAAAGAAATTGACGCCTAAAAAAATATTCCTACTTATTTTATTAAAGGTAAAAATTATATCAATAAATTGTTTCCTTTTCAAGAAATACCTACCTGACTATCTCATTTATATATATACATAAAGTCCATAAAAAGTAATGAATTTGGTCTGTCTGTCCGTCCGTTACCGTATCGTACACGTTCATCGTTCATCCGATTGAGTTGACACTTTGTATATTTGTTGTTAGGACTTGCGAGAACGTTTTTGACAAACTCAAAGTATAATATAGCGCGCGAATCGCATTGCAAAGCTAGCCGTGCTTTAGTTAGTTTCTTATGAAACTGAAAGCCATAAAGTAAACAGTAGACACTCCTTTACGGCTACGCTTATGTAGAGTGCACACTACAAAGTACTGACTACGTATAATACGCCTTGCGCCTCACAGCCGTGGCCTTGGCAGCATTACGTAATCGTCGCATCGAGGTGGCCCTCCGGTTAGGGTTGACACGGCCGGCATCTGAAAAAGTGGTTCATTTCCAATCGATCGATCAAAAGATCGGCCTTTAGAGCGTTGTCTCTGTCACTCATACCTATATGACGTTTTGCCGGTCTCAACGACAGAGACAACTCTACAAATCTGCTATCTCCTTCTAAAGGTCGATGCACATTACTTTCTGCCGCGTACTGTACATTTATCACCATGTTTCAACAACCAGCGGGTTGAGCGTTACCGTGTTAATATTATGTTTGTCAGTCAGTCATTTTAGATTTCCCTACATTTAATTTTAGAGCGTCAATTCATATAATTCGGTCCCATTTAGTTTGTACTGATATTAAAAACTAGATGATGCCCGCGACTTCGTCCGCGTGGATTTAGGTTTTTAAAAATCCCGTGGGAACTCTTTGATTTTCCGGGATAAAAAGTAGCCTGTGTACCCCGGGATGCAAGCTATATCTGTACCAAATTTCGTCAAAATCGGTTGAACGGATGGGTCGTAAAAGGCTAGCAGACAGAAAGACAGCCAGACAGACAGACAGACCGACAGACACACTTTCGCATTTATAATATTAGTATGGATGTGTATCTACGTACCGGCACAAAGAGCACCAACGATGGGATTTAAGTTTTCCATTCCGACAACCAACGAACACCCCATCAATAAACAATCATAAATAAAATAGATAAAATTAATAAATTGGTAGGGACAGATGGCAACCCTATCCTAAAAATGTCTTTTGATCGCTAGTATGCATAAAAAAATTGTTAAGTGGGAATCGGCCCCTCCGTCGCATATTATATCATATTATAGTATAGTATATATAGTATACAATATACAGTACCTATAGTATATTTTTTTTTCAGTAGGACTCTGTCATATATTCAGATCAGCGCCTACTGCCATTTCAGGCTCGCAATTTGTTGATCTTCTATATTATAGACTAGCTGATGCCCGCGACCGCGTGGATTTTTTTTTCTAAATCCCCATGGGAACTCTTTGATTTTCCGGGATGGAAAGTAGCCTATGTCACTCTCCAGGTCTTTATCTATACCCATGCAAAAAATCACGTCAAACCGTTGCACCGTTGTGACGTGATTGAAGGACAAACCAACAAACAAACACACTTTCGCATTTATAATAAGGGTACTGATTACTCTGGTTCTTCAACGAATTTGATCATTTTTTTAAAAAGAATATTAGCCATGTTAAATGACTAATATTCCCCTTTCCTCTTCAACTAAGCGTCAAGCTTGTGGTAGGAGTAGGTACGACAATAGTGCAACGGGCGGGGTTTGAACTGCCGACCTTTTCGGTTTTCAGTCCACTCCTTTACCCGTTGAGCTATTGAGGCTCATTTTGTACAATGGACTACAAAGCTCGATGAGTGAATATAGCTATGAGCATTTAATGATAAGATTTAATACTAGTTGCCGATCGATAGACGTTTACAGCTGGACATCTCTCTTGTAGAGACTACACACGCGGTCTTGCGCCGCCTGGATCCAGCGGCTCCCTGGGACTCGTTTGATGTCGTCTGCCCATCAAGTTTAATGCTAGTATTAGACTCAAATCGATATATAAAACGTAATAACTTTAAAACACATGGCGTTTATGTAATATCTTTCCTAAACCATCTGTTCACTTCATAAGCGTTAGCGTTGTCATTCATTTGCATATGAATATGCCTCCGTTAATAGTGTTCAGTATGTCTCTATTTATTTGTAGAGTGGAAACTTTTTGGGGTTCCGTACCTCAAAAGGAAAAACGGAACCCTTATAGGATCACTTTTCTGTCTGTCTGTCAAGAAACCTAGAGGGTACTTCCCGTTGGCCTAGAATCATGAAATTCGGCAGGTAGGTAGGTCTTATAGCACACTTTAGTGTAAAAATCCGATACCCGTGATTTTGTGGTTACCTACATCCTAAAAAAATGTGTTTATGAACAAATATTAGTATTTTCAACTTTCAAAGTAAGATTAATATACCAAGTGGGGTATCATATTATGAAAGGGCTTTACCTGTACATTCTAAAACAGATTTTTATTTAGTTTTATTGATTTATCGTACCCAATTCGCAAAAATACGACTGTTGTACGGAACCCTCGGTGCGCGAGTCTGATTCGCACTTGGCCGGTTTTTATCTATAATTTTCGATCTTTTGCTCACGGCATTGTTCGCGCGTTTCTTCTTTGCAATCCTATCTTATCTCATTCTGGTACTTTGAAATAAGGTATGAAAAACATATTACTTACCTAGGACAAAATGTTTTAACAATGAAAAAATCTTAAAGTAAGGCCTCACTCTTTTAAGGCCAGTGCATATACTTTTAGATGGAGCAAAGAAGAGTCGATAACCTTATTGACAACTTAAACACAGTTTTTTAAATGAAAATCCATACTTAAATATTATAAATGCGAAAGTGTGTCTGTCTGTCTGTCTCCTAGCTTTTCACGGCCCAACAGTTCAACCGATTTTATGAAATTTGGTACAGAGTTAGCTTACATCCCGGGGAAGGACATAGGCTACTTTTTATCCCGGAAAATAAAAGAGTTCACACGGGATTATTAAACCACCTAAACTGAGTCAAACAATGAGTGAGTCGGCCCTTCTGTCACCAGATGAGGCTATTTATCGCGGTGACTCCATGGCCCCAGGGTCTCTCAGATTTATGAACGCATTGAAATTGGTGTAATGAAAACATTAAAAACACTGAGAAGACTCAGAAAGCGCAAGGGGCATCCCGCGTTTTCCCCACTATGTAAAAGTAAGTAAAGCTTAACTTGAGATGTTATCAAAAACTCAGCGCCTCGGCTCTACTCCACTCTGTAGGTGTGCGTTGTGCCTCGATTTTTTTTTTTTAATTTATTTATTCATAATAATTTTACAAAGTTTCCTACATATCTATCTCGCCAAACTGGTGGGCAAGTTTGGCGCGAATATTAAGTATACGCACACTTATTTTCATTGACGTCAAAAAAGTGTTCTACACTTTGATTAAACATTAGTTCAAATGGAACAAAACGTGACTAATCACTAACGTGGCACGTTTTAACGCACTGGATTCCGCGACCTTGTAACGTTACGTGAGTTTGTACGTCCCATCTCGAAGGGCCTGCGAAAAGTCCTTGTGTTACCACCCTCAGTTCTAGGGTTGCCAACTTTTAAATAATTTTAAATACATATCAAAAATTGCGAACCGGCAGAATTCAATCCTACATCTTCTGGGTTAGCGCCCGATGAATTTGACAGCTAGGCCACGGTTCCCTTGCTGCCAGTGACGAAAGTGATATGTATGTTCACTCAGTACTGAAGCGACTGTTAATGCCATCTAGTAGCGACACTTTGCAGCTATCGAAACTACTTCGAAAGGCCCATATTACAATGCAGCTCTTTGAACGAGAAATGACATATATTTGCTTTTTACTATATTTTTATATATTTTATATTTTAACTTACACTTCAAGGAAATTTCTAAATAATTTTAAATACATATCAAAATTTGCTGGCCTACGTCTTCTGGGTTTGCTACACTATAAAATATTGCCAACTTTTGTTGGAAAACACTTTAGGGTTTCAGTTTATGGGTACTTCGCCATTGACAAAACCTGACCGAAGAAATGCTGGCTTTTGTTTGTTAAATTATTGGTAGATAAATCTTCTTTAATCCATACTACTTAATATTAATATCTATATCCATTCTTATCCATACGAATTTTATAAATGCGAAAGTGTGTCTGTCTGTTGTTTGCTTTCACGCCTCATCAGTCGAACCGATTTTTACGAAATATAGATACGACGAAGGATAGCTTGCATCCCGGAGACGGACTTGAAAAATTTCAAAGGGATCTTTAAAATACCTTAGTCCACGTAGACTAAGTCGGAGAAAAAAAAACTACATGAGAAAATAAAAATTACAGTAACAGATTCTTTTTCCTAATTTTAAACCATTACTTTTCGCCTAAGTTTTTGGTCTTGCTCAAACAATTTATTTCCTACATATTTTTTCTTAATAGTTGACAACCCTAACAAACAACACCCCACTTCAAAACATTCTCTGAAACCTACATGGAGCAAATATAATTGTCACGAATTTCATAGAAACTTTTCTGTTTTTTTAATGTCGAACTGTTTCCATTGACTGGCTTTAAGCCTGCGTCGTAGGTGGGAGCGGGTGCGTCCTGCGGGGCGGGCAGCGGGTGCGATGCCATACATTCCATGCCGCTTGGCACCCGCTCTTCAATAGGACATGTCCGCGCGTCTTCCTTACAATTTCTTGTAAATATTAAGAGTTTGTCCTACACGCTGGCCGCCCCGCAGGACGCACCCGCTCCCACCTGGGCCACAGGTTAAAGCTCTAGCCTCTCTTGGAGGTTTATGTCGTCTTCATCTTACCGCTAAACTTCACGCACGACTGAATATGAACCTAAAGTACCTAGACGGTTTAAAGGTCTAAACACACACACTGCGCTGCGAGACGCAACCTTGGACGAGGCCTTGTTCCATACAAAGTCAACCTATAAACTTTATTAGCCACGCCGCGTCGCAATGCGAAAGTGTGTTTGTTTGTTGGTTTGTTGGTTTATTGGTTTGTTGGTTTGTCCTTTAAACACGTCGCAACGGTGCAACCGATTGACGTGATTTTTTGCACGGGTATAGATATGACCTGGAGAGTGACATAGGCTACTTTTTTATCAAAATCAAATTTTATCAATCAAAGAGTTCCCACGGGATTTTTAAAAAACCTAATTCCACGCGGACGAAGTCGCGGGCATCAGCTAGTAAACTATATTTGACGCGCCGCGTCGCGCCATCCATACCGATGCGTTATCACTTTGCTGGAGTTCGCGGAGTATCGGTTTTCAGTAATTGTTGCCACAAGGTCGCCACCGAAAAAAAGTCCACATAAATTGAACTAAGTACCTAGTACTAATAGCCCAGAATAAACCAACAAAAAAACACACTTTCGCATTTATAATATGGGTGATGTACCTAGTTTTCTGTGATACCTACCACATTCTCACTCATATCAAACGTTGGGCCAAACATTTGCACGCGTAACATATAATTCGTCTTTCGACCTTGTGGAGTTACGTAACCGTCGCGCCTCGAAGGTCCTGTGAAATGTCCTTGTGCCCCCCTCCTTCCCTCCTCCCCCTCCCGCCTTTGCCTCCCACCGCTGGACGCATGCGGAGGAAATGAGCGTTTCACGAACACGAAAATCTACGAGAACTTTTCTAAAGCGACCTACAGTAATTAGTGCGACTACGATTTCTCGCCCGCTGCACATTGCACGATAAATCAAAAACATTCATGAATATAAATAAAAATCTGTTTAGAATATACAGGTAAAGCCTTTTCATATGATACCTACCCCACTGTGTAGAGTTATCTTACATTGAAAATTGAAAATACTAATTATTTCTTCATTAACACATTTTTTTGTGTGTGATGTAACCAGAAATCCACGGTTTTCAGATTTATTCCTTTACTTGTGCTACAAGACCGACATAGCTCAACGAGTTATGAAGCTGAAGTGGCAATGGGAAGGGCACATTGTTCGTAAAACCGATAGACATTATGGTCCTAAGGTGCTGGAATGGCGACCTCGCACCGGAAGACGCAGTGTTGGAAAACCCCACGATAAAAATTTCACGATAATATTGCAAATAAAACATCTGACTGACGCTATCAAACCAAGAGTTCCCTCATTCTAGTTCACTCTGATAATAGCTCTAGAGATATCCGAATATACATATCTCACACCCGGTTTTACTCAGGTGTTTAGCTGACGCGTCGCGGTACGCTTGTGCGAACCTGTCCCTTTGAAAAAGGACCCCGGAAGTGTTCGAAACTAGTCGAGCTAACGTCGACTAAACACGTGAGTGGGTGTGAGATTTATGTATAATGGAAATCACTCACGATAGTTTAAACGCTAAAATATTCGAATATAGTTCGAACTTCGAACGTACGCGTTTCAGAATTTCACTTCGTAGCCCACAAGCGTCGTTAGCAATAGTTTCCCTCCGAAGCTTTTACAAACTTCTTCGCCAGGGATGATATCAAATTTTGTCCCATAGAACTGCATAACAAAACCGCTAAATGCAACAATTACACATGTAACCTGTGGGATTCAACAGTTCAAAAACAGGTTCTGCACGATTTTGAGTGCCTCGCGATTTGGGCCAAGGATCTCCTTGTGTTCCTTTTCGAAACGGGAAGGTCGATACTACGGGCATAACCGTGTCATTGTTATTGTAAGAACACGGAACTTGGGGTTTATTGTCCATACTTTTTTTAAATAACAATGCTTCCTGCATTTGCATGATGTAGGTAGGTAGAGCCCGTATATCTGTATAATAGGAGAAATTGACTGACTGACATACTTGACGTCGTATCAACGTCCATATCAAAGCGCCAAGCGCTGAAATTTATGAGTTTGTATGTAGGTTTTTTATTCAATTATAATAGGTTCTTCGAGTAATAAAATGAAGTGATTTTTTGTATAGCGGTAGTTTATGGGACTAGAATTCATTATTTAAGAGAATAATTAAAAAAAAACATGATTTTTATTTATTTTTAACATGAATTTCACGCTATACGGAATGTAAATAATGGCATCACAATCCGTAAAAGTCATTTTTTTAAATTTTTTTACATAAAAATAGAGTAATTTCTGCCGGAAAATATTTTATTTAAAATAATATGTTAAAAAAATTAAAAATATTTATCGTTCACACCATGTGACTTCATTAACCGCTTTCCGTACAGTATGTGACGTTAATAATTAATTAATTTCAAAATAAATAAAAATCATGACTTTTTAAATTATTCTCTTAAATAATGAATTCTAACCCCATTAACTACCGCTATACAAATAATCACATCATTGTACTACACTACTACAGTCCAATACTCTATTCCAAAACCTCGTCCTCGTCGCCTCGTCTCTCGTATGGCGTAACTGTAAACCATGCCTAATAGATATTAAGTACTTAATCTACATGTAAATTCGATACTTTTATCTGTCAATATTGCTATAATATCTCGCATGCAATATTAAGTATCCATTAACAAAACGTAACATTATCCAACGTTGTGGAATCGAA
Organism: Maniola hyperantus; assembly: GCF_902806685.2. Classification (NCBI taxonomy): domain Eukaryota; kingdom Metazoa; phylum Arthropoda; class Insecta; order Lepidoptera; family Nymphalidae; genus Maniola; species Maniola hyperantus. The sequence continues at coordinate 15,527,686 of NC_048536.1, read as the reverse complement.
AAGTATGAATGGATGACCAAATAAAGTAGGCCACGGAACGCATTCAGCAGTCAGCTTGCAACCAAGTGAAAGGCTTTAGAAAAGTTTTAAATGTGTGTGCGTGTGTGTGTGTTTTTTAATCTATCGGTCAAGTTGTATCATCTTTGTTTAGGCTTTGAATGCAACGCGTCTTTCGCAGCGCGGTTGAATTTTAATCGATTTCAAAAAATGTGTGGAGCATATTAATTTGAAACGAATTTTTCTCCATATTCTTTTAAATCGAACCGATTTCGTAAGTATTTGGTTAAAGAGTGCGTACACGAAACTTAAGGCTTAATGTTTTGGCTTGAGTTAACCATGAAATGTAGAAGTTCATGTTAAAATTAAAAATATTTAGACCATTGGTTACCTAAATTTCGATAGTTACAAGTTTTTCCCGCAACTTCGTGAGTGGATGGCGCTTGTACTTATATTTTTTTTGAAATCGGTTAGAATTTCTCAAAATTCTTTCTTAAAGATGAGGTCTAACATATCTAGAAGGAGAAATGACTGTGACATGATATTAAAGTACAGCTAGATGTACCCACCTAAGTTCTTTCCATAACGTAGACCCTAACAGAGAAAGGATTTTCAGACATCGGGTCAGCTAGTCACAAAAGGTTGCCTGATGGCGATTGCGTTTAGCAATAAGGCCGCCTTTGCATACAATTGTTTTTAATTTATAGTTTCTTTATTTTGTCTGGGTTATTTCATGTTTTGTGTGCAGTAAAGTTTTCTATCTATCTCATCATCATCATCATGATCAACCCATAGCCGGCTCAATACAGAGCACGGGTCTCCTCTCAGTGTGAGAAGGGTTTGGCCATAGTCCACCACGCTAGTCAAGTGCTCTATCTATCTAGTCATCTTTAAATCAAAATACCCTTAGCTCAAAAATAACCTGAAAAAATACCTAAGCATTGAAGCACTTGCCTTCAGGTTACAAAACCGTACCTATTAATTTCTATTTAAGCAATGAATCTAAATATAACGAAGTCGCGAGCATAAGCTAGTAATTTATAGAAACAAAACCGACTACTACCTTAATCACATGTTAACTAGGTACAAATAAAAAACTTTCTAGTGCATCGCTTTTTACGCAGATGCCCGAGGTGCGGGGCGGGCGGGAGGGGGACGTCAAAATAGAAAGTTGCAATGGCTGCATTGCGTAGGTAGGTATACGCACTGTTGCGTTTCACAATACCGCCTAGCTCATAGGTGGGACAAAGAAGGCTTGCATAGGTTTGCTTGCCGTAACTCTTGGTTTATCTGTAAAACATGAGAAAACATCTTGCCCAATAGCTGCCCATAAAAGGAATAAGCTATCGCAGAAAATGTTTTTGTATGGGTAAAATTTTCACTAATTTAAAACTTTTTATCTTTAGATAGGTAGTTCTTATTTAACAAAGAAAATTTGATGTATTTTCTTTTTGTTGTATTTTTTATTGTTATTCGTAGTTGCATTCAAATTTCGATGTCTCAATGGCTCAATTTCCTTGGGGGAAACACTTTAGGTAGGTAGGTACATACTACATAGTGCGATGTTTTGTCGAATGTTAGAAATGAGTGTACCTACCTAGTAGAAATAAAATTCCAATAGAATTCAATGTTGTTTTGTACAACAAAACACTATCAACACCCATTGCGATGTTTTGTCGTATATGTCCCGCAAATTGTTAATGCGCGTGGCCGCCATTTTAGTGACGTCAGCACTAGACTGAAGTTTCGAGCTGATGGTATATTTTTATTTCGGCTGACGTCGATGTTAATGAGACATGGTCCCAGCGCAATTTGCGGGACTTACATATACAGAAACTTACATAATATTAGAAATGAGTGTAGTTGAAATAGAATTCTAATAGAATTCAAATGTAGCAATGTTGTTTTCCTTTATGTAAAAGCAATTAACCAGGAAAATTGGCTGATGATAATTGAGTACAAACAATCACAAGTAGTTTGAGTCCCACAAAATTAATTATTCAAAGATATTATTGACAGAATTAAAATGTGTAGAACGGGCTTTCCAAAACACCGCGAACCGGAAAATCTGCTCAAAATTGATAGAGACAATATAAATAGCTCTAAATTCGCATTGCATAAATGCAAATTAAATGCACTGATATGATGATTCAACCTGCAGGAGGGAAAAGTTTGTGATATACTGCGCTACGCTTTCCGGTGCGAGGTCGCCATTCTAGCACCTTGAGACCCCAACGTCTATCAGTTTTTCGAAGTACATTTATGTAGCTATTGCCACTTGAGCTTCGCAACCCGTTGAGTTATGTCAGTTACTCTGGGTCTCCTCTTTTCTGAATTAATTACGTAGAGAAACTCCGCAAGGACAGAATCTCTTCATTGCCCGATGAGTGACTCTGAGCATTCTTATAAGAGGCTCTAGTTGGCGACTACGTCTAATATCCATATGTCATCTCTGACAACACGCACTGTTTCGCCGAGTTTCTTGCTGGTTCTTCTGGGTAGGAACGGCATTCCGAACCAGTTGTAAATTAAACTAGTTGACGATTCAAAATCACTAGTAAAAGTTTACTTGAATAAAAATATATTCTATTCTATTCGGTTTTCAAATGGAGAAGTTACTATGACACTTATTAACTTTTTTAAAGAAACTATAGTTACTATTTTGAAACCTGTCTCTCTATCTGTTTGATCGCGCATCATTCGTACTTACAACGTGAAAAACTGATGAACCAACGAAGATAGGAATTGCGATGCTTAGGAGATAAGTTGTGAGCGATTTGAATACGTAATGAATGCATCTAAGAGGCAGTTGGAAATTTAGAAAACTGGTTTGCATACGTCTCGACAACGTATTGCGTAACGACGGACATGTACTCTTACGAGTCGTACTATGCCCTTAAAAATAAAGGAACTATTTGAATAATGGTCTACATTTATTTACATCTGCAGTTCTTAAGTGTTTCACCATCATCGGTAGGGCGGCGGTAATCACTTAACATCAGGTGACCCGCCTGCTCGTTTGCTCGCTATATTTATTATAAAAATAATAAAAAATCATCACGATCAACCCATCATCGGCTCACTACAGAGCACGGGTCTCCTCTTTTTTGGCCATAGTCTGTCACGCTGGCCATGAGCGTTTAATGTGAACCAAGTGTCGCAGAGTTAATGTGAGATATGTATGCAATGTATCTACTTATTTTTTTCATAAGCTTAGGTATATGTTTTAAAATCATTGACGAACAATGTACGGCAGTTATATCTTAAAAGCTTATTCTAACAAAACAAAGCCAAACAATGAAAAATCCGAAATCTATTCTCCATGATGAAACATTAACGTATAGGTATTTATCTATAAACATACCAACAAGAATAGTGTTCAAGGCCATTGACCTGTGCTGTTTCTATTTAGGTATCTGCTAGTCAAATCTGTTATGATCTTTTCAGTGGTACGTAACGCATTTAATGTATTTTCAAACAATTACTTAGTCACAAATACAGCGGTGTATATGTTACCGTCAATCTGTATAGTCTGGTATTGTAAAGAATACCTTTGTATTCTATAGAATACCAAAACATTCAGGAAATGTATAAAATATTTTTTACTAGCTGATGCCCGCGACTTCGTCCTCGTGGATTTAGGTTTTTAAGAATCCCGTGTGAACTCTTTAATTTGCCGCGATAAAAAATAGCCTATGTCACTCTCCATGTCTTTAGCTATACGCATGCAAAAAATCACGTCAATCGGTTGCTCCGTTGTGACGTGATTGAAGGACAAACCAACAAACAAACACATTTTCGCATTTATAATAAGGGTACTTACTGATTTCATAGTTTGCCTTAGGTGTTCTATACAATTTCTAAACAGCAATAGGTATGGTATGAAATTCGGAATGAAAAATGTCTTCAGGTATAAATATCCGTATCCGTATCCGTATACTTACAATTGTGATTATGGTTGCATGTCTATTATATCTAGTATTGTATAAGGGTCAAAAGGTCAAATGTTACTTTTTATACAATTCCTAGGAACTTTTAACAAATTGTATGGAATGCTTAGGAATTGTATAGGTACAATGCCTAGGAAATGTATGAAATGGTAAAATATTCTATACTTTGTCAAAACAACCCCGGTATTTCATAGAATAGCTAGGTATCCTATAGAATGACTAAAAAAGAGCAACCGCCGAGTTTCTTGCTGGTTCTTCTCGGTGGGAACGGCGTTCCGAACCAGTGGTAAATTAAAACTACCTGACTATTCATAAACACTTGTAAAAGTTTACATGAATAAAAAAAATAAAAAAAACTGAATTACACACAGTGCCAGTATCATATATATCGAATAGGAGGCCGACATCTTAACCACTATGCTATAGTGGGTAAGATTTCGGCCTCCTATTCGGGAGGTAGGGGGTTCGATCCGGGGGTTGACCTCTAGCTTTTCGAAGCTATGTGCGTTTCAAGAAACTATATATATCACTTGCTATAACGGTGAAGGAAAACATCGTGAGGAAACCTGCATGCCTGAGAGTTCTCCATAATATACTCAAAGTCATCAAAGTGTGTGAAGTCTGTCAATCCACACTGGGCCGGCGTGGCGGACTATCAGCATCAGCTATGTCATAATCTGTTTCTGCAGTGCTAAAGCTAAGTTGACTGCTGCAAGGGTCCCTGACTTCTTCGCCATACTCCGAGCGAGGACGGCTTCCTTCTGGGAAAGACTGACACTATCTACTAACGCTATCTTGTGTGCTATTGTAGAGGATCTTAGTAATCGTTTTACAAAACATTGGTCCAACCTGCATCGGTGCGACTGGCGACAACAACACCTTTACTTAGATTAGTTTTTTAAATTGTTACCTCCATTTTTTACATTTATATTCGTATTCAATTAAATTTTAATATTAATTTAATAACTTCATATTGTGTGTATATTGTTATGGGTTATATTATAATTGCCTGAAATAAAATTATTATAATTTCAGAGCTAAGCATATAAGAGTTATTTTGTCGTAACTGAAATCAGTTTGGACTTCGGGAATCGTTATTATTGCGTAGGTATAGTACGCGACAGGTCGAGTTGGCAATCGGGGTATGAGGCAGGGGGACGCCCCGCACACCCGCACGTCACTCGCGCTATCCCGCACCGGGTCAGCGCGGGGGCTGTGCGGGTGTGCAGTGCGTTCCCTCCCCGATTGCCATTTCGACCTGTCGTGTGCTATATCTAGATACTGAAAATTATAGCATCTAGCTACTGCTAGGGCCATGGCCACAGTATACTTTATTAATATTACTAAAGCTCGTGTTATCTGCATTTATATTTACCCGTTATTTTCGGGTATATGGCTTGGCGTGTGTAGGAGTACCTTAATGCAGCTTTTATATGCCTCGCGTGCGGTACGACGCGACGCCTTCCAGCTCACTTCTTATTAGGTACTTTCGAAGCTATTTCATTTAAGGTGAAATACTAATAGTTCGCTAACTATGGGCCTCATGAGAGAGCTGAGTCACTCACTCAGAGAGCTATGCTTGGAGTTTCTCTACGTGATGAAATCAGAAATGAGGAGATCCGTACGAGAACTAGAGTAACCGACATAGCTCAATGGGTTGCGAAGCTGAAGTGGCAATGTGCAGGGCACATAGTTCGTAAAACCGATAGAATTTGGGGTATCAAGGTGCTGGAATGGCGACCTCGCACCGGAAGACGCAGCGTTGGAAGACCCCCCCACTAGGTGGACGGACGACATCAGACGAGTCGCAGGGATCCGCTGGATTCAGGTGGCGCAAGACCGTGGCGTGTGGAATTCCCTACAAGAGACCTATGTCTAGCAGTGGACGTCTATCGGTTGATGATGATGATGATGATGACTAATAGTTCATGTAAAGTTGGGAAATCGCACGTCAAAAATATAAATTCTCTTTACGTCCCATCGCGTGGGAATTTTGAAAAATCCGGAAAATTATTTTTCTATTAATGATTCGAGATCGATTCGAGATTAAGCGATGAGAGCCTAGTGATTAAGACGCCGGCCTCCTAATCGGAGGTCGGAGGTTCGACCCTGGGCACGCACCTCTAACTTTACGGAGTTTTATGTGCGTTTTAATTAATTAAATATCACTTGCTTTAAGAATTAAACTATAGCTATAAACCTTCCTCTTGAATCACTCTATCTATTGGTGAAAACTGTAATTATCACTGAATAATGCGGTAGTTAAATATTTTTAATTGCACAAATAAATGTCTTTTTATATTTTTCTATCTCTTGTTTTTTGTTGATAACTTTTGACCTAAAGCAGTGTTAGCAAAAGTAAAAAATTCAAAACACATCCGCCTTTTCAAGGTTAGTATAATTTCAATTAGTATACATCAAAACCGTAAAAATTTTAGATTTCATCACAACTATGGAAGCTGAGATAGCCTTGTGGTTAAGACGTCCGCCTCCTATTCGGGAGGTCGGAGGTTCGATCCCGGGTACGCAATTTTTTAAACAAAAAGTGAAGGAAAACATCGTGAGAAAACCTGCATGCCTGAGAGTTCTCCATAATGTTCTCAAAGGTGTGTTAAGTCTGTCAATCCGCACTTGGCCAACGTGACGGCCAAAAACAACCTTCTCATTCTGAGAGGAGACCCGTGCTCTGTAGTGAGCCGGTCATGGGTTGATCATGATGATGATGATTCGAGATCACTAATTTCTGAACGTGTGAAATACTAATTTTACGCGTTAATACCTACTAGGTGATGCCCGCGACTTCGTCCGCATCGATTAGGTTTTTAAATATCCCATGGGAACTCTTTGATTTTCCGGAATAAAAAGTAGCCTATGTAGCCCCGGGATCTAAGCTATCTCTATACCAAATTTTGTCAAAATCTGTTGAACGAACGGGCCGTGAAAGGCTAGCAGACAGACAGACAGACAGACAGACAGACAGACAGACACACTTTCACATTTATAATATTAGTATGGATTTGTCAAAATCGGTTGAACGGATGGGCCGTGAAAGGCTAGCAGACAGACAGACAGACAGACAGACGGACAGACAGACACACTTTCACAATTATAATATTAGTATGGATTTGCTGTAGGTAAAATCCTATAGAATAGTTACCCATCATCATATTATAGCAACGGATTGAGAAAGCAAAAAAATTGCAACAAAAATGACTTCCTGTTTTTTTTGTTTTTATATATAAAGATGGAGGAAGATTATTATGCTATGCATAGTACTCTTCATAATACTCTGATAATAGTCGTACACCCAAAAAATAAAGCAAGAAATCGATTCTCGATGGTCGGCGAGTTAGATAGGACTTTTTAGTGCTATAGAAGAATAATACCTAATTGGTCCTTGGTCGGAAAATAGAAGCGACTTTCTATTCACTTGATATTAAAGTAAAGGCTTCAGGGTGAATTTACCTTAACGATTACTTTCAGGTTTCCAGTCAAGGTCGAGGCTTGAAGCTTGACTGGCTTGGAGAAAAACGTTTTATGGTAAATGATTATAAGGAAAATGAAAGGAGCGTGACATTACATAAAAGGCAGTTTTTCTTTTCGGAATATTGCACGCTATGGTGTTTGTTCGTATCGCATTGCGATATACAGGATGTTTTGTTTCTAAACGTCATTACTCAGTAGGTAAATTTTAGCAAGGATTTATATTGACGATTACAAATTATGCAATGGTCAGTCAAACTATTCCCACCATTTATGTAAAAAACAATAATAAATTTTTAATTTGTTTTAAAGTAGGTACAGTACGCGACAGAAAGTAATGTACATCGGCCTTTTGAATGACATTTCGGCTTTGTAGAGCGTTTTCTCAGTCACTCTTACCTATATGACGTTTTGTCGGCCTCAACGACAGAGACAGTGCTCTACAAATCTGTTATCTCCTTCTAAAGGTCGATGTACATTACTTTCTGCTGCGTACTGTAACTACCTTGACGAAGTTGGTAACTAACTGTCTTGATCCCTATAGATTATGCCCGTCTTCTGAAAATAAAAGTAAGTAAACTCATTTTTCAATTGTGAATCCGTCCAGTAGTTTGAGCTGTGCGTTGATAGATCAGTCAGTCAGATTTTCCTTTTATCATCATCATCATCATCATCAACCAATAGACGTCCACTGCTGGACATAGGTCTCTTGTAGGGACTTCCACACGCCACGGTCTTGCGCCGCCTGGATCCAGCGGCTCCCTGCGACTCGTCTGATGTCGTCCGTCCACCTAGTGGGGGGTCTTCCACCGCTGCGTCTTCCGGTGCGAGGTCGCCATTCCAGCACCTTGGGACCCCAACGTCTATCGGTTGTACGAACTATGTGCCCTGCCCATTGCCACTTCAGCTTCGCAACCCGTCGCTTTTCCTTTTATATATAAAGCTAATTTATAAAAAATCTACCTGTATTTCTAATCAAGGTTTGCTTTACCACTTTTCGTTTTGGAGTTCGTGATCCCAGCGACACCTCATTTGTCAAAATCAGCGTGATAGAGGCTTTCTTTTTCATCATTGACAGGCTTGCGCTTGACTGCGATCTCATCTGATGATAAGTGATGATGCATTCGAATGAACATGAACTTGGTTATTCATTCGTAGAGCCAATATCCAACTAGTTTCGATGTATACGACACATAAACATACATACAGTGTTTTGTGAACAAAACTTTTTGGTGTAACACGGCGTCCGTATTTCCTGCCACGTCATTTAGTTCTCTCAAGGCAGTGTGACTAGGCATCTTAAGGCAAGCATGCTCCGTATGTAACGAAAAAGAGTCTAGTGCATTCAAAAGACAGACAACGAAGTGATCCTAGGGTTCAGTTTTTTCTTTTGAGGTACGGAACCCTAAAAAACAAACTACTAAATATATATATATTTTTTAAATTATTTAACAAACTACTATCTTTAAACATACGTGTAAACTATCAGACATCAGTAGTTACCTACGTAAAATAAAGAATCTCTCATTAAAAGATTCTTCCGCAGCCGCAAAGCTATTTATTATTAAATTCCTAAGTAGGTTAACAACTACGAACTAACTCAAGTACAAAGCAGTGCTCTATGACACACACTCCAATTAGACAAATAGGTCAGATGCACCATGTGTCAACATTATCAAATGTACCTACTTAAATACTTTAATACAGCTTCGTTTTATGCCGCGCCCACACTCACAAAAAACCGGCCATAGTGCGAGTCAAACTCGCGCACTGAGGGTTCCGTACTACAATCGTATTTTATCGACATTTTGCACGATAAATCAAAAACTGTTATGCCTAAAAATAAATAAAAACCTGTTCATATTATGATACCACACTTGGTAAATTAATTTTACTTTGAAAGTTGAAAATAGCAATATTTGTTCATGAACACATTTTCATTTTTTTCTTGTGATGTAACCACAAATTCACGGTTTTCAGATTTTTCCCCTCATGTTTGCTATAAGACCTACCTTCCTTCCAAATTTCCTGATTCTTGGTCGACGGGAAGTACCTACCCTATAGGTTTCTTGTCAGAAAGACAGACAGACAGACAACAAAGTGATCCTATAAGGGTTCCGTTTTTCTTTTTGAAGTACAGAACCCTAAAAATTAGCGTTGGTGTTGAACGCTGCAGCGTACATATTTTCTTCCCAAACTCTCATAACGAATTTTCCACGTAAAGGTGTGATTACAAAATTTTTCACATATCATGACGCACTACGTAAATTTTTATTAGTACATGGAGTGTGGACGTAGCTTTAAGGCCATGTTTTCTTTAGACTGAAAACTGCTATATCAGTAATATATTTTTTTTTACGGAAAATTAAAGAGTTCCGACGGGATTTTTAATAATCTAAATCCATGCGCATAAAATCGTACTGCATCATCTTAGGTACTAGCTTATGCTCGCGACTTCGTCCGCGTGGACTACAAAAATTTCAAACCACTCTTTTACCCCTTTAGGGGTTGAATTTTCAAAAATCCTTTCTTAGCGGATGCCTACGTTATTTAATAGCTATCTCATCAAATTTCAGCCCGATCCGTCTAGTAGTTTGAGCTGTGCATTGATCAGTCAGTCAGCTTTTCCTAAGATAATTTTCATTGAAACATAATATTATGAAAAGTCGCAAACAAAAAGAAAATGAAAATTACACGTAATTATTCGTGCTTATTCACTTTATCAAACATAAGTAAAGCCCCGCACATATTTTAGGGGCCAAAAATCTCAATATAGGTAGGTACATAAAACGAGTTCGTTTCCCAAAGTTTTCCCATTTACCATAACATTTGAATAGGGAATGCCTCCGATGATTTTCGCGGTTCGCAGAGCATGTTAACCCAAATAAAGGGCGGACATTGGCATAACCCGTGAACACTGTTTTCTATTCTTGAATGATATTATTTACTTCGAAAGGCGAGTTTATGAAGCTTTTATTTGTTTGAATGAAGTTTTTCTATACAAGGAACCATTGACTTATATATTACTTCGTATAGACAGGGTTATTGAACAAACAAAATGCCACCGACTCATTGGTGCTTGTGTAATGTGTACCAATGCAACCTCAGTGACGTCTGGATTTCAAACGGGTCGTTAATTACCTACATTACTATCTAAGAGGTGGCGCTGATTTATTTGGTTTCTAAACCATGAGAAATTTTGTTCGCTTGACCATATCTTGTCATTTATATCGATGCAAGGAACGAAGATATTATAAATCCCTAGACAGGCAAAGCTCCTTCATTCGTATTTTAAAAAGTTAGGACTAAATGCGCTTGTATATTGTACAATACGCAGGCGGCACAAATGACGGTGTTTATGTACGCATCTTTGGGTAAAACGACACCTTTGAGCATGCTTCAATATACAGCTCGTGGTCTTCCATACTAGTCCATACTATCCGTACTTCCATACTAATATTATAAATGCGAAAGTGTATCTGTCTGTCTGTCTGTCTGCTAGCCTTTCACGGCCCAACTGTTCTACCGATTTTGGCGAAATTTGGTACAGAGATAATTTGCACCCCGGGGAAGGACATAGGCTACTTTTTATCCCGGAAAATCAAAGAATTGCGATGGGATTTTTAAAAACCGAAATCCACATGGACTAAGTTGCGGGCATAATCTAGTTCTTTATAAGTCGTTGACAAGGAACAACAAGTTTGAGACAAGCTTACAACTAGTTTCACATCCGCCAGATAAACTATATCTAACGGATTTTGTCATTTTGACAGATTCCCAGTACAAAAAGTGTCATGACGTCAAATTTATTCATCAGATAAAGTTTGGAAGCTATGAAACAGGCCCTTAGTCGCTATAATCCGCCAAAACTGACAAATCTAGTAAGACACAATATCTATTGTAATTAATATCAAATGTTTATGACTGCAAATAACTTTGAAAAAATTTGGAATACTTAACTAAAATTCCACTTATATGCCTATTTACTATGCCTTAAATATACAATGTAATAATTTTGATATAAAATGGAAAAATATTTGTAAGTATATTCTACAAAATTGGTGCTAATATTCATTTATATATGCAAATGACCTATACGCTTATGTATTATTCAAGTATTTCATTATCATTATTCGGCAAACTTCATTATTAGAACCCGTTCAATTAAACAAAATTTGTGAATTAGTGTATGAAGATAAGGTTTTTTTACTTTATTTATTTAAACCAATTTAAATGCATAAATTACGTATACAGTTCACAGGTTCATGAATCAATAAACAAAACAATTTAGCGCATAGAGTAAGATTAAGGCCACACGATGCGTTTCAGATGCGTTGCGGCGCCGCGCCGCACCGCTGTGGATTTCAGTATTGGCGGCAACGCATTGCCACACGGGCAATGCGTTGCGCCAGCAGAAAGTATGGCGTTGCAACGAATCACCCCTTTCTGCCTCGTCTCTCTGTACGCTTAGTATAATATTTTACGTCTCACCAACGTTGCTAGAATTCGATAATCAAAACACAATAACGTCAAAGTAAAATGGACCTAAAGAGCCTTGCATTTAAGGCAAAAATTCAAAGCCACTGATTTTAATTTCGCAAGTCGCAACGTTTCCGCTTGGAGCGTTGGCTGTAGATGTGTAGATAAACTTGAGCTTTAAAACAAGGCCTTTAAGATCCAGTTTACTATAACGCGGAAGTGTTTCGACTCTCGAATTCTAGCAACGTTTGGTGAGACGTAAAATCTTATACTACGGGTACAGGCCCCAAGTCCGTTGCACGTGCGGTGCGGCGCCGCAAGACGTCTTCGACGCATCGTGTGGCATGATAGAGCGGTTTTGGAGCTGGTAGATGGTATATTAAGTGGTCTGTGGTTTCAATAAACATACGTATAATGTGTCCGAACTTTATGAGGGAAAGCAGCAGAAACAGCTGAAAACGGCAAGCGGCGCAGGTATGCCTCTCTTATCGAGAGTTACATTTTTGTTCCGTTTGCCGTGGAGAGTGGAGACCCTGGGGCCATGGAGTCTTAGTGCTAAAATTTTTTACGAGACATTTCACCGCGATTAATAGCCTCATCTGGTGACAGAAGGGCAGGCTCATTTTTTGCGCAACAGATCAGCCTGGCTGTCTAGCGCGGAAATGCAGCCAGTATTCTTGGCACCATTCCACGCGGGCATGATTTGTATAGTAATTAGATAAGGCAGCTTTAACTTTTATTGTAATAATTATTTTTATTAAAAAAAAAAGGTAACTATACTAAAGGGAAAGCCATAAGTATTGTCCTTTATCTGTCTACTGTCACTTGAAAAATTACTGAAATTACGGTTAGCACGGAAAATACTTTGCTTTAATAATTATTGATGTACCTATTTCTAAAATAAATAAGTCTCAGTCCTATAAAACCTATTGAAAATATTGAATAAGATTATATTTCTAGCTAAGTCGTCACAACATGGTGGAAACTTTTTCCTTTGTTAGTTCAGACGCATTGTCGCTTCTACATAGTAATTATTCTATCCCGTTGACCGTTGCCGCGGCACTTTGCGCAACTCGATGCAACCGTCCCCCTTCCCCCCTCTTCAGTACGCGTGCGCGTGTGCTGCATTCCGGAACCGGGTCGCAGCCGAAATTCTGCTCCCACCAACCTAACCTGGCCTCCCCCCCTTCCCGAGGTCATAGCGCAAATAATAGGTTCGAACGGCTCAATATACTCTGGGCAGGTATACGTGCACGCATGCAAATGTACAGTTAGACTGTAACGGAGTGCTTGGGAATCAAATCGATACCGTATCGAACCGTGCTCGCTGGCATTTTAGGCCAAATGGTCCAAAATTGTAAAGTCCGGTGGGATTTACGAGGTTCCCAGCCCAGAAGGTAATTTTAATTGTGTACGTTGCATGGCTTTTGTTTGTGTTCGGTGTTTTGTTGCATCTTATTGCTGTAAACAGGATTCTACGCAAAAGCAGCTACCTATAGGCGTTGGCATAGTGTCTATGATTAAGTTAAGTAATAGCTGAAATATACGTGTTTGTTTTCAATCGTTGACAATAGCTGAATTAATGTATATATTAAAGATGCAAAAATAACGCTGTGTAGAGCATACTGCCGAAATTTATACTCGGGAGGCTTGTGGGTCAACTATTGGACGACATAGACACCTTAAGGGTGCAATATAATAATGGTTTCAGGATGCTGTTGAGCTTTTTTGTTTAGCGTCAGGTATGTTCGTAGAGAAGCACACGGATGACTTCTTTGCCGTAATACGGAAGAAGTCATCATCATTGCTGACAAGGCTGCGCTCAAAGTACCTACCAACCACACCCTGAGTTTGCGAGTGAGATGGACTCACCTCACCAATTTATGCTTGAATTCATTATTCAAGTGTTGGTGAGGCCACAATGTAAATGTTTAGTAGTCTCTTTTTTTTCCACAAAATTATTACTAACATTAGTTTTTTAAGAATTCAAATTTTCTACTTACAAATTGAGTCCTAGTTGTTTTAAATAAATATTTATTATTGTTAATAGCTAGACGAATAATTAAGTTCACACGACATCTTTGTCTTTGTTTATCTCTGGCTATATCTTACACGGGAAATCCGTATGTTGTAGCCTATGCCCTACATGTACTTACTGGATGTTATCTAATAATGAAAAAATGATAAACAAAATATGCGCAAGTTGTTCTACGGGAGTCTTTTATGATTAATATGTAACATAGATACCTACCTACATAAAATCATTTTTGAAAACTATTTCAAAAGCTAACCCAGGTGACGATGACTTTACTATTTCTTTGTATATAAATCGTGTTTGAGATTCTAGTTGACATTTTAGTTACGACTTATGACAAAAATTATTTACAAAATCCGTTCTAGATAACGAACTAGTTTTCAAGTGAAAGGACATATTATTATTTTATTACAGATTTTGCACCATTTATAATGACATAATTTATAGCGTACTTATGGCGTTAAACCAACCCTCCACTGCCTTTTCTATCTCTTCTAGAGTTTTCAACTCAACTCCACAATTTTTTCCAGAAGTTTTTGCATAAAAAAGTAGGTTCCGCAATTTCTTGCGTGAGTACAAAGTACAAGTGACATGCCTAGCTTCTGCAATTTTAATAGCTGGTGGACATTTAGAAACATAAACGTTAGTGAAAATTAAAAAATAATCAATGTCTACTCAGCATTATCGACATTTAATTTTCCTACAGTTCAGGGATGCTGAAAAAAATCTCTCCTGTAGGTCCGTCACACACGTCTTTTCATTTTAAAGGCCGTACAAAATGACTCCTCACGCGCCATTTTAACTCTACGGGTCAACGGTCATGTTAAAAGTAGGGGACTAAAATCATACTTTTAACATGAAATTTACACATTAAGTTAAAATACAGTGAGGAGTTAAATTTTACGCACTTTTAGTTTTAACGGGTAGTACCTACTCCATTTTCGACGACACTAAAATTAAAATAAGTTCGTATCGCGTGGACCTAAATTGGAAATTAATATGTGATATTTTTCGTTATATCCACTAGAATCGCCTCCGATGAAAACATGCTTGGACAAACTTTTCTCTATAGAAAAAAATTCAGAAGTTTGGTCAGCTATTGGTACACGAGCCAAAGTATACCACACATTTGCATTTAAACAAAATATTCTATTTCAGCTATTTTAAATATTACGATACTAAAACGCCTTTCAATTCGTTTTTAAAGAGGAAATAAGCTATTAAATTCAAGCTGTAAAACTAGTTTCATTCATTAACAATTAGCAAATACGATAGATCGATTTATCATTCACAAAAGTAAAAAAAAAGCAACAATTAATCAAGTATTTATTTATTTATGCACGCAGAATATATTATTCACATTAGTAAAAGTTCAAAGTTCGTTTAAGTAGTTTTTTTAATGTTTTGGTTATAAAAAAAATCATTGATAATAATTTTATCATGTGAAACATTTCATACAATTATTTTACTCAGGTAAAGTATTTTATTGAAGTATATTTTATTACTAATCATTTTCAAACTTTTAATTAAAATCATGCAATTTTGAATTTTTTACATAACCTCGCAGTTTTAATACCTACAACGGAGTCAAATTTAAATAAACAGAGAGCGAAAAATAGTAGTTTGTCAACAAGGGCATAAAACAAGCATTTTAGCCGAGAGTTTATCTACCCGAGCTGAAGGCGAGGGCTGACATTTAAGTCGAGGATAAAATGGGTTTTATGACCGAGTTTTATACACATTGCTTTTCACTTCGATTGCGAAGAAATGAAACAATAATAATATTATAAGTACATGTCTAAAGTAAAATTCGAGCAATTTTGTACTTACCTATGTACACTTTATGCACAAGAGCATGAAAATCAGTTTTAGTTCAGTTACAACAAGCATAAAAAAGAACTTTACGAGCATGAGAAGTGAAAAATATTTTTTTCATAGATTCGGTTTGTTTGATGGATACTGTGTTGTAACTTTTTATTCCTTGAAGATTTTCTGTTAGGCGTTTTCTTGTTTCTATTGACAAAAACGAAGCGTCTCTAGATTTTCTAGCAAATTACATTAAAATTTAGTAGGGACACACAACACTACAACCCTTCAACTGGCAAATAACTAGAAACACAGTTTTTGTTAGTTATTTGATTTTTTTTAGGGTTCCGTACCTCAAAAGGAAAAACGGAACCCTTAAAGGATCACTTTGTTGTCTGTCTGTCTGTCTGTCTGTCTGTCCGTCTGTCTGTCAAGAAACCTACAGGGTACTTCCCGTTGACCTAGAATCATGAAATTTGGCAGGTAGGTAGATCTTATAGCTGACATTTGGGGGAAAATCTGAAAACCGTGAATTTAGGGCTAGATCACATAAAAAAAATTAAATTGTGGTCATGAACTAATAATTAGTATTTTCAACTTTCGAAGTGAGTGACTATATCAAGTGGGGTATCATATGAAAGGTCTTCACCTGTACATTCTAAAACAGATTTTTATTTATTTTTATGCATCATAGCTTTTGAATTATCGTGCAAAATGTCGAAAAAATACGACTGTAGTACGGAACCCTCATTGCGCGAGCCTGACTCGCACTTGGCCGGTTTTTTGTTAGTTATTTGATTTTTTTTAATACTGTTGCCACACTGCAACAATAAATATCATCGTATACATTGATGATCAGTTTACATTTCCGCCTTCTAATAGGCGAATTAATAAATACTTAATACGCCGGAACAACGTGGAAACCAAGCAGCTGTTAGGAAGATTAAAAATTTACACGCAACCATGTTAGTTTGGCTGTACGTTATCGATTGTTAATTTGTATCCACATTTGTAACCCAATTTAATAATCTAAACAGTAATTCGGGCTTACAGAAAAAATTTGCGAATTTCTTGCTGGTTCTTGGCATAACGAATGAATAGTATATTCTTTTGACGATTCAAAAGTATTTGTAAAAGTTTATTATTATAATCAAAAATATTTATTTTCTACCCCTAACAACGCTTGTTCATTAACTGCACAACCTGTTTGTGATTCTAACAAAACTTCGACCAGAAAAGTTCACTTCGATCCTCATTATCTCGCTCATTTAAAAAGGCATAAAACAATAAAAACACCGTTTTACTTATACTTAATGTCTCCTAGGTTATTTTGATACCTCCAACTAAAATTTATAATTGACTAGCGATCCGCCTCGGCTTCGCACGGGAGCAAAGTAGATGCTAATGTGATGTCAGTGTGGTTATTTCGTTATATTATTTTAAAAGAATTAACAACATTTTAGATGAAAGCTTTTAGTCGGCTTGATTTTTTTCGATATCTTGAACAATTTATTTCAACAAATTAACACCAAACTTTATTGGTTTATAGGTACGTATAAACCTTTCTCTTGGATGTCGTTTTAATCATCAATAGATAGAGTGCTATCTATTGATGAAAACCGCAGTAACATCCGTTGCGCAGTTTAAAAGGTCGTACAGAGGGACAGACGACGGAAAGCGGCTTTGTCGTATATTATGACTGTAGAGAATAGCTTGCTCGCGACTTCGTCCGCGTGGACTACGCAAATTTCAAACCCCTATTTCACCAATATTTGAATTTACAAAAATACTTTCTTAGAGGACGCATACGTCATAATAGCTATCTGCATGCCAAATTTCAGCCCGATCCGTTCAGTAGTTTGAGCTGTGCGTTGATAGATCAGTCAGGCAGTCAGTCAGTCACCTTTTCCTTTTTTTTTTTTTTTTTTTTAAATAAGACTATTAGCCATGTTAAATGACTAATATTCCCATTTCCTCTCCAATTAAGCGTCAGGCTTGTGCTAGGAGTAGGTACGACAATAGTGCAACAGGCGGGGTTTGAACCGTCGACCTTTCGGTTTTCAGTCCACTCCTATACCGGTTGAGCAATTGAGGCTTTAAAGATTTATTTAATTTAGATGTATGGACGGCTAGAGCCATTGTAACGTTGGTCTCCTCTTGCTACAGGGCAGGTATCCGAGGCGGCCCGGGTATGGACTCCCAGCAGCAGCAGTACTGTCTGAAATGGAACAGTTTCGGCTCCAACTTAGCCACGTCGTTCGCGAACCTCTGGAACTCGGAGAGTCTTGCCGACGTCACCTTGTACTGCGAAGGTGAGTCTCCCTTATAACACTTTATTACTGTCAAAGATATTATAGAACTCCAGAAAGGCAAAGCTCATGCATCCGCATTTAAAAAAAAAACCGGCCAAGGGCGTGTCCGGCACCGTACTACATCGTATTTTTTCAACTATGATTCATAAAAATAAATAAAATCTGTTTTAGAATGCACAGGTGAAGACCTTTCGTATGATACCCTACTTGATATAGTTATCTTACTTCGAAAATTGAAAATAGGTACTAATTATTAGTTCATGACCACAAGTTTTTTTTGTGGGATTTAACCACAAATTCACAGTTTTTAAATTTTTCCCCGAATGTCTGCTATAAGACCTACCTGCCAAATTTCATGATTCTAGGGCAACGGGAAGTACCCTGTAGGTTTCTTGACAGACCGACAGACAGACAACAAAGTGATCCTATAAGGGTTCCGTTTTTCCTTTTGAGGTACGGAACCACAAAAAAATACATGGATTACCTATTAAGTACATGTTTGCATATTATTTTTGCAGAAAGATATTATTATAAATAAGAGATGGTAATAATATGTTTATTACCATTTCTTAGCAATAAACTATATTATTTTCTCTTTTAGAGCACCTGGTCCTTTTTAAGCATTATAAATCATTTGAGAAGTCCTCGGCTTTGCCTCGTCCTTCTAATATTACTCGGCCGGCAATTGCTTTATTTCCGGCCTTGACAGCAATGTACTATTTCCTACACGTAGCGTTAGCGTACGTTATCTTCATATAGACAAGACTATAAGTGAATTCATTGTCATATTATCAATCTTATCAGCACGCATTAGAATCGGCGCTTAGACATCGTGATAATTGAGTTTTATATTTTGTTATTCGCATTTCCGTAACTCGCTTGTCACAGTTATCTAACAATTTATTTGTTAAGCTTGTACTTAATTCTGATAAGAAACTTCTAAGATAAGTTCTTAAAAAACGTATTTCGTATGGGTTTTATCACGCTATCGAACTGTTTTGATTTTGTTAACGTGTGGTAAGACTTTCTGTCTAAGGATTTCATTTGGAATGCAAACAGTGCTATTGCATTTTTTTTAAAGAATATTAGCGATGTTAAAGTCTAATATTCCCCTTTCCTCTCCAACTAAGCGTTAAGCTTGTGCTAGGAGTAGGTACGACAATAGTGCAACGGGCGGGGTTTGAACCGTCGACCTTTTTCGGTTTTCAGTCCACTCTTTTACCCGTTGAACTATTGAGGTTGTAATTGACAGAACCACAGAATATATAATAGTACTATATCTACTCATGTGGTACTACGACAGAACTGCATCGCAACTGCTTACCGATTGCGCAGTCCAACTGCAGTTGGTGTGCAGTTCTAGTATGGGCATACAATGTGTACTCCACATGGACTGCGCAGTCGATTGGCAGTTACGATGCAGTTGTGTCAATTGCAATATTGCAATTGGCTTGCAGTTTAAATGCAGTCGTCGTCGGAACAGTTGATATCAAAGCCTATAATGTTATAAGAACGGTAAAATCAGACACTTAAAACTAAATCCGCTCTTATTCGTAAAGGCTAAAGAGACATTTGAATATTCGGTCGTACATCTTTTGCTACATTTTCTTTACGAACGTAATTCCAGAACCCGTCAATTAAAATTAATGTGTTCTCACTAATCAGTAGGTACCCTTATTATAAATGCGAAAGTGTGTTTGTTTGTTGGTTTGTCCTTCAATCACGTCGCAACGGTGCAACGGATTGGCGTGATTTTTTCGTGGGTATAAATAAAGACCTTCAAAAAACATAAAACACGTTTGTTTATTAGCGAATTGAAAAACAAAACACCGGTGATTCATAAAAATTAATGAATGTTACCAAAAACAAGAATTGAATAATTTCGCGAAGTTTTCGAGAAAAACATTGTTGATTTATCGTTGATCTCTACATTTATGCAAGTACATATTTCATCTATTTTTTTATTGAATTAAGGAGTTTTTATTATTATTTTGTAGCTTTGACTACTAGTTAATATGATTTTTAAGCAACTTACGAGCCTTCTTTTTCTTGTAACGTAGCGTACGAGAAATGCTTACGATGTAGGCTTTATTGATTTAAATCGGAAATTAGACCCCGTCCATAGTCGGACGTGAGGTGACAACCCTAGTTACGAAGCGCAAATCCTACTCATATAAAAAGGGCTTTATTTTTGAAACTTTACTATTAGTAGGTAAGTAGATTTTGAGTATTTCTCAAACAGCTTATGCGCTTCTTTTTCTCGTAACATAGTGTACGAGAAATGTTTACGATATAGACTTCATTGATTGAAATCGGAAGTTCGACCCTCCGTAGTTGGACGTGAGGTGACAAACTTAGTTACGTACCGCAAATTCTACTCATATAAAAAGGCTTTATATCTTTGAAGCAAAGGTTACTGCGGAATAGATTTCGCAAATAATCTTATATCATAATGCATGCTGATTAAGGAGTTCGTTAATTCTGCAAATGTTTTAAATTTTTTATGATAGTGTTTTTGCCTACACTTCAAGCAGGATTGGAACCTGCGTCTCCCCTGGGTATCGCACCCGGAGCGCCTTTAATTACTAGGTCACGCCTCACTTACTGCGCAGTGCCAAAATAATTTTGATTACGCATTTATTATTTTAAACTTTGTAATGCGCATTGTAAAAAAATATGGCGAAAAATTCAAACGTGGATAATTAAATCACAGATTGAATTTAATTATCACTGAATAATGTGGTAGTTAAATATTTTTAATTGCACAAATAAATGTCTTTTTATATTTTTCTATCTCTTGTTTTTTTGTTGATAACTTTTGACCTAAAGCAGTGTTAGCAAAAGTAAAAAATTCAAAACACATCCGTCTTTTCAAGGTTAGTATAATTTCAATTAGTATTCATCAAAACCGTAAAATTTTTAGATTTCATCACAACTATGGAAGCTGAGATAGCCTAGTGGTTAAGACGTCCGCCTCCTATTCGGGAGGTTGGAGGTTCGATACCGGGCACGCACTTTTTTAAACAAAAAGTGAAGGAAAACAGTGTGAGCAAACCGGCATGCCTTAGAGTTCTCCATAATGTTCTCAAAGGTGTGTGAAGTCTGCCAATCCGCAATTAGCCAGCGTGGTAGACTATGGTACAAACCCTTCTCATTTTGAGAGGAGATCCGTGCTCTGTAGTGAGCCGGCGATGGGTTGATCATAATGATGATGACAATTATTCAACTGCTGAACATAAATAAGTCTCTTGTAGGGACTTTCACACGTTAAGGTCTTGATTCCAACGGCTCCCTGCAACTCGTCTATCCATGTAGTAAAGGTATCTTCCAACGCTGGGCTTTCGGTGCGAGGTCGCCATTCTAACTCCTTGGGACCCCAACGTATTATCGGTTTTTCGAACTATGTGCTCTGCTCACTGCCAGTTTAGCTGCGCAACTCGTTGAGCTATGCCGGTTACTCTAGTTCTCTAACGGATCTCCTCATTTTTGATTTGATTGCGTAGCGAAACTCCAAGCATAGCTCTCTTAAATAGTAAATACCTACCTTGGTTTTGTTACAACTTGATTTTGACGTAGGCATTTATCGTAGGCATCTTAAACACACATATCGTTGTACAACTCAACAAATTATCGCAATTTATCACTATTATAGCATTATAGCTACTACCATTCGGTAGCAAAGTTCGAAATCTTGCCGAAATGATAAAGGGGTTATTGACATCAGCTTCTGATAATAAAATTTCGCGTTTATTTCCTATACATTCCGCTGCATTTTATATAACTTGATAACTTACACGTGTAAGGTTAATAATCGTATTATGCAATATGTTAAAGGTAATCGGGAAAACCAGTTATTGTGTAGAATTTCAGGCAGCGCCTTACAATATATTATGGCTTTTGGCAAAATGTATCTATCTAAAGTATTTTGTTTTTGTGCACATCTAACTCAGTCAGTCTCACAGCCGTTTCACACAGCGTCCAGTTTTTGCAGGATCCCGTTTTCCCGGTTTGATGCCGATTGTATATATGCTAGTGAGCATCTCGCATGCGGGAAGATGCTTGAATATTTTATAATAAAAATAAGAGCGATCTAAATTCCGCGAAATCGTAAAAGAACTTTGGTTTTCCTAACTTAGGGACTGAGTCATATAAAAGATAACATGGTCATTTTGCGTGCATAATTATATCAATTTCCTTGAAACAATGCCTACGCGTAAAAAATATGATAACAGCATTATATTTATTGTACGTATAATTGTAAAATTTAAGCTTTTCAAGGCCATTGAAACATTTTACTTAATCTAAATATACCATATCAAAGATATAATAAAACTATAGACAGACAAAGCTCATACGATAATGTAATGTAAGTATTTTAAATAGTGAGAAGACAAATTCGTATGCCATACTCACGCGTAGCGATACAGACTATACAGGTGTAACTAGAACGCTAGAAAAAACGAAGACAATAGTGATAGTACTGATGATCAGTAACATGATACCACAGAAAAAACTCGAAAAATAAATAAAAAATCCTATATTTTGTCACGATATTTTGCAAATAAAACATCTGCAGCGCGATTGCGGGTGAATGACAGCTACAATATCACGATCGCAATCATCTCTGATTGGTTAACGCTCGCTCACTATTGGCTACAATGCATTGTTGCAACAAGAATCGCACAAATTCAGTCAATCAGAACAATTGAGATTGTAAAAATGATTGATGCAGGGTTTAGACAATCGCCCTACTTACTGACGCTAGACGTCAACGAACGTTTCGTATGCCGCTCGGAGTCAATGCCGCGTCGTAGGCGGGGTATTGACCCGAGTTTTGCACGCTATACATTGCGGGTTTGAAAAATACTGTCACTGAAACTGCAAAACGTGGCAAATCGTTATTGGTATTGGATTGTATTTAAGTAGTATAACACAACAGTACCTAACGCTAAGTTTTTGTTAGCGTTCTGGTTACATCCTGTATAGATATTGGCGCGCTGTGTACGCACTTTTTGACACCTTCTGAGTGTGCTTCAAAAATGTTGTTTCTGTGAACTCGAAGGACCGTTTGAACGACGTTTAAATTGTCAAGTAGTAAAGACAACGAGTACTACAGTACGGGCAGAAAATAATGTACATCGACCTTTAGAATGAGATTTCGACTTTGTAGAGCGTTGTCTCTGTCACTCATACCTATGTGACGTTTTGTCGGTCTCAACGACAGAGACAACGCTCTTCAAAACCGCAATCTCTTTCTTAAGGTCGATGTACAACATTTTCTGCCGCGTTCTGTACATACCTTATTATTTTGTCATGTTACATGTTTTATCAAACACGCTGTATAAATGACTGTAGTAATAGAGTGCAAATGAACTGCGAAAAAAAGTTTACACGTGTCGTTTTTTACGCATTTAAACGCGAGGTTATCTTATCTGGGAAGAAGTGTTCAAAAACAAATGACGGATGCACTTGTTATTATATTATCGTTGCGTAAACAATATCATTCTTTGCCTCGTGGCGAAAATTCTGGACTGCATTGTTGCGAAGCAGAAAAACATGTGTGATTCATTTTAATTTTTGTTGTTGTTATTATGATCAAGAAATCTTAATAGGAAAAAAATTGTTTTGGTGTTTTTAACGTCTGATAAGAAATAAGAATTTTTCCAATTATAAGCAACTGAAACAAAAATCTCATTTTGAATTATTTAAACTGTTTCTTATTTGTATAATGTCATACAAATACATTTTTATTCATCTGGGATGACTTGTATTTTTATTGCAGCCCTATTATAGTTAGGGAGGCGAGGTAGCTAAATGGCGTAATTCAACGGCGCCGTCGAGACCTATCAAAATCGAAAGATAAAATAATTTCGAAATGAAAAGCTCGTATGGTAAAAACCATTTTAGCGGTGGGTTTGGCGTGTACGGTTTTTCAAAAATGTTTAAAAAAACATTTACTTGGGCATTCTCGAGCGCGTCAGATATTCATACTACGTATGCCCCAAGTGCCTCTGATAACAACGGTATACTAATCTGCCGGTTTGCGTGGCATTTTTGACTACTTTATATGCCTACCCCCAGTAGGCATATAAAGTAGTCAAAAATGCAAAAAAAAAAAATTACTCGAGCGCGTCAGATTTTCGGAAGGGGTGTTGAGTAGGCCCCAAGGAAGCTCCCTTTAAAAAAACTGACGATTTCGGCGCGACGATAAGTTACGATGAATTTTTGAAAATGCAAAAAAAATAAGTTTTTTCGAAATACTCGAGCGCGTCAGATTTTCATAGGGGAGGTTTATCTCGGTATCCTGAAAGCATATTTTCTTAATCTGACAAAAATGTTGGTGGGTTCTCTTAATCTGACCGAAAAAGGTTTTTTGGTTTCTTTTTTTCTTTTCTTTCTCCTTGATAAAACGGGGATAAAGCGATATATACAACCAACGTAAATGTAGATGAAATGTAGTACGAATTGTATTATTTATTGTATAAAAAATGAAATGATATAAAAATAGTATTATAATTGTATTGTTATGTATGACCTTTACATTTTTGCTCAATAGGTACAATTCATCGTCTTCTGCTTCAAGTCAAAAAGTTTTAACTTTGGACAAAAATGTAAAGAGACCTTTTTTGTGTAAAATATAATTACCTTTTTTGTTTATTTAAACTTTTTTTTGGTAAAATGTATCGTTCGCGACTTATATATGCCGCAACGCGTTTTTCGGAAGACGAAATGGCTCCTCCACACTTCCGGTCATGCGTAAACCGGCAGATTTTGTATTTTTAGTAAGTTTTAGATTATTTTCTTCAAAATAAAAAAATAAAAAATCGCGCTCGAGAATGCCGGATTAACGTTTTTTTTTACAAGTTCGCGACCCTATAACTCGGCGGCGTCAAGGACTTATCGTCAGATTAGTTAAATTTAGTCTTAAAACACAAAAACCAACCCCCAATATCTTAATCTGACGCGCTCCAGTATTTCAGACTATCGATTTTTTTTTACTAATCTGATCGTCTATCCTAGGCGCGCGTCACTACATATAGAGCTAAATACTTTACAAGGTTGTTCTATTAGGTCTAAGGTATCTCTCATATCTTAAACTGCCACGCTCGAGTATTACCGAAAATTCCCCTAGTCGCCTCCCTAACTATTAGGTACCTTCTTTTTCCACGATCTGGGGATCTTCCCACGATCAAAATCTACTTTTTAGAATTTCGTAGCTTTAGTTTTGAGTTTATGTAATGAATTATATAACCATTATAGCCATTTTAACCTACTCACTTCTTTGCGTTAAGCTAAATTTCAATTTATTGTAAAAGTATTTCATAAATATTGGTTCTGGTTACATAGCTAAGAATGTGTGAATGTTTTTAAGATATTCTGCAGGCTAACAACTTCCCTGAGTTTCAGAACAAAACAAAACATCAACATTTTTATTGAATCCGCTGGAAAATAGGTGTTGCGGCCAGATTTTGCACAGAGAGTTCATGTATTCTTTATACGTTACACGTTTTGGGTAGATACGTTATACGAAAACAGGGATATCAA
The DNA here is from genome assembly GCF_902806685.2 of Maniola hyperantus. NCBI lineage: Eukaryota > Metazoa > Arthropoda > Insecta > Lepidoptera > Nymphalidae > Maniola > Maniola hyperantus. Next base: position 15,502,079 of record NC_048536.1, on the reverse strand, counting down.
GTATCCAAAAATAGAACTTCAAATAGCTGCCTCCGATTCCCAGGCCAAGGCAACAAGGGATCCATCCGGCGTAGCCTAGATTTTATAGATTTCGACGTAGAGCGCATGCGATCCCTGCAATCAATAAATACATTCCCGTTAGCACAAATTACATAGCGATAAAGTAATTAAATTTCGATAACAGGATAACATGAGTCTAGCGGAGATAAGGGAGCACATTAATCTAGTAGTATTATCTTATAATTTGTATTCATCGTCATGGTACACCAAAGATATTTATCATAGACTAGCGACTTCGTCCGCGTAGTCTACGTAAATTTCAAACCCCTATTTCACCCCGTTAGGGGTGGAATTTTCAAAAATCTGTCTTAGCGGATGCCTGCGTCATAATAGCTATCTGCATGCCAAATTTCAGCCCGATCCGTCCAGTCAGTCAGTCAGTCACCTTTTTCTTTTATATATTTAAGAAGATTATGTTACGTTTATGTCTGTCAATCCGCACTGGGGCAGCGTGGCAGATTATGGCCAAAACCCTTCTCATTCTGAGAAGAGACCCGTATTCGGTAATAGGCTAGCGATAAGTTGATAGAATAGTTTTTTTTTTCTATAAATAAAATATGGATCATCCAACGCTTTCTGGCGCGATGTCGCCATTCTAGCACCTTGAGATCTGAACGTCTATCGGTTTTTCGAACTAAGTGCCCTGTCCATAGCCACTTCAGTTTTATAACCCACTGAGCTATGTCGGGAAGTCTGGTTCTCCTGAGGGTCTCCTCATTTTTTTTCATTTGATCACGTAGAGAAACTCCAAACATATCTCAGCTCTCTCCATCGCCCGATAAGTGACTCTGAGCTTTCATCCCCCTCCAAACCGTCCGAAAATATTTTTCCATTCACACAATGCAAAATTTCGTGTTCAATCATAACTTTTGAATATATGACCTAATATTACCTAATTGCTCATTTTGTTCAATAGATGACGACTTATTTTCGAGCCCGAAGTTATCGAGGTCGTATTTAGAAGTAGGAGGGCGGAGGGTGGCGGGAGGCTCAAACCGGGTTTTCCAGGGATTGCTGTGTTGCATAGAGCTAACGATATATGAGTTGGCCTTATAGTAGCTGAATGAACGTTTCTATCACAAAAGTAAATCATAATTCGCCAAAAATATGAAATAAATAGTATGACTAAAAAGATAATAATTATGATGCTGTAATTCGAAATACAGTTTGTAAACAAAAACTGGCCAAGTGCGAGTCAGACTCGCGCACCGAGGGTTCTATACTCTATTTACCTACTCTACGTACTCTTTTCGACATGTTGCACGATAAATCCAAAACTATTATGCATAAAAATAAATAAAAATCTGTTTTAGAATTTACCTACAGGTAAAGCCCGTTCATGTGATACCACACTTGGTATAGTTATCTTAATTTGAAAATACTAATTATTATGTTCATGAACACATTTGAACTTTTTTTGTGATGTAACCACAAATTCACGGTTTTCGGGGTTTTTCCTTTACTTGTTGTATAATTAGTACCTACCTGCCAAATTTAATGATTTTACGTCAACGGGAACTACAGTACCATATAGGTTTTCTTGACAGACACGACAGACGGACAAACAGACAGACAGACAACTAAGTGATCCTATAAGGGTTCTTTTTTTCCTTTGAGGTTTGTGCTGTGCGTTGAAAGATCAGTCAGTCAGTCAGCCAGCTTTTCCTTTTATATATTTAGATTAATTCTACGCAGAGATAATGATTATAACCAAAATCAAAATAATTCAATTCAGTAAAACCTTGCGTGTTCCTACCTAATGTACTAAGCGTTATGCAGATAATAAGAGACGCAGGGCGCAAGATTTCGAGGTCATTTCGAGAGGTAGACGGGAGGGGGCGGTTTCAGGGCGTCTGGAAATTTGCCCTATTTCTGAGAAATATGTTTCCCCAAACTTATTTCATAGACTGCTTTTCCGAGCATGCAAAATTTCAGAACTTAACTTACTAAAGTCATACTCAGCCATTTCTCATAAAAGTTCGAATCTTTTGTTCAAGTTATTGTTCGAGTTGTTGTACATAAAGGAACTTACTCTTTTTCGAATAAAAGTTTAATCTTTAGCGATCCAATTTATTTTCACGTTTGCGCAATATTACTCGCATAAACAAATAAACAAAAACATGTTTACGGATACGTACTATAGGTAGTACATTTTTTTAATTACTAATTAGAGGTCCGCGACTTCGGCCGTGCGGATTTAGGTTTCTGAAAGTTCCAATGGGAACTCTTTAATTGTTTGCAATGTTCATGGCGGCGCAAGACGGTGGCGTGTGGAAGCCCCTACAAGAGACCTATGTCCAGCAGCGGACGTCTATCGGTTGATGATGATGGCGTTTTCGCGGGGAGACAGGTTATTGCACTTATTGTCGAATAATTTTTTTGTAATTTTTTTTAGGATCAAATTAAGACACTTTTCAAAGAAGGGTAAAAATAAATACCCTATTCGTTCCATACAGGGCTAAATATTTTGAAAAAGAATTTAAGTGTTATTTATAAATCAACAGTTTTTACCATCAATTGTTTGTATTCACGAATTTTCACCCCCGCTGCGTTACCAACGCATTTCGTTTCGAGGCTGTATGGCAGGCGCATCGTGGCGCCTGTCTATAATTAACTGCTTATTGATCGCGGCCTCTTTGTCTTCTAATAGACTCAAAAGTGTTATCATAGTTTTAGGACAAAGAAAATTAGAGTGCAGCGGATGTTTCTTTATTTCGTCACAGTGATGCTGAGAGCCCTTTTTAGGGTTCCGTAGTAAACAAGGAACCCTTATAGCTTCGCCATGTCCGTCCGTATGTCCGTCCGTCCGTCCGTCCTCGGTTAATCTCGGAGACTATTAGTGCTAGAAATCTGTAATTTGGCATGCAGTATACATTATAATCAATTTTAAAGGAAAACTATCATGGCTAAGTAGGCTTCACAGGTTAAGGAGTTATATCTGTTTTTCGAGGATTGTGACTACGGAACCCTATACTGCGCGTGGCCCGCCACACACTTTGCTGGTTTTTAACCAGATGCCTGTTATGCTTACTATCGTTGCGATATTCCAAAAAAAAATCAGCAATCGTCATGTAATTCACGAATTTTCACCCCCACTGCGTTTGAGCGCCTCCAGGCTGTATGCGGAACGCATCGGCGCCAGTCTATCGACCGGGCCGCTATGTGTGTCGCGAGGCCGCCCCCCTCCCCCCACCCGCCGACCAGCTGACACAACGCACTCTGTAAATATTGTCGCCATGTCTGCGAGAAATCCAGGACTTTCCCATGCACACAACTATGACAACCTCCCTGCCATGACCTGGCTCACTATTAGGTCTGTCTGTCTGTCCTGAACCGTGACAGGAGTATCACAGAACGTGTATAATGCGTACAAAATGAGTCCTCACATGCCATTTTAACTTTATGTGTCAACTGTCGTGTCAAAAGTATTATTTAAGTCATTATTTTAAAGGTGAACCGTACTTTTGACGTAACACATAAAGTTAAAATGGCGCGTGAGAACTCATTTTGTACGGACTATATTTCTATTGCCTAACAACAAATAATAAAAATTTCAAAATGGCCACAGTCACAATCTTGTACGATGATACCCCTTTATATGCGAGACCGATTCGCACTTAACCGGTTTTTTAATGGGATCAGTTTATCGATCTCTATTTCATTTGCACTAATTTGTATCTCTCTATATCAATCTGTTTTGCGTATTCATTTAACACAGAGTTTTACTCATCTAACCATTAAAGTTTCGGTCGACCTTGACCATGACTTGTGTTATTTTTATGTTTGTGTGTACTTACATAATTGAAATGGGAAGCAGAAATAGATTAAACACTTCGGTATATTTGTAAGGATTATAGCAAAGCAAAATATTTAACCATGTTTGTCTGTTTATGCTATGGAAAATTGGCCAAACTGCCAACCACCTATTTATTACTAGTGAACGCCTGTGGCTTTGCTTGGTGATTATGTTATTAATCCTTTTATTCCCTAGCCTGTGGAAATTTCGAAGAGTATGTCCTTTACTTTGTCTAGATTATAAAGGAATATCTGTGCAAATGAATTTTAGCTTCTTAGGTTCAAGGGTTTAAACTGGGCATTGATGAGTCAGTCGATAAGTCATTAAAGAGATTTTAATATCCGCGTGGACTACACAAACTTCAAACCCGTATTTTACCCCTTAAGCTTTTCTTAGCGAATGTCTACGTCATAATAGCTATCTGTATGCCAAATTTCAGCCCTATCCGTCCAGTAATTTGAGCTGTGTGCTGATAGATCAGTCAGTCACCTTTTCCCTTACTTAGAAACTTAGATAATCTGAAAACATACCTGAAAGTTGACTAGGGTGAGAACAATAGAGCACACTCTGACTTAGCTAAGACTAAGACAGAGTTAAAACGAGACAGATGTACATCTCTCACATAAATCTGTCTCGTTTTAACTCAATCTTAAGTCTGAGCAAAGTCAAAGTGCGCTCTCTATAGATCTCAGCCTAAGTTCATAGGTATGGGTTGTCTGGAAGAAATCACTGTAGTCGCCCTCTTTTTAGGTGTATCCTGTATTCTTACTCTTTGTAATTTTGTTCATAATAAAGATGTTTAAATTAAAAATTGAATTAAGTGGCCCCTAGTAAGACGGTCTAGCGGTTTGGGGAACACTTTACAAAATTCTCTGCGGAAAGGTCCCAGATAATTTGTATTATATGGTATTTCTACCCTTGGCGCGTCATTCTATTCTATACCCTTGATTTTCACCATCGTCGCCGTTATCGAAATTGCAGCATTTGCAATTTGTGACGGCTCTACAGAGATTGTTTTTTTATTAGTAATTTTTCCGAATTTATCGCACTAGTGTGTGTATTATGGATTATATTATTGTTCATAGATGCTACTTTCTTACATTTTAGGAGAATAAAGCTAAAATAAGGAAATAATAAGTAGTTATATATGAAATTGGAGCAGTATTAGATGGTTAATTATATTCGATGTTGCTTGAAGCATAATATTTTATTTAAATACGCACAAATTTAAAATTTTAATTACCAAAAAAAATATTGTTTTGTTTTGTAGCAAACCTGGCGAAAAAGATACTTAATTCTTATTAAGAACAAGCTCTTTATTTCAATTTGAATAACGACTAAACGCATTTTGGTTAAGGTTAAATAATAATATTGTTATTGAACAGCTGGGTAAATATTTTTCTACATAAAATCTTTCGGTACTTTAATTCCAATTTAAAGAAGGTATCTATTTATTAAATTACTAATCCATTTAAAGCATATAATATTTTTTTTCATTTTCTTATTATTGGTGGTTTGCGTACTTTTTAAATATAACTAACTAGCTTATGCTCGCGACTTCGTCCGCATGAACTACACAAATTTCAAACCCCAGTTTCACCCCCTTAGAGTTTCCTTTTGTTTTCCTTTCTTAGCGGATGCCTACGTCATAATAGATATCTGCATGCCAAATTTCAGCCCGATCCATCCAGCAGTTTGAGCTGTGGATTGACAGATCAGTCAGTCACCTTTTCCTTTTATATATTTAGAGTACAAGTAAAATATTCTTTAAATGTACTTATTTGCTAAAATTATGTTATTGTAATATTTATCTGCCATTTATAGGAAAACTTGCTGAGTCGCCCTTACTGAAATTTCTGAAAAACCCTTCTTAGGTCTACGTCATAGAGAAAACCTACAACCCAAATCTAAAGTTTATATCAAGTGTCTATAACTATACATTGACATGTCAATTCAGTCAGTTTATCCTTAACTAAGTTGAATCTACTAGTCTGAAAATTAATAAAGGAAAACTATGACCTGTTTTCATTCTCGTAGCCATCTCGTAGCAAAAGCAAAACATTGGTATATTTATATTTTCGAATAAAAATACGTGATCTGACGGTACGCCTAGTTTAGTTCCTTGATAGAAGCTATTCGTTTCACTTTTTGTTAGGTATAGAAAGGGGATGGAGGTGATTACATTGCATTTTTACGGCTTCTCCCGCTGGTGTCGATTTCGTGCTTGCAATTCACTTGAAAATTAATTTAGGTATATATGAATCTTGTATGTTTTTTCTTTTCGTCATTTTAGTTCTGTTTGTAAATCAAATTATTATTTTATTCGGTGCATTATATACTCTTACAGTTATAATTTATATAATAGCTATTTAAAGAATTCATTTGTGAAAGACTTTTCACAAGTTTTTTTAAGTACTTGTAGGTACCTACTTAGATCGAAAATTAATAATAACAATCATCCTAAACTTCCAAATCTAGCCCACAATAAAATAAAAACCGGTCAAGGGCGAGTTGGACCCGCACATAAAGGATTCCGTACCATCGTACATGACATACCTATAGCACTTTTTTTAATAGTTTAACCACTAATTCACGGTTTTCGGATTTTTCCATCTACTTGTGTTATAAGACATTGCTACCTGCCAAATATGATTCTTGGTCAATGTTTTTGATTCGCTTGGCGGGTCTTGACAGACACGACAGACTGACGGACAACGAAGTGATCCTATAAACGTTTCTTTTTTTCTATGGGTGTACGGAACCCTAAAAACGTGACTGAAAAGTTTTTTTCTTTGTTCGTGTGCAAAAAAGCCTAGTGTTACAATTTTCTAATCTGTAGTACCTACTCGTATGTACCTACCTCAATACGAATAACTAGGATAGTACTTATCATTAGGAAAAATGTTGATAAATGATAAAATAAGTACTTACATGCACAATTTTCTATCACGATAAAATTAGGTTTATCGTATAGGTAAATAAGTCCGCGACAGGTTGAGATGACAATCGGGGTATGAGGTGGGGGGATGCCCCGGACACCCGCACGTCATCTGCGCTCGCCCGCACCAGGTTAGCGCCGAGGCTCTGCGAGTGTGCGGGACGTTTGACCCCGATTGCCATCACGATCTGTCGCGTACTATATTACACTGCATTATCAAACTGAATATTTCCTGAAATAGATATATCTAGTCGCCTTAGCAGGTGTCCACGTATCATAGATATCGACCTTATCATAGGCAACCATAGATAAACTGTATCTACTACCTACTTATGCAATTTTTACTGTCTTTCCTAAAAAAAATTTTTTATTTTTTTTATTCAGATACAAGTTAGCCCTTGCCTGCAATCTCACCTGGTGGTAAGTGATGATGCAGTCTAAGATGATAGCGGGCTAACCTGGAAGGGGTATGGCAGTTTTTATTAAACCCATACCCCTTTGGTTTCTACACGGCATCGTACTGGAACGCTAAATCGCTTGGCGGCACGGCTTTGCCGGTAGGGTAGTAACTAGCCACGGCCGAAGCCTCCCACCAGACCAGACCAGACCAGAAATTATAAAATTCCAAACCCCTGCCAGGAATCGAGCCCGGGACCTGCCAATATTAAGACCACAGCGCTCACCACTGCGCCAGGGAGGTCGTCAAAATAAAATAAAACTAAACTACCTATGGATTTATCTAAATATATAAAACCAAAAGGTGACTAACTGACTGTTCTATCAACGCACAGCTCAAACTACTGGACGGATCGGACTGAAATTTGAGATGTAGCTATTATGACGTAGAAATCCGCTAAGAAAGGATTTTTGAAAATTCCAACCCTAAGGGGGTTAAATAGGGGTTCGAAATTTGTGTAGGCGGAAGTAGTCGCGGGCATAAGCTAGTTTTTCTTTAAGATCGATAATAATTTAAGCTTTGAAATATGTTTGAAACGGTTTCGGTTTAGATTGGATATTGCGATTTTTAAAAAGTGCTATTCGTTTTGAGAAATTGTCAAATCACAATGTTTGGATGTCTTATTACAATAAGTCAATTGACATGATCATCATGATCAACCCATCGCCGGCTCACTACTGAGCACTGATATCCTCTCACAATGATTGGTCATATCTATATTTACTCTGAGCCATAGCTAGTCTATACCATGCTGTCCAAGTGCGAATTGGCAGACTGCTTTCTTTGAGAATATTATGGCGAACTTTCAGGCATGCAGGTTTCCCCAGGATGTTACTGCTATATGTAACAGTTGAAAACGATTTTCACGCACATATCGAAGTGGTTTAGTTTCCATCAGAAATCAAGGTGTTGTGGCCAGGGGAGGTTGGGGCGGGGTGGAAACTGGTAACGCCGCAACACCCTACGCCTCCTCTATATTTAAGTGCATTATACGTAAAACAAAACCGCCCTGGGGGGTTGCGCCCGTGTAGTTGTGCATTTGGGCCTAATCTACCCCCAGTGGGGTGCAGGGATGTTACTATTGATTGGGGAGTGTTAAAGGGTTGAATTCATGTGTTCTTTGAAGTTGCTCGCATGTGAAACCCGGGGTGAGTTTCCTGGGGTGTAATTTTAAGTTTTACTCGTAGTTGGGCGTTGTTAGTTGCTGGTTAATTCATTTGAATTTCTAAATAACAAATGGGGCCGATTCTCTTGTACGCAATCTCTAAACTAAATTAACAGATCTAAATCTAGTGCTATTCTTTTCCGCAAGCAACATTATGAAAGGGATAGCAATAGATTTACACTTGCCGTTTTAGTTTAGTTTAGAGATTATGTGTACAACGGAATCAGCCACATTGTTTGTATTTTCTAAAATATATATTTCTCGTTTTCATGGGCGAATTTCCTTGTTTATATAACAGTACTTACCTATTATATTATGGTGCCTGCGTTATCGTGTGGATGTAGGTTTTAATACAATCCGTGGGAACTCTTTTATTTTGCGCCACTGTAGCCCAGTCCGTCTTCGATGTGCAAGCAATCTCTGTACCTTTCTTTTAAATCGGTTGAGGATGGGCCATGAGAAGGTATCTAGGGTGCCACCAATTTAAAGTAAACATACTTTAAATATAAATTTAAAAAGCCATACTTACTAATAATTTTAAATGAGAAAATGTGTCTTTATTGTGTAACCTTTTTACGACCCATTCGCTTAGCCTATTTTGAGGATAGGTACAGAGATAGCAGGATTTTTATCCCGGAAAAACAAAATGTTCCCACGGGATTTCTAAAAACTCAAATTCACACGGACGATTAATAAAATCTATAGAAAATAACATACTAAAAAAGAAAACAAAACAGAAAGGCATGGTACCAAAACTAGGAAAACATAAAATAAAGCTGACTGCACATTTCCTTCACTTTCGCTAACATTTCACGTACGCACGGGGCGAAAATCTAAAACGGTTCACCTAGTTTTTCGCTCCCCCTCCTCCACCTTCCGTGCAAGATTGATTTTCACGCATTTCGCTTGCACTTTCGTGGGGGGTGGTATAGCTGTCTCCCTCTAGCGGCCCGCACCGACCTTGAAATGGGGAGGCGCACACAGACGTCTCAACGTCGATTCAGGGTTTCCGAAATCCTTGTAAAATATTTCAATAAGTATGCCATTCTCATTCGCCTTTTAGTTTAAAAATATTTAATTATTTATTAGATGGTTTTACTATCAAACTAACGCTTAAAATCGTCGTGCGATAAGATATTAGATTTTGTTATATGGAAAAATCAGTCATAGCTCATAACTACCTATGCGTTTTTATAATAATTTTATCTTATATGTATTTGATAGGTTGTTTTTCTGAATATTCTTACAATATCATGATTATCATTATCTTTTCTTTTTGGCTATCTATTACTATGATAGATAGTTCATAGTATGTTTGTGCTTTTATAATTTTAATTGTTTTTACTTTCTCCTGCTTTAGTTTGCGAGCATAATATTACTATACCAGTAAAATGAACTTAAAATAATGCAATAATTATTATTTTAAATACCTACTTTTCTCAAGTGCAAAATCATGAAATTATGTTTGCTGATTTAAATAATAATAGGCTAATATAATTATTTAAATAATATTCACAAAAGTTAACCATAAAAAGATAAACTATGAAACTACTAAGTAAGTAGTTTTAAAATATATAGACCGTGCAAGTCTATACACACCCACGGATATGATATCGAAAATTTTGGAACTATTGCCTTTTCGATAGCAAGGCTTAATTATATATTTTTTGCAAAAATGTAGAATGCCTACTTAATAGCTACTTAATAAATTTCATTTCAGAAAAAATACAAGAGCAATAAAAAAGTCACTTTTAAAATTGATTATTATTATTGGCAACCCTAACCGGCGTAGCACTTCTACGCAGTGTAATTGTGTAGGTGTGCCTGGAAACGGGGTTAGTCGAGCTCCCCCCTCTGTCGCTTTCACTTGCATCCTGTTCACGCACACCAACACAGCCCAGCGAATTTTCAGGCGAAGGCTTCTAGCTGCCAGGGTTTCAGGTTTCGTTTTCGATATCTATTTTCCAGGCTTTCATTGAATATATACTTACTCATAGCTGTAGCTTTACAAAATGACCTTTTCAGAAGTACTTAAGAAATCTTTAGAGTCATGAAACGGCGGTATCCAAGTTATACCTTGCAGTTTGATACCATGTAGAAAAGAAACATAATATTTTTGCCGCATTTTGATGCTTTTTACTACCAACGTGGATAGAAAGGCTTAAATACTTGATTTCTTTTTAATTAAATAGTGCAGTGTTTTAATCGTTAGAAATTCTGAATATAATTTTTGCGTACCTACTGTAAGTTCTCGTTAACTACCTCTATGCTATGCGGCGGCACGCGGAGGTATAGACTATGGTAAAGATTTCATGGTAATTGCATGGGAAATCAACCATTATTAACAGGAATACACATTTATTTTAAACTAGCTTATGCTTGCGACTTCGTCCGCGTGGACTACACAAATTTCAAACCCCTATTTTACCCCTTAGGGGTTGAGTTTTCAAAAATCCTTTCTTAGCGGATGCCTACGTCATAAAAGCTATCTGCATGTCAAATTTCAGCCCGATCCGTCCAGTAGTTTGAGCTGTGCGTTGAAAGATCAGTCAGTCAGTCAGTCACCTTTTCCTTTTATATATTATCTATTAATATCACTGATCACATTGATCTCCTAGGTCTCGACATCTCAGCTAACATCAACTTCGGAAGGTCCATCGAAGCCAAAGTCAAGACTGCCGCAAAAAAACTTGGCATTCTTAACAAGGTCAAGCAGTACTTCACGCCGCGCCAACTGGTTACTTTGTACCAAGCTCAGGTCAGGTCGTGCATGGAGTACTGCAGTCACCTCTTCGATGGCTCCGCTAAGTACCAACTAGCGGCTCTGGATGCTGTTGATCGTCGAGCTAGGAGACTCATAGGCAAAGACTCCCCTTTACTGACGAAACTACAAAGTCTCGATCACCGCCGCAAGGTCGCCGGCTTATCAGTGTTTTATAGGATATATTTCGGGGAGTGTGCTCAGGAACTTTTCGATCTTGTCCCCCCTTCACCATTTTACCACCGAACCGCAAGACGTCGGGCGAGTTTCCATCCTTATGTCGTCGACATTCCATCTACACGCACGAAACGTTTTGCGTCATCATTCCTCATACGTATGGCTAAGGTTTGGAATACTCTTCCGCGATATGTGTTTCCTACCAATTACAACCCGGGTATCTTTAAAACAAGAGTGAATAGGCATCTTCTAGGTAAACGCGTCCCATCTTAGGCCACATCATCACTTCCCATCAGGTGTGATTGTGGTCAAGCGTACACCTATAATGAATAAAAAATAAAAAAAATAAAAAAAAAATTAGATAAATAATTACTTCCAATATTTAAAAAAGATTTATGTTTCTTTGTTTATGATATTTCACGCTGTAAAATGTAGTGTAAAAACCTTGACGTTCTAATGTGTATTATATTTAAACTAGCTTATGCTGGCGACTTCGACTGGACTATATAAATTTCAAACCCCTATTTCACCCCATTAGGGCTTGAATTTTCAAAAATCCTTTCTTAGCGAATGCCTACGTCATAATAGCTATCTGCATGCCTCAGCCCGACCCGTCCAGTAGTTTGAGCTGTGCGTTGACAGATTAGTCAGTCAGTCACTCAGTTAGTCAGTCAGTCACCTTTTCCCTTTATATATTTAGATAGATTGTAATGACGTAAGTTACACCTATTTTATAAACATATTTAACAAATAATAATATATTAAAAAAATTATTATACACCTATATATTTAACAAAAAATTGTAAACCAAATAAGACTGCCCTATACACGTCGTCGTATAAAACATCATCATAATCAACCAATAGACGTCCACGGTTGGACATAGGTTTCTTGTAGGGACTTCGACACGCCATGGTTTTGCACCGCCTGTCGTCGATATATCATAACCCATATCACAATTGCGAAAGTGTGTTTGTTTGTTGGTTTATTGGTTTGTTGGTTTGTCCTTCAATCAAGTCACAACGGAGCAACGGATAGACGTGATTTTTTACCTGGGTATAGTTAAAGACCTGGAGTGTGACATAGGCTATTTTTTATCCCGGAAAATCAAAGGGTTCCCACGCGATTTTTGAAAACCTAAATCCACGCGGACGAAGTCACGGGCATCAGCTAGTATTTTGTATAATTAGGTATACCTACCATTAGTTTTATCAAAAATAAAAACGACTGGAACTGGATACCAAAAGAAAACAATAAAATTGATTTAAAATTAATAATATTTAGGTATTTAGCTAAAAACTTCTTTTAAACCAACGCCAAACTAAATATAAAATCGATAGCCTTCAAGATTTCATTCTTTTAAACTATAAACTGTGTATCGTTGTATAAATATCCCAAAACTCGACGCTAGATAAGCGTTAGTAGGTCTCCGAATGGGGCCAATGTCGGTGTTGCAAGCGTCGACCAATGTCGTGCGTCCATTTCCTCGTTACCGCCTGCGCGCGCGCACCGTGCGCTCTTGCAACATAGATGATGCATTCTTTGCTCTATGTTCTGATCTAGGATGGCCATCTTAAACTGTAACAAATCAGGATATTAGTTTGTTTGGTGTAAGAACTGAGACACAGTCGGAGTTGCGAGCGTCGACCAGTGTTACTCGTATGTGTTAATTTCCCCGTTACCACATGCGCGGGCGCAACTGTGCTATTGCAACATAGATGATGAATTCTTTGCTTTATGTTCTGCTCTAGGATAGCCATCTTGAACTTATCACGATAATATTTTGGTCGGAGTCGGAGTTGCGAGCGTCGACCAATGTCATGTGTTAATTTGCTCGTTAACGCCTGCGCGGGCGCAACTGTACTATTGCAATGTCGATGGTGCATTCTTTGCTCTATGTTCTAATGTAGGGTGGCTGTCTTGGATTATTAAAATCCGGGACATTTAATTTACTATAGGTGTCATGAATTTGGGATAATATTAGTGTTGCAAGCGTTGATCAATGTCGTGCGTTCATTGCTTTGTTACCGCCTGCGGGTCACATTGTGCGCTCTTGTAACATAGATGATGCATTCTTTATTTTTATAATTTTTTTATTGTTTCACCTACACTTCAAGGAAATTTCTAAATAATTTTAAATACATATCAAAAATTGCGGACCGGCAGGAATCGAACCCGCGTCTCCTGAGATCGCGCCCGGAGCTACGGCTCGCTTGCTGTCAGTGACGAAATTTGTGATATCTATGTTCACTCAGTACTGAAGCGACTGTCTATGCATTCTTTGTTCTAGGACTCTAATGTAGGATGGCCATTTTGATCATAACAAGCCAGGATATTTCATTTATCGTTTGGGACATAGTCGGAATTGCGTCCTTCGGAAGTTCTCGGTATAAAGCAGCGCCATTTATATAAGAACTACATTTGAACAAAGTCCTTGAAACAATTTCGTTATTACGGTCTAGGTAGATCGTAAATCTTAATGTTTTAGGCCTAGGTCAATTGAGTTACTATTAAAAAAACGACCTTTGTTTCTGAAATAAAAATAAGTAGTAGTAGGTATATTACGTCACCATAAGTTTTTAAATTTTTAATTAATAAGTATTACTGGTATTATAATTTTTTATGCATGATAGGAATAAAAAATATGAACATTTTATATAATAAATAATTAGTATGTAAGTATCAAAATAATATTAGAAAGTTTTATTTCGATTCGACCCTTTATTATTTTCGACTAAATCCTAAAGCTCCATGAGAATTTTTACTTATCGTATAATATAATGCTAAAACTGATAATAAGCTAAGCAGTATAATGAAGATTAGGTTTTGTCAATATTATAATATTTTTTTAATTTATTACTCACCTAATAAAATAAATAATAATTATAAATGAGGTCAGGGTGGTGACAGACAGAATTTAATGGCCTCGAAAATCCCATAAAATTTGAGAGTTAGTTTTAAAAATTGTACCGGTAAAGTTCAAATAAAGTATTTTGGTTATAAAGTAATTTCGTGTTAGGTAAGATAACCTCACTCTTAAACTATGAACCAACACAAAGCTAGATGTTTTATGAGAGAGTTGATGTAGATTGTGAGTTGAATACAAAAACTAGATGCTATCGTTCAATAGGTAGGTATACTACAGTGAGATGCACTTTACGATAATCCTCGGATTTTTTCTAAAATAGGTAAGACAGTAGGTAAGTAGGTATGGATAGACGGACAAGATTTGAAGTGTTGCCATTTTCTCAAATTGAAAATCACATGATTGTTTCAGTCGGCGGCCAGTCAACTATAATGATCTGACGATTGACGCTCCGTGCCCTGAAAAACGGTTTTCAAGATAAAATACGTATAGAGCATACATTTTCAGTTCTCACTCGTCATTTTAGTTCAATGTGTCAACTGTTATGTCAAAAGTACGGTTCACCTTTAAATTAAGAACTAAAATCGTACTTTCGACATGACAATTGACACATAGAGCTGAAATGTCCAGTTGGATCTCAAAATGTATGCATTTTAACGCCGTGGTAATTATTTGCCAAATTTTTATGAATATGTTTAACTAATATGTCAAAATAATCGATGGCCCCAGCCCCCAGGCCCATCCATACTAAACTAATTGGGCCTAAATAATAACATGTATGGTGTGAGTTCGCCTGCATTCTAGCCCTTAGTACTGCAACATCTATTGGTTTTTCGAACAATGTGCTCTGCCACTTCAGCTTCGCAACCTGTTGAGCTATTTCGGTTACTTTGGTTTTCCTAGAGATCTCTTTATTCCTTTTCTTCCTCTTATTGATTACATGGAGAAATTCTCTCTCTCTCATTCCATTGACCGCAGAGTGACTGTGTTTTCTTATGAGGTCAATAGTTAGCCACCCATGAAAAGCTTGGGAATGACTTGCTTCAACAAGTTTGATAGTTCTAGTAAATGCCCTGTCTATTGTTTATTTGTTTGCCTTGTATTTACTTCATCTTCGCGAAACGCAATCCGTTGAGCTATGTCGATTACTCTGGTTCTACTAGGGATCATCTCATTCCTAATTTGATCACATATAGAAACTCTCTATCTCTATCATCCGCTGAGTGATCGTGTCACACTGCGCCTCGTTGGGAAGTGCGAACTCATTGTTTTTTCCCATCGAGTCACACTGTTACTAGTTGCAACTTTTTTATTCATTGTCATTCCCAACGAGTCATCGGCCGTGGCTAGTTACCACCCTACCGGCAAAGTCGTGCCGCCAAGCGATTTAGCGTTCCGGTACAATACCGTGTAGAAACCAAAGGTGTATGGGTTTAATAAAAACTGCCATACTCCATCCAGGTTAGCCCGCTCACACCTTAGACTGCATCGTCACTTACCATCAGGTTAGATTGCAGTCACGGGCTAACTTGTATCTGAATAAAAAATAATAAAAGTCACACTGTAGCCGTGGGTGATGGGAATTTTTTTCGACGGTATCCCAAGTAGTCACACTGTTACACGATTGGGTGTGACTCGTTGGGAACCCATCTTTAGTCCATAGATAGCGACTCATAGTTCATTAGTTAATCTTCTCCAGTATATGGATATTTTAAATATACAGTAATTTACTGATTGGCCGGTTCTCTACGCCTTAAATCGCTAAGTGCGTCGTGTATTATCCGATTACGAGTTTGAACACGTGACGGGAGCACGTGAATGCGTACATAACCGCTCAATAGCGTTGTTCCGAAAACAGATACCTATCACAAACATAGGAAATCATAACATACTTGGCAGTATGTACTTACTTTAACTACTTATAATAATACTAGCGACCCGCCCCGGCTTCGCATGGGTGCAATGTAGATGTGGGGTCAGTGAGGAGTGATTAATAATCCATACCTACTTCTGTCTCTTCAATATGCCTGTCTGTCCGTCTGCTAGCTTTTCACGGCCCATCTGTTCAACCGATTTTGATGATTTTCGATGGAAGCTGGATCTCTTCCGACATTTTGTACAAATATCGTCATATTTCAACAAATTAAGACAAACCAATATTAAACTATACCTATAAACCTTCCTCTTGAATCGCTCTATCTATTGGTGAAAGCCGCATTAAAATCCGTTGCGTAGCTTAGAAGATCTACGCGTTCATACATACATACATACATACAGACAGCGGGAAGCGACTTTATTTTATACTAGCTGGTCCCCGCGGCTTTGCCCGCGTAGATTTAGGTTTTTAAAGATCCCGTATAGCCTATGTCACTCAGGAATAATGTAGCTTTCTACTGGTGAAAGAATTTTTAAAATCGGTTCAGTAGTTCTAAAGATTACCCCCTACAAACAAACTTAACGACATTACCTCTTTATATAATAGTATAGACTATGTAGAGACTAGGTAGAGATTAGTTGACGCCTGCGTCTTCGTTGATTTAGGTATTTAAATCCCGTGGGCACTGTTTGATTTTCCGGCATAAAAAGTAGCCTATGTCACTCTCCAGGTCTTTAACTATACCCATGTACCAAACCAAAAAATAGATATGTTATTGTATCAGAAGCTCTACTTTTTACTTTCTAGGTACCTACATGGTAATATGCTAATAAACTTTTTCCAATTCATTAAAAAAAACTATAAGGCTGACATACATAAATGTAAAAGCCTGTTAATAAAAGATTAAAAAAAAAATATTCTCTCGCGCGTTTAATTTTATTTCAATGCGTAAAGGTACACAGACTATTTTTTAAAATCTCTACGTCCGTTCGTTCTAGATGTTCGTTTAGTTTTTGTAGCACCTACCGCAACATTAATAACAGCCATTATCATCATCATATTTTAAAATTCAATGATCAGTCTTATATAACGGTCAAGGACAATATAACGTTAAACTAACGATACCTATGCCCAAACCTCGACATCAACTACTGCTGTGTCCACTAGCAATAAAACTTGCAGACTTCAACTGCTTATTTCAATGTTAATTTCTGCAAGTTTTAGAAACTAAAACTTGCAGAAATTGACCTGCTGCATTTTTTTATATAATGCAAGCACAGCCTACATCCATGCGTGATCCATGTGTACCTGAAAGGTACACATTGGTCACTCCGAAAAGACGTTTACATGTAAATAGTGACTCTTGCTATGGTGCAATAAAGTCAAATTCAGCTCGTACAGCGCTGCGAGTTGCGACCTAAAATTTAATAAACACCTCTTTTTCTGCCATGTAAACTCTTATCTTTCTCGGTTCACGTGACGAAGTATGCCTGGCTTGGTGCAAGTGACTTGTTAGAGCTAACTTCTGCAAGTTTTATTGCTAATGGACAGTTAAGTTGTCGAGACAATATATTATTATCCAAAAAATATTGTTATTTATACAGCATCGTAGTTTTATTAAGGAAGTGACAAGGTAATGCCAATGCCAAGGTGACTGACATTCGGTGAATGATTATTATCATAGAGTACCTACCTAATAATGACTATGCGTATAATTTTGTAGATGTACAATATTTTATGTAATTCACGTTTTTTTAAATAAAGATGTTACTTTGCGGAAGTTGATATGATATACAAGGAATCAGAAGTTTTGTTTAATTTTATCTGTATGGTGCATATATGCAGATAATATTAATAAAATTAATTTATTTATTAAATTAAAACTTGTTTATATGTAATTAAATGTATAATTGTACTAATTTATTGAAACAATGTACCTTAAGTTTTTTTTTTGTTTTTTTAAATTCTCTGTTAAAGAGCTGAGTCACTATAATATGACTATGTGGCTAACGTATCTTAAGCTTAATTTGCTATAATCCGCTAAAACAGACAAGTACCTTCCTACCTATGTATGGTGCAACGTGTAATATGCACCGCCCGCCCTGCTCGTGCTTGGTAGCTTGCTTTTCCGTATAAGGGGGGCGGGCGGTTCATATCACACGACCACCATACATACTTGTCTGTTTTAGCGGATTAAAGCAAATTAAGCTAATGGCATATTTGATTAATAAATTAGTGCAATTATACATTTAATTACTTCTAAACTAGTTTTAATTTAATAAGAATTACGTAATTTTAATTTAGTTAGTATTTCTTAAAACTAAATGTCAGTCAAATACTTAATATACGCTGAATTTTAAACAGATTCAGGCTCAAAGACCATGAGATGACGGCTAATACTAAATTATTACTGCATTTTAAAACGAATGAAATGAAATGAATGAATGAAGTAGGTATTAGCCGTTAAACAGTCAACCTCAACTAATTTTAAACCAACTTTGCGCTTATTATAGAGATACTAGCTGATACCAAGAAAGTCGTCCGCGCGATTTAGGTATTTTTAAACCTCCTGGAATTTTTTGAGATAAAAAAATTTTATATGTCCGTCCCCAGGATGCAAGCTATCGCTTTGATAAATTCTATCGTAATCAATTCAGCGGTTTAGGCGTAAAAACTACTTCAATGCATAAAAATAAAAAGTATATAAATACAGAGAATTACTTTCGCTTTATATAGTAAATATGTAGGTACGTACCTATAAACGTAAATCTTAAGTTAGCTCTTCTCTAAATATGAAACGCTAAGCTAGTTCTTAGGCTGAGATCAAATAGAGCTCAGAACAGAATAAAGATACCGATAAATAATGGCGGCGTTATATCACGGACAGAAATCTGTCTCGTTTTAGCTGAAACTTAAGTTGAAGCAAAGTCAAATCTACACTCTATTATCACATAAAATGCGATCTCAAAAATTTGTTAGTTCTGCTAAGTTTTTTTCTGTTGAATTTTCTTGGACACACCTCTATAGAAATCAATATTGTTGTCTCTACGTTCAATAATATACTTAAAAAAATAAATGCTTAACAAAAAAAAAAAAAAAACATCACAAATTAAACTTAAAATTTTAATATTCGTGTGTGAGTATAAAGTGCAAGAATTTATTTACGTATAACTATAATTATAACTAATAGTGAACACGGAAGTGTTTTATAATTCGTGGGCAGAGTTCGTAGGAGCGGAACGCACTATCTTGTTAGGCTGATTAAGGACTGAGCTTTAGAAACTGTTATTAAAACGTTATTTTATTTTATTAGGAAAATCAACATCGTTTTGTAGAACATAGGTTTGAAATTTAAAAACTTCTAGGTAATAATAGGTTTTCATTAATAAACAAGAGTAAGTCTCTGGTAAAACACCGTAAAAGTCCAGCAAACTAGGTACGCCTACCCACAAACTTTTCACTACAATGTAACAAACAATTTAATTATAATTCTATATACATCATTCATATTGCCATAAAAAGTCAGTGCTGGAGTCATTGTGGATTGAATTTAGAAGGCGAGAAGCACGTGTAATATTTGTAACCTGTGATATACACTGTCTTGCCCAAATTGATAAGTGAATCGTACAGTAGACATCTCCTAAGGATGTACCGGTGTCGTGAAACGTCTGTCGAGTGTTTTAGAAGATTTGTGTGCTGTTGTTACATTTTACTTGCTTTTTAAAAAATAAAAATAGCGAGGAAACGAGCAGGCCGGCCGGATGTTTGGTTATTACCGCCGCCCATGAACATTTGCAGCACCAGAGGAACCGCCAGTGCGTTGCCGGTCTTTCAGGATTTTTTTGTCCACCCCTTGAAAAACCCCATGCTGTAATCTATTGGGAACACCGCCGAAGGGAGGTGATTCCACAGTTTGCATGTGCGTGGAAAAAAGGATCTGGCATAACGGGCGGTCGAAGTGCACCAGGCACCCAGGTGAGGGTGAGATTGCTTATGATGGCGTGCATTGTGGTTGTAGAAATACCGACCAAATGCGAGTCGGACTCACGCACGAAGGGTCCCGTAGCATTATCTATAAAAACGAGCAAAAAAATTCACGTTTGTTGTATGGGAGCCCCTTAAATATTTATTTTATTTTGTTTTTTTAGTATTTGTTTGTTATAGCGGCAACAGAAGTACATCATCTGTGAAATATTCAACTGTCTGACTATCACGGTTCATCTGTGAAAATTTCAACTGTCTAACTATACAGACGGACGGACAGCGGAGTCTTAGTAATAGGGTCCCGTTTGGGTACGGAACCCTAAAAAGGAGGGTGGAATGAGGTCAAACAGCTCTTCAAAGCACTCCCTATTATAAAAGCGATAGAACGCGCAAAGAGAGCTTTACGTCTCTGCGGTGCTCCAGATTTTCCAACGAACCGCTTGCTTGCTTTTCTTGAATGTTTAAAAGGCCGATATAGAATTTATTTAAAGTTTCTCTGTAGTTTGAAAGCGCATGCACCTCATTTGTATTTAACCGTTTGTACTCAGCCTAATCGACGTGTGACGGAACTTCCAAGGTTACGAGTTTTTGTTCCGCGGTGTGACGTAATACTATAAAATGTAGGCGCTCTATTAGTATAGGTAATAATAATATGCAGTGCTATATTATATCCCCCGAATGCATAGTTATAAATATTTGGATTAATTAGAAATTTGGTAGGTAGTTCTTATAGCACAAGTAAAGGAAAAAATCCGAAAACCTTAGATTTGTGGTTACTTCACACAAAAAAAAATCAAAATGGGTTCATGAACAAATAGGTAATTAGTATTTTCAATTTTCAAAGTAAGAAAGGGCTTTACCTGTATATTCTAAAACAGATTTTTAGTTATTTTTATGCATAAGAGTTTTTTTTTTGATTTATCGTGGAAAGTGACGGAAAAAATAATCGAGAACGGAACCCTGGGTGCGAGAGCCTGACTCGCAATTGGCCGGTTTTTTTATTTCGGACTCGGCGAGAGAGAAAGAGCGCCTGCCTGATTTTCCCGGAAAAACCTTTTTTCCATCATTAGCACTTGTGTTGAGACATGGATGGCCCCAACAACAGAAAATATGGAGAACATACTTGTAGGTTCGAACTCCAGTCTCGAGTTTTCAGTTCGTGGCGCTGTTGGAGAACAAATAAATAAATAAGTAAATAAAAATATTTTTTATTCAATTAAACTTTCACAAGTATTTTTGAATCGTCAACTGCATCTACCACTGGTTCGGAATGCCTTTCCTACCGAGAAGAACCCGCAAGAAACTCGGTGGTTGCTCTTTTCAAAGATTTGATATACAATATTATGCCATGCATAAGAAAAGTATTTGCAGTCCTGCGCGTTGCTGGAACGAGCTGCAGGTCGAATCCACGCTCTTTTATCATTTTGGTAATCTTCAATTGTATAATACCTATGCTTTTTTCAGGAGCATATTTTAATAGATTTTTTTAACTTGTGTAAGTCCAAAATAGTTTGCGGGATTTTAAAGGTTATACCCATACCCACAAATGACTTTTGGACTTTTCCTGAGGCGGAAGGTAGGTAGGTATAGTATAGGTACATTAAAGAAGTTTTTTTCAACTAAAAAGTAGTACCCACTACATAGAGATCGTTATATGTTACTTTTAACATATTTTTGTTTACGTGCAGTCTTTTTTCACGTTTAACGTTAACTCCAAGGTTAGGCGTAAGTATTGTGTTTTGTTTGTAAGCTGACGTAACGAGGCAAATATAGGTGCTATTATCGCACAAATGCAATATTACAATAACAATATTAGTTAGTCATATGCGTTTTAAGTAATTAAATATCACTTGCTTGAATGGTGAAGGAAACATCGTGAGGAAACCTGCATGCCTGGGAGTTTCCCATAATGTTCATACTTAATTTCATACCCGTGTAAAAACCAAAGGGCTACGGGTTTAATGAAAACTGCCATACCCCTTCCAGGTTAGTCAAGGGCTAGCTTGTATCTGAATAAAAAAAACGTAATTCCGGAATGTAATCCACGCGAACGAAGTCGCGAGCATCATCTAGTATTCAAATAAGAACCAAAATACGTTTGCATGAAGCGTGTGATGGAGAGACCACCTTTAGGCTTCCATTTTATAATTAAAAGAGTAGGTATCTGTTGATATACACGTGCCGAATATAACCGCAAATAGGATTTGTAAGACGAGAAGGCCACCTGCACCGTGCACCGGGGCGAAAGGCTAATTCACAGAAGTGAGTTGAAAGAAATCGTCGGCAACATTAAAAAAAACCGGCCAAGTGCGAGTCAGGCTCGCGCAACGAGGGTTCCGTACTACAGTCGTATTTTTTCGACATTTTGCACGATACTTCAAAAACTATGATGCATAAAAATAAATAAAAATCTGTTTTAGAATGCACAGGTGAAGACCTTTCATATGATACCCCACTTCATATAGTTATCTTACTTCGAAAATTGAATATACTAATTATTATTAGTTCATGACAACTTAATTAATTTTGTGTGATGTAACCAAAAATTCACGCTTTTCAGATTTTTCCCCGGATGTCAGCTATACGACCTACCTACCTGCCAAATTTCATGAGTCTAGGTCAACGGGAAGTACCCTGTAGGTTTCTTGACAGACCGACAGACAGACAGATAGACAGAACAAAGTGGTCTCCAGAACACTTCAAATTCCAATGACTATCACTTCGACGACAAGCACAGCTATTGCAACTTCAGGTTGCTGATGGCTTGGGCTATATTGGTTTTCTTGTGGATCTGTTCATATTTAACCGTATGCTTTCAGAGAAACTCTTAACATAGTTTGCTATATTATGCGAAAATTGCACTGCCAAGGGTCATTGGTAGAGATATCTTGCTTCCCTGTCCACTTTTACTTTCTTTTTCTCTTTATTGTTACAACTTTTTGGTACAACAAAAACTAATTTGAAAAATGTCTTTGTTCCAGGTCGCCAGTTCAAAGCACATAAGGTGATACTGGCGGCATGCAGCAAGCATTTCCAGGAGTTGTTCGACACGGCACCGCCCAGCCATGCGGGCGCCTGCTACGTCATCCTCGAAGCAACTACCGCGGACAACATGCAGGCCTTGCTCGAGTTCATGTACAAAGGAGAGGTGCATGTCAGTCAGGATGCACTCTCCAGCTTTCTCAAAAGTGGGGAGAATTTGCAGGTAATTTTATTGTTTAGAACGATAAGCCCATAAGTGCGTAGGACTAGTCTTTATTTTTCTGAGCTGGTAGTTGTCACGCCAATCTCAGGTATAGTCCTTTTACGTCTTCCTTAAGGTGATTACCGCTTCATGCAAGCTCTTTTCGAGTTTATATATGTTTTAATGAAAGGTGTAGGTCAGGATGTGCTCTCTACTCTCTTTCTGAAAGTTCTAATAATCATGTAGGTGACTGCGTTTCTGCATGACTAACGCGCAATTCATGAGGACTTTAGTGCATGTCTTACCGTGAATGAAGTTAAGCGCTGTGACAAAGACTGAAGTAGCTGTTCCAACTGTAATAAATATTTAATTGTCCCTTATGTAATTTATTGAAATTATCTTGTCTAAAAGATATCGTCTATCCAAAGATATTCCCCTAATAAGACGTATTCTTTGACGACCTCCCTGGCGCAGTGGTGAACGCTGTGGTCTTAATAGTGGGAGGTCCCGGGTTCGATTCCTGGCAGAGGTTTGGAATTTTATAATTTCTAAATTTCTGGTCTGGTCTGGTGGGAGGCTTCGGCCGTGGCTAGTTACCACCCTACCAGCAAAGCCGTGCCGCCAAGCGATTTAGCGTTCCGGTACGATGCTGTGTAGAAACCAAAGGGGTATGGGTTTAATAAAAACTGCCATACCCCTTCCAGGTTAGTCCGCTATCATCTTAGACTGCATCATCACTTACCACCAGGTGAGATTGCAGTCAAGGGTCACACTCACACGTCACATTCACTTGTATCTGAATAAAAAAAATAAAAAAAAATCCCTTAATTTTCTAAATCTATCCATTCTTCATTTTCAGGTTAAGGGCCTATCAATGGAAATGTCCAACGACGCGTGGGTGAAGCAACAAACCCAGCAATCATCAGACCGTCACCAGGCCCGGGTAAAAACGAGTCCGGTTTCCGGGTCAGGGACCTGCGACGTTCAGGACTCAGCCCAGCCTCAATCCCACCCGACCACATTCGCCCCCATGCCGTATAACTACCCTGGAAGTGGGGGAATGGGTCGTTATGCCCCACCGGCACACTTACCTATACATTCGACCACACATCGCAGACCGCCCCAGCCCAAACCTTCGCCGTCTCAGAGTCCACATACTAGAAATTACAGGTAGGTTAAAAAGTATGTAAATTCAACGATTTTGTTTTATTGCACCGTAGGTCGATTTCGTAAAACCTGCATCAATCATTATAATAATCTCAATTGTTCTGTTTGGTTGAATTTGTGCGATTCTTCTTGTAATTCTATTCTATTCTATTCTATTCTAATTGTAACTGTTTGTTTTCATAAAAATAACTAAATTTAAATTAAATGAAATTAAATTATTGTTGCAATAATGCATTGTAGCCAATAATGAGCGAGCGTCAACCAATCAGAGGTGATTGCGATCGTGACATTGTAGCTGTCATTCTACCGCAATCGAGCAGCAGGTTATTATGATTGTTTCACTTAAAATTACTCGGAATATTGTAACGATAATAAAATATGTTTTACCGATTTCCAAAAGGGGCGAAGATTCTCAATTCGGTGCGTTTTTAAGTTTACAAAGTTTAGCGGAAAGCCGCTAAAATGTGACATAATTGCAAGACGATAAAGAAAAATTCACTCTAGACTTTATTTTACTAGACTGTACCAGACGGAGGGTAACTGAAATAAAAATTAATGTTTGCCTATCAATTCGTAATCTATGTGCATTATTCATCCGATTGCGTTGAAAAATTGTATGCCGTTGTCGGTACTTGTGTGAATGTGATAAGTCGTATTGCAAACTCTTGCGTGGCAAAAGCTAGTCCCGCAAATTGCTATTGCGCTGGAACCATGTCTCATTAACATCGAAATGACGTCATTTTGACGTCAGCCAAAATAAAAATTTACCATCAGCTCGAAACTTTAGTCTAGTGGTTACGTCACTAAAATGGCGGCCACGCGCATTAGCAATTTGCGGTACTTAGCAACTTATAACTTCTTCCTGCCTCCTCGTTTCTAATTCCAACCGCTAGGATATGGAACGCCCTTGCAGCATTAGATTTCCCCTCCAATTTTAATATGGGTACCTTCAGTACTTTTAATGAGCTCAGTGGCTACGAATGTTAGACACTGAGTTAGCGAATCACCCGTAGGTCTGATTGCAGCCCAGCGCAAGCCTATAAATTAAATAAAATTTGCTGTTTTATTAGGGTTCCGTACCTCAAAAGGAATACTTCCCGTTGACCTAGAATCATGAAATTTAGCAGGAAAGCAGGTCTTATAGCAGGCATGAGGAGAAAAATCTGAAAACCTTGAATTTATGGTTACGTCACAAGAAAAAAATTAAAATGTGTTCATGAACAAATATTGCTATGTTCCACTTTCAAAGTAAGATTACTATACGAAGTGGGGTATCATATGAAAGGGCTTTACTTGTACATTCTAAAATAGATTTTTTATTTAGATTTAGGTATAATAGTTTTTGATTTATCGTGCAAAATGTCGATAAAATACGATTGTAGTACGGAACCCTCAGTGCGCGAGTCTGACTCGCACTTGGCCGGTTTTCTTATGTCTTATGTTTTGTTCTATTATGTATTCCAGACAAAGTTCGTCATCGTCACACTGTGGCAGCGTAGTCGACGAGCCCGACACTCGCTCTTCACCGGGCGCTGGTGCGAGATATGAGGAGACTCCCGACACGTCCACCCTCGCAAACCCGGTCAAGAACAATGGATACGAACGGGCCGCCTCAGCTAACGATGAAATGATGGAACGCTTATCCAACGACCAGGGCGCTGAAGGTGAGGCTACACTACAGAAAACTTAATATAATAGTATGTCCTAGGTACATAAGGATCACTCCGCAAAAACGTAGCGACTAATGCAAAGAGAGATAATATAGCGTTGCAATTAAGTACAATTCCTGATGAAAGAAAAAGAAGTATTTTGATAAGAAATGTAACCACACCATTTTGTTTCCCGGCTATTATCAAGAGATGCTTCACGTATGTACAATGGTCGTTTTAAGTGAACTCATAAGAAAAATTTTATTATTTTACAAAATGGTATTCCAGATTTACGAGTGAAAAGTGAGGGCGACTACAATGCCAGTGGATACAACAACTCCCCGCCCCCCGCCGTGCCCATACCAACAACAAACTATCACGACAAGCCCCACGACACATCGCCCGTACCGCCCAAACCAAGTCCCGACAACATCTGGCCAGCAAAACTGATCACGAGCAAATCTGGTGGAATCGCTACTGCTGACGGTAATAGTTACTTCCATATTACTCACTAGCTGATGCCCGCGACTTTGTACGCGTGGATTTAGGGTTTTAAAAATCCCGTGGGAACTCTTTGATTTTCCGGGATAAAAATTAGCCTTATATACCTCTCCAGGTTTAAACTATATCCATGCAAAAAATCACGTCGATCCGTTGCTCCGTTGCAACGTGAATGAAGGACAAACCAACAAACCAACAAACAAACACACTATAATAGGGGTAGTTATTACAAAATTCTGTACATACGCTCTTCAAGTGTAAGCGCGTCCAGCAACCCTTTTTTAATCGCTGGGAAATGCGTTTACGCATCCTCCCCTGGAAGCCAGCCAGCTACCAAACCAGCCAGCCAACTGGAAGGAAGGTATGTGTGACTCGCCGGCCGAAAGGCCGGAATACCCACTGAAACCCAGCAACGCTCCTGTGCGCCGCCTGGCGACTGGGTCACGGGAACACCGCAGCAATCAACCGCGACCCAGCCAGCGACATCCGCCGAGGCGAACCCTCCACCGGGGACCCACTCACGTTCTCCACCTCACGTCCGAGGCGCACCTTGACTAGCAGTTATCATCCCTACTATTACGTACTCTACTAGGTCATTCCATATTACTGCAGCACTTAGTACTTATAATTGGAAGCTGGCGTAGTCAAGTGCGAACTAGTAAAAATGAGCATTATTATTTTTATATTTCAGGTAAAAAATTAAAATGTCCATACTGCGAGAGATTGTACGGATACGAGACGAATTTGCGCGCTCACATCCGACAGCGGCACCAAGGTATACGAGTGCCGTGCCCGCACTGTTCGCGCACCTTCACGCGCAACAACACGGTGCGGCGCCACATCGCACGCGAGCATCAACGCCCTCTGGCCAACCATACGCAGTAAAGCTGTCCCTTTATTTTTAAACTTTTATCAACCGATCTACCTCTGCTCTTTCCGACGCGCGCGGGTGATATCGCACGATTTCATCATAAATATATCTATAGTTTACTATCAAATTTAAATACATTTTGTAAATTTGATAGTTTATTCGATAAGAATTCGTGTAATAATGTAAATCGGTGTCCTCCGCGTCGCGTCACTACTCTTTGTAACTTGCGTACAATAAAATACCTCGTTGATGCATATTTTGTAACAGTAATCTACCTCAAAAATTGATCTTAAGATTTTTTAAGATTTTGGAATTTTGCGATACTAATTGTTACTTAATTTAATATTCACTTGTGACTTCGAATGGTTGCTCAGTGCTCGTCTCTATATCTGGTACCGTGTTTAAAACATATTGTACCTTTATTATTGCACCCTCATCGCGTTTACGTACCTTAATCTGACTGTGAGAATATAAAGTTACCTTTATTAGACGATTTATTTTGAGCTCTCGTTCGAGTATGACATAGCTTTTACTATATTATACTGAGCTAGGGAATCTAGAAATGATGTTGAGACTGATGGTCATAGGCTTAGTGTATGTAAATAATAGGAGAATGTTGTATATCGCCTTGGCCTAGGTTGAGACATGCGTTTGACGTTGCATGGTGGCAAAATAAGTTTATTCTTTTATTTACTTACATTATTTTTTTATTCTACATTCAATACAATAGACTATTAAACCGGGTTAAGTTTATTTTATTTAAACACAACTGTGATACAATAGGACAGACTTTATAATTATTACTTACTATTAATTTTTGCCACTCTGTTCATTTTAAGAAACGGACGCAGGAGTTCTAAACAGTTTTATACTGTACAGTCGAACGGTTTTAGTTTGTACAAAGTACAATTGCCCTAGATGCATAAGTAGGTAGGTGAAACGTGTTGAAAAAAATTTGCGTGTAAAGTTGGACGCATGAATGTGTTTTTTTGCAGTTCATTACCGTCGGTAGATCCAGGCTCCCCTATGCGGATGTTACTATTGAGACCAAATAATTATATGTTTTTTGCGATGGTGTCGATTTTAACATTCCGTTTTAATATTGTTTTGCTATAGTCCATATAGACGAAGGCCACTTATTTTAAATACCTAGTCATTTCAAGTGCAACCAGTTGAGATTTAAAGAATAATTATTTAATAAATAATTGTAAGAGCACTCGTCGGTGTTATTGTATTATAAATATTTGTTGTGTGGACACCGTCGATGCTCGTTAACTATTTGAAATATTTTAATTACACTTAGATTCCGAACTATATACGATTTTAAGTTGATCTTTACGCAAAGCAAACGGGACAGTGCCAAATAAACCTCAATTTTAAGTATCACATCTACTATTTATATTATTTTTTGTTATAAGTGTGAATGTAGCGACTGCGTGTATTATTCCTGATATTTAGGAATATGTTGCATTCATATTTATTATATTTATATTTTAGTGTATATTTAAATTTTATTTTTATGACAAACGCTTTACAAAGGCTCAGTGATTTTATTAAATTACGTTGTAGTTTCTGTCTTTTTGTTAATTGGGAATTCCCGAATTAATTTACCTCATTTAAACTTATCGCATTTAAGACTTTTTGCTATTTACACTTCACTGATTTAAAAGTAGTCCTTTTAGTGTCAGTATGGATGGAAATGTTGTATCTAATTTAAGATAAACAAAGATAAATTATATTATACTGTCTCACTTTAATGTATTCGTAAAAATATATTTCCTGTACAATTTTAAAGATGCTATTTTTATTCTTAACAATAAATCGTAGAAGTTATATCCAGATGGAGTTTGAGCAATTCTTTCAAAAAAAAATTTTTTTTAAATCTAATTTCTATTATATTCACCTGTTATTTGTGTTGAAGACTCGACATGTGGACTTAAGAATTTAGCGATGGCGATAAAATATATTAAAACATTAGGTTTGCCTGCATAAATGACAGAAAAAAAGAGATGGCCTAAAATATAAAATTGTGAAGAAAACAATAAACTTGGATTTGGTTGAATCGTGGAGGCAATGCAATTTATTTAAAATATTGCATTTCATTTGGGTAAAAAGAAAAATGTAAATTATGATAGTACGGTGACAAGATTTGCATGCGGCAAAAAAATATAATTTTTATACCAAAGGCATCAAAGAAAATAAACTGTATATAATTTGTGTCTCAGACTGCGGAATATGAGAAAATAGGATGGATGTCTTTATTTTATTTATTTCTATGTCTGAGGTACGATTTATTTACGTTTCATATTTGAACACTAATATCAGCTTTTTCATTTTTAATTTACCTATCTTATTAGCAGTGCCTTCAATTTTATTATCGGAGACTTGGTCAGTCAGGATGTCGAACGTTAAATAAGTTTAAAGAAACCCTTTGACGAACGGATCCTTATTGATTCATTATTATTAATTATTGTTTTAAATATTTGAAAATCTTTGTGTTAGGTGTATTGTTAAGAACAAGTGTTTTTCTATTTCGGTTTAATTGTTAAATTTATTTTTTACTTTCTTTGAGAAATTAAGTACCTAATAGGATAGAAGTCGAGTATTCTGTTCTGTCCTTTACGTTTTTCATGTGAATTAAAAATTCATAAATGTGATTTCTTTTGACATTTAATGTTTATTTGTGATACGTAAAAAGGGAATTGCATTAATGCATCACGTTTTGAGCTTTTATTTTTTCAATGTTGCGTTTATTTTTTATGTTTAAGGGGTACTTATTGAAGGATATCCGAAAAGTTGACACTAAGGGATCGCCATTAAATTTCTGTAATTTGCATCTCTTCTTTCTAATACTTGTAAGGTACAAATTAAAAATCATGATAATATCATAAGTCAATTTGAATTTTTTACATCTGTTTAGTTTTTCTTTTTGGATAAGTTATCCACGTGATCGTACAATTATTCTGTACGTTACGGAATATTTGAGATCATGTCTAAATTAAGTTATTTCATTGTTAAATTTTAATATAAGTGGACGATTTACTAATGGTCCCCAATAGTTTTAAATGTTGTATTTGATGTGATAAGGACTCTCACTTAGTCGGTGTATCGCAATCCCCTACGGCTTTGGTCGATCTCTCGCGTTTTTAGTGATTGTAAATCTGTTTAGAAAATGTGCAAATAATATGTTGTATAGTTTCACTAATCGGCATGCGGCCGATGACTATATAATATTGATGTTATGGATATGAGGAACAATAGAGAAATGGTTATGTTCGGTGTTAATGTTTGGAGCAAGTGGATGAAAAGTATAACGTTAGTAGATATACAAATTTACGAAGTACACTTGTAAATTCATACAATGCAATATGCTCTGTTAAGAAAATAAATTTTGTCAACATTAATGCAATCATTATAATGTAGCCAGTGTCTAATCGACGTAGGTCAATTTTTGGCTGTAGCTGAAGCTGAACAATCTTCATAACCTAAAGAAATTCAATTTCAGAAAGTTTATGTGTAATGGTTGTCTTGTTGGTCTTGTCAGAAATAATAGCACTGACAGTTCGGTAAGGCGCTTGCTAAAAACCTTCGGCTTCGGCCAAACCTTCAGCTTATTTTGGCCGAAGGTTGCTGAAGCCGGATGTGAAGGTTAGGTCGGATAATAACTATATCTATAGCATTTGGCTGAGACGGCTCGGACGCGGATTGCGGATGACAATGATGACGTACAAATCAAGGAATTTAACTTCCCCGTTTCACTTCCGCAACCCGCTGCATATCCCAAGAACCATCACGGTCAAATGGACGCAATTAAATATTAAATTAATTCGCGGTTTTCGTAACACTACCATATTAGGTATATTGGCTAAAATATTGATTGCATTAATTGCTAAATAAATAATTGGGTAAATAGTTCGGTAGATTTATCAGGTAATAAATAAGCTCTGCTTTATTTCTCTAATCAATCACTCAAAACTGCATTTACGATTTCTTTGCTCGTAGTAATGGCTCCTGTTTGGGATCATAAGTGGTAGGAATATTTTACGTATTTTATAAGTTTTATTTTTATGTAAATATATCGCGATATGTCGTGATGGTAAAGCCAAAGATTGTTACGGGTATGGTGACCCTCTGCCGTCACATGGGCTACGAAGTGTCTTTACATTCAACCTATTTGGTCAAAATTATTAAAAAAAAAAATATCGCTGGTCGAGCCTCCAATGTTGGTTACAGTAGAAATTATACCGTTGAATGTAAAGCACAGCACAGCCCGACTAGTACGTAAGTTAATCTACCTCGAGGAATATAATTTAGTAATAAATAAGCTTTTAAATAGATTTTTATATGAAGAATTAATGTAAATTAGTCTTTAAGAGAAAAGGAAAAAATAAAAAAAATTGAAGTACAAATATACTACCTCAGGGTTCAAGTTGAGTCTTATCCAAATTCTAGACCTTCGTGCAAGTATTAAATTAACGTTTGAATATTATGTAGTAACAGATTTTAAGTATTGTCTTGGATCGTTAAATTTTGGATTAAAAACGCAGAGCAATTTTATGTAAAAAAGGAGTAATTACTTAGTTTGTAAATAATATCGTTTGGCGTTTGGTTCATACTTTATAGTATCAATCAATGTATATTCTGTCACGTTAATTGAATCTCTGCAAGGTAGTCAGTGCTTTCAACTCGGCGAATATGCTCAAGCAAGGAGTGCATGGAGATTTGAGCGCAATCTATAGTTACCTCTTAGCTGAGTTGATAGTCCTAATAAAATCTAAGTAAGTGTTAATTAGGTTAGTTATTAATAATCTCATTGATGTTCTACCTCATTTAAAACGCAAAAACCGTTGAGAGATCGACCCCGAGCCATT
Source organism: Maniola hyperantus (assembly GCF_902806685.2). Classification (NCBI taxonomy): domain Eukaryota; kingdom Metazoa; phylum Arthropoda; class Insecta; order Lepidoptera; family Nymphalidae; genus Maniola; species Maniola hyperantus. Next base: position 15,469,756 of record NC_048536.1, on the reverse strand, counting down.
CAGCGTAATCGTACCTTCTTCACTCTCAGGAGTATAAAACATTTTTTTTCATAATTTTATTATTACTCTTTCCCAGTTATTTCTTGTGTTGCATAGATGTTACTATGTTTTAAGGAGATGAGAAATGAAAAATTATTGTTTGTTAGGTTTCAGCGAATTAAAAAAATGTAACAAAAATATTCTTTTTGGTTTCTTTTGTTTCTTTTGTTAACTTATTTTCCTTTTTTTCTCTAATATTTTTTCTCGACAAGTTACACCCGTCCATCGTGTTTAAACATTTATTAATGTAATTCTAAGTACGTTATTTAAGGAATTGAAATTCGTATAATCATAATCTAGTTGCACTAAAATGGACAGGAATTTGTTTAAGGTAATCATTCGATGTTTTATATTTTAAGGGTGCACTAGTGTCATCGAGGGGTTTCCCTGAGTATTTATCTCTACGAATTTGATAATCAAAGTAATGAATTATTATAGATGTTCTCTCGCATTACTAGGTAAGTATAAAGTGACGTCATCTGCTCATTTATGATCATCTGTTTCACCGCAAATGAATCAAAATAATACTACCAGCTTAATTTGTAATACCTATTTCGTTTTGTTTGTTTTACAAATTCTCTTTTAAATCGAATAAAACTTGTGTAAATTAACGCGTAGGATTTGTCAACAAAGTTATCCTTTGGTGATGCTGCGGAAATGATCTTCAAAATAATTTATTTCATAAATGTTTCAAATAAGTGCAAATTAAAATAAAGCCACCGAGAAAAATATAAAACACAACAAAATATAGAGCCAGTGAACGCACGATAATGAACGATATGGTGAAAGAGTTTTATTCACTTTTCATAACAAAAATTTCTATTATCTACCTAATTTATAAAGACTACATCATATACAAGTTACAAGTGTTTGATTTCTAAAATAAAATATAATATTTAAGCAGGTAGGTACCTACAGCTTACTATTTTACTAAACTTACTTTTAGTTTGTACGTCAGAATTTTTTATGCATATGCCAGGATTCAGGAATAACAAGTGAACCAAGTTTCAACTCAATCGGATGAATGAAACGCGAAATCGTTAGGTTACAGTTAGCAATTTAATTCAGTGGAAAAAAACTAAATGAAAGCTGCTGAACTCAAGTTTTATTCCAATTGTACTTAATAGAAATTAGAAACTGGACTAAATTTTAGCATAGAAAATGAGTTGAAGTTTGTATTCAGTGATCGAACCCTTGAACTTTGGATTAAGTTAAGGTACAGTTTTAGGCTGTTTTGCTTGGAAATGAGTTCAGATTTATTTAGTCCGTATTTAGACGGCCTAAGAAGTGCGGATAAAATAAAATAAATATTTGTATCAGTAGTGTAACTACACCGTTTTGTTCGCCATCACTTAGCGCCTGCAACTTTAGCAATACATTGGAAAAATGAATCAGTGAAAAACATTGCTATTTAATTTTCACAGGCTGTACAGTTAAAAAGCAATAAGTACTTTCAATTGAATTCCGTTTGTTGATGTCTAGTTATTATTTTTTACAAAATATTATAAAATTTGTAAATTAGATCATACTTTCACTATGTCGTTTGACCAGCTTATAAACCATATTATTTTCTTTTAAATATAAAAATTAAAATCTATCGCTGTAAATAACATCGATGTATAAATAACCACCCACAAAAAAAGTCATCGGATTTCATCTCATTAAGTTCAAATTATCTTGGTGTCACTTTATGATGTTCTTGGTGTCGAATATGTGTGATATACGTCCGCAATTCTAACTGTTGAAGCAACGAGCACTTTTCTTCAAGAACTAAAGTACAAATTGAAGTCTTAAAGTTACCGTCAGTACAAAATGTGTAATTAAAGAAAAAGTACAATTACTTAATTATGTCGGATTTTATGTAAATGTTGCCAAAACGTATATTTTTTGGAGCATCCGCTGAGCTATAATGTAACTTAGACCTATCTATCTGAATAGAGTACAAAATTGAATGGATACTATGATTCATAATAATTATGTACGGCAGCCCGCAGTGTTGGATTAGGTAGACCATGATGTTTGTTATTTAATATTATACTTTATTAATTGATACTAATATTTATAAGAGTTGGGATTTCGTATTAAAAATAGTATCGAAATTGGAATCTTCTACGTTCATAGCATTATTCTCCATGGTAGATAATTGGTTAAGAGGGTTAATACGGAACTTCAACTTGTATATTTTTCATAACATTTCCTTTACACTATTTATTCTTGATTATTCTACTCGTGAAGAGCAAGGGTATACACGTACTCAGTAGAGTACAGGCTTAGGATGATAGTGTGTCGATTGTAAGATTGTAATGTAAACCATCATGGTTGTAAAACGTAAGTAGGATTTTGTACGTAGCTAACTAATGCTTAGTAAGAACTAATTGGTCGTCGATGGTGTTTGTGTGTAAAGGGAAAGTGATTGTCTGTGATTTTTTTAAGCGACTTTTTTATATATATGAAAAATAAAATATTGAAATTTCTTAACAGTAAGAATAGCACTCTTGTGATTTTACATTAGATATTTTATTAGTTGATTTCATTTTTGTACAATACGATTGGGTAAAGTAGAAGGGAAGAGGTGTGTGGGGGAGAGAAGGCGGGTTGATTGTACATACATAATATAGATGTAAAAAAATAATATTGGCATTTGGAAAAGGGCATGTCAAGATGTTTTGCAATTTGGTAAGACCATGCGCTTGTTTCAGTTGAGTCGCGTCAGCTTTATAAACCGCCCCTGGAATCCAAATTTCAGGGGTCTTGATACGAATTTATCCAATTGAGGCCACGCGGCTCGTTAAATATTTAGCGAATTATAATTAATTTTTATACAGGGTTTTAGGATATAATACTCTTTCTATAAGTAGAACGCTCTTAACAATAGATTGGATGATTTTATACCTAAAATACTGAATAATATCGGTAATCTTAAATTTTGACTTGTTTTTGGCATTTTGCTCATATCTACAGCAAACTGCAAAGGTCAGCACTTAATGATTTAAGTGGTTGACCTTAAGAATTTGTTTAAAGTTTCATTAGTTTTAAGAAATTCGGAATCATCACATGCTGATAAAATTAGCAAAATATCTAAGTACAAAATAATATTATCTCCTGGGTAAATATAAATAACAATTACTTACGCTTTCAAAACAAGGGTTAGGTGGTTGCCTAAAGCCCTGTATAAATCTAACATCCTTAATAATTTAATCTAGCGAATTTTTTATAGTGGTAACAGTATTGCAGGTTCTTTTTGTTAGTTTAATGCATAGAGCAGAAACAAATTTGTTTCTGCTCTATGGTTTAATGTGAGTAAGTAGTATGTATAAATGTTATGTTTGCTTTAAATTCAAATGGGATAAAGTGAATTGGATATTATAATACACCACAACTTTCTGATGACCATAAAAAATATTTTATTGTTTTAAATGTGCAATGGGTTTATTTATTTAACTAACAATTTGTTTTTAAGGGTTTGTTTTTAGTTTTGTATACCTACTTACTTAAATGCGTGAACTTAGGTACTATATTTTACGTGACGAATAACGAAACGTATTGTACGCTAAAATGTTTTAATCAATTTCAGATTTTTTTTATGGATATTTTGGGACACTCGATTTAATTTTTTTAAACTGCGTTGTATCTAATTCTGACTAAGCAGATTTTTATGGTAATTAAAAATTAGTGGTGTGTAAATGTGGGTGAGCTAGGTTTTGATGAGTGTGAGTTATATGGCTCCACTTTAAGTGTTTCTGGTCTTTTGTAGTATTTAGCTTTGTGTTTTCACTATTCCGTGATTAAAGTGCGTGTTGGAGCATTTAAATTATTTTTTTCGTATTATGAAAATTTGAAGGCCATTTCGTTAGTGATATTTTTCATGTTGAATTTTTGTTAATTATTACGCTTATCAATACCTACGCATAAAATGAAAAGTCCTGACTAACTCACAAACTGAATTATTAATGAAAATTTCGTAAAAGTGATTTAGTACATACTTTTTGGCCATCTGTATTAGTGAATATTTTTTCTTTAGTTAAAAGTATTATTTTATAATAATAGGTAATTATATAAATAATACAGTTTTAATACTTAATGCTAATATATATATCAGTTATTTTTTATTCAATCACGGCATGCTATATTAATAAAAATATATTTAAATTAATCAAAAATAGCATATTTATTTCGTTACCATAATTTTTGAAGATCTAAATCAAATGCTACATCGCGCACTACTGTTTCAATATAAATGTAAAAATTCTGTAAAAAATCGAACTTTGATACAGGTACTATAATAGTCCATGTGCACTAATTATAAATATATATTGCGTAATAAACAATCCCACGTCACGTACCTACATTCTGACTTAGGTATAGATATTATATGGAGAATAAATTGTTCCATTGTGGAATTCTTAAATTAATAAAAAAATGTTGCTAAAATATATAATATACTGGTTTTATTTCATATTGATTGTTTTTAACTTTTATTTACTCCAAGTTCCAACCGGTAGGTATGAGGAATGGGATGAGGAATTCAATAAAAGTGTATAATCTCAAGAATGGTAATTTCAAAGACTGGCCAAGGTGAAGTTCAACATCTGTATGGTAAAACCTTAGGTAAAACACACTCAGAATATTGTATTGCTTGCTTCCTTTTCTTGCATGTTTGGCAGGGCGAGCGGTGCATATACATACACATATATCATGCTGCATGTTGAATTATCCGCGACAGGTTGAGATGGCTATCGGAGCATGAGGTGAGGGGACGCCCCGCACAACCGTACGTCACCCGCGCTCGCCCGCACCGGGTTAGCGCGGGGACTGTGCGGCTGTGCACTGTGCGAGGCGTTCCCTCCTCGATTGGTATCTCGACCTGTCACGTACTATACGCCACGTAGGTTTGTCTGTTTTGGCAAATTGAGTAGGTACCTATAGCAAATTATTATTAAGCTTGCTGTTTTAATAATTAAGTAAATTATTTTATTTTAATGGTAACAATAAATATATTTTTTAATGATATTGACTTTTGTGGAAATGTCACACCTTTCCTCAGATAACTAAAATAAAATGAAAATATTTTTTCAACTCATTAATTTATTTATATTCAATTTCAATTTACAATTATGTACAATTAAAATATTATGTACACATTAATATCTACATCACAATTTTCTGAGCACAGTAGTACCGCACTTTAGTTTACAAGTAGCCGAGACGAGCGGTGGGGTATCCATAGTTAGAGTAGCCAGGGTATACACCGGAGTACACTGAGGGTACTGCGTTGTAGACCGAGGGGTATGAGCCAGAGTAGACGGGGGCTGAGACTACAGTGCGCGACGCAACAACAGGAGCGACATTAGCCACCAGAGGGTCTTTGCGTACTACAGCGTTAAATCCGTTAACATCATCAGCAGTGTAGTCAACAACACGTCTGGTGCCATCAGGGTCTACCAAAGAGTATTGTCCTCTAACAAGTCCTCCAACGCGCGTTTCAGATTGGCTCTTGTAGTCACCAGTGAGAGGGTCGGCGACGTCGTATGAGAAGCTGGTAGCTTCATCGTCTACGACTGGGACCACTGAGCAGTGGGCCATGGCCACTAGGGCGAGAACTACGACGAACTGTAACAAAAAAAAAACTAAATTAGATTAAATTGCCACAATGCCATTCATGGGACATCCTCTATGGCGGGTACAGTAGCCAGCAACACCAAACGGACCAAGAGGCGCAAGTATGAAAACCTTTTTTTTTATATTCAGATACAATAATTAGCCCTTGACTTTAATCTGGTAGTACCTAAGTGATGATGCAGTTTAAGATGGAAGAGGGCTAACCTGAAAAGGGTATAGCAGTTTTTATTAAACCCACACCCCTTTTTAGTGCGTAAGTAAAGTGCCCATTCACTAAATTTTCTATTTGCGGTTAAGATCTGACTTATCGTTGTTCTTAAATACTAAAAGAATTTTATGGAAATCGACTCTAACAATGAAGTGTCACTCGGCAAAACTTTCTGTGACAAATTGAATAGATAAGATTTTTATTCAAATAAAAATTTTAGCCGAAAGAATTTACCACTGGATTGGAATGACAATTATTTGGGTGCATTATAACGCGTGCAAAGTTGGGGCGAGTCAGTTATATTTTATTTACAAAACGGGGTAAATTTTTGAGGAATATTTAATTTATTTTATTCGACATTAATACAAAATGTATTTACCTTGGCTGCCATTGCTGCTTCTGTTAGTGAATCCTGTTGAATGATATCGTTTAATGTGACGATGAGCTTTTATACGATTCCCACATCCGAAGGCCTGTTCTAAATAGCACTTGTTAATATCTTAAATATGTGTAATTACTTTATTAGCCATTTATTATACCTGATTGGGTGGAGAAGGTCACATATTAAAATACCAGTATTAGACATCTAATATAAGCTTCCAAAAGATTTCAGGAAGGAGCTATTGTTACTATGCCATTAGCTGAAGTTCACATTTCAAGGGGCATGATAATATTGCACATGTTTAAGCGTTTAAACTACCGTGAGTGATTTCCATTATAAATAATATCAATCCCGGCTGTACTCACGTGTCTAGTCGACGCTAGCCCGACTAGTTTCGAACCCATCCGGGGTCCTTTTTCAAGGGAGTCAGTTCGCGTACGCGCCGCCACCCTCCCTCGCAGCGGGCTCTGCGGGCGGCGGCGCGTGCGCGAACTGACTCCCTTGAAAAAGGACCCCGGATGGGTTCGAAACTAGTCGGGTTAACGTCGACTAGACACATGAGCAAAGCCGGGATAGATATATTATTTATAATTGCACATGTTCTAACACAACTTACTTAAGTGATTTTTAATGCCTCGAGAATCGAGAGAAGCGTCGTTTCGGTAAATTATTCTTCTTCTTCTTCTCAATCATTCACTCTTGACAGAGTGCTCGTGGCTATGAATTATTCACTGCTGCTCGTGCGATCTCCCTCCAGCGACTTCGGTTGGTGGCTACGTGCACACACTGAGACGGAGTTGTCTGTTGCGGAGCGGATCAAGTCCGTCCACCTAGTTGGAGTTTTGTTAGATAGCGGTTTTGTAATTGCCTCTGTCGTTGAGACCGACAAAAAAGTCCGGCAACGCATTGGCAGTTCCTCTGCTGCTGCAAATGTTCATGGGCGGCGGTAATAACTTAACACCAGTACCCGTACTACAAGATTTTACGTCTCACCAAACCAAACCAAATTCGAGAGTCGAAATACTTCCGCGTTACAGTAAACTGGATCTTAAATGCCTTGTTTTAAAGCTCAAGTTTGTCTACACTTCTACAGCCAGCGCTCCAAGCGGAAACATTGCGAAATTAAAATCAGTGGCATTGAATATTTGACTTCAATTCAAGGTTGTTTAGGTCCATTTTACTGTAACGCGGAAGTATTTCGACTCTCGAATTTGGTTTGGTTTGGTGAGACGTAAAATCTTGTACTACGGGTACTGGTGACCCGCCTGCTCGCTTGCTCGCTATCTCTATTAAAAAAAAAAACCGGCCAAGTGCGAGTCAGACTCGCGCACTCAGGGTTCCGTTCTACAATCGTTTTTTATCGACATCATAAATCAAAAACTATTATGCCTAAAAATAAATAAAAACCTGTTTTAGAATATACAAGTAAAGCCCTTTTATCTGATACCCCACTTGGTATAGTAGGTAATCTTACTTTGAAAGTTGAGAATAGCAATATTTCTTTATGAAAACATTTTAATTTTTTTTTTCGTGAGAATTCACGGTTTTTACATTTTCCCCCTCACGTCTGCTATAAGACCTACCTACTTGACTGTGATTCTAGGTCAACGGAAGGTACTTTACCTTATAGGTTTCTTGACAGACAGACAGACAGACAACAAAGTGATCCAATAAGGGTTCCGTTTTTCCTTTTGAAGTACGGAACCTTAAAAAAATCAATACTTTATATTTTAATTTTGTTATTTTGTATTGGCACTTAACTGGTTGATTGTAAGAGATCGCTATGTAGAGATAAGATCAGCAGGCTGTACTGCTATATTTTATTGTCGCGTAATTAACACAGATAATTAATCTTGTATTTTTGTCCTGTACGATAATAAACGTGCTCGTATCGTATGTTCGTTCATTCATTGATTTATTTATAATCTTGTCTCCGAATAAAATATTCGATTAATGATCTTAGGTATGTATTTTAATGAAAATATCACAATAGAACTTAAAGCTAGCCTTATCTAATTACTATAAAAATTATGCCCGCGTGGAATGGCGCCAAGAATACTGGCTGCATTTCCGCGCTGGACAGCCAGGCTGATCCGTTGCGCAAAAAATGAGAGATGAATTAAATGTATTTTTTTTGCACTAAGACTTCATGGCCCCACGGCAGGCAAACGGAACAAAAATTTTTTTGTTTTATTTTTTTGATTAGTTATTTTGATTGCAAAATGTTCTGATTCAAAATTCAAGTGCTACGCCCAGCTACATTTTCTACTTTGCTACATGGTAAAAAATATAGAGTGCGGAATTTTTAATTATAATGCACTGTACCTACACAAATATACAGTTGTACCTATTGAAAGAATTTCCTGATATTTCTCTTCATTTTCTCCTTCCAAAAGCATTTTCTTTCAAAAGGGGGAATTTTTCCTTTTCCGATTTTATTTCCGATTCTGTGATAATTCGTAATAGCAGCTGTGAGTGGTTAGGACGTCCGCCTTCTAATCGGTGGTCGGGGGTTCGATCCCGGGCACGCACCTCTAACTTTTCGGAGTTATGTGCGTTTTAATTACAAATTTACTTTAACGTGAAGGAAAACATCGTGAGGAAACCTGCATGCCTGAGAGTTCTCCATAATGTTCTCAAAGGTGTGTGAAGTCTACCAATCCGCACATGGCCAGCGTGGTAGACTGTGGCTAGAACACTTATCACTCTGAGAGGAGACCCGTACTCTGTAGTGAGCCAGCGATGGGTTGATCATGATGATGATGAATAATTCGTAAATAGTACCTATCATTTCGTTTTTATTCTAGCAGTAATGAATCAAAAAATCTCTGGACTAATAGATAATAATAATATTTAATAATTTGGTTGGTATAGCAGTATATAGAGCCTAGAAATTCTGTAAAATCTATACCTACTATAAAAGCGAAAGCTGACTGACTGATCTATCATCGCATAGCTCAATTTACTGGACGGATCGGGCTGAAATTTGGCATGCAGATATAGACGTAGATTTTTTGAAAATAGGGGTTTGAAGTTTTTGTAGCTCACGAGGTAGTCGCGAGCATAAGCTAGTTATGTATATTTTGTGAATCATGCTAATTGTTATTAGTTTAGAAAGTTATCTAATAATCTAATAGACGTCTCTATAAATACTGAAAACCTGTCAACTGTGTATGTCAATGTTCCGATCAAATCTCACAATAATATTCAAGAAAAAATATCAAGACACGCGGTAGCGTGTCAAAAGCCAAGTTACAGCTTTCTAGCATTATCTAGATTCCAGACCGAAGCTATGACTGCTCAAAAATACGACGAAACGCTTCGAGAAAGGTACGTAGTGCCTCATCCTTTAGTTCGGCTTCGGCCAAGACTGATTGCGTTTTCATAGATGTTAATATGTTCAGAAAACCTTTCATCATCATGATCAACCCATCACCGGCTCACTAGAAAGCACGGGTCTCCTCTCAAAGTGAGAAGGGTTTTGGCCATACTCTACCACGCTGGCCATGTGCGGATTGGTAGACTTCACACACCTTTGAGACCATTAAGGAGAACTCTCAGGCATGCAGGTTTCCTCACGATGTTTTCCTTCACCGTTAAAGCAAGTGATATTTAATTAATTAAAACGCACATAGCTCCGAAAAGTTAGAGGTGCGTGCCCGGAACCTTAAAAACCTTTCATATTCATGGTGAAATAAATCTGCTGCTTTGGCAGTATTTATTTCTCAAAACGGCTAATATTTGGATCAGTTGAACATTAAATAAACAGATACATGGTTTAATTAATATGTTGCTTTATTTACACGACATGATATGCATAATATACAAATATTTACACAACATTAGGTATCTAGTATCTACAGGTGGAATTCGTAAACTTTTTACTTAACCCAGTAGTTGGAGGGGTAACCGTAAGATGAGTAGCCAAGAGAGTTGGACCATCCGAGGGTTGAGTAAGGGGACGCATAACCTGAAAGGGAATTGTAGACGGAGGGTACAGAGCTGTATACTGAAGGTACGGTGTTGTACACTGAGGGGACAGAGCTGTACACTGAGGGGACAGAGCTGTAGACTGAGGGAACAGACCTGTAGACTGAAGGTACGGTGTTGTACACAGAAGATACGGTGTTGTATGCTGAGGGGACAGCACTGTACACAGAGGGTGCATAGTAAGAACGAGCGAGTACTGGGGCTGATGAAGCGTAGACGGTGGGAGAGGCAACAACTGAAGGAGCAGCGGCAACAACGGGAGTTGCGGCAACAACGGTCCTAGCCAAAGGCTCCTTGCGTACAACAGCGTTGAATCCGTTGACATCATCAGCAGTGTAGTCAACAATCCTCTGGGTGCCGTCAGGGTCGACTAGAGAATACTGTCCGGCCACGTTTCCTCCTACACGGGTTTCGGTTTGACTCTTGTAGTCGCCAGTGTTGGGGTCGGCTACATCGTAGGAGAAGCTGGAGGAGTCGCCGTCTACTTTCACCAGGGCGGAGCTGTGGACTGCAGCCACCAGAGCGAGTACTACGACGAACTGCAATAGAATGGAAATAGTGAGGAAATCGTTTAGAATTAACCAGTAAATAGAGTGAACAACTTTTTAAACTAGGAAGGAAATTTAGCTACTATGAGTTTTCGTTTAAGAGCTAGCGCGCATTACGGTAAATTTTTTTAACATTTTTTTCCCCGCAAAATCTGTGAACTATAGAACTACAGAAAAGCGCTCACAGTGCAGAATTGATTCCGCACGGGATTTTGATAGATTTCATTTCACGGATTTTAAAATGCACCGGAACTCGCCGCACCGCGGTGCGCGCTAGCTCTTAGTCAGATATTAAAGACGTATAGCCTGCACTTCACACAAGTATTAAACCACTGCATATCCAAATAATTTTCTGAGCTTGAACTTTTAATATTTATTTGGTCGTCGTCTTCAACTGATACCAATTGCTCCCACCGCTGCTTTATTTGGTAGATTTAGATAATTCATTGATTTTAATATTCATTTTTTTAAACATCTTTGAGCATTTTTTTTACATATTTCTGCAGAGATCTTATACCAATCAAGGGGCTCTTTTAAGTAAATCTGCTAAACTCAATAAAATAAAATATTACTTAAAGTCAGATTTCTTACCTTAGCGACCATTGTTGCTATTTCAAGTGAATCCTGTCAAATGATACAGTTTCACCCTCACTAGATGCTTTTATATGATTCAGATATGACGACCCGTTTCTAAATAGGCACTGGTTAATCTTTAAAACACTGATAATTACTTTAAATAGTCATTAAAAGTTAAATTATATTGAAAATACAAGGCCACCCATGCTAACATGCCAAATATGCGAACATATAAAATATAATAAAAATAATTCCAAATTGTCCAATGTACAGTTTTTAGGAAAATTAATTGAAATGCCTTTAAATAATTTATAGCTACAATATGGCCTTTTATTACCTAGTAACCTGTTTTTTTGAATAATTTGCTCTACAAGCAGAGTTCAAATTGGTATAGTAGGCAGATAGATCTATAGTACGCGACAGGTCGAGATGGCAAATGGAGGCAAGGGGGGGGGGGGACACGTACACTCGCACAGTCCCCGTACTATACTTAATCGGCACCAGCTTTTCAGCCTGCGGACATCCACTGCTGGGTTGAGACCATTTTTAGGGTTCCGTACCTCAAAAGGAAAAACGGAACCCTTATAGGATCACTTTGTTGTCTGTCTGTCTGTCCGTCTGTCTGTCAAGAAACCTACAGGGTACTTCCCGTTGACCTAGAATCATGAAATTTGGCAGGTAGGTAAGTAGATCTTATAGCTGGCATTTGGGGAAAAATCTGAAAACCGTGAATTTAGGGTTAGATCACGCAAAAAAAATTACATTGTGGTCATGAACTAATAATTAGTATTTTCAACTTTCGAAGTGAGTGACTATATCAAGTGGGGTATCATATGAAAGGTCTTCACCTGTACATTCTAAAACAGATTTTTATTTATTTTTATGCATCATAGTTTTTGAATTATCGTGCAAAATGTCGAAAAAATACGACTGTAGTACGGAACCCTCATTGCGCGAGCCGGACTCGCACTTGGCCGGTTTTTTAATGAGCGCCATCACACACTTTCACCATATCCAATAATACATTATACCACATACATGTTCATCATGATTATCATCATGAGCAACCCATAGCCGGCTCACTACAGAACACGGGTCTCCTCTCTGAGTGAGAAGAGTTTTGGCCACAGTCTCTACCACGCAGGCCAAGTGCGGATTGGCAGACTTCACAAACCTTTTATAACATGATGGAGAACTCTCAGGCATGCAGGTTTCCTCACGATGTTTTCATTCACCGTTAAAGCAATATAATATAAATAATTTGTGCTCGGTGATGAGTATTCCAGTATTGGTAGGTACTTATCCCAACGTCTATCGGTTTCTTGAACTAGCGCCTTGCTGAATGCCATTTCAGTTTCGCGATCCGCTGAGCTATGTTTTTTTACCGTGGTTCTCCTACGGATGTCCTCATTTCTAATTTAATCACGTAGAGAAACTCCTAGCATAGCTGTTTCAATCGCCCGCTTACTCTGAGCTTTCATATAAGACCCATAGTTAGCGACCATGTCTCCGATGCATTATGTCATGACTGGCAAGTGCCAACACACAGTGTTCGAAGACTTTGTGTTCAAGCACTGAGAAATTTTGGACGGTCCTTGGCAGACTCGACGGTCTGACTCGCACTTAGCCGGTCTTTCATTTATACAAAACATACAATAGCGCGCAATGAACTTCTTTTATTCTTCTATTACCAATTCTAAATTCTGTGGCAGGAACAGTATTCTGAATCGGTTCATTCGTTAATCAGTACTCAAAGACTGACCTTTAACAAAGACTACTTTTAATTCCGTTTGATAGAGATTATTGATAAGTCATTTTGAGATTGATTAATCAGATTATCTGGTTCATTAGATCTCAAGTTAGTAGTTACGTAAGTGGTATAAGATGATTTCTTGTGTGTAGGTACATTCTGCTCCATTTTGACTAAATCAATAATTATCGATTGTTGATGAATTAAGATGATAACAAAATAATTAATGTAATATTGATAAATACTGCGATCGGTATCTCGATGCAGTATTGCGGTCCTAAACGATCAATAAGGTATTCTTTTGACAAGCAAATGTTTTATATTTTATATTATGAAGACGTTTTGTTAGTTTATATGTAGGAGGTAATCTCCGAAATTAATGATCTAATTCTGAAAATACCATCACTGAGAGCATACATGATGAGAGCTACTTTAGGCTATAAATTAGATCACTCGGACGAAGTCACGGGTAGTAACATTATGAAATAATAAATTTGTTAGTCTGTATGTAGAGGATAATCTCCTGAACTAATGATTCAGCCAGTGTGGTGGACAATGACCAAAACCCTTCTCATTCTGAGAGGAGACCCGTGCTCTGTAGTGAGCCGGCGATGGGTTGATCATGATGATGATGAATGATCCAGTTCTGAAAATTCATTCAGTGAGAAATAGCTACATTATCCCCAAGTGCTATAAATTCAAACACGAGGACGAATTTGCAGGAAAAAGTTATTTTAACATTTTATCTATTTGTATGCCGCTAAGCGATTTAGCGTTCCGGTAGATGCCGTGTAGAAACTAAAGGGGCATGGGTTTAATAAAAACTGCCATACCCTTTCCAGATTACCCCGCTTCCATCTTAGACTGCATCATCACTTACCACCAGGTGAGATTGCAGTCAAGGGCTAACTTGTAATTTAAAAAAACTTGAGTTTGCCTCAGGTCGAGAGAAGGGTGAAGAGATGAATCACATAATCCATATCCATATCCATACTAATATTATAAATGCGAAAGTGTGTCTGTCTGTCTGTCTGCTAGCTTTTCACAGCCCAACAGTTTAACCGATTTTGATAAAATTTGGTACGGAGTTAGCTTACATCCCGGAGAAGGACATAGGCTACTTTTTATTCCGGAAAATCAAAGAGTTCCCGCGGGATTTTGAAAAATGTAAATCCACGCGGACGTAGTTGCGGGCATCCTCTAGTATTACAGATAGGTTGCTCTCCCGGTCTTGGTGACGCGGATTGATTGACTGGACATATTTTTAGCTAATTTTGAAGGCCCATTTCATAAATTGGCAGACTGAGACTCTTGGATGAACTCAGCGACTTTTTATTGCTAGTTATGATGGCTGAACTTGCTGCACTGCAGTATCCTCCTATTCTGATATTCTGTAGAAGTTAAATAGAACTTCTACAGAATATTATGTACCTACATGTTCATTTATAATGATTAGATGTATGCAAATTTTTCCTTTGTTCGATATATGACAATTTCCTTACATCGATTTTGACAATGTTAGCAAACTAAGGCTTCCTTGAGAAGCATAAAAAGGTTAACAGGTACAACCATAGTTATACAAAAAAAGCACGTAGGAGTATTATGTATTGTCGTTTAATTTATCATTTTAGCGTCACATGGTATGTACAAAATAATGTTATTTACAAGGCAGTTTCGTATGGCTAACATTAAAGTAAGGACCTTATAAAGGCTTCGTTGTGATTCACCAGTAGTTAAGAGGAAGGGATTTGATGCCGTAGGAGTTGTAGTAAGGAGCAGCGTAACTGCGTACCAAGGGAGCTGAGGCGTATACTGAGGGAGAGGCGACTAGGCTGGGGGCAGCATAGGTTTGAGCAGCGTAGACCGATGGGGCAGATGCGTAGTATGTAGGGGTAGCGATGCGGGAAGCGTAGACTGGAGAATGGGCTGCGTAGACTGCAGGTGCGGCGTAAGTACGGGCCGCGTACACTGGAGCAGATGCAGTGTAGACTGGGGCTGACGCAGCGTAGACAGTAGGAGCGTAAGTGCGCGCAGCAACCACGGCGGGTGCTGCAGCTACGGGCGCAGCGGCAACCACAGGCGTAGCCACAACAGCGGGATCTTTACGCACAACCGCGTTGAAGCCATTCACATCATCAGCAGCGTAATCCACAGTGCGCTTGGTACCGTCAGCGTCCAATAGCGAGTATTGTCCTTTAACAACACCGCCGACGCGGGTCTCGTGCTGGCTCTTGTAGTCGCCGGTGTAGGGGTCCGCGACGTCATAGGCGAAGCTCGTGTAGTCGGTGTCTGCTGCCGCGACGTGGGCCACCGGCACCACAGAGCTGTGGGCCACGGCGACCAGGGCGGCGAGTACTACAACCAACTGGAAAAGAAAATTGTTATTAGAACAAAGAAAGAATTGGAAATTAGCCAACTAAAAGTGCACTTATGTACACTACAGTCAAGTTAGCTAATTTTTCAAACTGAATTTGAAAATAAAATTTGCTAAAAATGCGGATAACATTATTTTTATTTAATTACTAGATGATGCCCGCGACTTCGTCCGCGTGTATTTAGGTTTTTAAAATCCCGTGGGAACTCTTTAATTTTCCGGGATTAAAAGTAGCCTATGTCCTTCCCCGAGATATAAGCTAACTCTGTACCAAATTTCATCAAGATCCGTTGAACGGTTGAGCCGTGAAAAGCTAGCAGACAGACAGACAGATAGACAGACAGACAGACAGACAGACACACACTTTCGCATTTATAATATTAAGTATGGATTAATAACTGTTACGTGAGCATAGTTAAAATTCGTGTTGCGTCTCTTTTTAATTTGTAAGCTAAACTTGTTGTCTGCCAAATATCGGTTAGAAAAATGGATAGAATACTAAGTAGATACAGATATTAGACAAGTACCTACTCAATGAAAAAGATCCTGCTTAATACGAAACACGTTAATTTCCAAAACTTCCTTGACATCATTTTATCCTGAGCATAATCTTATTTAATTAAAATACTAAATCATCATCATCATCACGATCAACCCATCACTGGCTCATTAGGAGCTCTCCTCTCAGAACGAGAAGGCTCTGGCTGACGCTGGCCAAGTGCGGATTGGCAGACTTCACAAACCTTTGAGTACATTACGAAATTACGAAGAACTCTAAGTTTTACTTCACCGCTAAGCAAGTAATCAAGTAGTAAGTGATAGTTTCTTGCAAAATGCACAACACCGAAAAGTTTTAGAACTATAAATATTTCATCAATTATTTTAAGATTTAAGTAAAATTCGTCCTCGCTAAAATATTGAAAGATAGGTAATAGTTTCTGCCCGCGATTTTGTCCGGGTGGATTTATTTTAAAACCCCTTTTATTTTCCGAGATAAAGTGTTCTAACTTTTTTCAGCTGGTGATTAAATTTCTTGCAAGAAAAAATTACAAACAGACACACTTTCGAATTTAGTATGGATAGCAGATTTAGACTATTAAACTTGAAAATTATTTTATCGATCACGCGCACGCACTCACAAACCCATTAAGTGTAGCGTAATTACACTAGTCAATGGTCGAGGTAAATCTAAAGCACAATCACAACACTATAAAATATTCACCTTAGATGCCATTGCTGCTATGACAAGTGAATCTCGGGGAATGAGTGCAGATCAGACTAACTAGGAGCTTTTATATGGATCGGATATACGCGGGCGGGCACAACCGCATGGTATTTAAAAACGCGTATGTTACTGTGGATCCGGAAACGCAAGGCCGGCTGTTGGAAAGCACAAAGAAATGAGTCGAGACATGTCATTATCGTATCGCGTTATTCATTATTCCTACTGTTATAATTTTTTATAGGTTGCAGTGCGTAATTGTACCCGCCTGTATACTAGTGCGGCCTAAGGTGATCGATATGCAAGTAGATCGCTGATCTAGTTTTTAATTTTGTTTGCGTTTGTTAAAGTTTAAAGGGCATCATCATCATCATCATCATCATCATGATCAACCCTTCACCGGCTCATTACAGAGCGCGGGTCTCCTCTCAGAGTGAGATGGGTTTTGGCCATATAGTCTACCACGCTGGCCATGTGCGGATTGGTAGACTTCACACACCTTTGAGAACATTATGGAGAACTCTTAGGCATGCACGTTTCCTCACGATGTTTTCCTTCACCGTTAGAGCAAGTGATATTTAATTAAATAAAACGCACATAATTCCGAAAAGTTAGAGGTGCGTGCCCTGGATCGAACCCCCGACCTCCGATTAGAAGGCGGACGTCCTAACTACTAGGCTATCACTGCTTCTAAAGGGCATCATAAGAATATAATATAGGCGCATATAATCACTTTTCTGAGTTATGTGCTGATGCTCGCAACTTCATCCACATGGATTTAGGTTTTTTGAAAATCCCGCTGGAACTCTTTGATTTTCTGGATTAAAAACCAGCCAATTGCGAGTCAGACTCGCGCACCGAGGGTTCCGTAGGTACAACAGTCGTACTTTATCGACATTTTCACGATAAATCAAAAACTATTATGCATAAAAATAAATGGTAATCTGTTTTAGAATGTACAAGTTTCCTTTCATGATTCCGAACTGGTATAGTAATCTTACTTTAAAAGTTGAAAATATTGATTATTTTGTTCATAACACGTTTTAATTTTTCAAAATTCATTTCTGCAATTTCAATTTTATGTGCAGAGCAATTGAAAAAATTTGGGTACCCAAGAGTACTTAGGTGACTTTTAAGTAGAATTTGTAAGCTCTCAACATATTATTACAAAGCTTTGATAAAACCTCATTACATTTTAAAAGGCATCATGTACAAATTTTTATTAAAATAGCCACTTTAATGTTTTCCATTTTTGCGTTTTTATTACGATTTTCCAACTAAGATACTATTGTATGCCAAAAACAGTCCGTACTTGGCTTGTAGGGTTCGCAAAAAAGTAAATTTATTTTTCATAGACTAAAGTAAAAAGATGGATGGAGCCCTCGAAAGAAAACGGTTTCATAAAAAATGCCAGTGGGGGTGTGTCACGCTGCCGCGCCGACCCAATTATATCGATTACTGTTGCTTCGCGTAAGCGTTTAAATTCTAACAATTTCTGCTTTCTTTTGACAGTAAGTTAGAGTTGGATTCTTACATAAATCTTCTGAAGGTCTTATTGACATTATGAGTATGCTATAGGCTTCTTCTCTGACCAAGGCGCATTTAGAACTTGAACCCCTCGAAGATGTATGAATAGAAATAATCATCACTTGATAGGCAGCTGCCTATTATAAGTGTCTAGTAAAAAATATTGACCTATCAAAAAGTATCCGTAATAAATTAATTGAATATTATTTTGGACTTTGGCTTTGACTTACAAAATCCTGGGCTTAAAAACTTGTAGAATCATATTTGTAGATGCTTTTAAATTGGCTTTCCCGCACTTGTTTCATTTACTAAGTGTTTATTTGCCGTCTATCTTATATTTTTGTCTGTTACTCTTAGTTTTCGCATCATGTTACCGCCTCACGTACGCAGTGTAGGAGCAAATATTAAAGGATAAGATATTCGTACTACAATGTCCAATTGTTGTATCCACATAAATTACCATTTATGGAGTTTTTTTTGCACAGTGCAGTATTTTATATAGACAACGCCACAACGCCATGGATATTTAAGAAATACAACCTATTTTCTTTTTTAACTAAAATCGTTTACTCTCCTAGAATTTCACCAGAGTAAGTTAAATACCGTGTTTTAAGGGACTTCCTGAGTTGACACTAATCTAAATATATAAAACCGGCCAGGTGCGTGGCGGGCCACGCGCAGTGTAGGGTTCCGTAGTCACAACTTAGCCATGATAGTTTTCCTTCAAAATTGATTATAATATATAATACAGCTGTGAATTTTTTCACATTCCTATATACTACCATTTGGCTGATAAAGGGGGGGGGGGGACACTCGACTCTAATAACAATTAGCAATTTAAAACGTTATATTTTACAAACGGATGTAGCAATTGAAAAAGACCTATTCAACGATACCCCACACTATGGGGTAGACGAGAAAAAAAATCATCCCCACTTTACATGTAGGGGAGCTACCCCAAAAAAATATTATCACAATTTTATTTGACCACTTTGTCGGCGTGATTAATATTTATACACATGCCAAATTACAGATTTCTAGCACTAATAGTCTCTGAGATTAACCGAGGACGGACGGACGGACATGGCGAAACTATAAGGGTTCCTTGTTTACTACGGAATCCTAAAAAGGAAAAGGCCTGACTGATCTATCAACGCACAGCTCTAACTACTGGACGGATCGGGCTGAAATTTGGCATGCAGATAGCTATTATGACGTAGGTAAATCCTTGCTTAGCGGATGCAAGAATCTGCATGCCAAATTTCAGCCCGACCCGTCTAGTAATTTGTGCTAGCTATTATGTTTTGTGTTTCTGTTTTATGAGCTTTTATGAGCTTTTGGGGAACCTCTCTCTGGTAGTAGGTAAGGTATCTGCATATTATATTCAATCCTAATCAAAATTAAGTTCTAAGCATATTATTGGAATTCCTCTGCTATTTCAATATTTAATTACAGACGTTATATTAATTGAATTTCAAAACCACATCACAGGTATTCGAGCACGAACACAATTTCACCCAAATAATATTATTTGGCAGAAATTGTATTTAATAATATTTGGAATAATATTGCATGTTACCTGCTATTCAAACATGTTCGAATTTTGAATTCTAAGCTCAGCATAAATTATCAATTTAATTTGGACTGCATTTCGAGTGATTTCAAATTCGAAGTCACATGTTCTCTATGTTTTAAACTGTATAATCCTATTTTCTACGCATATGAAACATAATACGAATGTCTGTTATTCTATAAACAACTATCTAATAAATTTTATTTAAATAGGTACCTTTTTTAGGGTTCCGTACCTCAAAGGTAAAAACGGAACTCATACAGGATCACTTCGTTGTCTGTCTGTCTGTCAAGAAACCTAGAGAGTTCTTCGCGTTGACTTAGAATCTTGAAATTTGGCAATAAGGTAGGTTTTATAGCAGACATGAGGGGGGAAATCTAAAAACCGTGAATTGTGGTTGTTACACAAGAAAAAAATTAAAATGTGTTCATGAAGCAATATTACTATTTTCAACTTTCAAGTAAGATTACTATACCATGTGGGGTATCGTATGAACGAGCTTTACTTGTACATTTTAAAACAGATTTTTATTTATTTTTTTGCATTATATTTTTTTATTTAGCGTGCAAAATGTCGATGAAATACGATTGTAGTACGGAACCCCCAATGCGCGAGTCTGACTCGCACTTGGCCGGTTTTTTATCGCTGGGAAATGCGTTTACGCATCCTCCCCCGGAAGCTAGCCAGTCAGCCAGCCAGCCACCCAGTCAAGCCAGCCAGCCAGCCGGCCAGCCAGATTGAGAATGCTACTCTGATTCCAGTCAGGAAAATTCTGCTGTGCCTGGCGGCCACAAGGTGTTGATGAGGAAATTCAAATTGGCGGCGATCACAATCGATCGAAGACGGTCGATGTGTTAGGTTAGGAACTTTTTCGTGAACATATTTTTTTTGTGACGTAACCACAAATTCACGGTTTTCGGATTTTTTCCTTTAGGTACTTGTTCTATACCTAATGCAATAAGACCTACCTACCTCCCAAATTTCATGATTCTAGGTCAACGGGAAGTACCCTACGACACTACGTTACGTACGTTTTCTCGACAGACGGACAGACATACAACAAAGTGAACCTAAAGGGGTTCCTTTTTCCTTTTGAGGTACGGAACCGCAATAATCGTAAAGCTGAGTAGCTTCACAGTATAAAACTAGTGCGATATGGAAAGCAATTTGCAATATTGTTGCCATAATATGCAATTCGCAACCTTTACGCTATATCTTCGTTTAATATTTTACTATTATAAAATTATAGAGCGATGAATAATCATTAAGAATTACTAAGTTTAGGAAAACCAGTGCAAGGCCGGCGAGTTATCAACAGTAGTCATATGGGTTACTTTGTAACACAAGCGGAAATGTTTATACCTATAGTATTTTTTGTTAGACTAGTCTTCCGGGACGGCCTACAATTTAGGTTTAAAAATCCAGTGGGAACTCTTTGATTTTCCGGGGCAAATGTGTATACGTCCATCTCCAGGATGTGAACTATCTCTGCACCAATTAAATGATGCCAACAACTTGGAATTTAGATTTTATAAATCCCGTGGGAACTATCCCCTAGTTCGATAAAGGAGTTGGCCAGCGTTGGTTGACTATGGCCAAATTCTTCTTATTCTGAGAGGGGACATGGTCTCAGTAGTGAGCCGGCAATGTGTTGATCATAATGATGATGATGATGATGATGAATCCATACTGATATTATAAATGCGAGAGTGTGTCTGTCTATCTGTCTGTCTATTAGTCTGTCTGTCTGTCTGTCTATCTGTCTGTCTGTCTGTCTGTCTGTCTGGTAGCTTTTCACGGCATAACAGCTAAACAGATTTTGATGAAATTTGGTAAAGAGTTAGCTTACATCCCGGGGAAGGACATGGGCTACTTTTTATCCTGGAAAAGAAAAGAGTTCCCACAGGATTTTTAGAAACTGAAATCCACGTGGAGGAAGTAGCGGGCTGAACTACAATAAATTATCGAGTGTGCTAGATCCTAATTCATAAGGATAAATACCTGAACAATTACTTTCCAGGATATCCTATTGTATGCTAAGAATGCGTCATCATGTATCGTGTCAGTCAATATTCAAGACAAGCGCCAACCGGTCATCAATAAATACATAAAACATAAGTCTATCTTTGTACAAGTAAATCCGTAAGCTTTTTGTCTAAGAACAGGTTTGATGGCTACTTAGTTCTGCCCTACATTCGCGCACCAAGGTGATCTAAAGAAATTATACTCCTTGTTTTGTTTTGTTGCTATTTTACTACAAGTTGCGTCAGAAACGGCCTTTGAATATAGAGACAGTTGGATACCGCGTTTTATGGGCAACTTACGCACGTGCTTATTGCTGATGAAATTACCCGAAATAAAGAACATTTTGTTTGTCTTTGGGCGTGGCTAGTGGCACTCTAGAGCCAACGACAAACCACCAAGTTATTTAGCGCGCATGCCGCATACCCTTGTCTTTTTGGGTCAAGTTTTGATGATCGTGACTCCCTCGAGATATCATCTCCTCACGATGGCGCGCTATTTCTCTGTTGGAGGCCGTACGGGAGGCTCTGCAGAGGTGTGTGTCAATTTTTAGGGTTCCGTACCTCGCAAGGAAAAACGGAACCCTAATAGGATCACTTTGTTGTCTGTCTGTCGGTCTGTCAGGAAACCTACAGGGTACTTCCCGTTGACCTAGAATCATGAAATTTGGTAGGTAGGTAGATCTTACAGCTGACATTCGGAGATAAATCTGAAAATCGTGAATTTGTGGTTACATCACACAAAAAAAATGAATTAATAATTAGTATTTTCAATTTTAAAATTAAGATAACCATATCAAGTGGGGTATCATATGAACGGTCTTCACCTGTACATTCTAAAACAAGTTTTTATTTATTTTTATGCATAATAGCTGTTTTAGAATTATCGTGCGAAATATCGAAAAATTACGACTGTAATACGGAGCCCTCGTTGTGCGAGCCTGACTCGCACTTGGTCGGTTTTTTAAAAAGAATATTAGCAATGTTAATCATGATTTTTATTCTCCTTTTCCCTCCAACTAAGCGTAAAGTTTGTGCTAGGAGTAGTTAGGATAATAGCGCAATGGGTAGGATTTGAACAGCCGACCTTACGGAATTCTGTGCGCTCCTTATGAGCTATTGAGGATTATATTATAGCAATCACTTCTCTTAAATGGTCAGACAATTGCCTCGGGCTACGTTCACGTGGTCTCTATCATCATACAATGCTACGAAAAAGCATCAGGGGTATGGTTTTTATAAAACTGACACATCTCTTAACCCGCTCCCATCTTAGACTGCATCGTCACTTACCAGGTTGCAGGCAAAGGCATAACAGCTGGTCATTTAATAAAGTAAAAAAGTTGCGTCAGATAGATATGGCCTTTGCATAAAGATAGTTGGATACGGCGTTATGAGAAACTTATGCACGTGCAAATAGCTGACGAAATTAGCTCCAAAATTAATGTAAGAATTTATCGGCGTGTTGAAGGAAACTTTCAAGGAAAGGAAGAACCCACCGTGATTCAAGTAGTAGATCAAGTCTTCCATCATCATGATCAACCCATCACCGGCTCACTACAGAGCACGCGGGTCTCCTCTCACAGTGAGAAGAGTTTTGGCCATTGTCTACCACGCTGGCCATGGGCGGATTGGTAGACTTCACACACCTTTGAAAACACTATAGATAACTCTCAGGTATGCAGGCTTCCTCGCGATGTTTTCCTTCACCGTTAAATCAAGTGATATTTAATTAATTAAAATGCACAAAACTCCGAAAAGTTAGAGGTGCGTGCCTGGGATCGAGCCCCCGACCTCCGATTAGAAGGCGGACGTCCTAACTACTACGCTATCACAGCTTTTTCTCTTTTTCTAAGTCATCCATACTAAAGGAAAATAGAGCAAAATCAGAATACCTATTACATACTTACTTGATAATTCTAGTAGAGATGCATAGCAGGTTTTATTATAATTTGAACTAGCTGATCCATCCGGCATCGCTCGGGTGTCGTGTTCACAACTGTACAGAGTTGCAACTCAAAATATGACGAAACAATAGGGTGCCAACGCGACAAGGAAGCTTTATAATAATATAGCTTGCCTCTTCGTCCGTCTGTCCGTCCGTTTGTCTGTCTATTAGCGGGCTGTATCTCATGAACCGTAATAGGTAGAGAGTCCAAATTTTCACGGAGTGTGTATTTTTTGTGAGCAGCAATAGCTGCTATAATAGCAAATAATAAAAATTTCAAACTGGCCAACATACAAATTAAAAATAAATAAAAAGTAAGTACTTATTATATCTTGTACGATGGTACGGAACCCTTTGTGTGTAAAGCACTCAAGCATGTGGGTTTCTTCCCGATGTTTCCTTTATACTGGTACAAAGCAAGTGACATTTAGGATAGTTAGTTACGCACGTGACAACTCCGAAAGTTATAACTGTGTGCATGCATGGAATGGAAACCCGGATAATTCTGTAATATTATAATTACATCTTAAATAATTTCTGTCCCGGCTGTACTCACGTGTTTAGTCGACGTTAGCCCGACTAGTTTCGAACCCATACGGGGTCCTTTTTCAAGGGAGTCCGTTCGCGCACGTGCCGCGGTTCTGACTGCGGGCGCTGACCGTAGAGCCCGTTGTGAGGGTGGCTGGGGTGGGGCGAACGGACTCCCTTGAAAAAGGGACCCCGTATGGGTTCGAAACTAGTCGAGCTAACGTCGACTAAACACGTGAGTACAGCCGGGACAGATATTATGTAGAATAACATCTTCGTTATTATTAGTAAGTATATTTCAAGACTAGCCGAACCCCGCGGCTTCGCCGCGTTTATATAATATAGCCTGTGTCACTCAGGAATAGTCTAGCTTTCTATTGGTGAAAGAATTTTCAATATCGGTTCCGTAGTTCCAGAGATTATCCCCTACAAACAAACTTTACGACATTACCTCTTACAATATTAGTATAGATAAGCTGCAAAAGGGTTCCAATAGGGGTCTTATCGTTTTGAATCTCTTGTCATGAAAAAGCAGAAAGATTGAAGTCTGTCATTTACTCTATCTAAAGGTAAATGAACTAAATTGTCGCAATCATAATGACAATGCCTTATTTAGTTCCCGCGAAGGTCAAAGTTTTTGCCTATATGATTAAAATTAGTCTGATCTTTTAGAATTCTGCTATCGAGACCAAAGTGGCCTAAATCTCACGTCGTTAATGTCAGTTACACCTACTTACATTAAAAAAACCGGTCTAGTGCGAGTCGAACTCGCACACGAAGGGTTCCGTACCATCATACAAGAAATAACACTTTCCAATAGTTGTACAAATCTGCAAGTCAATAACGGACGGTGCCATCTATGATGTGATTTAATACCTCCACATATTATTTGTATGTATATTTATCACATCATTTTTTTTAAATGATGTGACCACTAATTCACGGTTTTAGAGTTTTTTCTTTTACGTGCTATATAAAACTGCTATCTGCCAAATTTCATGATTTTAGGTCAACGGGAAGTACCCTATAGGTTCTGATTCCTATTGTCTTGACAGACACGACATAATAGCCAGACAGACATACACACAGACAGACAGACATACACACAGACAGACAACAAAGTGAATCTATAAAGGTCTCTTTTTTCTTTTGGGGTACGGAACCCTATAAAAAGCTTGAAATGTGAACTGTCATTGTTTGTTTAAGAATATATATTAGAAAAACTCTGCATCGATCTATCGATAGTAAAGTATTTAAACTCAAGAGTTTAAATATTTAAAGCGATGCCTGATCTTAAATATGAGTAAGTACCATTAGTTTGCTAATTTCATTATTATGATTGATGGTCTGAAATAGGATATAATATATTATTTTACTCATGTTGGGCGTAAGTAAGTTTATAAGACTCATTCTTAGCATTAAATTGACGGTTAGGTACATACCATTTACCTACATAATATCATGAAATTTTTATTTTTATTTTTTTATTCATAATAGGCAAACGCTTGACCACAATCACACCTGATGGAAAGTGATGATGCGGCCTAAGATGGGACGCGTTTACCTAGAAGATGCCTATTCACTCTTGTTTTAAAGATACCCGGGTTGTGATTGGTAGGAAACACATATCGTGGAAGAGTATTCCAAAACTTATCCATGCGTATGAGGAACTAGCTGATGCCCGCGACTTCGTCCGCGTGGATTTACGTTTTTCAAAATCCCGCGGGAACTCTTTGATTTTCCGGGATAAAAAGTAGCCTATGTGTTAATCCAGGGTATAATCTATCTTCATTTCAAATTTCAGCCAAATCCGTCCCGTAGTTTTTGCGTGAAGGAGTAACAAACATACACACACACACACGCACACACACACATACAAACTTTCGCCTTTATAATATTCGGGATGATGACGATAAACGTTTTGTGCGTGTAGATGGGATTGTCGACGAAATAAGAATGGAAACTCGCCCGACGACGTCTTGCGGCTCGAAAAGTTCCTGAGCACACTCTCCATATTTCACTAAATTAAAAAAATTTGGCATACGCCACTTTCTCGTTCAATACTTCTAAAATTAGCATTTGATAAACTATCTATTATGTAATAAATCATGATCATTGACTCCTTATGGCGAGCAAGGTCGAATCGGTTTCGATTGAGCTTTTATAAGACGATAAAAATGGTAATGCAGGAAGTATGGACACTAATATTTTTTGCTCTCTTGTCTTTTACTTGTAATTACCTTAGTAATTTTTTTTGGTTTACAAAGTTAATAACTGCTAAAATCAATAATATAAGAAAATTTTGTTTATATCCTTGCAGCCTTCATTCTCCCAAAACTATTGTTTTTTTTTTTAAATGAAGATTAGCACTTGTTAATTATAACTAATATTCCCCTTTCCTCTCCAATTAAGCGTAAAGCTTGTGCTAGGAGTGGGTACGACATAGTGCAACGGGTGGGGTTTGAACCGCCGACCTTTCGGAATTCAGTCCGCTCCTTAACCGTTGAGCTATTGAGGCTCAAAAACTTGTGACTTGTGAGACTATTAGTCAAAATGTTAGGTACTAAAGGGTTGAAAGAAATAAAAGGGTTAAAATTGCATTAAACTCAAAATAGTTTATTTACAAGTTCTTTCATAGTTTTAAATATTTACACATTTAAAGGTATTGCCTCTTCGTTGCATTGAGGTTCTTTGGATCTTTATAAGATTTGACTCCCTCAATGTTTAAATCTAAATTGCCTATCTTGTTCCTAAAATCACAGTTTGTTAGGATCTGTCAACGAATTACCAGCCAAGACGACCAGCGTATCCGAGACCTTGGGCACCGTAACCAGCACCGTAGCCGAGAGCTTGGGCACCGTAGCCAGCACCGTAGCCAAGAGCTTGAGCACCGTAGCCGACGGCGACGGGAGCAGCGGCGTATGAGTTGTAGGCCAAAGGAGCGGCTCCGACGGCTCCGTAGTTAAGGGCAGCACCTCCGTAGTTGAGGGCAGCACCTCCGTAGTTGAGGGAAGATGCTCCGTAAGCGAGGGGAGAGGCGGCAATGCCAGCGGAGTAGGCCACGGGGGCAACGACGGCGGCGCGGGCAATAGGGGCGACGTAAGAGGAAGCGACGACGGGAGCGGCGGCGTAAGCGGCGCCGGCGTGTCCGATGATGGGGTCCTTGCGTACAACAGCGTTGAAACCGTTGTGTGCGTCAGCGGCGTAGTCCACAGTACGGCGGGTGCCATCGGACTCCAGGAGGGAGTATTGTCCGACCACGTTGTCTCCGACACGGGTCTCTTGCTGGCTCTTCACATCACCGGTGTGGGGGTCTGACACTCCGTAAGAGAAGCTGCTGTAACCGCCGCCAGCGTTGGCTACCGCGACCAATAGAGCGAAGATTGCGACCTGATGATAAGAGAAAAATAAGGCATTAGAAAACAAGCAGTATAAAATCCTTTAGAAAAAGTTGGATGAAAACATTGGAATGCAAAGTTATTCCAGATCAAAGAAAAGCACGCCATAATTTTGCTGTGATTCAATTGTAAAAATTTATGTAATTGTAAACCTCATTAGAACTTCAACCTTGGCTATGATTCAACATTTTTAAACTCCATTTTATATTACCTTGGAGAACATGTTGCTTTGTTTGGTGTCTATGAAAGAACTGATGATTGGTGAACAATGTTAGCGCTTATATAGTGCTTAATTTTTAAAGATATGCGTGCGCAACGTAATCAGATTTGGTGCAGGAACTTGTGAAAGACTCATGAATGTTGACCTACGATAAATTCACAAGGAAATTACATTCTTTTTTTATTTAATTTTTTTTTATTGCTTACATATCCTAAGTATAGTAGTTAGATTATATTAACTACTTAACTACGGCGATATGATAATACTATGGTTTAGCGACTACATTTTTTCTACTTGCTGCGAGTTATGAGGTCCTAGAATGTGTTCCGGATCAGGCCAAAAAATATTGAGTTTTTGTTGCGTTCAAAGTATCGTTATTATATATTCATTATAAAATAATATACCTACTTACCCTGCTTATGCCTACGACTTCATCCACGTGGACTACACTAAACCCCTATTTTACCCCCTTAGGAGTAAAATTTTCAAAAATCCTGTATTAGCGGATGTGTACGTTATAATAGGTATCTGAATGCCACATTTCAGCCCGATCCATCTAGTAGTTTGACCTGTGCATTCATAGATCAGTCAGCTTTTGCTTTTATGTATTTAATTAGATAATTAATATTAAGATAATTGTATGACCGCTAAACTCAAGCGTTTGTCGGAGTATACTCGACTAGTATGGAACACAGCGAATTAAGAAAGGACTACGGACGGGCTTAAAAGTAGTCGGGCATACTCCGACAAGCACGTGAGTTTAGCCGTCATACAGTTATATTTATATTGGGGTTTTCAGTCAAACAGTTCTAGGTAGTAGCCCGGAATTGCGAAGCTGGTCGTAGTCGTTACACTCACGTGGTCTCGGAAAGCACGTAAATCCGTTGGCTCTGTTTCCGATTCCTCTCCGATCGTGTCGGATTGCTGGCCCATTACACTATGAGTGTAAGGAATAGAAGTGCACGTGCTATGTTTATGTAATAATATCTTTAGCTTGTCTTCGTTGAGATTGACCGCCGAGGCCAAAATTCGGTCAGGAAAACGTTATACACGTATCCTATAATAGTTTAGTTATAATTAATAGTTACATGTAATCTAATAGTCAAGGCTATTTCAGGCTTGCTTATTGATAGGGTTATTGAGTTACCAAATATTACTGCGTCGATAAACAAAGAGCTTTCTGGCGCGCCAGTGCGAATACTTGCCAAAACAATGCGGTGTAGAAACTAATTTAATATCTTAGGGGTATGAATAATTATGCCATATAATGTTACACAGATCATATACGATATGCATTTCTTTCAAGTTAGCAAATACCATTTTATGTAACAGCTAGATATATATCTTTATAAATCCATACTAATCCATCCATACCTAAATATATAAAAGGAAAAGGTGACTGACTGACTGACTGACTGACTGACTGATTTATCAACTCGCAGCTCAAACTACTGGACGGGTCAAGCTGAAATTTGGCATGCAGATAGTTATTATGACGTAGGCATCCGCTAAGAAAGGATTTTTGAAAATTCAACCCCTAAGGTGATGAAATAGGGGTTTGAAATTTGAAAGTAGTCCACGCGGATGAAGGTGCGGGCATAAGCTAGATGCGAAAGTGTGTCTGTCCGTCTGTCTGCTAGCTTTTGACAGCCCAACAGTTTAACCGATTTTGACGAAATTTGGTACAGACTTAGCTTGCATCCTAGGGAAGGACATAGGCTACTCTTTATCCCGGAAAATCAAAGAGTTCCCAAGGGAATTTTAGTAACCGAAACTTACGCGGACGAAGTCACGGGCATCACCTAGTACCTAATAATATAAAGTGAAAGCGTGTCTGTCTGTTTGTTACCTTTTTCCGGCAATTTGTTGACGAAGATTTTGACGTAATTTGTCAGAGAGATAGCTTCCATCGTGGAGACGGACATTGGCTATATCGATTTATCCTGGAAAATCGACGAGTTTTCACGGGATTTTCAAAAAACTAAATCCACGCAAACGACACGCGGCTGTCTTGTCACTATCACTTTGAGGACATCCTGAGCCTACAGCTATATAATTCTTTCTTGCTAAATATTTAAATCGGTTAGCATGTCCGTTTTCTCACGTTATACTATAAATTACAAGGTCGCAGGCTGTGTTACATCCATCCATACTAATATTATAAATGCGAAAGTGTCCATCTGTCTGTACGAATTACTTACGAAACTCGTCGTGAGCGAGTCCGACTCGTACTTAGCAGATTTTTATTTAAATTCATTATAGGTACACGCTTGATCACAATCACACCTGATGGCAGTAGATGTGGCTTAGGTAGACGCGTTTGCCTATAAGATGCCTATTGACTCTTGTTTTAAAGATGCCCTGATTTTAATAATTGGTAGGAAACACAGATCTCGGAAAAATATTCCAAAGTGTAGATGAAAATATGTCAACGACATGGGGGTTGAAACTCGCCCCGCGTCTAAATGGTGGTTTACAAAGAAATGTGTTTTGTTTAATAAAACATTTTACCTTCATGTACCTACTAAGTATATCTATAAAATTTCCATACGTAGATACTACGTAGGATGTCCGTTATCGTATTTCACCTACTTTACATTTCGTTATACAATTTTCCTGCTATTAAACAGGATTATCTTATTATAGCCTATTAAATTAATAAGTACATAATAAATCATCAATTTCGCCAAGTCATATGTAGTTATCACGACTTCAATAGTAGCCTTGTCGGCGTACGAATTATAATGATTGCGTGACGTAAAGAAATCACGTCACGAAGTCGATCATAATATTTTTACGTCACTCGACTCTATTAAAATAATGACGGTGTTATCACTACTTTTTTTTTAACTAGCTAACTTCATTCGCGTGGATTTAGGTTTTTAAGATCCCGTGGTAACTCTTTGATTTTACGGGATAAAAAGTAGCCTATGTCACTCTCCAGGTCTTTATCTATACCCATGCAAAAAATCACGTCAATCTGTTGCACTGTTATGCAACGTGATTGAAGGACAAACCAACAAACAAACACACTTTCGCATTTATAATAAGGGTACTGATTAGCTGATGCCCGCGACTTCGCCGTGGATTTAGGTTTTTTAAAATACCGTTGGAACTCTTTGATTTTCCGGGATAAAAGTATTCTATGTTACTCTCCATGTTTTTAACTATACATAAAATACCCATGCAAATAATCAATGCTCGGTTGCAACGTGATTGAAGGACAAACCAACAAACAAACACACTTCCGCATTTCTAATAATTATGGATAGTGATAGTTTGTTTATCTGTTGGTTTATCCTTCAATCCCGCCTACTCGGAGCAACGTATTTTTTTGTTGCTTGGAGTATGTGCCATAGGTACAGACTACTTTTTATCACGGAAAAGAGTTCCGACTGGAGTTTTAAAATCTAAATTCACGCAGAGAAAATGTAGGCATCATCTTAACATAACTATAACATAACAACCTTAAGCATTTGGTTTTGCCTGCGATAAATTTTGTGTTAAGCTTTAGGGATATCGGGTTCTAGTTGACTTAGTTGTTGTTTTTTTTTGAGTAAATAAAAATAATTACTTACTTAATTCTTTTTACATTTAAAGACGAGTGTGTAGTCCTTGCTATTTTGAGTATGGTAGTTAGAGGAAACTCATAGGTAAGTACTCCTAATCAGTTTCACTAAATCTCTTTTCACGTCCACTTCTGTTGACCATTCTTTCAGCATGTATTTGCCAGTAGGATAGTAACTAGCCAAAGCGTCTTACCAGAAAATTGTGTAATCGCAGAGAAAAAAATGAAAGGCGATTAAACATTGTTTTTATTGTAAGTTGTATAGTTTTATAAATGAATAAAACAAAGTGTGAAAATAGATGCTTTTATTGTACACCACAAAAAACCAGTAGGTACCGAGAATATAAACACAAAAAAAAAACTGTAACAGAACAGAGGATAACATTTGGCAACCTTATCAAAACTAAAAAAAAACTATACCTACATAAGAAACTTAGATAATGACAACCTAAATTCTAAATACTATTTCATGTGCAGTAAAGAAATACTTACCTGTTATCATTTCAACATTTCTTTTAAATTTAATTATTTGCATATCCTGCATAATCAATTTTGTTTCTATGCAGCAACCTAGTGTTGCAAATATTTGGCCTTCAAGCCAGAGATTTCTGGTTCGACCGACGATTTATTAAACTTTGTTTAGGTAAGTATAAGGAGGTTATGTATTAGATTCGTATGTATGTATGTAAGTTCACGACTATCTCAAAGATCAATGAGCTGATTTTACAACCGATTTCAAAAAAGGAGATTATACATTCGATTCGTATGTACTAGCTATGCATAGGTATGTCGGTGATTATTTCAAAGACCAATGAACCATTTGATTTTTTTTTCAATTGTTTTTGTGTTTGAAGTCTGCCAATGCGCACTTGTCGGCGTGGTAGACTATGGCCTAAGCCCTTGTAATTTCGAGGAGAGAACGTACTAAGTAGTGGGCCGATATTATAACCTATGTATTATAGAGGTTAGTAAATTTCGCCTGGCAAAGGTATCTCTCTCCATTGTGTCTCAGAGAGTCGTTACCCCTTTGTATTAATCTAAATATATAAAAGGAAAAGATGACTGACTGACTGACTGACTATCAACGCACAGCTCAAACTACTGGACGGATCGGGCTGTAATTTTGCACGCAGATGGCAATGCAACTCCTAAGAGCGGTTACGCACTGCATCCGATTCGAGTCCGTGTAAATACGTTCTATTTTGTTTTGGGTGCTTATGACGTATGTCGTAGATAATCGCTGGTATTCTTACGGATGACATATAGAACTCGGATGACGGAAGTGTAGTGCGTAATGGATTTGTGTAGTCCGCGCGGACGAAGTCGTGAGCATAAGCTAGTCATAAAAATATAATGGTACGGGCTTTGTTTGTTAACAATGCGGTGAGCACTTAGATCCTTAAATACTTTCCCTAAAAACTTGGTCAAGAGTAAACCTGCATCGAAAAAAGTAACCTAGATACATAAAGTAATTAATAAGAATAATCTATCTTAGCTTTTAATTGGAACAAAAAATCTATTACAAAAGTTCTTTATAAATAGTACTCTGTCGCAATCTTAACACCCTCGTAGCAGAAGGTCCGACGAATGTAAACAAATATTGCTCTTACATTCAATGCACTAAGATACAAGTTTTGTTTCCTACCCTATCTCCAAACTAAAGCTGTGTACTTATATAAATAGTACAAATCGGTAGTCCAAATCAGTTGTACTCAACAGTCGACATTCACACACCTACAATGGCATCCAAGGTAATTTTAATTTCAATAAAATAAAAACGATTACACAATTACAAAGAGTCGTTAAGCTACTAGAGCAGAAATTAATAGGCAAGCAATTAGTAAAGAATTGTAATCTAAATAGTATTAAAAAAGGAAAAGGTGACTGACCGACTGACTGATCTATCACCGCACAGCTCAAACTATTAGAAGGATCGGGCTGAAATTTGGCATGCAGATAGCTATTATGACGTAGACAATCATCTGCTAAAAAGTATTTTAATAGGGGTTTCCACGAGGACGAAGTTCTAATATTTTTTTATCTTTTACAGTTTGTAGTACTCGCCGCTTTGATTGCTGCAGCCCACGCCGGTGGTGGTTATAGCAGCTTCTCTTATGGAGTGTCAGACCCCCACACCGGTGATGTGAAGAGCCAGCAAGAGACCCGTGTCGGAGACAACGTGGTCGGACAGTACTCCCTCCTGGAGTCCGACGGCACCCGCCGTACTGTGGACTACGCTGCCGACGCACACAACGGTTTCAACGCTGTTGTACGCAAGGACCCCATCATCGGACACGCCGGCGCCGCTTACGCCGCCGCTCCCGTCGTCGCCTCCTCTTACGCCGCTCCTATTGCCCGCGCCGCCGTCGTCGCCCCCGTGGCCTACTCCGCCGGTATTGCCGCCTCTCCCCTCGCTTACGGAGCATCTTCCCTCAACTACGGAGGTGCTGCCCTCAACTACGGAGGTGCTGCCCTTAACTACGGAGCCGTCGGAGCCGCTCCTTTGGCCTACAACTCATATGCCGCTGCTCCCGTCGCCGTCGGCTACGGTGCTCAAGCTCTTGGCTACGGTGCTGGCTACGGTGCCCAAGCTCTCGGCTACGGTGCTGGTTACGGTGCCCAAGGTCTCGGATACGCTGGTCGTCTTGGCTGGTAATTCGTTGACAGATCCTTCTGAACCGCTGTGATTTTAGTAAAAATAGGCAATTTCGAACTTTGAGGTAGTCAAGTCTTTCAAAGATCCAAAGAACCTCAATGAAGATGCATAATTTTATGTGTAAATAAATATTTAAAATAAATGTTATAAATACCTATATCTATCTACTTTTATTTATGTTTCAAATCTATCTGACCGCCTAGTTTCTGACATGTTTCACTATTGGAAAGAACATTTTCATTTCCAGCGAGGCATTCAATCATGTTTCAAATTTTAAAACATTTTTCTCCACTGTTTGACTATAATACCTTGTTAAATCTACTATACTAATAATATATTGTTATGTAAATTACAAAAATAGTCTACAGCCTCACCAGCTCAACCTGTAAAGGAGTGGATTGAAAACCGAAAGGTGGACGGTTCAAACCCCGCCCGTTGCACTATTGTCGTACCTACTCCTAGCCAAGCTTGATGCTTAGTTGGAAAGAAAAGGGGAATATTAGTCATTTAACATGGCTAATATTCTTTAAAAAAAAAGTCTACATGATGTGGTCTAAAAACTCAAAACGTGTTGCTCAAGTAGTTTGACATCAATGTGGTGGTTTTAACCATCTATATTCACCATTATCATCATCATGATCAAACCATATTCTACACGCAAGGATGAGTAGCATATAGATACATTAATCAACTAGCGTATGCTCGCAACTGCGTCCGCGTGGACTACACAAATTTCAAACCCCTATTTTACCCCCTTAGGGGTTGAATTTGAACTGAAAAATTTGAACAATCCTTGCTTAGCGGATATCACTTGTTTTAACGGTGAAGGAAATCATCGTGAGGAAACCTACATGCCTGAGAGTTTTCTATAATGTTCTCAAAGAGCCTCAATAGCTCAACCGGTATAGGAGTGGACTGAAAACCGAAAGGTCGACGGTTCAAACCCCGCCCGTTGCACTATTGTCGTACCTACTCCTAGCACAAGCTTGATGCTTAATTGGAGAGGAAAAGGGAATATTAGTCATTTAATATGGCTAATATTCTTTATTAAAAAAAAAAAAAAACAAAGCAAAGGTGCGTGAAGTCTGCTTATCTGCACTTGGCCAGCGTGGTCAAACTCTTCTAATTCTGAGAGGAGACCCGTGCTTTGTTGTGAGCGAGCGATGGGTTGATCATGATGATGATATTATACGGGCGGTGTGGAAGGTATTGTGGCGTATTTCGTTGCTTGCGTTGGTATAAGAAGTTGGAGAACGAGGCAAATAATATAGGTACAGAAGAATATTTTGGAGCAGGCCCGGGCCCCGGTCCGCAGCACCGATGATGATGATGATGATTGATGGTTTTGTTGCGAAAGCGTATATCAGCCGATTGTGCTGGTTAACCTACATTGACCCAAGTCGGTAATTAGATGAGTGACCAACTTTGGTTGTCCTAATCAGACCTTTACTTTCCTTTCGTGCTTAGATGGCATAAAAATAAGTCACGTGGTGAACAAAATGCTTGCAGCGTGAGTGGTTTGCTTTATGGGTTCGATGCATCGATGGTTCAATGGTTGTAGGATCTGATCTGATCTTGACTATTATTTAAAATGACGGCAAAACTCCACTGTATCGAGATAACGATAATTTCCCGTAAATTAAAAGTTACATTAGGGTTGCCGTTAAACTTGACCTGACGGTCAAGTTTAACGGCAACCCTAATGTAATTGAAACCAACATGAATTGCACAACGCAGCGTTTGTAAACATTGGATTATTTTACCTTATGTGAAACCCACTTTGCTTCTAGTCATCTCTGTACCTGATATCTGATCTCTGTATCTGCTTGATCAACATCGGTTAAACGGATGGGCTGTGAAAAGGTACTTTCGCATTTTGAATATGAGTATGGATTATATTATTAACTAGCTTATTCCTGCGACTTCATCCGCGTGGATTATACAAATTTCAAACCTATATTTTACTTTCTTAGGGGTCGAATTTACAAAAATCCTTTCCTAGCGGATGTCTGCGTCATGATAGCTATCTGCATGCCAAAGTTATGCCCGATCCGCCCATTAGTTTGAGCTGTGCGTTGATAGATCAGTCAGTCAGCCAGTTAGTCAGTCAGTCAGTCAGTAAGTCAGAGTCTATAACAATCTACCATAACTCTACTTTTTTTCTAATTTTAACTAAATTGACATATAAGTCCCTCCAATTAATATTGCGCTGGAACCATGTCTCATTAACAGCGAAATGACCTCATTTTGACGTCATTTGACGTATATTTAAGTAAAAATATTCCATCAGCTCTAAACATCAGTCTAGTGCTGACGTCACTAAAATGGCGGCCACGCATATTAGCAATTTGCGGGACTTATTCCTACTTAATTTCAAAAATGTAAAAAAACTGTTTATTTTATTAAAAAACAAATAAATAAATAAATAAAAAAGCTATTTATTCTCGTGTTCGTTAGTTAGTTACATAGTAGATTAGTTTAGTTAGTACAATTTTACTTTTTTTCCTAGATTAGTATGGTTAGTAAGTGAACGCTAATTTTTGTATTAATTTATGGAACATGAGCCCCATTGCGGGTAAAGGCCTCCTCCAACCTCTTCCACTTCTCCCTGTCCTTGCCCAGATACAACCAGTTCTTCCCTGCAGTTTGTATTATCTTATCAGCCCACCGTTTGAATGGCCTGAATATAATATATATATAAAAACAAATACAAAAAACCAATTTAGCATTATTTTTAACGTACTTACCTAACGATAGACTACCTAACTTAACAAATTTGCACAATTTTTATTAAGATTATTAAATAAATTATCCAAGTATTCGCACCTATCCGACCACCCAAACTTGTATGCTGTATACATTCACTTCATTAAGTTCATTTGGCATATAAGTAAGTTTAAAAACAATACGAGTTTACTTCCTGACTGTTCCCAAACTTCAGCCGATATAAATAGTGTAAACCTGTGCTCTAAAATCAGTCACAGTCAGAACCCGACGAAAACACATCAACAATGGCATCTAAGGTAATAAATCACATTATTGGTTAATTTATTGATTTTATTTAAAATCTGTCTGAAGAAAGATTTCATGCATTTAATTGATCGTTAAAAGTAAAATCGTAGAAGAGTAATCCACATACCACAACTAGTCCAGAACCACTTTATACACGAATGAATATTTTTGATGTGGTCATTATTCGTAACAAAATACGTACGATCTGTCAGACATAAATAAACAGAGATGGTATTCAAATAGCACTCGCAATAGTTAGAGTCACGAGAAATCTATTTCATCTTAAAAACTGTTAAAACTAGCTTATGCTCGCGACTTCGTCCGCGCGGACTACTCAAATTTCAAACCTCTATTTCACCCCCTTAAGGGGTTGAATTTTAAAAATCCTTTCTTAGCGGATGCCTACGTTATAATAGCTATCTGCATTCTGCATGCCAAATTTCAGCCCGATCCGTCCAGTAGTTTGAGCTGGATGTTGATAGCTCAGTCAGTCAGTCAGTCAGTCAACTTTTCATTTTATATATTTAGATGCCTGCCAATATTTTAATGGTTGAATATTTTTTATTACAGTTCGTAGTCCTCGCTCTCTTCGTAGCAGTCGCTCACGGCAGCGGCCTCAGTGGCCACAGCAGCAGCAGCTTCTCTTACGGAGTATCAGACCCCTACACCGGCGACGTCAAGAGCCAGACCGAGAACCGCGTTGGTAACAACGTTGTTGGCCAATACTCCCTGCTGGAATCCGACGGCACCCGCCGTACTGTGGACTATGCTGCTGATGCACACAACGGTTTCAACGCTGTTGTCCGTAAAGACCCAGCTGTGATCGCCGCTCCCGCTGTTGTCTCCGCTCCCGCTGTTGTCTCCGCTCCCGGCGTTGTTGCTGCACGTGTTGCCGCCGCTCCCGCTTGGGGATACTCCGCTGCTCCCGCCGCTTCCTGGGGATACGCCGCCGGCGTAGCGCCCGTAGCCTACGGTGCTGCTGCCGCTCCCCTTGCCTACAACTCCTACGCCGCCTCTCCTCTAGCCTACAACTCTTACTCCGCTCCGCTCGCCTCCGGAGTCGTCGCCGCTCCCCTCGGTGGCGCTATCGGCTACGGTGGCTACGGTGCCCACGGTATTGCTCGTCTTGGCTGGTAATTTATTAGGTAGGAGTTCTTCGAAGTGCTGTGATTTGTTTGTAAATATGAAACCCCTGCGAAAGAGAATTAAATCGAATATTATTTAAATACATTCTGTTTTACTGCCATATTAATCCCATTATTATGTGAATTCAAAACTGCTACAAAAAATCAATAATGTTTAGGAACTAGTTTTAAAAGATCGTGGAAGACCTAGATAGAATAGTTCCTAGATAATAAAATATGCTCATAATAATCGTTGAAATTAAACTAATTTAGTCTTGCTATTTTGATGTCGAGTACTTTTATTATGTCAAATTATTCCGTGACTACAGATCACTTTCAACATGTGTTAACACTATCATAAAGTGGTAGTGATAAGTGATTAATATTAATTATTAATATCACACCCAACGGTCTCTATAGTTTACTAATTATATAAATAACCTAATTGACAAATGACTGAAAATGATGGATTATGGATACCGCTATTAAGGCTGGTTTTACTATATTAAGAATGAT
Source organism: Maniola hyperantus (assembly GCF_902806685.2). Taxonomy (NCBI): domain Eukaryota; kingdom Metazoa; phylum Arthropoda; class Insecta; order Lepidoptera; family Nymphalidae; genus Maniola; species Maniola hyperantus. The sequence continues at coordinate 15,430,957 of NC_048536.1, read as the reverse complement.
TTACATCAACACGTGGCGGGCGCGGGCCGTGCCACGTACGAGGCGCGGACGAGGCAAGGATTCAAAACATTACGAACATTTTATGTGAAACAGTTTGTGTAATAAATCATCCCTTGCTCGTATCATTTTCCTGAGAAACTACTGGGTTGATTTTGATAAGATTTTTGCATACATTCGTATTACCTCAAGCAAGGCTCTTAGACATGTTTTAAGGTTTATAGGCTACCAGGGGGGCGCTGCAGTAGTGCTTTTTAGGGTTCTGTATCTCAAAAGAAAAAAACCCCCTTATAGGATCACTTCGTTGATTGTCTGTCTGTCGGTTTATTATTATTTTTGTCCAAAACTTTATGTAGTCGTGCCTAAGCTACAGTCTCCATCTGACGTAAGAATATTATAGCATCCATAGTAGGTACTCTTTCCAAGCGTCTGCATTGGTTTATTTTTGTAGAAAAATACAAGAATTCATGTCAACAACATTCATGACGACCTCCCTGGCACAGTGGTGAGCGCTGTGGTCTTAATAGTGGGAGGTCCCGGGTTCGATTCCTGGCAGGGGTTTGGAATTTTATAATTTCTAAATTTCTGAGTCTGGTCTGGTGGGAGGCTTCGGCCGTGGCTAGTTACCACCCTACCGGCAAAGCCGTGCCGCCAAGCGATTTAGCGTTCCGGTACGATGCCGTGTAGAAACCAAAGGGGTTATGGGTTTAATAAAAACTGCCATACCCCTTCCAGGTTAGCCCGCTATCATCTTAGACTGCATCATCACTTACCACCAGGTGAGATTGCAGTCAAGGTCTAACTTGTATCTGAATAAATAAAAAAAAAACAAAAAAAAAAAAAAACTTGTTAACTAGTTTTTAGCGAATATATTTAACGTCAACTTGCGTATAAAACATATTTTGAGTTTCAAGGTCACACGATACGAATGCTATAAAACAGGATACCTACCTACTTACTAGTTTTTCTGACGAGACTCGTTTTGTTCGCGATTCTGTCCTCATTAGTTCAACGACTTATTTTTAACCCAACTCGAGGCTTCGATAAGTGTAAATAAAACTGCTCTGAAGAGTTGTTTGATCTCATTACACCCTCCTTTTTCTACAACCGCACCGCACGCCACCACAAACAATTCAATTTTTACTGGACTACGGATCCAGTTTCTAGTGACAAAACCGAATGGCTCAATTCGACCGGACCGGTTTTTTTGCAGGATCCCGCATGCGGGATGCTAGCATATAAACACATTCGCCATCAAACGGGATCCTGCAAAAAACTGGACGCCGTGTGAAAAGGGGTGTGTTATTAATTTGTATCTTTCATGAGAACTTTTTTTCATAAATAAAATAATACCGTAGTATTTTTGTGACGTTTGCAATAAAATACAGTAAATATTATACATTTTTTTATTTGATCACAGCAAGTTCACCATTCAACATTCATAACCATCGACATAATTAACAATAATTACGTAGGTACATAAATAAATTCCTAATAGAGAGGTTGTTCGTTTAGTAGTGTCCGAGACCATGCGCTCCGTAACCTAAACCACCAGCCCAGGGACCGGCGAGAGCACCATGGCCCAGACCGAGGGGAGCTGCGGCGAGACCACCATGGCCTAAACCTAAGGGAGCGGCAGCAATACCTCCATAGCCTAAAGCTACGGGAGCAGCTATGCCACCGTGGGCTCCATAACCTCCGTGAGCAACGGAGGATGAAGACGCGGAGTAGGACACGGAAGGACCGGCAGCGTAAGCTACGGCGGGGGCAGCGTGCACAACGGGAGCGACACGAGCGGCGTACGCGAGCGGAGCGGCAGCAACGACTGGCGCAGCGTGTGCGATGGGAGCAGCAACAACGGGAGCAACGTGTCCGATCAAAGCCGGGTCTTTGCGTACAACCGCGTTGAATCCAGTATGGTCATTAGCTGCGTAGTCGACAGTACGGCGGGTGCCGTCAGACTCCAACAGCGAGTATTGGCCGACGACGTTGCCGCCGACGCGGGTCTCGTGTTGGCTCTTGACGTCACCGGTGTGGGGGTCAGCTACTCCGTACGAGAAGCTTGTGTAGTCACCGCCATGGAGACCGCTGCTGTGCGCAGCCGCTACCAAGCATGCGAGAACGACGAACTGCAACGAAAAAAATGTAATAAAAATAAATGAAAATTAATAGTTCACACAAAATAATGCTCAGGTGAACTTTGGTAGTACATAGATACCGTTGCTTGGTACTAAAGTCATTGAACAAGAACACTAAAGGTCAGTAAACAAAGGCGGAATGGAGTGAAACCTCGACTCCACTCCATTCCATCTATGTGTAAAGTCAGCTTAATGTCCTTTGACATAGATACCGTTGATATTGGTATACTGAAAACAAAACAGAGAGCACGGACGCTGAGCTTGGGTACAGAGTAATGTCTACTCATGTGGCTTGGGCTCGCCTAGGATTGCCGCGCGGCGCCACCGCTATGCCGCTTAATTTGAATTGATATCAGAAAGTCACCTCGCCTCAGGCTTGTCAAAAAGATGCCTCGGCTCAGTCGGTGTGCCTTGTGCCTAAGAATTTAAACCTAGTCTAATTTTTAACCGACTTCCAAAAAGGAGGTGGTTCTCAATTCGGCCCGTTTTTTTGACCTTTTTTTTAAAAAGGGCTGTCATTTCTACAGCTTGCTGTATTTAGCACGTATCACACATAGAAGCACACAAAGTAAAGCACCAAACTTTTACAACTTAGTAATAAAGCTCGGCTTTAATAACCACTAAAATCACGATATCATAAACTAATTTCGATACATTGTATCCACTTTAAACGTATTAGCAAACACAAATTATAGTCAATGTTGTTAACACTACTAAATTATCAGTTTTAATGATTTTCTTGCTAAAGGGCAGTGTCCCATTGAATCGAAATCGAGCTGAATGTTAGGCACTATTATTACCTTAGCTGACATTTTGAAACGTTTGTTTTTGCTGCACAGTGAACTGTGAATGATAACTCCTGGCGACCAAAGGGCTTTTATACAACTCCTGTACAATCATTCGGCGCTGTTAATAGGAAATAAATGACAGGTATGCCTTCTAGGTCACTCGAAGTGAACGCTTTTCAGAGTTCAATTTCGTTGGTCAACAGTTATTCGCTATGCGGAACTTTGCCGGCCAGCTGTAGTACCGGCCAACGCCAAAGGAACAAGTTCGAAACAAAACGGCTGTTAATGTTCAAAGGAAACTGTACCATATTAACTTCCTTGCCGTAACAATATCCGTTTCTAAACATTTGACCTTCATGTTCATTGTCTTGTGCATAATATTTGATTTAATGAATTAATCGTTACACGTAATAGGCAATTTTTTAATAATAACCATTTTCAAGAGAGAATTAATGGTATCTATAATATTTCATTATCAAAAAAGTTCATATTTTTATAGTTAAGTACCTATTTTTTATTAAGTGGCCTACTTATAAAAATAGAGAAGGGTATAATAATTATTATAAACCACTTTTAAAACTTGCATAATCTTAAGAAAGTTAATTAATTTTAAAGCTTTTCTTCGTTAAAGGACTTTATAAAATCGTTTTCATAAAATAAACCCATTATCAGGTACTAGTATTCATCTTTTCAAATAGAACTAGTTAGTAATTAACTTCTAGATAGCTTTATTAGTAAAACTTCGATTGGATGTATATTTGATGATTCAGTACATTTCTATTGCTCTACTGTAAAAAAGGTGGTCATAATAAAAGATTTATATCGGGGAACATTAGTTTTATTATCTACAGTATTTACATGGCCTTACACTAGAGTGAAACCGTTGTTATTGGTCCTGTAATTCTGATGAGGGGTCAAGATCTAGTAGAGACGTCCGTAGGGGTAGCCGTAGCTGTAGGGGTAGGCACCGTAAGCACCGGCGTATCCGAGGGGGTAACCAGCAGCAGCGTAGGGAATAGCAGCACCAGCAAGAGGAGCAGCGTAGGAAATAGCTGGGGCAGCAGCGATCAGGGCAGGGTCCTTTCGTACAACGGCGTTGAAGCCTTGGGCACCAGCAGCATAGTCCACAGTACGGCGGGTTCCGTCAGATTCCACGAGGGAGTATTGTCCGAGAACGTTGTTGTTGGCACGGCTCTCTACTTGATGCTTGAAGTCTCCAGTGTAGGGATCAGCTACGGCGTAAGAGAAGCTGTTGTAGGAGTCGGCGCAAGCGACAGCCATGACGGCGAACAGAACGACGAACTGAAAAGTAAAAGAGATAAAGATAGATTAGTATCCGATATAAAATAAACTAAAATGTATAGAAAGACGAGTTGGTAAAAAACCCTGAGCTAGTGTTCCTTAGATATTTGATCTGATGTTTCGGAAATCACAGTGAAGAAATAACATGGTAAACGTATTTAAAAAAAAGCAAAGATTCCGACGAAGGTTAAAAATTGGGATGAAAATCTTAGAAAAAGTATCAAGATAAATGTGGGTACGAACTGAGCCTGGTACCAATTTAGTGATGTCTTGGAATGCTTTGAGTTTAAGCTTATTTAAGGCAATTCAAAAATGTATCTGACAGTTTGTTTGATGACACCTACCTTCGCAACCATTTTGTAGGAGGGAGGTGTTGTGACTACGTCGAAGAGTTCAGTAACTGATGCTGTTGTTGATATTCCATTGCCTTTATATACTCTTCGAAGTTTTGATCCAGTTCTACTTTAACTCGTTTTCAATAAAAAAGAAATTCAGGAAACGTCTAAAAGTCAAGACCGTTCGGGCGATGCTCTCGAAGAATAATTGTCTCTGTAGGTACGATATGTTATCGAATACATGTTTACGGGGAGCTTTCGCCTCATAGACTTGCTTGATTAATGCCAGCTCGGCCTTGAGTGCCAGAGCATAATGATTATTATGTGCAAAGTAAACAGTGTCCGAATTGATTTTATTTATGTGATACTACATGATGCCGGCTACTGCATCCACGTGAATTAAGGTTTTTAAAAAGGAACTCTTTGATTTTCCGGGTTAAAATTAGCCTATCTGTGTCATGAAAGGTAAAAGACAGACAGACAGACACTTTTTCACATTTAAAATATTAATTAAGGTCGGTACTTGCATTGTAGTATTATATAATGCTAAGGATTTGACCTAGATTTGAATTATAAAACAATACCTAAAATACAATAAACATTTAATGACTTGACGTCTTTTAAACTATTTCAAAATATATGTAAATCAAAATTATAGATATTTAATAGATATTTTTTTTAAATAAGAGTTAAACTATAATAATCGTATTGCTTAAAATAAAAAGAGAAATTGCCATAAATAAAAGGTGTAAATATTTTACAATTGCACACATATATTTATACAATAGATATAAAATAACAAACACTGTAATAAATATACTATTTCCACATTGGAATGGCATGCGTGAAACGTCCGTGTCAATTTTTATTTAACAAAAACTTAATGAACACGTCAAGTTTAATAAAGAAATATCAACAATTTGTGACTGCGAATATACTAGACTATTCTATCATTTAAAGTAATAATAAACACACAAAGCAACTACAACAAAATAGCTATATATTCAAATCCTAATAGAATATAAGTAGTAAACAGTGCTATTAAGAAGAATATTAAGCTAAAAATAACAGCATGGGGGCATTCCATCACATTTCAACCTTTATGACGTGTAATATCACGATCAAAGGGAGATGATAAAAAGCGATAAGGCGATGGCTCGTGCCAACGCTGACAAGCACTACTCACTTCGATGAACACATTAAAACGTGTTCGATGGCGATTCACAGATTGGTCTAGTTTATCCGCAGTCGATATTCATCGAATTGGGAAACTGGAATTGCTTAGAAAATAAATGCAAATTTAATTGTGAAATTAAAGCCGATTCGGGTCCGCCTATAGTCGTAGTACGTAGTATCAGTGTAACTGGTTAGATCCAAGGATTATGTCCGTTTGAGTAAGAGGGGTGAATGACCGATGACGACGTCCTAGTGATTGAGACGGGGGCGGGAGTAACGCTCTGTGAGTTGTCCGGCCAACCCTGAGGAGTGCTGTAGGAGGCTGTGCTGGCGGTGTTGTACTGAACTTCGTGGCCTTTGTTGGAAGGGCGAGTAGATTGTTCCGGCACCTTGTAACGCCTGCTCGATTGTTCCTGGCTGACAGGCCTGACTTGGTTGTTGACGTTTGCAAGGAATCCTGTGTTATCATTAGCTGTATAATCAACAGTTCTCTTGACACCGTCTGGTTGAACTAGCGAGTACTGTCCAATCACGATATCTCCTCTTCTGCTTTCGTGCTGACTCTTAATATCCCCGGTGTGTGGATCGTTTACGTCATATGCAAAACTGTAGTTAGGTTCTGGATACGGTGCCAAAAAAAGCGGCAAAGGTGGAGGATGCAGGACCATGGATTGCGCTGCCATGACCAGGCCAGATAAAAGAACCAGCTGTAAACAAAATATTGTATCATTTATTATTTGTCTCTGTACAATATATTTATCAAGGAGTTCATGCGTGTTATTTTATGAGGTTTAAAATTTGTTTCGATGCAGGGGGTAATTGGATATTCCATGTGGTCGCTTCTTAAATTTAAAGTTCGTTCCATTGGAAATAATAAATGAAGTTTACTGTTGTAAATTGCCAGATTGAGAGTCCATTTTGTGATGCTGTACAAGTGCTTGCAACAAGTCAGACAAGTTTTATGTTATTTCAATATTATAGTCTTTATTATTAGTCGAATAAGGATTCTACAAAATATATTAACTGCATTTTGATTTTAAATGAGAGTGAAATGGCTAACCTTATAGATTTTTAATAACAACTTTTGATGGGGTGTAGAATTTTTGTATCCATATTTATTAAAGTTTAACTCAATGCTATTTTGGTAATAAAATCGATAATTAAGTATTTGTTTCAAACATTAAATTTTCATTTATGTATAAACAAAGTTTGATACTTTTATTTTTCAATAACATGGAAATCCATTGAGTCGTCATAATTACTGAGTTTTTTCAAAAGTTTATAACTTTTTATTTTATTTTTTGTTTTTTAATTACTGATAATATTTTTCAAATTACCTGGTGGACCATCTTGTAGGTTTGTTTGATTGATGCTTGTTGTCTCTTGTGCAGATGTCAAGTGTGAATTCGAAATGGATCTCCGTCAATTTATATATGAAGAAATGAAAATGATACCCTATTTCATAATCAGTATTGAATATCTGAGGGAAGTAGAGCGTTTGTTAGTAAACCTATTCGGGGTCTAGATTCCACAGGTAATCTGATAATCTCGGTGTTATTAAGTAAGTATTAAAAGTTAATTTTGTTTGATATTTTTAGTACTAACCAAGTTTATATGTAGCAGATCAAGAGAAAGTTTGGGGTCAAATCATGTACAGTACGCGGCAGAAAGTAATGTACATTGGCCTTTAGAATAACATTTCGGCTTTGTAGAGCGTTTTCTCTGTCTACATATATGACGTTTTGTCGGTCTCAACGACTGGGACAATGCTCTACAAAATATCTGCTATCTCCTTATAAAGGCCGATGTACATTACTTTCTGCTGCGTACTGTAGAAATTGTAACGAACATAGCCTACATACAACATAGGGACCTTAAAAAAAAAAAAAAAAAAAAAAAAAAAAAAAAAAAAAAAAAAAAAAAAAAAAAAAAAATTATGTATATAATTTTTTTTTTTATCAATGTAAGTCAGTCAGTCTAGTCGGTGCATGAGAAATTCGGTTTTTATTTAGGTTTTCATACGGCCGCCAGTCAATGTAGTCTATCGAGGAAAACTGTCTCTAGTCGGTTGGAGCCTGCGGACCAGACGGTCGCGGGAGTTAGAATCAAAATCAAACACTTGACATTAGTTTTCTCTACTGCGTTGGGCCACAGTTCGAACACTTATGTGAAAGAACAAATTCCCTTATCATTGCAAGGGGTGGTCCGCGAGGGCTGAGCAATTAACTGGTGGTCGACCATATGGCTTCTTGTGTGTGAGTGTAATGGAAGTGCGAGCACTTAACGTTCGTAGACTCTAACACGCTGACGAGGACCATAGTGGTAGACACCTATAATGAGTAGAGGCGAGGCGGGACATGCGCGCACTAAGGTGCGTGCAGCCTAGCGCTCGTGTGGTGGAAATATTTGTGGAAATGGGTGCTTGCATTAAGTGCTCTTATGGAGGAAGACATAGTCTTCAATTAAACAGGTCTGTGAAACTATAATGAGTAGAGGCGAGGCGGGACATGCGCGCACTAAGGTGCGTGCAGCCTAGCGCTCGTGTGGTGGAAATATTTGTGGAAATGGGTGCTTGCATTAAGTGATCTTATGGAGGAAGACATAGTCTTCAATTAAACAGGTCTGTGAAACTATAATGAGTAGAGGCGAGGCGGGACATGCGCGCACTAAGGTGCGTGCAGTCTAGCGCTCGTGTGGTGGAAATGGGTGCTTGCATTAAGTGTTCTTATAGAGGACATAGTCTTCATTTAAACAGGTCTGTGGAATTATAAAATAGTTGAATGATATGGAGGTGAGGTTGTCTAAGACGGTAGACGTGCTTGTCGGTGGCACTTTGCACTATGTCTATCGCTATTTTTTCCCTAAGGTGCAACTAGTTGAATGATATGGAGGTGAGGTTGTCTAAGACGGTAGACGTGCTTGTCGGTGACACCTTGCACTATGTCTATCGCTGTTTCACTAAAGGAGAATAATTGGAAGAAAGGAACGACCAAGCGGTCAATGTCCTAATGCCGAATCAGTGTTGCGCGTGTTGGGTCCGCTGCGCCATACATTGAATGCTACCACTAAGTGGAAAAAAGGGGTAAAATACAGGGATTTACTGGCATAGCCAGAGGTTATACACTTATGTAAATACAAAGTCTCAAAGCAGGGTGCTATAAAATGAACGCAAGAGCGGGCAGGCATGCACATGATCGTACGTGCTGTCTATTAGAACACCACTATGGTAGGTGGAAACATGGGAGCATGGCTCTATTGTAAACCAAGTTTGGAATATTATAACTTGAGAGCATAGCTCTTATTACTTACAAGCCAGTTTAAATAGATGGTGCAATTATAAATATTATCCAAATATCAATATTTCGTTGGAAAGCGCGTGCGGCATCGCTTCGACCCCATCGGTCGGAACGGTGTGTGTGCTCGCAAATGGTTACGTAATAACGTCCGGATTGTGGATTGAGTAATAACTCAACCGACGTTATAAAAATAGATAATATAATCTATCTAATTAAACTTATGTGCTGGACGACACATAAGATTTATACTCAAGTAAGAAAATTTGAGAATGGGACCACTTTAAGTACAAGGATACTTTTCTTATGTTATAGGGGCGATACTTCTAAAGTCTAAAAGCGATTCATGATTGATCTGGTAATGTGGCTGCTTAGGCGAGGTGAACCGCGCGTCCTTTAGGATACTCGGTAAATCCTTGCTTGAGCTGGCAGACGGAGTTGTACTCTGTGTTTACTTTCGATCTATTTGCTGGTATACGTTGGAGTGCGTTGGAAGATGATTATGCGAAGGAGAACCCTAGTGCCATTAATGGCGCCACTTGGCGCTTTGTGAATCCTTTGCTGAGCTGGTTCTAGCATACTTTAATAACTACCGATCACAGAGGGCAGGTAATACTGCTGTTCTGTTTGTACTCTGACATTCGTTGGAATACTTAACCGCCTTATGGTGGTTAGTGAATACACGCATAATACATAAAGCAACTTTAGCGTTCGAGAGCACTTTAGCGAGAGAGGAACATAGCACTCTGGTGTTTGTGCATCCTACCTAAAGGAGAGCCTAGCGCCCAGTGCTTGTGAATCTTTTACTATAGTGATTTTTAGCGTACACAAATAAGTGATGACTTATCACTTGAGACCGAGCACTCTGAGTGCTAAATTACAAGGGTATGTGTGTAAAGGGACACGTTCCTTACCTATTGGGCTACGCATGTGTCTGAACATTGAATTGAATTGACTAGAGACACCAGATAGGTCTGTTGATCTCTATGTTACCCTAATATTGCTTGGAGCGTTGCATTCTTCTGATGGCTATTTATAAATAATACATAAAGCAACTTTAGCGTTCGAGAGCACTTTAGCGAGAGAGGAACATAGCACTCTGGTGTTTGTGCATCCTACCTAAAGGAGAGCCTAGCGCCCAGTGCTTGTGGATCTTTACTATAGTGATTTCTAGCGTACACAAATAAGTGATGACTTATCACTTGAGACCGAGCACTCTGAGTGCTAAATTACAAGGGTATGTGTGTAAAGGGACACGTTCCTTACCTATTGGGCTACGCATGTGTCTAAACATTGAATTGAATTGACTAGAGACACCAGATAGGTCTGTTGATCTCTATGTTACCCTAATATTGCTTGGAGCGTTGCATTCTTCTGATGGATATTTATAAATAATACATAAGCAACTTTAGCGTTCGAGAGCACTTAAGCGAAAGAGGACCATAGCACTCTGGTGTTTGTGCATCCTGCCTAAAGGAGAGCCTAGCGCCCCAGTGCTTGTGAATCTTTTGCTAGAGAGTGATTTCTAGCGTGAGTACTTTATCACTTACAAGTAAAATACAAAAACCCAGCATTAGCGTTTGAAGACACCTATGCGAGAGACGACCATAGCGCTCTGGTGTTTGTGCATCCTGCCTAAAGGAGAGCCTAGCGCCCCAGTGCTTGTGAATCTTTTGCTAGAGTGATTTCTAGCATGGACTACTTTATCACTTACAAGTAAAAATAATAAAATGCAACATACCTTCACACAATGGATTGAGGTCAGGCCTGCGATTATAACTTGCTTCGGCGGTATCGTAGTGCAAGCCGCTCATCCTTGAGATCTCTAAGATCATTACACTCATTCACACACAAAGGATTGAGGTTAGGCCTGCGTTTATAGCTTGCTTCGGCGGTATCGTAGAGTAAGCCACTCATCCTTTAGATCTCTAAGAGATCGATATACCTACACCACACCACACTACACAAACCATTTACAGTGGAACACGCCACTATAAAGTATGCTTGCATGCGCCGTGCTATCTCATGAGAGGAACGCACCTCTCCTAACAGTATGCTTGCATACATTGCGCTATCCCTTGAATGATGACGCGTAGTGGGGGGGGAGCTCGTGTTCGTTGGTATTTTATGTTCTTAATGTGATAGGATACCAAGGGAAGGCAGAAGCTCACCGTTGAAGGCGCGGCGGAGCTTTCAACCATCATTCACTCCTAACCCCTTTTACACGAACTGGAGTGAATGGTGCCATTACACAGGGCTTCTTCTTCCTACAGTAGGAGGAAGAGCTTACATTTAGGTTTACACACGTTGAGTATGGGTACTAATATTATTACACTTCTTTTAATACGTCTCAATTGCTGAACCCACATCTTAAACCCCAATGGTTTAAATTCTATACCCGAACACGGTAGACATTTGGTATTCAATACGCGAACAACTGAATGATCGACCAGACAACTCCTATACACGAACGCACGTTCCAAAATAATGTGTTAGTTTCTATGCGTGAATACATACCTTCAAAGCCCGAACACCTACAGTCATTTGAGCATTCAATACGTGAATGCCCACTTCCTCAGCTCATACCCCGTAAGGTCCGTTAGGTCTGATGAACTCACTATTTCTGATACTCTAAACGTCCTTGGGTTATTGCGTTCACAACATGTTAAAAGGTTTCTACTGTTAGATGATACGCGTGCCACTAAAAGATATGAAATAGGAAGCGTATTCTTTAGGTAGATCAGTATATGAGGTAGGGTAAATTCATTAGGTAGGCCTCGGTAGAGTTACAAAATGTGATTGAAAAGACTAAGGACAAAATATAATAATGAAAAATTTGGCATTAAAAAATTGTATTTTAAAACTTAGCTGAATTTGGAAATAATTTATATTAGAATAGGTATCTACAGAAGTTGTTGCCAAATGAAATGAGCCTAATTATTAAAAGATTCCGACGAAATGAGAACCTCCTCCGTTTTTTGAAGTCATATCCGTCTATTTCTATTTCAAATCATAACGGTAACAATATTCTAGAACTATGTAGAAAGGTACCAAGTTCAATATAGGCCCTAGAGAGTTGGAAGGTCAGATGTCCCAATGTCGACATCCCGAAGGAACGTACTACACAAAAACTTTGGGATTTGCCATTGGTTCAACTGACACATACGAATTTGGTTCAAAATCTTACAAGTGACAGAGATCGTGCCAGGCTTCTAGCATTATCCGAAAAGGAATCTGGGTATTGGCTGCATGCCTTGCCATCAAAAAATCTCGGCACACTTTTAGATAACGAAAGTTTTCGTGTGGCTCTAGGTCTCAGATTGGGAACACCACTGTGCCATCAGCACAGATGTCCGTGTGGAAAAGAGGTTGATAAATTTGGAATCCACGGACTCTCTTGCCAAAGGAGCTCTGGTAGGCTGTTAAGGCATGGCTCTCTTAACAATAGAATTAAAAGAGCTCTTGCCACCATAAATATTCCTGCGCTCATTGAGCCGTCAGGGATTAGTCGGGATGATGGCAAGATACCTGATGGATTGACGCTGGTTCCCTGGGAACGGGAACGGGGACGGGCGCTAATGTGGGACGCAACTTGCGTTGACACATTGGCCCCGTGTCATATCAGGAAGACAGCATCAAGACCGGGAGCCGCAGCAGAAACAGCTGAAAACGGCAAGCGGCGCAAGTATGCCTCTCTTATAGAGAGTTACATTTTTGTGCCGTTTGCCGTGGAGACCCTGGGGCCATGGAGTCTTAGTGCTAAAAAAAATTTACGAGACATTTCACCGCGATTCGGCCTCATCTGGTGACAGAAGGGCTGGCTCATTTTTTGCGCAACGGATCAGCCTGGCTGTCCAGCGCGGAAATGCAGCCAGTATTCTTGGCACCATTCCACGCGGTCATGATTTATATAGTAATTAGATAAGGCTAGCTTTAAGTTTTATTGTAAACTTACTGTTCAATTTAAAAAAAAAAAAAAAAAAGTTCAATATTATGATAGCATTTTAAAAGAAAACATATTCTCGAAATGTAATCATATAAGATCTCCGAACCACATAATCACATTCAGAGCATAAAATTTCGTGCGAAGAAGCGTGATGTAAACAAATGTTATGCAACAAAATGACGCAACCGTGAACTTGTGATCAAAAACACCGGCCGTGGCAATGAACTTTTAAATCTCAGGCGATGCCTCACGATGAATGTATGGTTACATACATGCTAGCGACATGTCGCTCAACAAAATATTTCTACGGTCTTGTAACAGGATAAACTTACTACACTCAAAACTCTGAGTCTCGAAACTTGAAATTTTACATCGGAATTTTCTATACTTAATTTTCTACATTATTCTATACATCATACTTAGCAATCCAATCCTTTCTGTATCTCTGTTGGTCAGCAGCAAAGTTATGATTTATAACGTACACCCCACTAAGGATTTTTGAAAATTCTACCTACCAGCCCCCCAATTGTGTAAGAATAACCATTTCATGGCTATCGCAATCGTCAAGAATTCGGCCCTTTGATTGGCTGTGAAAAAATGTAAACAGCGAATCAACCAATCAAAGGGCAGAATTTTTTGACGATTGCGATAGCCATGAAATGGTTATTCTTACACAATTGGGGGGCAGATTTGGATTTGGTGGGTGGGTAAGCAAATCTTGTATTAAAAATTAATACTACACTCACTACCTTCCTTATCGTTAAGCTCTATAAAGTGTTTTTTTTTTTTATATTTTCTAATAAAATACTTGATGATATGGTGGATCCAGCCTAAAGGTAGAGCGTAGAATTAATTAAAAGAAATCACTACCCCTATTATAAGTGTGAAAGTGTGTTTGTTTGTTGGTTTGTTGGTTTGTTGGTTTGTCCTTCAATCACGTCGCAACGGAGCAACGGATAGACGTGATTTTTTGCATAGGTATAGTTTGAGACCTGGAAAGGCTGATTCATAGTAAAAGGCAGGCAAAATATGAGATTAATTGTGCTGATTCCTGGTCAATATTTCATTTAAAATAAGACGTTGTGGGCAGCTGAAAATCAGCGCTGTATGTTCTTGTGCAACAAGGCATACAGCATAATGCCGAGCTGGGACCCTTTTTTCGGGTTGTGCCACACAATATGACAGTTTGTTCCGGCGCTTCTTTTGCTTGTTCTCAGGTGGAAGAAGCGCCGGAATAACCAGCTCTTAGCTCTAAGTTGTGATGTGTGGCACAATTGTATAAATAAACGTCTTTTCTTTCTTTCTTTCTTATGCGACTAGATAAAAAGTTTTATAAAGAGTCTTTAGTGTGTTCTAACACCCAATCCACATTATTGCGATGCCTCAAGATTATCGAAAAAACTGGTGACCTTTTTACAGTTATCCACTCATCACGCATGAACAGATTAAACAATAATGGACTTTAAACTAATACTATACCGTTTATTTTTGTGTGTACTAAATGTAACGATAGTATTGTTGCCCTTTGTATAGTTTAATCCAAAGAAGGAAGCGTTTTGCAATAAATGAATTATATTTTATTTTAATTAATATTTTTGGCTCTTCAGAACTATCTGCTACTTCATGTACTGATACTTATACTTTGTATTGTTTTTCAAAATAAATACTTACCTATAGAAATGAATAGCACCCCTACCTGTCGTCTATAGTTGATTTTTTCGGCCGATTCGAATTCTATTACTGAATAAAAATTTAAAACTGTTCAAAATTTAAATATAACATACCTAATAATTAATTAAGGGGCAGCGATCGATATAGAATTTCACCAAAAGGGGCATCACATGATGCTTCTAATTTTTAATTGCAAAATTTAATTGCTTTTCAGAAGCTACAAGCTATATATAATTGGATATTTAACTCTAAGCATTTGATCATTTCAATTGAATCTGCGTATTCCTTCCGTACAAATTCCAATGCTGCAATCAGGCAGTGATTTAGTTGAACCTGAAAAATCAAGCTCAATACGCTTAGTACGAGATTTTATGTCTCATCAAAATAGTCGAGTGTCGAAACACTTCCGCGTTATAGTAAACTGGTTCATAACTGCCTTGTTTTAGAGGTCAAGTTTGTCTACACATCTACAGTTAGCGCTCCAAGCGGAAAAGTTGCGAAATTGAATTTTTGACTACAATTCAAGGCTCTTAAGGTTCATTTTACTTTGATGTTATTGTGTTTCGACTCTCGAATTCTAGCAACGTTGCTGAGACGTAAAATCTTATACTAAGCGTACAGAAAGAACAAACCGTCAGTCCTCGAAAATGAAGCAGTAAAGATGTAGTTGCATAGTCATGAATCGCAATCTAAAAGCAGTAACAGACGTGTGTGTATGTTGCTTCTAGCTCTCATAACTTGTACCACACATGTGTAGGATTAGTATATAATTAGATTTCACATCAGCTGTTCACGGATGATGAACGCCATAACTAAAATGGATACAAATGATTAGGTACGCACCGTTACTTGTTTATCTGTAATTATAACATCAAATCAAATTGTGCTCATACAAGTACAGTAGGTATGCGGTACAATGGGATTTTGGCTATCTTTATTCTTTCTTTGCCTGGTGGGAGGCCTCGGCCGTGGCTAGTTACCACGCTACCGGCAAAGCCGTGCCGCCAAGCGATTTAGCGTTCCGGTACGATGCCGTGTAGAAACCAAAGGTGTATGGGTTTAATAAAAACTGCTATACGCCTTCCAGGTTAGCCCGCTCCCACCTTAGACTGCATCGTCACTTACCATTAGGTGAGATTGCAGTCAAGGGCTAACTTGTATCTGAATAAAAAAAAATACTAACGAGTAGAATATAAATAATTCTGACATTTTATGTTTAACTATAACTTCAGTTGGTACATCAATAGTTTACATCTGTGGCCCTACCGCGGTTGTTTGACAGCTACAATGTCACGATCGCAATCATCTCTGATTGGTTAATGCTCGCTCACTATTGGCCACAATGCATTGTTGCTTATTGTTACAACAAGAATCGCACAAATTCAGCCAACCAGAAAGAATCAGATTGTAATAATGATTGATGCAGGTTTTAGACAATCGCCCCGCTGATATTATTTTATGATCATGAGAAAGCAACGCTCACCTATGGAGTGGAGTGAAACTCAGGCGCTGAGTCTTTTTTAATAATTACAACTTAAAAGTTGAGCTTTATTTAGTTGGAGACGCGAACCGCCCGCGGTTCATCAATTCAAACTCTTTAGTTTGAGTTCAGTATCAAAAAGATCATTGTGCCTCGGCTTTACTTCATTCTGCAGGTGTGAATTGCACTTTAGATAGACATTATCAGAGATGTCTTACTCTGTATGCCTAGTCTTGGTCTAGCGTTTGGGACCCATACCTACAGACTGTAGGCTATAGGCTGTACGCGACAGGTCGAGATGGCAATCGGCGATGGCAGGCGGGGAGATGCCCCGCACACACACCCGCACGTCACACGCCCTTGTCCAAACCGCGTTAGCGCGGGGGCTGTGCGGGTGTCCAGGGCGTTTCCGCCCCGATTGCCATCTCGACCGGACATGTACCTATATTACGGTAGATAGCTATTCGAAGTTTACAGATAATATACAGCCTGTCAGATAATCTATTATGTATAATTAAACCCTACTATATTTGTCTATTATTAAATATATAAGGATATTAAAGCATTTGTTGACCTTTATGAATCACATAAGACATTTCCTCAACAACAAGTGTGTAATACATAAGTAATACATAAGCTATATGTACTAGGTAGCTTAATATTTATATTTCCTTTTAATTTTAATGTAGGTAGGTATAAAGTGCATTAACATCATTGACATAATATAACATGAGAACTGGTTTTACTTCTGATTTGTGATTTTTTATGATAATATTATTTTGTTCTGCATTTCATCCAAGTTAGATTTTTTGCGATAACTTGTGTATTTTGATGAAAGAATTTAATGTCAGCTATTAGTTATTATTTAATTTAACCAACTTGCTTACAAAATAAAAATACTCAATAAAGTTATCGCCGTTCTTTTAAAAATCTCATTTGATGCAAATTTGCTAGCCACCTGTCCTAACCACTACTAGGCTATCACAGCTTCTTCAATCTTCAATCATTATCTTATCTGCCATGTATATAGTTTAAATCTCTTCGTTTTTCTTGGCAAGCATCTCAGAGCCACGTCATAAAATGCATGGAATTGCTTCTCAAAAAAGTCGATTTCACGCCACTTAACAACGTGAAAAATGCCTTTATTTCTTTAAATACAAAGGCCATTGACACTTAAGAATCTTATAATGTCAGCGCAAGTAATACATTTTTTGTTAGCTTTAACGAAATAGTTAAAAGAAAAATTTGATACGTGGGTGAAAAACATGAAATTAGAACAATTAATTAGTTGTTACAGACAAGGCTATCTTGGCGCGTGGCGAAAATCGGAACTATCGTTGTCGTCTTTTTTTTAAAAAAGAATATTAGCCATGTTAAATGACTAATATTCCTCTTTCCTCTCCAACTAAGCGTCAAGCTTGTGCTAGGAGTAGGTACGACAATAGTGCAACGGGCGGGTCATTTGTACCCTTTGTTCTTGTTTGAATATTCAGGAATGTTCTAAGCCTTTGTTCTCCAACAGCGCCCCCCTGTAAATGTCGTTCAAGTGCCAATAGAGCCTTGTAGCACTGTACGATTTTCGATGATATTTCCTGTGTCTATATGCATAACCGGTTGATTTATGTTTAGTTGTTTTAAATAGTGTTTCAAAAATTCCAAATCACAAAACTACAGTATAACAATAATTTATATAGGTACAAACATAATTTCTGCAATCTTGCAAAGACAAGTATGGAAACTAGTTAGGTACCAACTAGAACCTACTTGATTGGTTCCCACGCATAAGTGATTCAAAAAAGGTAAGCTGGGCTAGGTACTATTTGTATTCTCACACATAGTAAGTACCTATTCACCTTTAGCATAGCATAAAATTATTATCGTTTCTGTATTACTATGACTTTAATAATAATTTAAGCCGCGTTTAGTAATAACTAGCTTATGCTCGCGACTTCGTCCGCGTGGACTACACAAATTTCAAACCCCTATTTCACCCCCTTAGAGGTTGAATTTTAAAAAATCCTTTCTTAGCGGATGCCTACGTCATAATAGCTATCTGCATGCCAAATTTCAGCCCGATCCGTCCAGTAGTTTGAGCTGTGCGTTGATACATCAGTCAGTCAGTCAGTCAGTCAATCAATCAGTCAGTCACTTTTTCCTTTTATATATTTAGATGATCTTTATATCGGTTTCAGCACGTGCGTAATTGATGTATTTAGAAAATAAGAATGTACCTACCTATATATTGTAATGCATAGTTTTGACCAGCGTGGTGGGTTGAGGCCTAAATCCTTCTCATTTTGAGAGGAAACCTAACCACCTTGCTGGCCAAGTTCAATTTTTTTTAATTTCTTTCTCGATGAAGGAAAACATAGAAACCTATCGCAGGTTTCCTCACGATGTTTTCCTTCATCATTAAAGCAAATGACATACGAACATAGCCCAATAAGTTAAAGGTGCGTGCCCAGGATTCAACCCCGACCCCGCCCCCCAGAATAAATGCCGACGTTTTAACCACTAGGCTATCACAGTGTCAAACTTATACTTAATTCCCCTTTTTTGTGGTGGGGATTAAAAATGATATTCATCATCCATCCCTACTTATTATATCCACAGTGCATATAAGTTGCTGTGATAGCCTAGCGGTTAGGACGTCCACCTTCTAATCGGAGGTCGGGGGTTCGATCCCGGGCACGAGTCCCGAGTTATGTGCGTTTTATAAGTAATTAAATATCACTTGCTTTAACGATGATGGAAAACATCGAGAGGAAACCTGCATGCCTGAGAGTTCTCCATAATGTCTCAAAGGTGTGTGAACTCTACCAATCCGCACATGGCCAGCGTGGTAGACTACGGCCACAACCCTTTTCACTCTGAGAGGAGAGCCGTGCTCTGTAGTGATATTCATGAGGGTTGATCATAATGATGATCTAAGTACCTACGAGTACGACATCAAACGAGACGCAGGGAGCCGCTGGATTCAGGCGACGCAATACTGAGGCGTCTGAAAGTCCCTACAATACAAGATACCTATCTCCAACAGCGCTGAGTTTGATTATGTACGGCAGCTGTATATCATAATTCTTTTATAACAAATCGGTCTAAAGGTGTGGCACCACAAAAAGCCTTCAAATTATCAGCAGCCTTGAATTTATTGCTCAGGAAATAATTGAGCGCAAGTACTAATCTGGACAACGATTAGGATCTGAGATTGACCGCAAATGCCAAAGGTAGCAAAAACTGGTTTAGTTGGTCAAAAGCAGGAAAACATTAAATAAGTACTATTTTTGTAATTGGCGGGTGTTTTAATTAGATTGGAAAATTAATGGGAAAGTTATTTTTATTGCATTTTTTGTATAATTGACTAACTGACATGCTCCAGTTTCACTCAGGTGGAAATTCGAATGGATGCGGGCTATCAAGATACGCCATAGTACTTACTTCGTATTTAACATATTGTTTGTAAAAGTTTAAGAAACCACGTGATTTAAAAATAAACATCCATACTAATATTATAAATGCGAAAGTGTGTCTGTCTGTCTGTCTGCTAGCTTTTCACGGCTCAACCGTTCAACCGATTTTGACGAAATTTGGTACAGAGGTAGCTTGCAACCCGGGAAAGGACATAGGCTACTTTTTATCCCGGATAGTTTAAGAGTTCCCACAGGATTTTTAAAAACCTAAATCCACGCGTACCTTTCGCGGGCATCAGCTAGTTGTTAATAAAGGAAATAACCCAATTAGGACGTTACATAATATAAACTTACCTAGTCTTTTTAAAACACTTGTAAAATAAAATAAAACCGGTCAAGTGCGAGTCAGGCTCGCGCAATGAGGGTTCCGTACTACAGTCGTATTTTTTCGACATTTTGCACGATAATTCAAAAACCATGATGCATAAAAATAAATAAAAATTTGTTTTAGAATGTACAGGTTAAGACCTTTCATATGATACCCCACTTGATATAGTCACTCACTTCGAAAGTTGAAAATACTAATTATTAGTTCATGACCACAATTTAATTTTTTTTGTGTGATCTAACCCTAAATTCGCGGTTTTCAGATTTTTCCCCAAATGTCAGCTATAAGATCTACCTACCTGCCAAATTTCATGATTCTAGGTCAACGGGAAGTACCCTGTAGGTTTCTTGACAGACAGACAGACAGACTGACAACAAAGTGAAAACGGAACCCTTAAGGGTTCCGTTTTTCCTTTTGAGGTACGGAACCCTAAAAACCATGACATTTTATTGCAAAGTAATCAATCAGCGATAAAAGTACCTAATTACCTACCTAGTACATTACGCGGGAGAAAATAATGTACATCGACCTTAAGAAGGAGATAGCGATATGTAGAGCATTGTCTGAGCTGTCGTTGAGACCGACAAAACGTCATATAGGTAGGTATGAGTGACAGAGACAACGCTCTACAAAGCCGAAATGTCATTCTAAAGGCCGATATACTTACACCCGTAGTACAAGATTTAACGTCTCACCAAACGTTGCTAGAATTCGAGAGTCGAAACACTTCTGCGTTATAGTAAACTGGATCTTAATCGCTTTGTTTTAAAGCTTAAGTTTCTCTACACATCTACAGCCAGCGCTGCAAGCGGAAACCTTGCGAAATTAAAATCAGTGGCATTGAATTTTTGACTTCAATTCAAGGCTATTTAGGTCCATTTTACTTTGATGTTATTGTGTTTCGATTCTCGAATTCTAGCAACGTTTGGTGAGACGTAAAATCTTATACTACGGGTACTTTATTATATAGTACGTACGTACCTAGTCAGTAGGTATAGTTTGTAGGTAGGTATTGCTACCTATCTATAACAAAAACCGTATGAAGTGATTCAACCAGTACTTTGAATGTTATCATAGTTGACGTGACATTTACGTTTTTGGCTTCAATGACTTTAATCTGGCTATAATTAATTATCTGTTTATCCTATCATAACTTACAGTTACAACCCTACCGGCAAACCCGTGCCGCCAAGCGATTAAGCGTTCCTGTACGATGCCGTGTAGAAACCAAAACCCAAACGAGTGTGGGTTTAAGAAAACTGCCATACCCCTTCCGTTAGCTCGCTTCCATCTTAGGCTGCATCAGCACCACCAGTGAGATTGCAGTCAAGGGCTAACTTGTGCTTGAATGAAAAAAAAAATTTAATTTTCCATCGTTTCATCCTTTATTTATACGAGTATAATTAATAGTTTATGAATGAACTGACTCGCGACTTCGTCCGCGTGGACTACACAAATTTCAAACCCCTATTTCACCCTGTTCGGGGTTGAATTTTCGAAAATCCTTTCTTAGCGGATACCTACGTCATAATAGCTATCTGCATGCCAAATTTCAGCCCGATCCGTCCAGTAGTTTGTGCTGAGCGTTGATAGATCAGTCAGTCAGTTAGTCAGTCAGTTAGTCAGTCAGTCACCTTTTCCTTTTATGTATTTAGATAAAATTCTTTATTCCTAATATAGTTCCGACTGGGATTCCGATGAATCAATGTCAAAGTCTAAACGTCGATTATGACGCGAGATTCATTCACCGACTCATCTCGTGTCAGTGACCCGATGCAACTGGTTCCGCAGTTTTGCCATTTATGAATGACTTAATAATGTGATTTCAATATTAAACTGGATAGTGTGTAAATTTATATCTGCATATTATTGCATATTCTAGGTAAAGTTTGTATAATATAATTATTTTATGGTAATGAATAGCTATATGAACGGAGTTATCAACAGAAAGTTATTGGCTTACTAAGTAATATATAAAAGGAAAAGGACGGACTGACTGACTGATCTATTAACGCACAGCTCAAACTACTGGACGGATCGGGCTGAAAGGCATGCCGATAGCTATTATGACGTGGGCATCCGCTAAGAAAGGATTTTTGAAAATTCAACCCCTAAAGGGGTGAAATAGGGTTCGAATTTGTAGTCTACGCGGACGAAGTCGCGAGCATAAGCTAGTATAATAATAATAATATAGAAACCGAGATTTTCATTCTTTATAGATTGCAGTAGGTATTTATTTAACTTTTTTTTTTCAATTTTTTGGTTTGTTTCATTTCATTTATTATTAAAAATTATTATTATGCATTTATCAAAAAAAAATAACTTTAATTTTTCCACTAAGTAACTTAACTCGAACTAAACAAGACCTTGAAATGGTACTTATTTAGTTCTAAGTTGATACGCTTCCATGCAAACGTACAAACGGCGGCCTTACTTACGACTTTGAACGGAATGCGGATCAAATTTAATTCCACTTTGTAAAGGTTTTTTTTTTGTAATATCCGTTGTTTTAACCCAATTCTAGTATTGCTGAATAAAGAGCGAGATCAATAATTAATCTATGATCTGTCTATTGCCTGTTCACGGCTTATCTGTTTAAAAGCATTTTGATAGGTACAGAGATATCTTGCATCCCGGAATTTTATCCCGAAAAAGAAAACCAAAAATATTCCACGTTCAAAATCTAAATCAATGAGATGAAGTAACTCGGGTGCAATGTGCTATGAGCTTAAACTTTACTTTTTAATTATAATAGCTTAAATTACTTATAATAATGTGTAGAAATGAAGTCAATAGTTTGCAATGTAGCAACTTTTTTTACTATACCTACCAAAATAGTGGTGACCCTTAGGGTGCCTTCAAATAAATGTAAATAATTTACATGTACCTACCATATCTGAGCAAAATAAATAAATGATTATGATTATGATTATGATTATGATTAAAGTCACAAAGAGCCACGCGGACGCAGCGCGGCTGCGGCGATTCATACAAATTGGATTGATAAACTGATGCGCGGCCGTAGCGCTGCCTCCGCGCTGCACTTTGCGGCTTTGAAGGCGTGCTGATTTGGTTTGTTTACATTTAAGTTGTTCTTTTCCGAACTTGATTTTATTATAACGGATGCAAGGTAAAATCATTAAGAATTCACAAAAAACGGAAATAATAAATATATCTATCTCAATTAACCTAAATCTGTTCGCTTTATGTTGATTGAAACTGATAATAAGTATAATAATTATATATCAGTATTTTACTGTAGAACTATGATATGTTATAATAATATGCTTATGAAATGCTATAAAATTACTGAGTCAGCTAAAAGCTGTAACTGGTTTCTTTTATTTTGTACGCCACCTAAAATATAGGGTTGACAGCAAAGAATAATAAAAATACTTTATTCGATTCAGTTCAGTCTATATCGTAAAATTACATAGGCAAAAGTACAAAGCTTTGACTACAGATTTTTTGTTATAGCACAGAATATATAATAGTAGGATTGATAAGGCAAAGCAAAGCAACGATGCTATTGACTCAAATATACATGGTCATGCACATTTTAGTTCATTAGTTTATTTAGGTCTTCACAATGGTACTGATTCTGAGCACAACTAAATTTTAGAGTACTCGCATCCTCTTCTTACCAATGTTATATGAAAAGGACAGACACAGTTTGACAGTTATAAATAAAATTTAGAGCTGTCAAACCTCGTGATTTTAGCTGGCAGTCCCTAGCCTATAATTGTTTAAATTTGTAGCGCACACTAAAATTAAGAGTCTTTAAATGTAATATTCATGTACCGTCCTTTTTGAGCAGTATTAAAAAGAAAAAGATGCAGGTACTCTAAATTTAGTTTAGAGAATCAGCGCCATTATCTTTCTCTATAAAATAAAAAAAATAAGTAATTCTCATTTCTGATTTGATCACTTAGAAAAGCTCTCTCTATCGCCCCCTTATTGACTCAGTAGTGGACATCTATCGGTTTATGACTTCGTAGTGAAAAATACCCTCTGGGGTTCTACATTCTAAATTCGAATTCATTAAGTATACCTTCTATTATAATGTGTTTTTGTCAACCCTATTAAGCTATCTTAGTCGGGATCTGCAATTTAACGATATCTTTGTGATAAAGAAATTAACCAAGAAACCTTTTATATTGTTTCGCCCTGACCAGCTATTGCTTAGTATTTGACATTTACGCTGAATTTAACCGATGGTGTATGTATAAATTAATTATATAGCTTAGAACATAATAGGCTAAGAGATAACCTTCGAAAAGTCATTGTAACGAATACACAATTTTATTTTTTTACGTATCTAAGTGTAATATTTCAAAACTTAATATATTTTTCTAAGGGATTTGTTTGAAAATGTTATCGGGTTTCACTTACATCAGAGAAGCTCTAGCTATTTCAAATATTAAATTTTGTGCGCGGTAGGTACGTACCTTATAACCTAGGTACCTATTGTTGTTTCTATCATGCCTGCGATTTCGTAGGTAGAGGGCACGTGAATTGATTTTTTTTAAACCCTATGGGAACTCTTTGATTTCCTGGGATAAAAAGTAGCCTATGTCTGTTTCCAGGATATGAGCTACTCAGTATCAAATGTCAAAATCGTGAACAGGTTACTATTTCGCAAGTAAGCTCTACAATGCTCTACAAACCAGATATTGTGGTAGGCGAAATTAAGAGCTAACAAATTGTTTTGAATATAAGGCTATCTCTTCCACTATGTCCTTGGTGATAATATCGCGGTAGTTTTAATAACAGTCCTTATTCCTTACGACGCAAGAAATCTTTTAACGCACATTACAGCACTAAACCGCACGGTTCGCACGGGACGTCAAAAAGTACTGAAAAAGAAAATAACGTCATCAACACCCACCCAATTTCAACCCCCTATTTTACTCCCTTAAGGTCAGTCAGTCACCTTTTCCTTTTATACATTCAGATTATAAACCATGCGAGTTGTATGTGAACACTCGTACTACTTTATAAAATAATTTTGACATCTTGTAATAGTGGCCATCAACCGCACCCGTGCGCCCACAGATTGACTTGAACACGCTCCGGATAGAAGGATGGATTCCTCCTACATCAATGGAAGGAAACCTAAAAGTAGTTTTACAGCTTATTAAACCCTGCTCCTAAATGGTTACTGCTCCTACATGGTATAGTATCTAAACATTTAATTAATTGGCCTTGGAAAACAAATCGTGTTCATGACAAATAATTAGTTTTTTCAATTTTCAAAGTAAGATAACTATACTGTACATAGTAAAAAAGATTTTTATTTATTTTCATGCATACCTAATAGTTTTTGATTTATCGTGCAAAATGTCTAAAATATACGACTGTAGAACCGAACCCTTGGTGCGCAAGCCTGACTCGCACTTGACCGGTTTTTTGTGACCCGTGCGCCTCGTGCGGTGCGTATTGTAATGTGTAATCAGCTTAAAAGTGAGAGGTTCTGTGTTCTAGGTCGTGCGATTTGAATTAGAGCGTCGGCTACTTTATACTTGGCATTTCATTCAAATGACTCAGGGTGTCTGCTGGTTTTGTAATTATTTAATAAAGTACGTATGTAAAGTTAATAATAGAGACCAACTAGAACTAGAACATTCTCGCGGTTTCATTTATGCTGGTTTTTGTTACATTTAATTTTTTTTTAAACTTATTCGGTAGTTACTTAATTAATCATGTTACATACATGAATTTATTATTTATATTAATTTGAATTTGTTATAGTCAAGTAGAAATTTGTAAACAAATAAGTACCTAATTCATTTTAATTAAGTATATTTTTAGAAAGTTTTTTATTAATTTATTCGATTTGAGTTTTTTATAAAAGAACAGAGTGTCTAGTGCGAAAAGAGCCTAACTTATCCACCTATATTGCGTCCTTACTCCTTAGTGCTAGAGTAATAGGTATAGAGACAGACAGACCTAACAACGTGTCAATCATAATAAAAGCGTTCTTAACTTTTCTTAAAAGTTTGGCCTCAATATTATGACTTGGTACAAAAGAAATTAATGCGTTTCTTTTGTACTAAGTCATCAACTTCTCTTTTATTATTAGGGTTCCGTACCTTAAAAGGAAAAACGGAACCCTTGTAGTATCACTTTTTGTCTGTCTGTCAAGAAACCTACAGGGTACTTCCCGTTGACCTAGAATCATGAAATTTGGCAGGTAGATAGATGAAAACCGTGAATTTATGGTCACATCACAAAAAAAAAATTAAATGTGTTTTGAACAAATGGTTAGTATTTTCAACTTTTAGCGTAAAATTACTATACCAAGTGGGTATCATATGAAAGGGCTTTACCTATACATTCTAAAACATATTTTTATTTATTTTTACGCATAACAGTTTGTGATTTATTGTGCAAAACGTCGGAAAAATACGACTGCTGTACGGAATCCTCGGTGCGCGAGTCTCAGTTGGCCTGTTTTTTTATTTTTAAGTAGTTAGCGTAGTCAAGATTAATGACAAACGTTAAAAGGTAATAAAATGTAATAATTATAAAAGGTTAATGTGGCTCACCGTGCCGCAAAATGTTATTACCGATATTACAATAACGTGACGTTGCGAAAAAATCCGCTTAGAATAGCTTGTAATAGCTGTCTTACAATAACTTTATGTTATATAGATTTATTGAAAAACTAGCTGCTGCCCACAGCTTCGCCTGCGTGGATTTAGGTTTTTAAAAATCCCATGGGAACTTTTGATTTTTCCAGGACAAAAAGTAGCCTATCCGTAGTAGCCCGTCCCCGGGATGCAGTAACAAATTTCGTAAAAACATTTAAATGCATGCGATTCTTTAAAAATCCCGTGGGATCACCACGATTTAGGAACGGAATTCCTTACAGCATCAGGGCTGAGTAGTTGGGTCCTCGAATAGGTTCCGAAGATTAGCCCGTTCAAACAGACAGACAGAAATTTTTTTTGAAACGTGTGATTCAGTTATGGTACAGTTCAAATAACCATATGAGCTTAATATGAGGTACTTAGTTATTTCGGAATTACAGACGGATGTATAGATTTAAAAGATTATATCTATTTTAAAGTTAGTTTACTTAGTATGTTTGACGTGAAAAAAATCATGGCCACCCCTTGCCAGACTCTTAAAGTTTTAAAAGTTATAAGGTGCCTGGCAGCGAGTTCTCACGACACTAAGTGTCTGGCAATGCATGACGGGGTTTCTAATACTATTCCGAAGAAAATATTAAAAAAATGACTTTTTACTTTGATTTTTTTACACCTTTGTTATATGTTATCTACCAGAGCCGCCATAATCCAAACTTCATAGCTGTCACTAATCGTGCTTCCCTAAGTTGAGGACAATACGTAGATAAACTTTCAGCTTTTTTTTAAATAACAAAGGTCTGGCACGCGCCGGCTCTCGCTACATATGTTGGCTTTGTTGAGCTGTTTATCAATGGCTTGATTATTGAACTCAGCGTGACATGATCAAAGATTGTGTGCTACATAACAGTCTATTGAAATACCTACTCTGTGACATGATTGGAATCAGATCGACCGAGGTCTTTGTAGGAGGTTAATTATTAACTTTGTGACTGTTGAAATTAAACAATTGACTCGTCAGTAGGTATAAATCTTTATTGTTGCATATCAAAAAAGTGGCGGGACCAAACTGGATGCTCAAAGCTAAAGACAGAGTAAAGTGGGTTTCTCTGGAGGAGGCCTTGACCTGAAAAGGGTTCTTCATAAAAATAAGCATAGTACTAAATTTAAATTATTATTTTATGTTAACGTCTAGTATTTTAAGTTTTATTTAATTAATCCCATAATATTATTGTAAAGAGAAGAAATAACAGGCTTTTTTATTTTATTTTATTTTATTTATTTATGTGATAGCATAGTGGTTAAGGCGTCCGCGTCTTATTCAAGAGGTCGGGGGTTCGATCACCTCTAACTTTTTAGAGTTAGATTCATCATCATCATGATCAACTCATCACCGGCTCACTACAGAGCACGGGTCTCCTCTCAGAGTGGGAAGGGTTTTGGCCATAGTCTACCACGCTGGCCATTTGCGGATTGGTAGACTAGAACTGAAAGTTCTACCTATAATGTTCTCAAAGGTGTGTGAAGTCTGCCAATCCGCAATTGGCCAGCGTGGCGCCCTTCTCATTCTGAGAGGAGCCCTGTGATCAGTGGGCCGGCGATGGGTTGATCATCAGGATGATGATGATGACTTACTATAATACTACATTAAGTATACCCACGACTTCCTCCGCGAACTCGACTTTTTCTGTTTTAATGACGACGACAGCGACGATGTTGTTAAAATGAGGAGGTTTCCAGGCAACGTTCGAGAAAACTTTCATAGATGGCGCTGAATACTACAACTATACCTATATCTATATGATCTATGCTTTAATGTTTAGGTCATGTCAATCAATGACATAGATGAAGAGTAAGAGCTAGGCGTTCACTGCAATTTTCCTTATGTTTCTTCCCCCACAAAATCTGTGAACTATACCTAATAGAAGTAATTAATTATTTTGGATCCGATTTAAATTTAAAAATTTAAAGCATAGATTATATAGATATAGGTATTATTTTTCATCTTTAGTGGTGGTAGTATTCAGCGCCATCTATGAAAATTTTCTCGAACGTTGTCTGGAAACCGCCTTATTGAAAATTAATGCAAATAGTTCTGAAGAATTGCAACGATTCCCATAAAAATATCAAAGTCATTAAATGATAATGTCATTTACTCCATTACGCTGTTCCGCAACCTTGCTCTCACTTCCTTGAAAGGAAACGTGTGACGTGAACAAATCACACCACATGTGCTAAGGGTGGTTACAGACTATCGTTTGTTCTACGCGTAATGAGCGGAGCGGAGAGACTGACTGATTGACTGATCTATCAACGCGCAGCTCAAGCTACTGGACGGATCGGGCTAAAATTTGGCGATAGCTATTATGACGTAAGCATCCGCTAAGAAAGTATTTTTTGAAAATTCAACCCCTAAGGGAGTGAAATAGGGGTTTGAAAGTGCAGTCTCCGCGGACGAAGTCGCGAGCATCAGCTAGTTTGTTAAAAATTCGATTAAAAACCGATGACGGTATACTAATAACGCTTACTTATCTCTTTATACCTGGCAACCCCGTAGTTGCGCAGAGGAGAGAGTAGGCAATCTTTATTATCAGTGCTTTTGATTTTGATCATAATATTTTCTAGTTAAATTAATGTAGCAAACCATTGTAAGTGAGAAAATTGACAACGTTCATGAAAATTTGTGTGTGAAATAACTGTGAAGAAAAATAATAATTTCACTCAATGAAAATTATTGAAAAGTAGCAACAATGCTCACCTCTAATTCGCTGTAACCCACGTTCTATATTTAAAAATGCGCGGCAAGCACGGCACTGAAACTCAACATCTATTTCTGAACGTGTAGGAGGGTGTTCTATTTCCAGTTTCCACACTTGATTTTCGAGGAACTCCTGTGCGGCTTTGCTCCCCTGGTAGATTGGTGCGCAAAGTGACGTCCGTGACGTAATGGACGTGAACCCGTCACTGTCACTTTCAGAATTTCACGTCGTGTTTCGCGTATTCATTGAAAATTATGAAAAGTTCAGACCACGAAAATTATGGAAGTAATATAGAAAAAATAATATTATTACTTTCTAATTTGATACTTCATTATTTGGATACTTTTCTCTTACGTTTCTAAGATTTCCTTATTGATTCGAATTTCGTAATGATCTTTATATAAGGAACTAGATGACCCGCCCGGCGTGCCCCAACTTCGCTCGAGTAGAATTTTTAAAAGTCGGCGAGTAGATGGAACTTTCAAAAATCCTGTAATAATTAATTATTTCATTTTTAACCAACAGCAAAAGCTTTCAGAAACACACCTTGAAAAATAAAGGACTTTCGTACAAACTTGAATTCTTCAAACGCTCTTTGGGTTAGAAATTCCAAAAATCGTGGAACACGTGATTCTTATTTTTTTTACTGAAACCCCAAATAGCAATTTTCATAGGTATAACTTAAAATTAAAATATAATAATAATAATTAAAAATTAAATTAAAAAATAAAAAATAAAATTACAGACTTTCATACAAACTTTTATCCCACAATTTTATCCCATGGGGGTGAAATTTCCAAAATTATTTTCTTAGTGAGTGTCTACGTCATAAAAGGAAGCTACTGTCACAAGTTTCTAGTCCCAGTGTGCGTAGCCTGTGCGTTGATAGACCAGTCAGTCAGTCAGCTTTAACTACCACCCTACCACCCTACCGGCAAAACGGTGCCGCAAAGCGATTTAGCGTTCCGGTACGATGCCGTGTAGAAACCAAAGGTATGGGTTTAATAGAAATTGCCGTACCCCTACAAGGTTATCCCGCTTCATCTTAGACTGCATCATCACTTACCACCAAGTGAGATTGCAGTTAAGGGCTAGCTTCTAATCGTGCGTGAAAGCGTGAAATCTAACGTTTTAATAAAAATGTTTCTTAATTTAACCTACATAGTTTTTTATCATTACCTTCCTTCGAAATCAATGCGTATGCAACCTACATCGATTTATTGATGAGTTTACATATTTATGTTTCTGTTAATGTTAAATGTTACGTTCAAACTATGAATTCGTATTATTATAACTTTAGTTTAGATAACATTATTAAGATTAGTTAAATACAGAGTGAGAAAATCTACTATAACTATCTCAGATAAAATCTCGGAGCCTCACTGGACGTCGTGGGTTTGCTCCATATCCCAACTTGCTCACACATGGTATAATAATTGGTGTTAATTTAGCACACTTTCTTTGAATTCTTTGTAGTCTACAAATTCAGCGAAATAGTATCAAGACAACATTTGTAACTAATTTAGAACCAAAGGTGAATTCAGTAGTTTAGAACGGACTTCTATTAAGTACCCTGAAAGGGAATTCCTTGAATTTCAGTAATAAGGTTAGAAACACCAGGCGAGCAGAAAGCTACGGGCGTTTAGAAGTGTATTCGATTTACCCTTGATATACTCATATTTGGTTGTACGGGAAACACCTGTAGCTAGGGTACTTATAGTTTAGTATATACGTGGCTTCGAAATGTCCTGATAAAATAGATAGGAGATAGAAGTCACGCTATTTGTTATCTGTTTAGGGTGAATAATTGTATGAGAACTCATTGGTTTTATATTTTTTATAGTATTGGTAGTAGTATTTTGAGACTCCATAGACGTAAAAAGACACTGTTTTGTATATCCAAGAGTTATGTTCATCTGATAGGACAGGATTAGGGGTAAACAGCTTCAGATTCGTCTTAATGTAATTTCATACGCTCTACTTACCTAAACGGATATTTTGGTAAGCTCTTCCTTAATCCTTCAATTTTTAGGATTCCGTACTCGGCAGGACTCCAACGGGACCCTATTACTAAGCCTTTGCTCTCCGTCCGTTTGTCCATCTGTCTGTCAGCGGGATGTATCTCATGAACCGTTTCAAATAGGTAGAGAGTTAAATTTTTCAAAAAAAATTCTACTTATTGCCGCAACCCTAAGGGGGATTCCAACATCAATGGCCGCAACAAGTAATAATAAACCGACCAAGTGCGAGGCGGACGTACGTCGGGTCCCGTACTATCTATAAAAACGAGCAAAAAATCACGTTTCTTGTATGGGAGCCCGCTTAAGTATGTGAAATACATCATCTGTGAAAATTTCAATTGTCCAACTATCAGGGTTCATAAGACACAGCCTGGTGACAGACGGACAGCGGAGTCTTAGTGATAGGGTTCCGTTTTACCCTTTGGGTACGGAATCCTAAAAATGGGCCACGTAAATTAAAAAAAAAAACATATTAAGTAATCTTGTACGGTGGTAGAGAACCCTTCATGTGTGAGTCCGACTTACACTTGACCGGTTTTTAGGGTTCCGTACCTTAAAAGGAAAAACGGAACCCTTATAGGATCACTTTGTTGTCTGTCTGTCTGTCGGACTGTCAAGAAACCCACAGGGTACTACCCGTTGACCTAGAATCATGAAATTTGGCAGGTAGGTAGATCTTATAGCTGACATTCGGAGAAAAATCTGAAAACCGTGAATTTGTGGCTACATCACACAAAAAAATTAAATTGTGGTCAAAAACAAATAATTTGTATTTTCAATTTTCGAAGTAAGATAACTATATCAAGTGGGGTATCATTATGCTTCACAAGCTTCATTCTAGCGATTTGGGGTTTTACTTATTGTAGCAACACTTTCTAGCCACCGGCCTTCACGTTATTTGTAGTAGGGAAAAAATAATTTACGTATGGTATCACTATTGTGTTCGCCATCTTGTAGACATCCCTGCATTGACTCATTAACATTTTCGTGCTCGAGGCCTTCGCACGCAGAATTATTTTTCAAAATTTATATTATAATATTAGGGTTTTCGAAGCAGTTTTTCAAGATTATAAAGAAGTTTCATCATGGGAAAACGGAAAGCACAGGAAGAGGAGGCAAAAATTAGGAAGAAAATAAGAAAATTGGAAAAGAAATTGGCACCAACAAGAAGACGTATAATGCGTTTACCTTCCAGCTCAAGTGACGAAAACAACGGTAAGTATCATTCGCAATAATTGCGACATTAAACAATACTATGATGCGAGACTCCGCTTTGGGTTTTCTCCTTCATTTTTACACCTTTATGAATATGATGCGAGACTCCGCTATGGGTTTACTCCTTCATAATTACGCCATTACACTATAATATGATGCGAGACTCCGCTATGGGTTTACTCCTTCATTTTTACGCCTTTTATGAATACTATGATGCGAGATTCCACCTTGGGTTTGCTCCATCAAATTTAAGTTTTACAAGCTCTTACTTTATTTACTTACCCACTTCATAATAATTTTTATTTTTCATTTGAAGTGGGTACCCACCTTACTTTTGGTTTTAACAAAAGAAGAAATAGAAAACGTTTCGTACGTTTTTTCAGATGTCAATCAGTCGGAGAATGACGCATTATGTGATCCTTTGTCGGTTTATTTTGACACCACGGCCGTACATGACGATGAACGTCCAGATATCGTGTCAGCGACGGCATTACCTGGAACAGCTGTCGAAACGACAGTTTTGCAAGACGGTGGTGCCGATTCTGCAGTCGCAGGTCTGGAGGGAAGTACTGACCCTGAACTAGATGGTTCAATTCTTTCATTGTTGGGTGACGCCCCTGAGAATAATAGTGAATTAGGACTACCTATACATAGGGATATTGCCACTAGGTGGCAGGAGATTTTGCAGAAGGGTTTAAAAGAAGACATTAAAAAAGACCTAATCAAATTATATCCTATACCTAATAATTTAGAAATATTGATACCGCCAATCCTAAATCCCGAAGTAAAGGCAGCATTAACAGAGCCTCTAGTGAAACGAGATTTCGCTATATTTCACAGACAGAAGCAGACCGGGATAGCATTGTCTGCTCTTGGCAAATCGGTAGACTCGATAGTAAACGATCCCGATAAGAATTTACAAAATATTGAAATAAAATCAGCCTTATTAAGACCGATTAGCGATGCCTGTCGCATTTTATGCGACTTATATCAACTTGAAACCAAGAGGAGAAGAAGACATATCATAAATTCAATAAATAATAAGATGAAAGACATAGTTATGGACACAGTACCAGGGAAGTATCTTTTTGGTGACAATATATCAGAAAAACTCAAGACAGCCCAGGGTATTAATAGATCTGGGCAGATTTTAAAGGTCATACCAAATAAGACACCCTTCTCTAATTCAAACAAGAATACTATGACAGCTACACCTAGCAATGTCAAGTCTTTAAACCAGAGGACCCCGTATCGGAAAACAGCTGCACGTTCTTATATGGGGAAACAACGACTGCAGGATCGTGCAGCACCAGCAACGGTGGCAACAAGCAGCCGCCAGCGACACTACCGCCGCAGCCCGCCGCCGCCCCCTCGACGTCAGAGACAGCAGCGCTATTGAACAGTAACGACGAGGTACGTTATGCAGGGCGATTGTCTTGCTTCTCTCAACAGTGGGAAAATATAACTAGCGACCCGCTTATATTAGACTGGTTAGACGGTTATGAAATTCCATTTATTTCTACGCCTAGTCGTGGTGATATACCGTATACTATTTCACATTCAAACCAGGAATTACTGGAATTTAATAAATGTATACAAAAATTATTGAATATCAATGCAATTTCGGAATGTAATCATGAGAAAGAGGAATTTGTCTCTAGTGTCTTTTTAGTGCCGAAACCTAATGGAGAGAAACGGTTTATTTTGAATTTAAAATGTTTAAATAAGTTTATTAAAACAGAACATTTTAAATTAGAAGATTATCGTACTGCAACCAAAATTATGTTTCCAGGTTGTTTCATGGCTTCTATTGACCTGAAAGATACCTATTACTTATTGCCGATTCATGTATCATATAGAAAATATTTAAAGCTCAAATTTAATGATACACTTTATGCATATAATTGTTTACCGTTCGGGCTGGCGACGGCACCTTATGTTTTTACAAAATTATTGAAACCAGTAATGGAGTACTTCAGGTCAAATAATATACTAACAGTTATTTATCTAGATGACATAATGATTTTTGGTAAATCATATTTAGAGTGCAATAAAAATATTTTATTTATTAAAAACACGCTCGAAAATCTGGGATTTATAATAAATTATGAAAAGAGTTGCTTAACACCTAAAAGAGAATGTAAATATTTAGGTTTCATATTTAACTCTCAAAAGATGGTATTAAAACTACCCGAAGAGAAGAGGCTTAAGATTCAAAAATTAATTTTGAAATTCTTAAATACAGAAATATGTAGTTTACGTAATTATGCTAGATTTGTTGGTATGTTGATATCAGTCTGCCCTGCTATAGATTATTCCTGGTTATATACCAAGATTTTTGAAAGATTTAAATTTTTATGTTTAGTGGAAAATCCTTCATATGATCAGATCGTAAAACTTCCAAATACATTGCATGAGGATTTGTTATGGTGGTTAAGACACATTATGAACGATTATGCTAAAGTACGAACTCATCATTATGAGTGTGAAATATTCTCAGACGCCTCTCTTACGGGATGGGGAGCATACTGTAATAAGAATAAAGTCTATGGTTTTTGGACCGAGGAGGAAAGAATGCAACATATAAACTTATTAGAACTTAAAGCAGCTTTCTTTGCTTTAAAGGTCTATGCTAAACATCTTACTAATACGGAGATCCTTTTACGTATAGATAATACTACAGCTATAGCATGTATTAATAAGATGGGTAGCGTACAGTATGCACACCTGGAAAAAATTACTCGTCAAATTTGGCAATGGTGTGAACATAGAAAAATTTTCATATTTGCATCATATATCAGCTCCAAAGACAATGTGGAAGCAGACGCAATGTCTAGAATGAAATTCCAAGAGACAGAATGGGAACTTGCAGACTATGCCTTTCAGGAAATTATTCTGTCACTAAAACAACCTAGCATTGATTTGTTTGCTTCTAGAAATAATAAAAAATGTCCCATTTATGTTTCCTGGAAGCCAGATCCTGAAGCTTGGGCAATTGATGCTTTCACATTGTCATGGACTCATCTTAATTTTTATGCTTTTCCTCCTTTTTCCATGGTATTAAAAATGATACGAAAAATTATAGATGATAAAGCTGAAGGTATTGTTGTAATACCAAATTGGAAAACACAGCCTTGGTATCCATTATATAAAAAGATCAAAATCTCTAAGGAAATATACTTTCGCCCAAATAAAGAATTGCTCGTATCTCCTTTCAGAATTCATCACAATCTGCACAGTTCACTAGAACTGATTGCCGTGAGATTGTCAGGGAGACACTACTAGGACGACAACTTTCCCCAAGATCTGTGGATATCATGCTATCATCATTGACGGATAGTACGTACAAGCAATATGATGGCTGTATTAAATCATGGATTAAGTATTGTGAGGTTAAAAACATATGCTATCATTCTGCATCTATTCCGGAAATAATACATTACCTTAGTCAACTTTTTGATCAGGGAGTACGATATGGCACTATTAACTCGCATAAAGCAGCAATTAGTTTGTTAATGGGAAATTCCAAAGATGATAATAGGATAAAAAGATTCATGAAGGGAGTATATAGGTTACGACCTCCCACACCTAAATATGATATAGTGTGGGAACCTAATATTGTTTTAAATTATTTAAGCCAATTCTGGCCCAACCATACACTAAGTTTAGAAGATTTGTCAAAGAAAACAGTCACACTTATTGCTTTAGTAACAGCTCATCGTGTCCAGACCATCTCCCTTATCAAAATCAGTAATGTTGTTATAAACCAGGGTGGTGAAGTTATTATTAAAATACCGGATCTTATAAAGACTTCTGGACTTAACACAAATCAACCTGTATTAAGACTCCCTTTCTTCACTCCCCAGCCTGAGATTTGTCCAGCATTAAGCATCATTGCTTATTTGAATAAAACTGCACCTTTACGTGTAAATAACCAAGAACGATTATTCTTAAGTTATAAAAGACCTCATCAGGAGGTTTCATCTCAGACTATAAGTCATTGGATAAAGTTCATTTTGGGTAAAAGTGGCGTTGATATATCGATTTTCAGCGCGCATAGCACTCGCCATGCATCTACTTCATCTGCCAATAGAATTGGAGTCAGTGTTGATGTTATAAAAAAGACAGCTGGTTGGAGTGAATCATCGGGAGTTTTTGCAAAATTCTATAATAAGGAGATTGTTAACGATCAAAATTCATTTGCTCGATCCATTCTTACGAACAATAATAATAATTGTGATTAAATTAAGTAATATGTTTGTAATGTAGTTATAAGACCTGAAACTTTACTTTATCAGGGTTTTTTTTTGTGATCATAAAATCAATGATTATTTCACTTCTATGAAGAAAATCAATAAAAATAATATATAATAAGATACTTTTTAGTGTGTCATTTTATACCACACAGGGACCGTCGTTCCTACCTATTTCTTTAATGTATTATTTTTACTATGAACAGCTATAAACATCTACAATAAGTAAAACCCCAAATCGCTAGAATGAAGCTTGTGAAGCATAATTTATGATCAAACGAACTTACCTGTAAGTGAAGTTCGATCCAAATTATGCGAGCAAGCTTCATTCGACGCGATTTGGGAGAACCCACCCTAATCTAGTAATGATAAAATATAATACGCATGATCGTAGTTGACCCTCCCTATGCATACATACCTACATACGTCATGTAAAAATAATAACATCATAAATAGGTATTGCCCCAGGGTATTATTTTATTTTCAGGTACCTAACTAGCTTTAAACTAATGAGTCAATGCAGGGATGTCTACAAGATGGCGAACACAATAGTGATACCATACGTAAATTATTTTTTCCCTACTACAAATAACGTGAAGGCCGGTGGCTAGAAAGTGTTGCTACAATAAGTAAAACCCCAAATCGCGTCGAATGAAGCTTGCTCGCATAATTTGGATCGAACTTCACTTACAGGTAAGTTCGTTTGATCATAAATTTTAAAGGTCTTCACTTGTGCATTCTAAAACAGATTTTTATTTATTTTTATGCATCATAGTTTTTGAATTATCGTGCAAAATGTCGAAAAAATACGGCTGTATTACGGAACCCTCGTTGCGCGAGCCTGACTCGCACTTGGCCGGGTTTTTTTTTCCACATGAAAAATAATGATAAATCGTATTAGGATTAGCGGGTGGATGAGGAAGGCAGAGGAGCGTGCTTGGTGGCGCGCTCTTGAAAAGGCTTATGTCCAGCAGTGGAGGCATATAGGCTGATGGATGGATTTGAATGACCCTTCTGGTGTAGTGGAGTACGCTATGGTTTTATGAGCGATAGGTCCCAGGTTCGATTCCCGGCTACAAAAAATTGGATTTCGTAATAATGATTTACCAATTCGCTCAGGCCTGGTTTTGTGTAAGTTTCGGCTGCTATAATATTATGTAGCACATTTTCACTCAGTCAGTTTGCTAGTAGGTAGGTATATGGTAAGTACAAAAAGTAGGTATACGCGACAGGTCGAGATAGCAATCGGGGTGCCCGCAACCCCCCGCGCTAATCCGGTGCGGGATGGCACGGGTGAGTTGCGGGTGTTTGGGGCGTCCCCCCACCTCATACCCCGATTGCCATCTCGGCCCGTCGCCAACTATATCACAGAGACCGAGACATGAGAAAATTTTGTTGCTGAAAATAATACTGGCAAAGGCTAAATATTTTAAAAATAACTCATCTTAAAATTTGGATATTATGACTTAAAAGTTAACCGAAATAACCTCGGTTGCAATTTTAATAAGACCGTAAACTGAGTTTATTCTACTTAAGTCACTTAAGTGGCATAACCTTTGCAACTTGTATAACTAAGTTGCGAACTATATGGCTCTACTCTTTAGCGTGGCCGAAACTAAAAGCTAAATCAGTATTAACTTTTCAGACTGCTTGGCGCTTCCCGATTTAGATTAAACTGCGTCACTCGCACCCCTTATTTTTAGAATATTGTTGTCTCGCTCGCGCCGCTTTCCCCCGGCTTTCCTTATTTCGGGCATGCGCAGTAGGAGTAAACACACGTGTTCGGTGAGCTCCTGCTGTGTTCTGGTCGCCTGGTATCGGGCGCGCCTAGGGCGGCCGCCGCGCCGCCGCCCAGCGTCAGAAGCCGCCCTAGGGAAGGCTTCCCTCCCCAGAAGCTCAGACGAACGCCGGCGTCACGGTCCGTTCCGACCGATACGTGTGGAGATTTTACACGTGCACAAATTTACGCGCCAATGCTTTTTCCTTATTTAGAACATTAATTAAAAAACGATAATTTCAACCAGTGATTTCCCCTGGAAAAATTTTACTTATTTACTTAATTTTTTATTCCATAGTTTATTCGTATTTTTTTCTCTAAAAGTTTTTAATTGCCAAGTTGTGTTAAGTTTAGTTTAAGTGTTGAGTGTGTCTCCCAGGTGTAGCTGAGTGGCGGATCTCACCCTGACTACGGCATCAGAACAGGTCTTCAAAATGAGAAGGCAGATTTCCATGCCAGGTTAGTGCTATTTTTCAATCTAATTAATCAACGGTTGGAGCGTTAAACTTGTTTTTTTAAACGTGAATTTTTTTTCAGAATTTATTTGTTACCGGATTTTCTGATTTTTAATAGACCAGGTACACTTTATGCCTGCTCCATTAAAAGATAAATTTTAAGAATAAATTTTTATCTATAGAGAAAAATTATCGCTACTTCATATTCGTAGCAATACAAGGTCCTAGCTACAAACTATATTTTTTATTCTATAGATAGCGACGAAAAATGTAAGTATTCCATTTTAAAATACCAAGGCAGTACGCGACCCTATTACTTGCAGTTCTCTTGCACTTCTAGGATTGTTACTATTTGATTGTAGGTCAAATACATTCATAGAACTTTATGCTCTGTTTCGATATTATTTCTTGGCACAGTGCAATACAGTTTTCATATTTGGCACAATATCACTACATTTCATCAGACTTTTTTAAGAACTGATTCTGGGATTGTACTAAGCGAAAAGCCTAAACTAAAAAAGTGCATAATATATAATTAAATTACATAATAATTGCAAAATATTAATTATACGGCTTTATATACCGCCTGTTTTGAGGGGTTGTACCCAACTTAGGTAAAGTTGACATTTTCATGACAACATACGTAATTTGAAATCTGAAAAAAAAACCGGCCAAGTGCGAGTCAGGCTCGCGCAATGAGGGTTCCGTACTACAGTCGTATTTTTTCGACATTTTGCACGATAATTCAAAAAGTATGATGCATAAAAATAAATAAAAATCTGTTTTGGAATGTACAGGTGAAGACCTTTCATATGATACCCCCACTTGATATAGTCACTCACTTCGAAAGTTGAAAATACTAATTATTAGTTCATGACCACAATTTAATTTTTTTTGTGTGATCTAACCCTAAATTCACGGTTTTCAGATTTTTTCCCAAATGTAAGCTATAAGATCTACCTACCTGCCAAGTTTCATGATTCTATGTCAGCGGGAAGTACCCTGTAGGTTTCTTGACAGACAGACAGACAGACAGACAGACAGACAGTCAGACAGACAGACAGATAGACAGACAGACAGACAACAAAGTGATCCTATAAGGGTTCCGTTTTTCCTTTTGAGGTACGGAACCCTAAAAACGAATAAAATATACGAAAAAAATTAGAGTAGATACATAAGTTCTTAATCATTGTCTTGTAAAACTTAACTTATTCAGATAATGTTAAAGTTTATATTATGTTAAAAATATATCCCCAAAACGTGGTGTAGGGATATTTTCACAGACACTTTTGACGACCCTAAGCTTTCTTGTAATTATTCATCATAGGTGCACAATCAGTTTCTATACAAATAAGTTGTATTGATCACAACCGACCGTTTTAGAATATTTAAATATTTAAATACTGTAAAAAGGGTGTGATAAACACAACGCAGCTTATCTAATCAAGTCATGTTATACAGCTCATTTGTTAAGAATAAAATAGGCTTATTGAAATGTAGATAACGGGTACATACCACGATTAATTTCAAGTTTTTATTTGTCGATATTTCAACCCAACTGCCCATCGTGGTCACGATGGGACTGCGGTGCTGCGAGAGATGAAGTTCGAGCAGCAAACTACCCTCCACAGAATACATTGAATATACGGCTACCCTCTTTCTTGTTCTTTGCGCTGGAACTTCACGAGCCGTCCGGAAAAATATTCGTGGGCAAAATACACTCATCATCATCATCATCAACCAATAGACGTCCACTGCTGGACATAGGTCTCTTGTAGGTACTTCCACACGCCACGGTCTTGCGCCGCCTGGATCCAGCGGCTTTTAGCTATGTCGGTTACTGTAGTTCTCCTACGGATCTCCTCATTTCTGATTTGATCACGTAGAGAAACTCCAAGCATGGCTCTCTCCATCGCCCTCTGAGTGACTCGCAGCTACTATTACCGTCAGAAAATTTAATTGATTTCGAAATGCACCTCTTCAAAGTCAATCTCTAATCCATAATTGATCAAACTGAAGTGGGTACCTACTAGAGAACTATTATCACAATTGCTAGTGCACGAGAGCAATTCACAAAGTGGTCGACCAACATTAATTACTTCTACATCGGCGTACAAATACCTACAAAGTAAGTAAAACGGTCAACTAAACTATACACAGTCTTGTTGGATGGATCGTACTTCTACGAGCTTAAAGCATTCCATGTTGTAACTTTTCCATTAAATAACATCGTAAAGAAATCAGATACCTTTTAACAATATTTGTTTGTCCCTAATTAAACGACAAAAAATCATTTTACTTACCTACCTGTCTCTTTTATCTTCATTTTATTTTTCATCAGTAAATTAATCGCCGTGTTTTCCGACGAAATTCAGATAAGATTATACAAGTAAGGTACCTTTAATTAGGTGAGATTCGGCGTAAATCTTCGGGGACACTCCGAGAGCTCACAGACTGGACGTAATGAAAGGTTAATGAGAGGAACGATGCGAAATTCGGAATTTAAATTTGTTAATTTGTACGGCAACAAAATAATTTGTATGCAAGAACCTTTGTACTATGCGAATCATACTTGCGACTTTTTGTTGCACAACTTTTTAACCGGTTATAGGTATTTGACTATCGGTAATTGGGTATTTTCCTACTTTTGAATTTGATAAATATTATTACTTTATTATAAACTAGCTTATGCTCGCGACTTCGTCCGCGTGCGCTACAAAATTTCAAACCCCTATTTCACCCCCTTAGGAGTTGAATTTTCAAAAATCCTTTCTTAGCGGATGCCTACGTCATAATACCTATCTGCATGCCAAATTTCAGCCCGATCCGTCCAGTAGTTTGAACTGTAAAAGTAAAAGTAAAATATGCTTTATTGTACACCAAAACAAAAACAATAGACATATAACAAATACAGCATGTACAATAGGCGTAACTGTGCGTTGATAGATCAGTCAGTCAGTCATTCAGTCAGTCAGTCAGTCAGTCAGTCAGTCACCTTTTCCTTTTATATATATAGACTAGGATAAAAATAATGACGTATCATGCTGAAAAAAACATAATATACCATTTTTGTAAACCATTACCTACCTAATTAAACCATTTTCACAACCAAAAGGGAGTTCTACTTTTAACATTCCGAACCAGTGGTAGATGCATCCGACTATTCGTAAGCACTTGTAAAAGTTTATACGAATAAAAAAGATTTTCATTTTCATTTTTCATTTTCATTTTCAACACCAGCTCCAGGCAGCCGCCCTTCCGTAACTAGCGCGATAATATTGTCGCTAGTGTGTCAGTCGCGCAAAATTTGAGTGTAACTTATTCCGCATTATAATAAAGAAAGGTTAGGAGAATTTAATTTCGTAGCCGAGGTAGTAATCTTTTAATTTAAGCTTTCGTGAGTAACATTCCTCAATTACAGCTTAATCTACCTCAAGATCCAGGGATTTATGAAGTCATTGTACCAACCCCTTATTACAATTGCGGCCTAATAAAGTTTTATAATTAAAACTTTTATCCGAAAATATACTGAGACTAGCATATGCTCGCGACTTCGTCCGCGGACTACACAAATTTCAAACACCTACTTCACCCCCTTAGGGGATGAATTTATAAAATCCTTTCTTAGCGGATGCCTACGTCATAATAACTATCTGCATGCCAAATTTCAACCCGATCCGTCCAGTAGTTTGAGCTGTGCGTTGATAGATCAGTCCGTCAGTCAATCAGTCAGTCAGTCAGTCACCTTTTCATTTTATACATTTAGATTACTAGCACAGTTCACGACAGATAAGAAACTTGTAACAAAACCTCGAGGCTTATCACCTGCCACTGGCCGGGTCTTTAGCCAGGTAGCTATTATTACCTAGACATCTGCTACGAAAGGATTTTCCACCCCTAAGAGGCTAAAATAGTGGTTTGAAATTTGTGTAGTCCACGCGGACTCTGAAGTATTCACGTAGTTCAGAAATCTCCGAGATTTCTGATCCGATTTGCTTATTTTTTTTTAATCGATAGAGAAACTTTGTGACATTGTCCCATTAAAAAAAATAGATTCCAACTCCTCAATCCTCATGCTGCAGCCGAGCTGACCACCAAGACTGATGGGATTTAGAAACTGTCGGTTATACTCGTAAATTGTTATTTGAGGTACTTACCAAGTAAAGACTTTTAGAACTCGAGGATCCTACTCCTCAGCCCTGATGCGGTAAGGAATTGCATTCCTGAATCGTGGTGATCCCACGGGATTTTTAAAGAATCATGCGTTTACATGTTTTAACATAAATTTGGTACTGCATCCTTGCATCTCCGGGCTGATCCCCG
Source organism: Maniola hyperantus (assembly GCF_902806685.2). NCBI lineage: Eukaryota > Metazoa > Arthropoda > Insecta > Lepidoptera > Nymphalidae > Maniola > Maniola hyperantus. The sequence goes on along the minus strand of NC_048536.1, from coordinate 15,387,640 downwards.
CGTGCCCGCGGCTTCGCCCGCATGGATATAGGTTTTTAAAAATCCCATGGGAACTTTTGATTTTCCAGGACAAAGAGTAGCCTAACTACCCATGCGGGCGAAGCCGCGGGGATCAGCTAGTAGTAATATGTAAGTAAGTAGGTATAGGTTTAAATCTGAAATCACTGTCTATGATGCTGTCTATTGATAGAATGACATTGAAACTTTGTATTGATTTTTATAGTGACGATGTTGGTCAAAGACTTAGGTGCTATGCCTACATAAATTATGTGATACAGTCGTATAAAAGGTAATCCTTTTAGTTAGCAATCGCATTGCGTAGAGGTATCGTTTTACAAAGAGGCACATTTGTAAGCGAAACACTCTATGATCAACAAGCATAAATGAATAGCAAAAGGTAGCCTACTTACTACACAATTTCCACTTCTTCTTCTTCTTCTCAATCTTCACTCATGACAGAGTAGTCGTGGCTATGAATTCTTCACTGCTGCTCGTGCGATCTCCCTCCAGCGACTTCTGTTGGTTGCATTATGTCCCATTTCATGATATGGAAATGAGTGCACACAATACTATAATGACGCTGATTTCAAAGAGTAAAAAAGAAACGTGGGCGTTAATATCATGGGAATCATTTAGTACATTATTAGAAATGCAAAAGTGTGTTTGTTTGTTGGTTTGTCCTTCAATCACTCCGAAATTGAGCAACGGAAAGACGTGATTTTTTCACGGATATAGTTAAAGACCTGGATAGTGACATAGGCTACTTTTTATCCCGGAAAATCAAGACATATAATTGTCTAAATATATAAAATGAAAAGGTGACTGACTAACTGACACAGCTCAAACTACAGGACCTATCGGACTGAAATTAGGCATCCAAACAGCTATTACGATGTAGACGTCCGTTAAGAAAGGATTTTTGAAAATTCAATCGCTAAAGGGGTAAAATAGGGGTTTGAAATTTGTGCAGTCCACGCGGACGAAGTTGCGGGAATAAGCTAGTTCAAAATAAATTCAAAAACCGCTATAATCATTCATGCTTGAGTACTTAAGTACTTACTTGTTTTGTTTTAGTCATCACAATCAAGTCGCCTGAAGCTAAGGAAAGAGAGTGAAGATGGATCCCACTTTCATAAATGGAATTTGAATCCAAGTTAAGAAACGAGATGCTTAAGAGGAGATATTTTACCCGTAGGCTGCGATAACACTTAAATGTAATTGAGTAAATAAATTAAAATAATTTATAAGAATATTTCTACTTAATTCGTTAATTATGACTATTGTTTCTTTAACCCGGTAGCTATATGTATATAAGCCCGGTAGTAGACTCGTAATAAATGTCTACTGAGGCGTTATCGAACTTAATAATTATTTGAATTAGGTACCTACCTACAATAAACTTTATTCCTACGTAAGTTCATTGGTACCTGCCTATAGTATGCGACAGGTCGAGATGGGGAGGGAACGCCCCATACATCCGCAAAGCCCCCGCGCTATTACGGTGCGGGCGAGCGCGGGTGACGTGCGGGTGTGCGGGGCATCCCCCCACCTCACACCCCGATTGCCATCTCGACCTGTCGCGGACTAAGTAAGTATACTTATTACTTACCTTTAATAAGGTTTTCCAAGTATACATATATAAACACACAGTCATCATTGGAAGCAGATTTGTTTTCGCAAAAGCAATTATTTCCAAATCTGGGCAGAAAAGAACGTAGATTTTCATAGCAATCCCACTTAAGATCCGGATTTTACTAATGGATTTGGAATCCACGTATCTGAGCTCTTGAGGTTTACTCCATTTATCCGAGGCTTAGCCTGTCACTTTCAAACAGACAAATGACTGTCCGTTGACATTGCTATTAGATACGAGTCCTTCAGAAGTTTTAAAATCTCTAAAAATCGTATTTGAGTGGATGGATGGAGAGAGAAATGCATTCCGAACCAGTGGTAGATGCATCCGACTATTCGTAAGTACTTGTAAAAGTTTATTCGAATAAAAAAGATTTTTATTTTTATTTTTATTTTAGAGAAGGAAAAGGAAAGAAAAGGAAGGAATGAAGGAGTCTCGGACCGTGTTTGGGGGCGTTTCTTTAAAAGGCCTGTGATCACCAGTTGCAGTGGTGGTATACAGGCTGGTGGAATGGAATGGAAGATGATCTTAAGGTGGAAGACACGGTCTGCCCGCGAAATTCAAATTTAATTTGGTTTCTCGCAATTTGTAAACTAAATACGACAAAGTAGTCTTATGGCATTCAAATTGAGCCCCTAGCAGTATAATCTTTACAGGCTTATATAAAAATCTTTACTTGAAAGTGTCCAGTTGAAGAAATTACTTAGTCAAAATAACGAGTTTCACGTGAGCTACTCACAAATTAGTCATTATTTTGTTATTGCGACTAATTTCTTAAACTGGACACTTTCAAGTAAACGACCTCCCTGGCGCAGTGGTGAGCGCTGTGGTCTTAATAGTGGGAGGTCCCGGGTTCGATTCCTGGCAGGGGTTTGGAATTTTATAATTTCTAAATTTCTGGTCTGGTCTGGTGGGAGGCTTCGGCCGTGGCTAGTTACCACCCTACCGACAAAGCCGTGCCGCCAAGCGATTTAGCGTTCCGGTACGATGCCGTGTAGAAACCAAAGGGGTATGGGTTTAACAAAAACTGCCATACCCCTTCCAGGTTAGCCCGCTATCATCTTAGACTGCATCATCACTTACCACCAGGTGAGATTGCAGTCAAGGGCTAACTTGTATCTGAAGAAAAGAAAAAAAGAAAAAAAACATTTTTATATGAACCTGTGAAGATGATATTGCTAGGGGCGAAATTTAAATGCCATAAGTCTACTTTGTCGCATTAGTTTACAAATTGTAAAAAACCAATTAATTAAATTTGAATTTCGCGGGCAGACCCGTGTCTTGGGCCTTAAGGTCTTCTTTACTTATAAGAATTGTGTATTCTGTCTATAAATAATAATTGTATGTTCAGCCATCGTCGTTTCGTTATTTATTAGCAAAGTAAACATTCATTTTATCGCCACCACTGATGGTGCTCGATTAATTGCGAGCGATATTGCGTCACTAGGGGTGAGTAATTACGAAAATATACGGCGCCAGTTATTAAGTACATGACTAGCTGATGCCCGCGACTTCGTCCGCGTGGATATACATTTTTCAAAATATCGCGGAAACTCTTTGATTTTCCGGGATAAAAGGTAGCCTATGTCTCCAGGGTATAATCTATCTCCTCCAAATTTCATCCAAATCCGTTCAGCCGTTTTCGCGTGATTGAATAACAAACATCCAAACATCCACACTTTCACATTTATAATATTACCAGGATGTTGTCAAATTATGAAAAACTAGCTGATGCCTGCGACTTCGTCCGCATGGAATTGGGTTTTTCAAAATCATGTAGGAACTCTTTCATTTTCCGAGATAAAAATAGGCTGAAAGAAGAATATCCATACTAATATTATAAATGCGAAAGTGTGTCTGTCTTTCTGTCTGTCTGCTAGCTTTTCACGGCTTAACCGTTCAACCGATTTTGACGAAATTTGGTACAGAGATAGCTTGCATCCCGGGGAAGGACATAGGCTACTTTTTATCCCGGAAAATTAAAGAGTTCCCACGGGCTTTTCAGAAACCTAAATCCACGCGGACGAAGTCGCGGGCATCATCTAGTTAGGTATAAGAAAAGAAACGAACTTTTCTTCCCTTCACACTTTCTCATTTTAAATATACCTACCTACCTAAAGTATGTAATCGGATACACGTAACAGAATATTATAACGTAATATACTAAGCTTAATAATATTATCTTCATGATTGAAATATGCCGAGAGAGTAGGGTTTGGTCCCGTAGCAATTTGGAAGTTTTGGGGAAAGTTTTGAAGATCATTTTGAGGTCGAGGGCTGGGGAGCCTATGAATTTCTTAAGGGTCTTCATAGGTACTCATCAACCCTCAAGAACTCATTTTGGTATGATTGCGAACAACGTAGCAAGAGAATGAATTAAAATCAAAGACATGCCGAAGCTTCTGTTGCAAAATATAAAGCTCTTTTGATATCAAGTCTTTTAAAATAAGATCCGTCGTCGGTTACTGTTGATAAACATTTCTTGATTGTTTACTTTCAATGTAAAATATTGAAACATTTTTTGTAAACTTGCACCCGAAAGATTAATAAACAGTTCAATTTAACTTCTCTTTCGTATATTAAATATACGAAAGGAAAGTTAAATTGAACTGTTAAATTGTGTATGTGGTTAGGTATTGGTTAAATTTTAACCAATCCTACCTAAACACATACAAAAAAAAATTACTATGAAATATAATATTAAGTATGCATAATAAATTTTTGGAGTCGGTGCCAATGTGGTGCCAATGTGGAGTTTCAAAAAATATAAAGTGTAGACGATTCGCTCAGCTAGCTAATTGGCACTGGCTCCAAAAATATTATTATCCATAATATTCGATAGTAGATAATTTATTTTTAAATTTTTAGTGTCTGTGGTTAGTTATTGAAGTCGGTTTTCATATTTTTTTGATTTTTTTAAATTTCTTATTTAAACATACCATGATTCTTAAAATTAACGAATCTAAGAATCCTATCATTGGAAATATGCATATTACATTCTGATACATAATATATGATTCTTAGATGCTTTCTATTTCCTATTTGCAATATTTCCGACTCTTCGCGAGCGACTTTGATGGAGTGTTCTATTTAGGTGCTAGTAAAATGGTTCGGCGCTCGGGTACTTACCCTAGCCTCTTTGTTTTCATATCATATAACAGCGGAGTTCACGGAGAAGATAAGATTAATGATTGAGAAAAATATAAGGCTGTAAGTACTTACTGAAAAAGAAACTGAAACTTAAAAATCTTTAAATTTATAGTGAAAGGGCAAACATAGTTTTTTATTTGACGCCTGCCAGTGACATCAAAGTCTCGACGGTTTGTTAGAATTTCCCTAACTGTGCTATAAGTCCCGCAAATTGCTATTGCGCCGGAACCATGTCTCATTAACATCGAAATGATGTCATTTTGACGTCAGCCGAAATAAAAATATACCATCAGCTCGAAACTTCAGTCTAGTGCTGACGTCACTAAAATGGCGGCCACGCGCATTAGCTATTTGCGGGACTTATACTGGTGAATAGTTACAGAAAGAGCACCGGTCCAATTATTTGTAAATTATAATTGAACGGGTGCCATTTGCAAATTATTGAACCTCAAACATCTGTCAGAGGAGAGTAAATATTTACCTAGATCCGAGCGCCCGTTTGATGAATCCGTGTGATGGTTTCTTATTAGATACGTGAAAATGGGTTTTCATTATCATAAAGCTCATTTCACACTACGGGATACAAATTATATTATCCTAGTAGAAAAGTTAGAGGTGCGTGCGCGCAATTGAACCCCGACCTCCGATTAAGAGGCGGACGTCCTAATCACTAGGCTATCACAGCTTAGCTTCGTTTCATACTATAGTGTAAATAGAGGGTACCTACGTACCACGATTAATTTATAATGATTTGTACTATCAAGATTTCGAGCCAGTTGCACGAGCCGATGGTCCCGACGGAATTTTAGAGGTGAAAGTTCGAGTTGTCGCAGGCAGCATTATTATTTATGCACATTATAATATTATGTCGTTAAGCCAGAAAATAAGCCTTAAATCATTAGCTCGTACCATACCATATCATCATCCAACCTACGGACTTTCAGTGTGGAACTATAGGCCTTCCCTGGTGAGCACCACCAATGACCACACCCTGTCCTCAGCCTTCCACATCCAGCCGCTTCCTGCCACCCTCTTTATATCGCCAGTCCATCGTGCTCGTGTGCTTACTAGCACGGCCTTCACTCCAGGACCTATCTGCTCCAACGGCCAATCTTCCATACGACCAGCGTAGCCTGGCCAGTGCCGTAAGATATAGATAGAGCGTTCAGGCATAATCCCGCGGATGGTGGCTTCGCACCACCGCAAATGTCCGAAACTGCGGTTCCTCTCGTACTGAGCAGTATTAGTACTATCGTAACGACGAGCCATCAGTAGGGTAGGTATAACTAACCTGTCTCACCACTTCAGCTTACTGATAGTTTGCGCTGAGGCTGTTAGTGATCTTGATTGTCCTATAGATTTCCTCTTTCCGGATCTAATCCTCCAGAAAAACGTCTTAAATATAGCCCTCTCCATAGCTCGCCGAGTGACTTTGAATTTGTGGATCAGGCCGATAAGTATCTTAATGTCTTAATGGCTTACAAAAAGTTAGATTTTTTCTTGTTACAATCGCAAGGACAAACTGAGTAGACACCTAACATAAATCCGAAATCCGCCAAACTTTTTCGAAGTTTATTTTCAGCTATATAACAACGCGCGAGCTTATTTTATTGCTTCGCGCTTGACTGCACTCGCACCTGATAAATATTAATGATACGTACCTAGAGTGCGCTTGCCTGGAAAAAGGTATCAAACACATGAATGAATGAATATTACATAGGCATCTATAACGAATACACAAACAGCATCAAGATCGGGATCCGCAACAGAAATGGCTGAAATCGGTAAGCGGGCGCAAGTAGATAATTATGCCTATCTTATCGAGTGTTAAGTACATTTTTGTTTCGTTTGCCGTGGAGACCCTGGGGCCATAAAGCCTTCCTAAATTTTTTTTGCGAGACATTTCACCGCGGCTATTCTCTTCATCTATGACAGAAGAGCTGGCTTATTTTTTGTGCAAAGGAGCAGCCTGGCTGTCTAGCGCGGAAATGCAGCCAGGAAGGCTAGCTTTACGTTTTATTGTAAAATTTTCAATTTTAAAAACTAATTAACACAGATCAGTGCTATACTAAAGCTACTAAGTTTAGGTACATAGAAATTTTAAAAATTCTTTCACGGTCTACGATATAGGTAACCTACATGCAAAATTTCGCTTACTTTGAAATGTCAGTCAGTCAGTAAGTAGGTAGCGACATTTTTTGCTTTGCATTTCAGATAAGGAAATAAAGTCCCTGAGTAAACTATCAGAAATACAACGTGCTATTTTATAAAAAAAAAAGTGAATCAAAGTCAATACCACCTTCAGTAAAAATACAGCGTCGCCATACTTCCAGTACTTCAGTCAAAGTAAACAGGAATAGAAAACCCACTGGGAAATATAAGCCAACCCAAGGATCGTTATGCGGCTAAATAAATAACAGGTGCATGCTCGCGATGAGGGTTGAATCCTGCAAACAGAAAATAAAAATTGTTGCAGAGATTGAAGAGTTCGTTGTAGTAAAGGATTGTACACACCGGATGCGCGATAGCGGCGCGTCGGAAACGTGTTAAATGCGGCTGCTATAGTGGTAATATGTAGGTATAAACAAGCTACTAAGATTTGAGGCCTACTTACGGAGTGGTGTGAAGCCTGCAGTGTCTCTTTGATAATAATTTAACTTGCGGCCTGCGGCCCAGGTAGGGGCGGGTGCGTTCTGCGGGGCGGCCAGCGGGCGCGATACCATACATTCCATGCCGATCGGCACCCGCTCTCCATTAGGACACGTCTGCGCGTCTTTCTTACAATTGTTTGTAAATATTAAGAGTCTGTTCGCCGCGCAAGACGCACTCGCACTCACCTAAGCTGCAGTCTCAAAGTCAGCTTTAATTCTTTCGTATGTGCCGGGGCATGCCACGCTTCACCAGCGCTATCTATGGCGCAAATAAAGCTTAGTTTGGATTGTTATCAAAAAGACGCTGCGCATTTACTCCACTCCACTCTGCAGGTGTGCGTTGCACCTAAGAAGTCCTGTATTTACGCGTAGTAACAGACGCGCGCTGTATTTTGACGTGCTTCCATACAGTTCCAACACTCGTACGTGCGCGTTTAATGTGCCGTCCTTCCTTGCAGTTTCTATCCGCACTGCCTCGCTATTTGGATCCGCCTAAGTAAAGTAAAGCATATTTCTTTATCTATGCAACGTTTGCTCAGCTTTGTTTGAGCTTTTTACGCTGTGTAAAGAGGTCAGGAGACCTTGGATGGGCTTTATTCAAAAAAGCCTTGTTTTCTCAAGTTACATAGTAAAAAACCGGCCAAGTGTACCGTCATAGAAGATATTCTGAATAACACGTAATTTTGTTTTAATTTTCATGGCAGCCGTTTTGAATTTTTTTTTGTTGTTATAGCGGCAATAGAAATGCCTACACATTCTGTGATTTGAAGCCTCTACCGTAGTATTACGGTTCACGAGATATAACCCACGGACGGACAGACGGACGGACAGAGGAATGGACGGACGGACAGCGGAGGCTTAGTAATAGGGTCACGGTGCAGTGGCACCCTTTGGGCACGGAACCCTAAAAGTATCCTAGAAGGAAGGGGTCGTTATAACGAAATGCTCAATATCATTCCAAAACATCCAACCTAATCAATCGAATGGAATTTATTTAGGCTTTTCTCGACTTGATTGAAAAATTAAAATAAAATATCGATTACTTACATTCAATCTACTTCCATTTCAAACTAAGCTGAAGCGAATTTGATTATAAGCTATCGCAACGATATTCTGAAAGCCTTCTTTAAGCAATCGCTTAGCTTAAGTACACTTTTTGATATCCGGAGATTTTAATTCAATTAATTTAACGCAATTTTGTCTGGTGGGAGGCTTCGGCCGTGGCTAGTTACCACCCTACCGGCAAAGCCGTGCCGCCAAGCGATTTAGCGTTCCGGTACGATGCCATGTAGAAACCAAAGGGGCATGGGTTTATTAAAAAAAACTACCATACCCCTTCCAGGTTAGCCCGCTTCGATCGTAGACTGCATCGTCACTTACCACCAGGTGAGATTGCAGTCAAGGGCTAACTTGTATCTGAATAAAAAAAAAGTAAAAACCGATTAAAAAATGACTTTTGCTTGACCGTGCCGGGCACGAGCCGTGTACGAATTTTCCGAGCCCCGTATACGTGCCTCGCGTTCATATGGTACACCGAGTGTACCTAATACAAACGTGCACGGCCGAGAGATGTCCGAGACACGAATGCATCACGGACACGGCACGGTGAAGACTATTCGTGCCTCGTCCGCGACTCGTACGTGGCACGGCACGGCTCGTGCCCGCCACGTTTTGGCATAAATCATCCTTAATTTTATTTTTTGCTTTGGCTTATTTAGTGTTTATCAAATAGTTTTTAAGTTTGTAATAGATTATTTGTATAGGTGATGCTGTTGTACTTTATTATTATAATTACTTTAATATATATAACGCGGTCTGTGTATTTTAATGTACTCAACTGTCATTTTTGTGATCAATAAATAAAAATAAATAAATAAAACTCTCATTTCTAATTTAATACTTACAGTACCTATAGTTAGTGGTATTATAAGGATGAGTTAATACTTATTCCTACGCTTAGGTTGTGTGTAGGTATGTAATATACACACGTGATATTATTAAAACCAAAACGGTGGACCTTTCCGATATTTATCCAAGAGTAAACTATTATATTCTTTACGGTTCATGGGATCTGTATAGGGAAGGAATTTAATATTTCAGCCAAGTAAGCAATTATTTTGATCACAGAATGAAATTATATTTGCCCTATGATTTTGGGTATAAACCTTTAATATATAGAATACTAGATATATCTAGCCTGCGACTTCGTTCGTGGATTTAGACTTGTTCTCGGGGCAACTCGTTGGTTTTCTGGGAGAAAAGCCGGTCTCCAAGATGAAAGCTAACTCTGTATCAAGTTTCGTTAAAATTCGTTAAATAGATGGACAGTAAAAAGGTGTGATAGAACAAACACACTTTTGCATTTATTTACAGTATTATTATATATATCTCTATATATAAAATGAATCACTAAATGTGTTGCTGATCGCAAATCTCGAGAACAGCTCAACCGATTTCGCTAATTATTTTTTTATAATATTCCTCGAAGTACGAGGATGGTTCTTACGGAGAGAAAAATTTAAAAAATTGCCTGAAAAAGAATCGACTATTAGGCGGTACGAATTTCGCCGGGTCAGCTAGTTATTTATAGAATACCTATTACTATATTAAGTATTTTAGCAGCTCCTGCACGCTGAGTCACTATATAAATCTCTATTTAGAGATAAGCATTTCCAATGTAACTTAATTTATGACTACTATGTAACTACAATTTTGGTACATGAAAAATAAAAATAAATAAATAAATAATAGATTATTTTCATGTTTTAAGTAATCTTTATTTTTTACATATTTGTATGAAAATACAAAAAACAAAAATACCAAACTTATTCTAGAACATAAAAATTACAGATCGAAAATATCATGGAATTTTCATGGAATTCGAATTATTCTGAGATATTTTTATTTTATTCTGTTTTTAGTAGATATATTTGTTGTTATAGCAGCAACAGAAATACATCATCTGTGAAAATTTCAACTGTCTATAACTATCACGGTAAATGAGATACAGCCTGGTGACAGACGGACAGACAGACCGACGGACAACGGAATCTTAGTAATAGGGTACCGTTTTACTTACCCCTACGTAACCCTAAAAATTATCCCCTACCACACCGTGAAGAAAAATCTCGGAACATAATGTATTTACTAACTTCAAGTCTATCTTCCTCCAATACATCTGTGGTTTATCGGAGTGCTCTTAACAAATCCGTTTTCCAAATAGGTCGGTGTTGTACCTACGTAGTCGTAATAAATTGTGTTACATCGGGCCAGCTGTGGCGCATTGATTTGGGGTCTCTCATGCTCTCAGTAAGAAAGTACTACCTATCTAACATCTACTAGTCTATGCCAAGCATTAGAGTTGGGGGTCTTATTATTTTGTTATTCTTCTACTGAACCCGAGAAAAAAGTAGGTATACCTAGGTAGTCATCTCAAATCTTTAATTTATTTCCGGTGCGAGTTTCCGGTATCGCCAAATAAAACATCAAATTAATCGTGGTATGTATATTAAAATATATCGTTAAACCACGAAATAAGCTTAAAATCATTAAATGAGTAGGTATGTTTATACTTAAGACTTTTTTTTGTCGAGTTCAATTCTAGTGCAACTCGAGTTGAGCTCTACTTCAACGTGTGTCTAAGGGGTGTCCAACTCGTGTCCAATGCGTGCCCAACTTGTCTTAAACTAGTATCCAACTCATGTTCAACTCATATTAAAAAAAACAAGATTCACAGCAGGTTCAGAGCTAAATAACTATGTTCATCTGTCATTCAATCCGTATAAAGTTGGTTTCTAAATCCCACGCTCAATTCAACAGTGAGTATTTTGGATAATAACAACTCGTAAACTGAAATTTCTACCCGAATAGGTAGGCGGATTTTCTCGCAGTGTATTCCTTTAGGGATATCGTTATTTCAAATATAAACAGAGCGAAAAGTTTTTGCAGATAACTTTCCGTATATTAGCTCATTGTAGCTAGGGACAGCTAGGGGCTAGCTAATAATAAGCTAGGGACATAATATAATACAAATGTTAACTGTAGGTAGGTCTTGTTCGGACAGGTCCTAAGGTGATGACGTATTTTAAGCCCAAGCTTGTGAAAATTATGATTTTTCCTTATTCAGTTTTATTAAGTCTTAGTAAGTTAATTCAAACTCAAACTCAAATCATTTAGTTTCGATTATGCAATTTGTCAATTGTGAAATCAGCACCCTTATTATAAACTAGCTGACCCGGCGAACTTCGTTCCGCCTAACAGTCGATTCAATTTTTTTTTTTAAATATCAATTCACTATCAGAAACTCTAAAATCCCCACGATTTAGGACTTCAGTACTTTGCAGCATCAGGATTGAGGAGTTAGGATCCGAAGTTCAATGATGTAGCCTATGCTTGGTACCTAAAATAATTTTGCATCATCCGCAGTTCCTGAAACATTATAGTTTAGGAGTGCTGTACCCTACATCATCAGGGTTGAGGAGTTGAGACTTGAAGTCTGAGAATAAAGTCGTTGCTTGGTACCTACAATACGAATTCACTATGAACACTTCCTGAATCTTGATAACTCAGGCGGGCAGTAACCCTGCAGCATCAGGATTAAGGAGTTGAATCCAGAATTTTTTATGTGACCACCACGAAAACTTTTTTTGTTGATTTAAAAAAAAATTTTGCAAATCGGTCCAGAAACCTCGAAAAAATCGATGTAGAAAAAAGAACCACCTCCTTTTTGACAGTCGGTCAAAAACCAGTGACCTTGAAATATTTACTGAACAATCTTTAAAATATCCCCTTTCTAACAAAAAAAGAATGAATGAAATCGGACTACGCGTTAATGAATTACAACTCAGTATACATTTTAACTTTCATCCCCTCTCCTACGGGAACCATGCTGAATTTCGGGATAAAAGTATCCTATATTCTTCCTCATAGTATGACCTCAAATCGTACCAAGTTTCATTGGAATCCATTCAGTAGTTTCAGCGTGATGCGCGGCCGTGATACAGACAGACAGACAGACAGACAGACAGACAGACAGACAGACAGATAGACAGACAGACAGACAGACAAAAATGAAAAAAATTACATTTTTGGGTTCAGTATCGATTGTAGAGTGCCCTCGAAAAAAAATTTTCAAAATATCTTCAATGTACAGAATTTGACCTGTTACAGTTTTATTATAAGTATTGATCTTCAATGTACAGAATTTGACCTGTTACAGTTTTATTATAAGTATTGATGATTGATTGATGATTCGAAAATGTTTTTGTATGTTGGTTTGTTGGTTTGTCCTTCAATCACGTTGCAACGGAGCAACGGATTGACGTGATTTTTTGCATGGGTATAGTCAAATACCTGAGGAGTGACATAGGCTACTTTTTATCCCGAAAAACCAAAGAGTTCCCGCGGGATTGTTAAAAACCTAAATCCACGCGGATGAAGTCGCGGGCATAAGCTATTTTGTTTAAAATTTCAGTTATATCCTGTACTTGAACAAAAAACATTAGAATTAGATAAATATTATAAAGAAACGAAATTATTTCGTTTATAATGGGCATAATTCATAAGTATTTATATTACAACTGCACAGTAAATAAGAGTGAAGTGAACTTCTTGCGTATTGCTCTCAGTATTTTGACAGGCGCACGTCTTCTTATTAAAAGTATGGAATACCGCGAGGTAGTTCGGAGCGAACCAATAGTTTAGTAAACGTTTTCTTGAAGGTACTAATATGAACATAATAAAACCCTGAAGGAAAGCTATTGGTTGTAAGTTACTAAAAAGATGTAGGTAGGTAGACTCCAAAAGTTATCTTGTTAGAAACTCCGTGTACCTAAGATATAACTCTGCCAAATTTTTCGAAGAACTTGTATTTTACGTAGGTACCTAAGTTCTGAGTACATCTCTCTTATATTTATTATTATCTGGCAATACAGAGAGATCTCATGTAACTAGAAGACCATTTAATCAGATGTTAAAAAAAGGTCAAACATTTTTGAAATTCCGTAGTAAAACAGAGAAACCAAAACAGAGCGTATGGACTGGACAACGCATATTCCTCGTAAAGTCAGAACTTCATTTATCGAACGAGAGCAGGTTTATTATTTATGTGAGCTTTATGCTCACAACTTCATCCGCGTGGACTTCAAAAATTTTGAAAAATTCAGAAATTTTTTCAAACTTCAAAACCGCTTGTTTTACCCCTTTAGGGGTTGAATTTTCCAAAAACTTTTCTTTACCGGTGTCTACGTCGTCATAGCCATCTGCATGCCAAATTCAGCCCGATCCGTCCAGTAGTTTGAGCTGTGCGTTGATAGATCAGTCAGTCAGTCAGCCAATGAGTCAGTCAGTCACCTTTTCCTTTTATAATATATTTAGACTAAAGGTGTGTCGCATAGGTCCAGTTGAATGAGAGATGGTTAAAGTCACGTTACGGTTACCATTAATCTTTACCGTCAGTAAAAAGCAAAGCAGGTTCCACAAGTCAGTTAGTATTCATACCTCCAAGATCAAGGTAAAATTTTGGTACAAAGTTAACAAACCCTGATTAATTGTGTAGATAACCGTGTGTGTACCTAACCCATTTCACTTTGATTGACAGTTAAAGTTTAAGGACAATATTGTGTAATTTTAACCAGCTATCATGCAACACGGATATTAAAAAGGAATTTAATGATAAATTACTAGGTAGGTACCTAGATTGTAAACGCGAAAGTGTCTGTTAGTTATTCCTTCAATTACGCCGCAACGGAGCTACGTTCGACGTGATTTTTTGCATGGATATAGTTAAAACGGAAAGTGATATAGGTAACTTTTAACCCGGAATATCGAAGAGTTCCCACGGGATTTTCAAAAACCAAAATCAACATAAAGGGACAGAAATTTCGCATACGAAAGGTTCTGTACTATCGTACAAGAAATAACACTTTTAAATTTTTTTCATATTCATGGCGGCCATATTGAAATTTTTAGTATTTGTTGTTATAGCGACAATAGAAATACACATTATGTTAAAATTGCAACTCACTACCTATCCGAGATACAGTCCACTAACAGACAGAGGGATGGACAGACGGACGGACAGTCAGCAGAATGACACTAACAGGGCTCCGCTTTTACTGTTTGGGTACGGAAGCCTACAAATGTACATGTGAAAATCGCAAATAACAAAGGTCATAATGCTTACCAAATAATACTGTACGCAAGGATGTTATTCGGCCGTTAAGCCCTTATTACGTGATTATTATGTTCTGTTACATCCCTTGTAAGCCGGACACGTTTTGTTAGTAATATAAGAGTTGGATACGGGACGTTCTATTATTTCTGAAGCCAACGAAATAAGGGACATTTTTTCCTTTGTCGAGCTTTTTATGGAAACTAAGTTGTCATGTCTCATTTTTTATTTGCAACTACAATATTTTACGTCTTATTAACTAGCTGACCTGCCCCGACTTCGCTCGGGTGGAAATTAGAAAATCGAGGCGGGAGTTGAATTTCCAAAAATGCTGGAACACGTATTTCTTCATTTGTGACCGAATACCCAAATACCAATTTTCACGCAAATAACTTGAAAAATGACGGACTTTCATACGAACTTTCACCCCCTATTTAACCCACTCAGGGGTGAAATTTCGAAAAATCCTTTCTTAGTGGATATAACTCTTGACTCTTGGACTCTTTACAAAGAACACGCCCTCAAAATTTAGTCATGTCTCTAGGTCCAGCGGCTGTGCGTTAATATATAAGTCAGTCAGTCAGTCAGTCAGGACTTTTATATATAAAGACTTAAGATATAAAGATTATTGACAAGACAAAGACATGACTACGACAAAGCTGCGACAATACCACGACAAGACTACGACAAAACTACGAAAAGATTACGACAGGACTACGACAAGACCACGACAAGAATTTTTATTTTTTTATTTTATTCAGATACAAGTTAGCCCTTGACTGCAATCTCACCTGATGGTAAGTGATGATGCAGTCTAAGATGATAGCGGGCTAACCTGGAAGGGGTATGGCAGTTTTTATTACACCCATACCCCTTTGGTTTCTACACGGCATCGTACCGGAACGCTAAATCGCTTGGCGGCACGGCTTTGCCGGTAGGGTGGTAACTAGCCACGGCCGTAGCCTCCCACCAGACATAACAATACTTTGGCGTACATAATATTAACAACGTAATTAATATATTTAATAGCAGCCGTGGTGACACAAAGCCTTTGTGGTATATAAAAAGATTTAAAAATACCCTCTGACCTCCCTTACCGTTAGCTTCAAAGGCTTAACTCATAAGGGTATGCTTGTGAACTTAATATGCGGCCCTTTAGATTAATTTAAGCATTTTTTCATTGTAAGTACGTCATCAGTTTTGCAAGCTAGCTTACCATTTAGTGGTTTGTCTGTGTCGTTCATCTTTTTCTTGAATACGTGCAAAAGTCACTGATTAAAAATTATATATAGGACTAGCTCCCATTGTTGGGGACAATACGCAGAGTTTCAGCTTTTATAAAATAACGAAGGTCTGGCACGCGCTGGCTCTTTCTCTATAGTAATAAGTAGGTAGGTACCATATTTGAGCAAAATAAATAAATGATTATGATTATGTCTCATTTATTTCTGAAAAAAGTGTTCTATAAATTCACGTTTCGCGCCTCAGTGAAAATTGCAGGCAATTGATCACCGATGCACCGCACAGCTGCATCGCTTTTAGCAAATTGCTTTGTTCAGTGCGGCTGCGAAGGAAATGGAACTATTTATTGCATGACGATTCTTGAACTTGTAGTGCAGGAATTATTGTTAAGTTTAGGTACAACGTTTTAAAATACTTAACCATTTTTGATTGAAAATGGTAGGTACAATAAAACTTAGTTTGTTGTGGGCTCTTTTCAGACCTGGGCGCGTTTGGAACCTTCGTAGCTTTAGTTTTAAGTTTGCGTAATAATTATCACCACTATATCTTAGAAATCCAACATCTGACCATCAAAAATAGTTATTTATTACCTATTTTGAATAAATCATTTGACTTTTGACTTGACTTTTGACTTAATAGCTGACCTAACCTAATTAGTAATTACTGTACAAGTCATGCCCAGTTGGAATTGTGCCAAGAATAGTGCTGCATTTACACGCTGATTGATTACCTTACCTCATCTAGACTAGGTATTGTGGTGTAGGTTGTGATACTTAGATATCCTATAAAACTAATAGTACAAGAGGCACAAGTATGAAAATATAGAAAACTAGCTGATGCCCACTACTTCGTACGAGTGGATTTAGGTTTTAAAAATCCCGTGGGAACTCTTTGATTTCCCGTGATAAAAAGTAGCCTATGTCACTCCCCAGGTCTTAAACTATACCCATGCAAAAAATCACGTCGATCCGTTGCTCCGTTGCGACGTGATTGAAGGACAAACTAACAAACCAACGAACAAACACACTTTCGCATTTATAATAGGGGTAGTGATAGTTTCATATTTGTGCCTTTTGGGATGGAAACTGTCATCCTGTCTCGCAGAATTCACGGGGGACCGGAGGGCTGGCAGTTATCTCGGCCAGAATATTAGTCTAACCATTCAACGAGGTAACGCAGCCAGCGTTCTGTACCCGTAGTACAAGATTTTACGTCTCACCAAACCAAACCAAATTCGAGAGTCGAAATACTTCCGCGTTACAGTAAACTGGATCTTAACTGCCTTGTTTTAAAGCTCAAGTTTGTCTACACTTCTACAGCCAGCGCTCCAAGCGGAAACATTGCGAAATTAAAATCAGTGGCATTGAATATTTGACTTCAATTCAAGGTTGTTTAGGTCCATTTTACTGTAACGCGGAAGTATTTCGACTCTCGAATTTGGTTTGGTTTGGTGAGACGTAAAATCTTGTACTACGGGTACTGGACACCCAGCCTCGTTACGGTGGTTTAGATGATATTTGTAATTTCGTTAATTGTATTGATTTGTAATTTTCGTATTTAACTTGTAATGTAAATAAATGAGTAGTTACCAATGGAAAGATCATCTAGTTTTTACCCAACTGCGGCGAAGCCCAAAAGGAGGGTTATGTAGGTATACATGTATGTTCCTATGTCATTAGATTGGTCGTGGTGGTGCGACCGTCTCTGAGTACAATGCGACAAGGTTCTTTTGGCACTTGAATGACATTGACAGGGGGGCGTAGTTGTATAGTATAACAAGCATATAATAAGCAAATAAAATCTCCTCTATTTTAGGTAATTGAAAGTGTCAGTACCTATTAAAATTCGAGTAATTTTTTTCTAATTTTAACTGAATGAGAAATTGGGAAAGCCATCCTTGTTTCCACGTCGAAAAAGATTAATAAAAAACCATTGATTTAATAAATTATTAACGTTCAAGTGTATCTGGCGGTGGTTCCAACGACACTAATTGTCTGGTAAAGCATGACGTGATGTCTACCTAATACTACTTACTTCGAAGAAAATATTAAAAAAATAGACTACTTTGACGTGAGATTTTTTTACACTTTAAGCCACCATGATTCAAACAAACGTTCCTCTCCCAGTGTTGGGGACAATAATTATAGGTATGTACGCAAAGAAATTTTCAGCTTTTATAAAAAAAAAAAAGTCCTGACACGCGCTGGCTCTTAGGCCATTATTAAAATATTTTAATTCAATTAAACTTATATTTTACAAGTATTTTTGAATCGTCAGCTGCATCTACCACTGGTTCGGAATGTCTTTCCTACCGAGAAAAACCAGCAAGAAACTCGGCGGTTGCTCTTTTCAAAGATTTGAAATACAATATTATGCCATGTATAAAAAAAGCATTTGCAGTCCTGCGCGTTTCTGGACAACAGATAACTTGTCTGCATAGCAGTATAGGCGAACTTTGTTCGTTATAATAATAATATGAAGGTGAAATAAATCTCGAGGTGTTACTCGAATTGAAATATGGCCCGGCGTTCGACAAATTGATTTTATTATGATAATAATGGTGAATTATTAACCATCTTTTCGTAAAGGTAATAATTTATTTTGGTATAGAATATCTCCAGCTTTGCTTCTAAGGTTATCCCCAAAAATGTTGTAGTCTAGGACTAATTATTGTTGTCGTTAGGGATTCGGATAATCGAAAATCCGGATAATCGAATGTATGAAGAAAAGCGGATTTTCTGCATATGAGTTCACTATAATAGTATTTTCAATTTTCAAAGTATGATAACTATACCAAGTGTGGTATCATTTGAAAGGGCTTTGCCTGTACATTCTAAAACTGATTTTTATGCATAATAGTTTTTGATTTATCGTACAAAATGGCGGAAAAAATACCCGAGTATGGAACCCTCGGTGCGCGAGTCTGACTCGCACTTGGCCGAACAATTTTCGGTTGGCAGTCCGGATAATCGCGAATCCGTATAACCGAGGGCCGGAAAATCGAGTTTCTACTGTATTATCATTATCATTACATTATATCATTAAATTAATGTTAGGTACTTGTATTCTTGGTATTGGGCAGTGCGAATTCAACACACTTAGTGTTTTCTTGCATTTAAAAGTAAATTATTTACAGAGAGAACGGAGATCATAGCTGGAACTGTTAGGTCGTCCGCACACTTGACATTATTATCTTCCGGGTTCGTATGACTCTTTCATAATTCATAATCCGCCGCTGACAAAGAACCTCCGTTTCAGAAACTTCAGTGTTGCATGAGGCGAATCATAATTAATTAGGTTAATTCTATGCTAAGTTAAAAGATTATTATCTTCTTTTTCTATAGGTATATAAAAATGAATCGCTAAATGTGTTGCTGATCGCAAATCTCGAGAACAGCTGAACCGATTTCGCTAATTCTTTTTTTAAAGAAAGAAGAAAGAAAGAAAGAAAGAAAACTTTTATTTGATCACAATACCTACTACAATAAACCTTAAAAGCTAATTAAGTTAATCTACATAATTAAACTAATAACAAAAAAATATAATAATAAAAAATAATACCTATATATATACAAGTACGTGTGACCAAATATAGGTCTCTCTCATCAGTCTCCCACTCAGCATGATGCTGAGTGGGAGACTGATGAGAGAGATTTTTATAATATTCCTTGAAGTACGAGGATGGTTCTTACGGAGAGAAAAATTTAAAAATTAGAATCGACTGTTAGGCGGTACGAAGTTCGCCGGGGCAGCTAGTAAATTATGAAAACTAAAAAAATCATCATCATCATCATCATGATCATCTCAACTTTAAGCCGGTCCACTGAGTACGGGTATTGCATACAGTATTTCAAATCTGTTCAGGCGTTTAGAATTATGGTGGCATAAACAATGGTTGCCGGGTGTCAGCTAATCATAATAATTTATGAAATAGATCATCTCGATAAAATTCTTACAGGATTTTTTATTATATACAATATATGTCACCGGCTGTACTCACGTATTTAGTCGACGTTAGCCCGACTAGTTTCGAACCCATCTGGGGTCCCTTTTCAAGGGAGTCAGTTCGCGCACGCGTCGCGATTGAGACTCTCGAGGATTTTTTAAGTAAAAAATAATATTATTATTAGTAAGGTACATCTTGTTCCCTTTTTAAAACAATCGCAAGGTCGGGCTTGTTAACCGAGGGTCCCGAGTCTTAGCCTGGAGGCATGCCTGGCTTCAAGTTACAACTTTACGACGCAATTAGACGAGACGAGAACTAATACAAAACGAGGTCCTATGTTTCTAAAAATAATATTACTTTTATATAGAACAGTTAATTAGTAAGGGTCGTTGATGTTTTGACGGTCAAACGAGAAAGGCTGTTTTATCGCCGATACCAGTAGGTAATTCATAAATGAATAGTTTAATCTTCTATTAGTTTACGTCATTCATTGAACAGTCTAGTCAAGACTAGCTTATGCTCGCGACTTCGTCCGTGTGGACTACACAAATTTCAAACCCCTGTTTTATCCCTTTAGGGGCTGAATTTTCAAAAATCCTTCCCTAGCGGATGTCTACGTCGTAATAGATATCTGCATGCCAAAATTCAGCCCGATCCGTCCAGCAGTTTGAGCTGTGCGTTAATAGATCAGTCAGTCAGTCAGTCAGTCACCTTTTCCTTTTATATATTTAGATAACCCGTAGATACTTAATAATGTTTTGTTGTTTTTAGTCCAGTTTCCTTTGTTTTAGGTTTATAAATAGGTCAACACAATGACGATGGCTATCTGCATGCCAAATTTCGGTTAAACGGATGGGCCATTATGAATCCCGTGGGAACACTTTGATTTTACGGGATAAATAGTAATTTATGTCCGTTTTCTAGATGCAAGCCACAGATGAGTGAATCTAATCCGTGTTTAGGATGCAAGCCACAGATGAGTGAATTTAATCCTAGTTTCTCTAATCCGTGATGCAAGCTATCTGTGTAGGTACTAATTAGATAATGCCCGCGACTCCTTCCACGTGGATTTTGTTTTTTTTAAATCCCGTGGGAACTCTTTGATTTTCCGGGACAAAAAGAAGCCTATGTGACGCTAACTTTCTCTGCAACAATTAAATAAAATGTGCCATGTAAAGTAGGTCGTTGAATACGTAGATAACAGAAAATGGCAGAAAATAATGTTAAAACCAAAATAGAAAATAATTATTACAAATAATTTAATAGCCCCCGCTAAAACATTAATAAAATTGATATCACATTGCAATAATGTTTGATGTTCATCAAAATCATCTCAACTTTTTTACTTCTCAACCTGACGATAGATGGCGCTGGGAGGAGAATAAATCACGTAATTCTTTTGTTCGCCTCAAACTGTGATAAGGGAACAGTTGATGTCATGGAGTTAACTTTGCGCAGAGGCAATATCGTAACCAATGAGGTTAATCCGAGGTGCGATTATTGCTAGTTGAAAACTTTACCAATACCCCGCCGTGTGGACGTGAAATACCGTCCGCTATGGCAATTTTTGAACGGCTGTAATGGCCAAATAATTTCTTTGACACTGCATTAGTGCAGTCTGCAAGCCCTACGAATAGCTGCTGATTACTGTTAGAGGCTAGAGCCGATGCATCGGCAGTTTTTACTTGCTTTGAATAGAGAGAGAGTCCGGGAGGGCTAGATCTTCGTTTTTTTAAAAGTATAACAATACGCAGAGAAACATTCATATGTTTCTCTGCGTATTGTTCCAACGTAGTCCCAACAAAGAAAGGAACGATCAGCGATTATGAAGTTTGGATTATGGTGGCTTTGGGACCTAAAGGTTTGGGCTTTACAGGTACCTACGTAACAAAGGTGTTAAATTTCATACGTCAAAGTATTAAGAAGTGTAATATTGTAAATTTTCTTCGGAATATAGTACCTATAAGAATTCACATCACAGGCTTCTAGTTAGTCCAGAAACAATCCGTATCGAAGCCGAGCATGTAATTAAAAATGTAATGTAATATGTACGCAAACAAATATTTTGACAAGATCAATTCAACGGTGGAACGGTATAAAGATAACACAAACATACGCACTTTCAGATTTACATGAAAAGCAATTATAATAAACTAGCTGAACCGGCGAACTTCGTTTCGCCTAACTGTCGATTCAAATTTTTCTCTCCGTAAGAACCATCCTCGTACTTCAAGGAATATTATAAAAAAAGAATTAGCGAAATCGGTCAGCTGTTCTCGAGATTTGCGATCAGCAACACATTTAGCGATTCATTTTTATCACAGATTAATTATTGGTCTCGCTCATGATTTTTATATTATAGAAGATGCATTTAACATGGCTACAACTTTTATCTACCGTTAATAAAGCAGAAAGCTTTTCACATCAAATAATGCAGAAAATCCATACAAATGCTCAAATTAATTAATTAATTAGCTAAGTGCGAACGTTACTCTATCGTCCATTTAATCTGCCAGCACAGCTAATTATACCTACGGGATCGTAACGTGCCATAAATCATTCTCATAGATTGATCACGTTGGCCGTGACTTTGCAAAGGTGGTGAGAAATTATTTGTGTCATTATAAGCCATGGATGTAGGAAGTAATAATAAGCTTAATGAGTAATGACATTGCGTTTCATGATGACAGAGTAGCGTAGCTTTGCAAGTGTCAAGATATTTTCAAAGAAGTAGATTGTATGAAGCTGTGATTGTATGTCCTTCTCTGGGATGCAAGCTATCGCTGTACCAAGTTTCGTCAAAATCGGTTGAACGGATGGGCCGTGAAAGGCTAGCAGACAGACAGACAGATAGATAGACAGACACATTTTCGCATTTATAATATTAGTATGAAAGTGTGGATTTTGAGTTACGATGCTTCCGGGCTCCCAAAGTGTAGTAAGCATAGCGGTGTTAATTTGGCCGACACTTACGATTTTACTGTCGGCAATAAAAAGCACATAACTCAGGCTAGACTATTGAGTGAGGCCCATATTACGTGCTGAAACGTTAAATTGAATGAATTCTGTATATTTTTGTGTGTGTTGTTTCGGATTGACTATGCTGCGTAGGCCCTACTGGCCGCTACAGCGTCACCGGGGGGGTTGGCGAGCGCGAAGCTCCGCCTGGGGGTGAGCCCTAGGGCTCGAAGAAATAATTCGAGAGGTCGGGGGGGCAACGTCCTCTTAAGGGCGCCTCCTGTGAGGATCGGACCACGGCGGCTTAGGATAACGTTGGGATGGGTGGATTTGTTGGACTACTGGTTAATCCGTACGCCCCCGAGGCCGTGGCGTGAGTCCACGTCCGGGTGACGTTAGAAATCGGGGACCTCGTCTTCGCCGACGAAGACGCTGTGATGAGGTTGTGTTGTGTAGCCCTACGAGATAGGGTGCATTGTCGGTATTTCTGTATAGCATTTCTACATCACGATGTAAAGGTCTACGGGCTACGACTCATACCTTTTCTCTGAGTCAAACAACGAAAAGTTAGAGGTGACCGAGATCGAACCCCGGACTTCCGAATAGGGAGTCGTAGTTTTAACCACTAGGCTATCATCACTTCTAACCAAATTATCGAGAATCAATTCTGTTTAGGTAATACCTATACAGAATTGATTCTCTATAATTTCGTCGTTTTGTTTTGTCATACTGTTCGTCGAAAAAGTTCACAAAGATCAATCCCTTTAACAAAAGGAAAAAAACAATTTCACGTACCATTTTATCGGGTGCCTGAATATAATACTGCTCAAATGTGTTGGGGAATGGCTGTCAATACGATATCCCGAGCGGGCCCAGTTGTACGTGAGAATGTGTGTACATACTTGACCCGCCTTATTACAATTGAAATTCCGAGATAAAAGAACCCCGTCAGACACGGAAATGTGAACAAAAGGACCAAGTTTCATACAAGGGATAGGGGGACAATTTATTTAAGTTTTGTCAATCAAATAGTTACCTACAGAGCGCCTGATTGTACAATGTACATACAAGTTGAAATAAACACTAAAAAAATATTAGGTAACTTTAAAAAAAAGTAAAACCGGCAAAGTGCATGTGAGACACCCGCACTCATATTGTGTTCATACTATTGCATAGTCGATATCAGTTTCATGCTGTTTCTGAGTAAAAGTGGTAAAAATGCCTTGAGACACGGACATCAGTACCCTTATTATAAATGCGAAAGTGTGTTTGTTTGTTGGTTTGTCCTTCAATCACGTCGCAACGGTGAAACGGGTTGACGTGATTTTTTGCATGGGTATAGATAAAAACCTGAAGAGTGACATAGGCTTGACAAACGTTTTTTTATCCTGGAAAATCAGAGTTCCCACGGGATTTTTAAAAACCTAATTCCACGCGGAGGAAGTCGCAGGCATCAGCTAGTATAAGTAGGGCATTTCGAACCATTGGTAGGCTAAAAAACATTTTTTTAGCCTAGCCCCTACCACGGGAATATAACATAAGGTCAGCCATTAATATAAGATTATAAACTCAGGCTAGCTTCTTTTAATGTGGCAGGTGTGGTGTAGTGCATGTTTTGTCTCCTTCAACGAAAACTGCTAGCGCTCAACTGCATGTGAAGCATAAATAAAGATTTTGAAATGAATTACTTTTATGTGTTTCATCATCATCATCATCATCAACCAATAGACGTCCACTGCTGGACATAGGTCTCTTGTAGATACTTCCACACGCCACGGTCTTGCGCCGGATGGATCCAGCGGCTCCCTGCGACTCGTCTGATGTCGTCCGTTGGGGGGTCTTCCAACACTGCGTCTTCCGGTGCGAGGTCGCCATTCTAGCACCTTGGGACCTCAACGTCTATCGGTAGTACGAACTATGTGCCCTACCCATTGCCACTTCAGCTTCGCAACCCGTTGAGCTATGTCGGTTACTCTAGTTCTCCTACGGATCTCGTCATTTCTGATTTGATCACGTAAAGAAACTCCAAGCATAGCTCTCTCCATCGCCCGCTGAGTCACTCTGAGCTTTCTTATGAGACGCATAGTTAGCGACCATGTCTAGGATTCATACATACATTTATGTGTTTAGTGTTACTTAATTAGGTACCAGTTATCACGGACATCCATAGTCTGCCACGCTGGTCAAGTGCGGATGACATAACAATGATATCTTATTTTCCTATGCCCAGTGGCGTGCACAGGAGTTCAAGCCAGGGTATGCATTTAGGTATGAACTTATTTTACAGCAGGTTATAATGAAAAATAAGCATTGATTTATTACAATGAGGGTAAGCAGTGCGTTTATGCCTCTATGAGCTGCACGCCACTGCCTATGCCTATACCGTTTTACTATTTACTGGTAATAATTTATAAAGTACCAGAACCACCAAAATTAGTCATCCTTATCTTATAGAATATTAAATGCTGGGTCCAGCCAGAGGGGTTTGAGGAGTGTTCAATATGCATTAGGATAATTCACACTTAAGGCGAAGTGTGGTTTAACAATGTACCCAAAGGTAATGTATGTAGCCTATACGCTTTAGTGCGTGTAATATTTAAGAGCATGATTGTACGGTTGCCAAATTGTGAATTATTTATTAAGTTTTCGTCATCAACCGATAGGTATACCGTATACGTCTACTTTTCAACATAGATTGGGACTCTTGTAGGGACTTTCACACGCGACTGTCTTGGGCCACCTGAGTCAATAATTGAGCCAGGGAGGTCGTCAAAAATTGCAATCTAAATATTTAATAAGAAAAGTCCTCTCTCTCTTAGAGCATACTGTTTCAACTTAACGCCCAGTCGATATACCTTTGGATCTAGAAAGCTGAAATTTTGGCTAAAGGTTCATTTTATAATAGAGCCAAGGAATTAAGCCGCGGGCAGTCTCTAGTATACTTTGTAATTGTTTAAGATTACAAGATATGAAAATCTTTCTCGTTCCTGTTCTTCTTAACCCACGCTACGTGGGGTCGGCACAACAAGTATTTTCCTTCCACTCACTTCTTCATCCGTCAACGCATTATCCACCCCTTTTACACGCATATCCTCTTTCACGCTATCTATCCACCTTTTCTTTGGTCGTCCTCTTTTTTAGGTTCCGTACCTCAATAGGAAAAACGGAACCCTTATAGGATCACTTTGTTGTCTGTCTGTCGGTCTGTCAAGAGACCTACAGGGTACTTCCCGTTGACCGAGAATCATGAAATTTGGCAGGTAGGTAGGTCTTATAGCAGACATTCGGGGAAAAGTCTGAAAACCGTTAATTTGTGGTTACATCACACAAAAAAAATTAAACTGTGGCCATGAACAAATATTGCTATTTTCAACTTTCAAGTAAGATTGCTATACCAAGTGGGGTATCATATGAAAGAGCTTTACATGTACATTCTAAAACAGACTTTTATTCATTTTTAGGCATAATAGTTTTTGATTTATCGTGCAAAATGTCGATAAAATACGATTGTAGTACGGAACTCTCATTGCGCGAGCCTGACTCGCACTTGGCCGGTTTTTTTTTAATAACAAACTCTTTATTACACAAAAAAAATGTGATACCTACTTTAACTAGAATTTCTCGTTGGTATTATTTTTTAAACTAGGCGAAATTTTACCTAAGTACATTTAAATAACACTATTGTCTTAGGTCAAGTTCTAGATGAAGGGCGCTAGGATTGTTGCCTAAGATAATAGTCTATTGGAATAACTTTTCATTGTAATTATTTGATAGGAATAATGGTCTAACTTTTTGCATACTCAGTTCATGTTCAAAACTATTTGGAAATCATCAGCATCAGATTCGACATTTATTTTTATTCCATTAGAGGTTTCACCGCCTCCAAAAAATATTGTTAAAGAACTGCAATAACTCTTGTATTCATAATATGTTCGGTAATAAATTAAATTATTTTTACTTTTTAGTGTTTACGGTTATTGAAGTCGGTTTTTTTTTAAATTTTTAGGGTTCCGTACCTCAAAAGGAAAAACGGAACCCTTATAGGATCACTTTGTTGTCTGTCTGTCAAGAAACCTACAGGGTACTTCCCGTTGACCTAGAATCATGAAATTTGTCAGGTAGGTAGGTCTTATAGCAGACATTTGGGAAAAAATCTGAAATCCGTGAATTAAGGGTTATATCACACAAAAAAAAAATTGTGGTCATTAACTAATAATTAGTATTTTCAATTTTTGAAGTAAGATAACTATATCAAGTGGGGTATCATATGAAAGGTCTTTACCTGTGCATTCTAAAACAGATTTTTATTTATTTTTATACATCATAGTTTTTGAATTATCGTGCAAAATGTCGAAAAAATACGACTGTAATACGGAACCCTCAGTGCGCGAGCCTGACTCGCACTTGTTTGAAGGTACACATGTAGCCTGATGAATTAGTTTTTCCAACACAATGACGGTTGTTTTGTAGGTACAACTGGTACATACATAAAAACAAGGGTCTTTACTCTTTTGTTATATTTATACCAATAATTCCTGACAGTACACCTAATTAAATGTAGGAATGACACGCAGTTTCATTGTGTACCTACACACGATACGCAATGTCATGAAATTTGAGCCTCAATAGCTCAACCGGTAAAGGAGTGTACTGAAAACCGAAAGGTCGACCCCGCCCGTTGCACTATTGTCGTACCTACTCCTAGCACAAGCCTGACGCTTAGTTGGAGAGTAGGTAGGTAGTTTCTTGTTATAAAATAATAGTTTTATTTTCGTAAAAATAAAGCATGTTGTAGCTTTCTATATTATTCGATATTCTTGACAAAAATCAGTAAAACTCCACAGGTATTTTAAAACAATTATTAGCTACGGGGTTTCCCACGACACTTAAGTGTCTGGCAATGCAGCGTGATTTCTTATACTGCCCCGAAGAAAATAAGAGTTCTTAAACCTTTATTACCTGTTATCTCCCAAAGCCACCATGATCGAAACAAACATCTAAACAAACGTTCCATCCAGTGTTGGGGTCAATACGCCTTCAGCTTTTATAAAATAAGGAAGCTCTGGCACGCGCTGGCTCTCTCTCTATAAGACTTAGTTACTTACTTATACCTACTTAATCATTTCGTATTCTGATAAAAAATAAAAAACCGGCCAAGTGCGAGTCAGGCTCGCGCACCGAGGGTTCTAAGTACACAGTCGTATTTTTATAACGTATCGAAAACACAAGTGAAGTTCTTTCATATTATGATACCCCACTTGATATAGTATCTTACTTCGAAAATTGAAAATACTAATTATTAGTTTGGACCACATTTTTTTGTGTGTGATGTAACCACCAATTCAGGGTTTTCAGATTTTTCCCCGAATGCTATAAGACCGACCTACCGACCTACCTACCTACCAAATTTCATGTTTCTAGGTCAACGGAAAGTACCCTGTAGGTTTCTTGACAGACAGACAACAAAGTGATCCTATAAGGGTTCCGTACCTCAAAAGGTACGGAACCCTAACAAGCATTTTCTTAACACTCGGCTTTTGAACAGCTTCTACATTTTCAAAAGCATAAAACCCTTTGACTTCAACCATATACAATTTCCTCGGATCCCGGCACTCTGATACGGAGAGGTAATTTGTAAGAAAAATACCAGTTGCTCGTGTTATCGACACCTCTGTTAGGACATTGGGAACGGACCATTAGGTCTCCGATCGCAATGCTTTTTGAGGCGAATGAAATTTTATAGACCTTTTCTCCTTTATATTTTAGTGCTTACAAATGGGTAATGTGAATAACGAAATGAACTGGGGGTTTTTAATAATATTTATAACAATATCTATATAATAAATATTTAATATTAATTTTGCATATAATACAATATATACTAGCTGATGCCCGCGACTTCATCCGCGTGAAATAAGGCTTTTTAAAAATCCCGTGGGAACTCTCTGATTTTCCGGGATAAAACCGTCCGTATAGCTAAAGACCTGGAAAGTGACACAGGCTACTTTTTATCCCGGAAAATGAAAGAGTTCCCACGGGATTTTTAAAAACCTAAATCCACGCGTACGAAGCGCGAGCGTGAGCTAGTAAGTAAATAAGTATTAGATTCTATATTTAAAAATTAACGTTTGTCTGTTTGTCTTTCTGTTCGTATCTAGGCAACTCGATTGCCAAAGAAAACTACCAGTTGCTCGTGTTATCGACACCTCTGTTAGGACAGGGAACGGACCATTAGGTCTCCGATCGCAATGCTCTTTGAGGCGAATGAAATTTTTCGTAGATAAGGCTTTTCTTCCTTACATTTTAGTGGTTACAAATGGGTAAGTAAGTATCTATAAATGTGAATAATAGGATGAAATGGATTTTTTATATACAGCTACATCTGTAATCTGTTTCTTTAAAACAAGAGTGAATAGGCATATTCTAGGTAAACGCGTCCCATCTTAGGTCACATCATCACTTTCGATCAGGTGTGATTGTGGTCAAGCGTGTGACTATCAGTAATGCGAAAGTGTGTCTGTCTGTCTGTCTGTCTGTCTGTATGCTAGCTTTTCACGGCCCAACAGTCTAACCGATTTTGATGAAATTTAGTACAGAGTTAGCTTACATCCCCGGGAGGACATAGGCTGCGCTTTTTATCCCGAAAAAACAGAGTTCCCACGAGATTTAAAAAACCTAAATCCACGTGGACAACGTCGCGGGCAACGTCTAGTGTACTATAATTATGTAAATGGGCAGGTGTTACATACTTCCGTATAACATAGATATCAGCATTACCATTTAATTTGCTACATTTATTCGCTGGTAGCGACTGTACAAGTGTACACAGCAATACATCGGCCCAAGCACAATCAGTGCGACACGTCCCTCTCGCGTTCTTAGTCCTGTGTTACAAAGCTTTGTCTATAAAAATGCCGTGAGAAAGCGTCAATAATAAATAATCTCTGTGTTTATTTTATTTATTTTATTCAGATACAAGTTAGCCCTTGACTGTGCAATGTCACCTCATGGTAAGTATGATGATGCAGTCTAAGATGGAAGCGGGCTAACCTGGAAAGGGTATGTCCCTTTGGTTACTACTTTGGCATCGTACCGGAACGCTAAATCGAAGAAACGAAGCATGCGGAGACGGACGGATCATGCAGCTCTCTAGAATGTTGCAATGTTGCACTACATAATGATATGTTGTTCTGGCGTAAATGAACCTTTAGTTGTAACTCGATAGCCAGTGTCTTGTTTGGTATGACAGCTTTGTGGGACACAATTTTTATTCGAGTAGCCGTTGTATACATTTAATTCAAAGGTGTAAAACACTGTGCTTGGGCTCGTATGAAAATCATGTAATTTAAATGTTAATGCCACTCTCCGAACATATTCCCCGTTGCGTACCATACCTACTCTATTAAATTCCGGCGTTCGGGCAGGCATGAGGAAAACAAGCTGATGAATGGTGGAATAATATATCTGATTGCTTACGATCGGTAACCAAATTATGGTCACCAATGATTTCATTATTAGGGTTCCGTACCTCTGTCTGCCTGCCTGTCTGTCCGTCTGTCCATCTGTCCGTCTGTCCGTCGCCATCTGTCCGTCTGTCCATAGTATCTGTCAAGAAAACCTATAGGGTACTTCCCGTTGACCTATAATCATGAAATTTGGTACGTAGGTAGCATATTAGGTCTTATAGCATAATCAAAGGAATAAATCCGAAAACCGCGAATTTGTGATTTCATCACAAAGAAAATTAAAATGTGTTTATGAAATAGTACATTACTGCACGAGACCGGGAAGTAAGCTAGCCTATGTCCTTCCCCGGGATGCGAGCTATGTGTGTAAAAATTCCGTGATAAGCTAGCAGACAGACAGACGGACAGACAGACAGACACACTTTCGCATTTATGATATTAGTATGGATGGATTATGTTGCGATAATAGGTACAATTGTTAAAGGGTGGAGTTTTGCTCAACTTTATCTTTTAAATTTCAACAGATACGAAAACTTTTCTGAAAAAAGTTTCCAAAATCCATACAAAACAAGGATGAACTTTTTTATTGGTTTCCACAATTTATTTTCACTTATGAGTTTGATTCCGAAGCGGAACTGTACCCACGAAGTTTCACCAAACTTTTTATGATTTCGAAGATATCGTACTTATTTGTCTCGTTGTTGAAATCTTTTTGTAATTTGTGTTTCAATATGGAGACAATATTGTTCAAAATTTGATAAAAAACTAAATTACTCATAATATTGTTCTTTACTGCGCTTAAGCGTCTAAAAATGGGTGAAAAATATATCGATGAAAATTTCAGCAAACTCCGTCGTGTTCAGGAATGTACAATAATTCAGAGTTTGAATAAAGTGATCAGTACGGCAACAATGGCCTGAGGTTTTGAATGGAGCGTAGATTAAACGTGATCCAATTCGCAACTAGTTTGTGACCAATCTCTGACTCGCTAACTTTAGATTGAAACCCACAGTTGTGAGACTGAATTAAACTATGATTAAAATTAAATGCTGCTTAGGGCCAGTTGCAAGTTTCGTTACGGCTAAGTACGTGTTTCCTACAACATGTAACCTAAATACCTTCAAGGCAAGCGTGAATAGGCATCTTCTAGGTAAACGCGCTCTAACCTAGGCCTCATAGTTGCTTTTTAGGGTTCCGTACCTCAAAAGGAAAAAAGAAACCTTTATAGTATCACTCGTTGTCTGTCTGTCTGTCCCTCTGTCGTGTTTCAAGAAAACCTATAAGGTACTTTCCGTTGTCCTAGAATCATGAAATTTGGTAGGTAGGTAGGCCTTATAGCAGATATATGAGGAAAAAATCTGAAAACCTGGAATTTGTGTTACATTACAGAAAAAACTGTGTTCATGAACAAAATATTAGTATTTTTAATTTTTCAAAGTTAGATACATATACCAAGTGGGCTATCATATATCTGTACATTCTAAAACAGATTTTCATTTATTTTTATGCATCATAGTTTTTGATTTATCGTACAAAATGTCTAAAAAATACGACTGTGATACGGAACCCTCAGTGCGCGAGTCTGACTCGCACTTGCAGGCCGGTTTTTATTAATTAGGAATGATTGTCGTCAGACTCAAGTCTACTTTGCAATAAAAAAGCAAAATGGGTTGCTAAGTCAGTAAAGTTTTCTTCCAAAGTTAACAAACACTAATTTGTGCAACCCATTTTCCTGTGGCGTTCAAAGTTTTTAATTACCTGACCTAGGGTTTCTTCCATTAATCAATAAAAACGTTATCAAACAGTAGAAAAGTCTCAGTGGCCTTACCGGTAGATGTAGTTAAACAAGTTTTATTGTCAGCAATAAAAGTTAGTGTCTATTTAATTAACAGCAATGCACTTTACCCGGGCCATTGGTTGATTAAGTTAACCGATATTCTGACATTCTCTCGAGGATTCAGAATGTTCATTTGGGATGGTGAAACCAAATAGGTATATCCAGCGTGGTTAATTGCCAATTTACTTTACCTAGAAGGGCCGGAGAACTTCAGTGCAAATAATCATTCTTTCTCTTTAGCATCAAACATCATGGTAAAGTCATATGTAGCAAATATATCTGTAAGGTTTGAAATATGTTTCATTGTTATATTATTTTCTCAAAAATAATATTTAAAAGCGAAATGCATTTTCATGAAAAAATATTTGGTTACAATTGCTGTTTTTCAATCAAACTCTAATAAAAAAAAATCTATTAGAAAATGCTTTTAAAATATTTGGTAGAGATAGAAACTACTATTAGGAAGCTATTAAGTTTTTTGTCCGTATTTATGTGGTAGAGTTTACCCACGTACAAACTTTAGGATTAGACAAGAGAACTAGGATCAAGGAACACTTTGGTAAAGGCCATACATAAACTATCACTCATTCACCGGCGGGTTTTGCGCATGCCTTTTTAAATAATTCACACGGAACGTATGAGCAGCTTATATACAGGACAGGTACCACGTATCCGTATTGTGGAGCTTTGACGTGTATCATTCATTTTTCAAATGTTGATGAATAACGGACAATGTAGATTTATTATTCCTCTTCTTGTTTCTCGTGACTTGAGCTTCGCAATACTAATATTATTTTTGTGAATATACGTATATATTATAAAAGATGTTACAGTTTTATTATAAGTATTGATTAGTTCAGGAGGTTTGGAGGGATCTAACAGGCCTAAATTAAGATAGGTAATAAAACTTAACGCATATATCCCCGATTACCATCTCAACCTTTTTTTTTTTTTTACTTATTTTTATTTTTATTTATTACAATAAAACTTAAAGCTAGCCTTATCTAATTACTATATAAATCATGACCGCGTGGAATGGTGCCAAGAATACTGGCTGCATTTCCGCGCTGGACAGCCAGGCTGATCCGTTGCGCAAAAATGAGCCAGCCCTTCTGTCACCAGATGAGGCTATTAATCGCGGTGAAATGTCTCGTAAAATTTTTTTAGCACTAAGACTCCATGGCCCCAGGGTCTCCACGGCAAACGGCACAAAAATGTAACTCTCTATAAGAGAGGCATAATATATATATATATATATATTATGCATAGCATCTCAACCTGTCGCGGACTATGCTTTATTTACCAAGCTTGTCTGTGAATATAGAATTATTAGAATTTTGATACATCAAAAATATCAAACATGATGTATTCCATATTGGAGGTTCATTGGAGGGGAAACTAGATTTCAAAGTGCATTCATCGCTCGAATATAGATTTTAAAAAGGTTTTCCGTACAACTCTTGTATGTGTTTCCGCGATGGAGCGCAATCTCTTTAGAGATTCAAACAAACTGAAATATACGGGGAAGCTTTCAAGAGGGAAGCTAGCCTCTTAGGATACAAGTCCTAAGCTTTCTTGAAATATTGCTGCGGATACAAGATGAAATGTTACAAGAATATGATTTTAAACCATAGCCAACAAAATGTTTTTATAGTCAAAATAACCTACTGATGATTTTAAGCTTATTTCGTGGTTTAACGACATATTTTAATGTAGATAACGGGTACATACCACTATTAATTTGATAGTTTTATTTGTCGATATTTTAACCCAATTGCACGGGTCGTGGTCACGACGTGTCTACGGTGCTACGAGAAATGATGTTCGAGCTGTCATGGGCAGTAGCCGCCATTAGCGAACTACCCTCTTTCTAACCTACTGAGTTCAACACTTATTATGATACCAATTCAAGGTTTATTTCAATATTCTTTAAGTACTTATAATAATCATCATCATCATCATGATCAACCCATCGCCGGCTAACTACCGAGGTAGAGCCTTCCCTCAAATTGATAAGTAGCTATAATAAAGTTATAATCAAATGCCCCTAAATCGCATAGGAAATTGTGAAAAAGTTCTTGTTAAATCTGAAATTCTTCCTCTTGTTTGCATTATGAGTTTTTAGTATGGCACACGTTAAATAAGGCTGCAAAAGTCAAGTTCCACCACACTGGAACTGTATTAGGTACGAGAAGTCCATAAAGACTAGTCAGTAACTTTACTCCGAATGACCTGTACGCGGCAGAAAGTAATGTACATCGACCTTTAGAAGGAGATAGCAGATTTGTAGGGCGTTGCCTCTGTCGTAGAGACCGACAAAACGTCATATAGGTATGAGTCACAGAGACAACGCTCTACAAAGCGAAATGTCATTCTAAAGGCCGATGTACATTACTTTCTGCCGGATACTGTAAATAGCTGCAGCCGATAGTCATCAATAGGCTTTTTTTTTCTAGGAGGAGGAAAAATCCCTATCGGACTTCTGTCTATCGACAGGGTGTGTCCGACTCGCACGGACTAAACGACCTCCCCCTCTGCGAGATCAGCACGGAACCGTTTTAAATTACTTCGTGCTGACCCTCTGGTTGCTCTCTCTCCTTTTTTTCTTTCCTTTCTCTGTCTTCCCTTCTCATTATTAAATCTCATATCAAAATAGGCATAGGTAGATAATAAATTCACAACTGTTCCAGAACTTGAAATAAAAATTAAAACAGTCGTTAGTACAGACGTCATGTTACCTAATATTTATGATATCCACGAGCACAAAGTATCTTTTTCTTATCCCCTCGAGGCATTTCTACTGTAGTTGGTACTTTGTCCTAGCCCATCGATATAAATGACAAGATATGCCCCTGCGAACAAAATTTTTCATGGTTTTGGAACCAAATAAATCAGCGCCACCTCTTAGACACTAATCAACGACCTGTTTGAAATCCAGGCGTCACTGAGGTTGCATTGGTGCTAAATAAACATTTTAGGACCAATGAGTCGGTGCCATTTTGCTTGGTCAATAGCCCTGTCCTTACGAAGTAATATATAAGTCAACTAGCTTATGCCCGCGACTTCGTCCGCGTGAACTACACAAATTTCAAACCCCTATTTTACCCCCTTAGGAGTTGAATTTTCAAAATTCCTTTCTTAGCGGATGCCTACGTCATAATAGCTATCTGCATGCCAAATTTCAGCCCGATCCGTCCAGTAGTTTGAGCTGTACGTTGATAGATCAGTCAGTCAGTCAGTCACCTTTTCCTTTTATATATTATTAGATGTCCTAGCCCAATTGGAGTCTTAGGGCCTATATGCATATAGACGGAGTGGAGTCGAGCAGAGTATTTTTGATAACAACTTAATTTCAGCTTTATATACTTTAGATACGGTTGAAATTGATTTATTGATGATATTGTACTATATTAGTATTATGTACCATGATTTTATCATTTGGACTTTTTATAGTGTAAAAAACTGCCATAAGTACCTAGGTATTAGATAAAATCTTTTTGTCTTAAGAGTTCTATTAAAAGTCAAAGAATGAAGTAAATAAAGCTTAGGCTTATAATCAGTTACAGGGGGACTCCAACATTAATGGTTATAGGTATATTTAAAAATCAAGTAATAGTAAAAATATTATTATTTTGTTCATGTTAGTAATATAAATAAAAAATAACATCGGAAGGCATGTTGGGGCAAGACCCTTTCCCTTGTTATTAAATTCTGCCTCATGCATGTTATTTTAACATTATGATAGGCATATTATTATTCCTAATATCGGGTTATTTTATCGGACGGATTGTGGCATTGATATTTTATTAAAAAAATAATTAATTTTTAGAACTAACCATACACTAGTTATTAAAAACATTATGTAAAACTAGCGTATGCTCGCGACTTCGTCCGCGTGGACTATACAAATTTCAAACCCCTATTTTACCCACTTAGGGATTGAATTTTCAAAAATCCCTTCTTAGCGGATGCCTACGTCATAATAACTGTCTGAACGTTAAATTTCATCCCAATCCGTCCAGTAGTTTCAGCTGCGCGTTGATAGATCAGTCAGTCACCTTTCCTTTTATATGCAGGGTGTTTACCAGAACGCTGGCAAAAACGAAGACAGGTGATAGTACTGATGATTACTGATATGATACCGTAAAAAACCGCGAAAAAATATATTAAAAAATCCAGAGGTCAACGAACGTTACGTTAGTAGGTCAGTCGGAGTCAATGCCGCGTCGTAAGCGAGGCATTGACCCGAGTTTTGCACGCTATACAATATACATTGCGGGTTTGAAAAATACTAAATCACTAAAACTACTTACGTGAGTAAAACTTACAGGTGTGATCGTGGCCTAAGGGGATCACTATGAGCTTCATATATTTATAGTAGGTCCTAGGTTCAAGAAGTTAGTACGACCCAAACTTTTAACGAACCCGATAGTACCTCGTGATAAATTCATAGTAAATGCCAACTTAATGAATAGTTAAGGGTGCTATTAACGTTGGGAACGAGGCTAGCATAATAATTGGTAACCATCTGCTAGAGCTATAGGTCCTAGAGAAGCAGAAAAAGCGCCCCCTTATGACAACGAAAAACTTATCGACATACACACACACACACACAAACACACAACTTATAGATCTGTTCAGTGTTCATCTCTCTTATTCTTGTTGCATGATTGGGTTTGAGTGTCCACAATAAAAAATGCTTTGATTCTGCTTGAATTTTCAGTTATATAAAAATATACTATAAGTTAAGGTTTAGTGTTTTACAAAAATGATATTAAGTACAATTTCTATTAACAAAGGCAGCCATGGTCAAAGACAAGAGAAATGAAAAGATTTTCGTACTATCGACAATGGATACTAGGTTTTTTTATTATTGTTGAACTCTGGGTTCTTGTACATTGAGTATTCCGTAAACATTGCAATACCGTAAGAGTTGTGTCTACATGAAAGTTATAGAACTGAGACATTATTGTGTGACAGGCTTTTCAGCATAGCATTAACGTTTTTGACATTCCATTGTGGCGGTTGCCACAGATGCAACTAGATGGCGCTATTCAATCGATAACTTTTCATGACGTAGTCCCGAACAAATTTACCGCCGACAGTAGTCGCACTACTAACTGAGTTTTCTGCAATCTGGACTACATATAGAAGTTTCAAGATACAACCGTCGGCCCAGCTGGCGCTACCGAGCACAACCAACCGCTCGGTGGGAGATCTCCCTTTGGTACGGTCGAGCCTGCACACCGCTCCCGTACACCATCATCGCTGCCTCTAGTACAAGACACCTCTATGCCAGTGGTTATTGGGGCAATGACTCTTGTAGTTTTATGGAGAAGGCAGTAATTTCTTGTTGCAAAGAAGAATTATTGTCATAAGAGGTCCATTTTGTTACAATTTATTGCGATAAAATTACGGTTTTAAGGTAATTAAGGCTTAGACTATACAAAGCTCGATAGCAGTGACGAAAAGTACGCGAAAGGACGTTACACTGAACGCGCGCGTACGCGTGTAGGATTTATAATATAAAGAATAATTTTATTGTACGTGGTGGGTTAGACAGTAGGGCAAGATAGTGACGATGTGCCGCGTGTGACTACACCCCCGGTATAAAAATAATTTATTATCATCATTTTTTATACTCAAGTATTAGAGGCACCGGTATAAGTAAGATAGGTACCCTTAGTATAGGTAGGTACTTACTGGTGATGCGTGGTACGTACAACTTTCAAAAAATTAACTTTTTTCTTTTCTTTTCATAATACAATGAATAGGGTCTTGGACTGTAGTAATAAAATGATGTGATATTTTGTATAGAGCTAATTAATTTATAGGGCTAAAATTCATTATTAAAGAGAATAATCATTAGAAAAATAAATAGATTTTTAGTTATCTATCTATCTATATCTATATAAATATATAAAAGGAAAAGGTGACTGACTGACTGACTGACTGATCTATCAATGCACAGCTCAAACTGCTGGTCGGATTGGGCTGAAATTTGGCAATCAGATAGCTATTATGACGTAAGCATCCGCTAAGAAAGGATTTTTGAAAATTCGACCCCTAAGTGGGTGAAATAGAGGTTTGAAATTTGTGTAGTCCACGCGGATGAAGTCGCGAGCATAAGCTAGTTTTTAATATAGGTAATCGCTGTACGGAAGGCGATTAATGACGTTACAAGGCGTAAAATATTTGTTGTTTATGCATTGTGACGTCATTGTTCACTTTCTTTACGTGTGACGTTAAGTTAAGTTAAGATTAAGTTAATTTTTGTCAACAAATAGGAGCTATGATTTATTTTATGAATAATGAATAATGGAAAGAGCAGAATAAAGCTGTGTACAATACCGGAATTATGTCAAGTGGGTTCTTAGCAGTGCTGTGTATTCTACGAAGATTTTTCAAGTATCTGGACTACGAGTACTTAGGTTTAGGAAGCTAATTGCTATTGATGGAGATATTATATGAAATTATATAATTCCATGTGATATAGCGATTAGATAGGCGATAGCCTAGTGGTTAAGACGTCAGCCTCCTGTTTAAGACGTCAGGGGTTTGAACACATAACTACGAAAAGTTAGAGGTTAGCTTCTAACTTTTCGGAGTCATATGCGTTTTTAGCACAGAGGATTAAACCTCAAGAGTACGCATATACCTACAACGTTTTGCATGAAAACAAAATCGTAAAATGTTGGCGGCGCGGCGCGGCGGACAGGGGAGAATGCTTTGTTGTGTTTGGTGGACTCAAAAGTAACGAAATCAAGACAATCTGTGGAATGAGGGTACCGAACCGACGTGGGCCGACTTTTAAGCTCAGCAACTGCCTAAGCTTGGCGATCGGGGGTGTCCCGCTATTAGGCGTCTATAGGTAGTGGTCTGTGGTGTTGAGCATTTAAATATCTTTTACAGTGAAGGAAAACCTTGAGAATTATCCATAATATTCTTAAAGGTGTGTGTTAGGTGTAGGTGTGTTATCCCAGAAAACCAAATAGTTTTATAAAACAACAGAATTTACTTGGATGAAGTCACGGGCATCATCTAGTTTTAAATAATAATTAGCATGCAGCCACTGACATTATTATGTTATAGCTCGGTGGGTTTCTCTAATCTGTGCTCTGTGGCATACCTCAACTTTACAATGTGTTGCTCTGGCTTGGAATGGCCTTTACAGGACCTAACTCTAGAGACTTAACAAATCATCGTAGAACACAGCTACACTTGACATAGTTCCGGCTTTATTCTGCTCTTGCATTATTCATAGCCCCTATTTGTTGACAAAGATTAGCCTATGTCAGAAATGTCACGACATTAACTCGACGGCATAATTAGGCCGAATCGTTTGTGTTTTGCGTAAACATTTACAGACAGCTTATGCAGATTGTCTGCGGGAAGTTTGTTGGGTAAACTTGGGGAATAAGTCTTGTCGTCTTGAATTAATCGTAGGTACAACCACAAATTTTCGGATCGATACGCAATCAATTGGCGCCAAAGTCCCGCTGCGCTGGTAAGTATCAAATTGGATACAATCAAAACCTAGTTTCCCTCACATCAAAACTCATACCGTACGAATTATTATTAGTCCTAACGTATTAAACCGATAAGTTTTTTTTTAAACTCGACTTTGGTTTGCACTTTGCATCAGGTCTGGATGAAGGGCATTTTGAGGGGAGCGCCCACGACGAGCGGCACTTTGCGTATAAAATATGTAATCGTTGGACACTTAGCGATGACGATGTGTCACATCGCAGCGTGTGCGCATGGCAGTCACGTACCGCAAAGTCTACGTGTACAATCCGAAAGTGTGTAGTAACACCCTATAGGCCTTGCCGGCATTGCCTTCGTTTTAACCAGCGTTCTGGTTACACCCTGTATTGTAACAGGAAGCTGTTCAGCAAAGCACAATAAGAAATCTCCAGAACTCTCCCAAGCAAGTACATATCTCGATATTTTACTTTGACCATCACAATGGCATCACGGTAAGTGAAGATTCATTTAGTTGAAAAGAATCACAAAAATGTTCAACAGAGAATCACAAAATACTACGGAAACGACACAAGAGGAAATCCCTGTTGGTCCTTATTAAATGCTGAAAGAAACAATGGTTCGGTGGCTCTTTGTTGCGCGGAACGCTTGATAAATGTTTGATCTTTGTTCACTTTAAGGTGATCGCACATTAGTATACAACGTTAGTTTTAGTTGACGCAAAAACCAACATACGTGTCGAATATTTTTACATTAAGAATAAATATACAAAATTTCAAAAATATTTAAAGAAAACTTACGAAGTTATAAGCTTTTTGTATTGAGTCGTTGTCCCGCAAAAACATGGTCACCCCAAGCAAGCGGCTGTGAGCGAACGGGTAAGTGAATGAATCAGTCTATAGCTAGCGCGCACCACGCGGCGGCGAGTTGTCGTGCGTTTTAAAATCCGTAAATTTGAATTTAAATCTATCAAAATCCGCAGTTCGCGCATTTCCGTATAGTTCTATAGTTCACAGATTTTGCGGAAAAAAACGTACAGCTACAGAAATTTACCGTGGTGCGTGCTAGCTCTAACACAGAAGCGAGCTAACTCGGAAAAGGCAAGTATCAACTCATACCCCCTGATCGGTTTCTACGTGACAACATGCTGGAACGCTAAATCGTTTGGCGGCACGGCTTGGCCGGTAAGGTGGCAAGCCACGGCCGAAGCCTCCCACCAGAGCTAAATGTAATATCAGTCGCTGACTGCGAGCAAGCTCACTGTGTAGCATACGGTGCTGACAAATGTGTGGTTAGCTTTACGGAGAAAAGTATTTTTAATAGAAAAACCGTAAATTTTTTCCTCTAACATGTTCGAGTTTAAAATGAAAGAGGAAGCCCCTAAGAGAGCCCCTATTAAATTCGTAGCTACTGAAACAAACAATGAATTTGTAAACCATTGTTTTCTGAATTGTCTTTGAAACCTTTCATTAGCAAAGGTTTATACTATAGGTATACGAAACACCTAAAATAATCCATACTAAAATGGGAGGGTCTCCCCGTCTGTCTGTCTTCTAGCTTTTTACAGCTGTTTTGTGGATTTTGACGAATTTAAAAACTGAAATCCACGTAAAGGTAGTGGAAATAGGGGAGAGCGGGGCTAAAAGTTACCGGGGTAAGTTGTTCCGATTGAAATGGTTCCAAAGAGGAAAGTGATTTTATATCCTTAGTCAGCGTTGCCAGACGTCCCGATTTTTCAAGTCACAAGGACAGGCTCAGTCCCGCTTTTCGGGGATAACTCGACCGTGCATGCAGCGTGCTGAGGAAACGTGAGCGGGAGGCACAGACAAGCCTGACAAGAAAAAAATCTGTAAGATGTCTTATTGTCTCTAAGATATCTTTAGGAGTACTATTATCTTGTTGGGAAGTGTGGACTGGCCGCCAATTGGCTGGCTGCCAAAGCGCGCGATTTTTGTTATAATTATATTGTCACGTAAACGTCATTTGAATTGAAATAAAAAGATGAATATTTTAACTTCTGATTACTGGCGCACTGAGGGTTCCGTAATACAGTTGAATTTTTTCGACATTTAGCACGATAATTCAAAAACTATGATGCATAAAAATAAATAAAAATCTGTTTTAGAATGTATAGGTGATGGTACGATTACACCTACCGAGTAGTGAAGCGAGACAGTAAAATGTCACTCGGCCGAAACAGTGCTGTGGCTGAGAAATTGCGGCGAAATTGCACTCGTTAAGTGTTTATACCAACTGAGTACTCGGCCGAGGACACTGACTCGCCACTGTACTCGTTAGGTGTAATCATACCATAAGTTATTATTATTTAAATTTTGAAAAAAAAACATTTCAGGGTGCCTCCGGAAAAGCAAAAGTCGAAAATAATTTTGGTTTATCCCCTAATTTTCTACCTAGTTTCATAAGTAAGTATTTTAAAATCGGTCACCCACCCAGTTACAGACCTAAATCAAACTAGGACACACTAGAAAGGTCTGCTTGTCTTTAAAAGAAAACAACGAAACTTGAAAAAGTGACATAATATTTTTTTTTGCAAATAGAGATTTCTTTTATTGTTTGAGATGTCTATTCACTTTGAAGAGCAGGGTCCCTTGAGAAATAAGATATCGCACACCGAAGTCCCCTGAATAGGCGATTTGATAATATATGACATTGTGTCTTCTTTGATGTTGCGTGTAAAATATAACTTTTATAATATTAGGAACAATGATTTGATTTGTAAAGATGTTATTGGTTATTTGGTAATTTATCGGTGAGAGAGCAACTCACTCAGCATCACTTCTGAGCACGGTTCTCCTCTCATAATGAGAAGTGCCACCATGAATAGTACATTATGGTACAAGTGTGTAATCATCTTCATCATCCATCATCATCATCAATCAATAGACGTCCACTGCTGGACATAGGTC
Organism: Maniola hyperantus; assembly: GCF_902806685.2. Taxonomy (NCBI): domain Eukaryota; kingdom Metazoa; phylum Arthropoda; class Insecta; order Lepidoptera; family Nymphalidae; genus Maniola; species Maniola hyperantus. Next base: position 15,345,174 of record NC_048536.1, on the reverse strand, counting down.
TCTTGTAGGGACTTCCACACGCCACGGTCTTGCGCCGCCTGGATCCAGCGGCTCCCTGCGACTCGTCGTCCGTCCACCTAGTGGGGAGTCGTCCAACGCTGCATCTTCCAGTGCGAGGTCGCCATTCTAGCACCTTGGGACCCCAACGTCTATCGGTTGTACGAACTATGTGCCCTGCCCATTGCCACTTCAGCTTCGCGACCCGTTGAGCTATGTCGGTTATTCTAGTTCTCCTACGGATCTCCACATTTCTGATTTGATCACGTAAAGAAACTCCAAGCATAGCTCTCTCCATCGCCCGCTGAGTGACTCTGAGCTTTCTTATGAGGTGAGGTGTAATCACTAATCATCAATACACACGTGTATCATACTATAAAATAAAATAAAAATAAAAATAAAAACCTTTTTTATTCGAATAAACTTTTACAAGTACTTACGAATAGTCGGATGCATCTACCACTGGTTCGGAATGCCTTTCCTACCGAGAAGAACCAGAAAGAAACTCGGCGGTTGCTCTTTTCCAATATTTGATATAGGTACAAGATTATGCCATGTATAAAATAGTATTTGCAGTCTTGTGCGTTGCTGGAACGAGCTGCAGGTCAAATCCACGCTCTTTTATTATTTAGATAATCTTCAATTGTGTAATATGCTTTTTTCAGGAGCATATTTTTAATAGATTTTTTAAACTTGTGCAAAGGTAAGTCCAAAATAGTTTGCGGGATTTTATTATAAAAAGTATATTTATATATTATATAAAGGTATATTTTTCAACACACTTGTGAAGAAAATAATACTAAAGTAAATATTTTCCCTTGGAGTTTTCAGGTATTCCATAACGTTCAGGGCTTCACATCTTATATCGGGCGGTGTACAACATATATCATTTTCTTAATAATTAGTAGGTAGGTACTTGGAGAAATTTTCATTAATAAAAAACCGGCCAAGTGCGAGTCAGGCTCGCGCATTGAGGGTTTCATACTACAGTCGTATTTTTTCGACATTTTGCACGACAATTCAAAAACTATCATGCATAAAAATAAATAAAAATCTGTTTTAGAATGTACAGGTGAAGACCTTTCATATGATACCCCACTTGATATTAGTCACTCACTTCGAAAGTTGAAAATACTAATTATTATTTCATGACCACAATTTAATTTTTTATGTGTGATCCAACCCTAAATTCACGGGCTTCAGATTTTTCCCCAAATGTCAGCTATAAGATCTACCTTCCAAATTTCATGATTCTAGGTCAACGGGAAGTACCCTGTAGGTTTCTTGACAGACAGACGGACAGACAGACAGACAGACAGACAACAAAGTGATCCTATAAGGGTTCCGTTTTTCCTTTTGAGGTACGGAACCCTAAAAAACTGTAAAATTCTACGCAAATACGAAAAAATTGTATGAAAGCCTGAATTGGGATCGTATAAATACAACATTAGTAAGAAAGGGATGTTTTATTCGGTCATTATTATAGGAGTATTTTTATAACGAGGGTCCAGGGTCCGAAGGGCCTTCTGCTTTAAGTGATTTCATATTAAAGCCATGAATAAAGTTATGGTTCAATAAAATTAAAAGATATTAAGAATAATAAGAACATATTTCTGAACTTATAACCAAAGCCTTGGGTGGACTGCAATTCAAAAGGTCATGACTCATGTTCAACAAGCTAGGTAGGTACTTAATAGAAACATTTTTAGGGTTCCGTACCTCAAAAGGAAAAACGGAACCTTTATAGGATCACTTTGTTGTCTGTCTGTCTGTCTGTCTGTCAGTCAAGGAACCTACAGGGTACCTACTTCCCGTTGACTTAGAATCACGAAATTTGGCAGGTAGGTAGATCTTATAGCTGGCATTTGGGGAAAAATCTGAAAACCGTGAATTTGTGGTTACATCACACAAAAAAATTAAAGTTGTGGTCATAAACTAATAATTAGTATTTTCCATTTTCAAAGTAAGATAACTATACCAAGTGGGGTATCATATAAAAGGTCTTCTCTTGTACATTCTAAAACAGATTTTTATTTATTTTTATGCATCATAGTTTTTGAATTATCGTGCAAAATGTACAAAAAAATAGGACTGTATTACGGAACCCTCGTTGCGCGAGCCTGACTCGCACTTGGCCGGTTTTTTATTCCTAACTAATTTTATTCGACGTCAACTGATAGACGTCCACTGCTGTACAGTGTACATACTGCAATAGGTCTCTTGTAGGGAATTCCGCACATGCGACCCCGACTTCTATTGGAAATTCAAATAATTTATTCAAAATAGGTAATAAATTACTCTTTTTGATGTTAGATTGTTGGATTGGTAAGATATAGTGGTGATAATTAGTACGCGAACTCAAAACTAAATCTACAAGGGTTGCAAACGCGCCCAGGTCTGAGAAGAGCACACTACTCATTGCCACTTCGGTTTTTTTAGTGTATCTACCACTTCAGCTTAGCAACCCGTTAAGCTACGTCTAGGTAAGTATAGTACACGACAGGTCGAGATGGCAATCGAGGTATGAGGTAGGGGGGTGCCCCGCACGCCCGCACGTCATCCGGGCTATCCTGCACCGGATTATCGCGAGGACTGTGTGCGGGGCATCCCGACCCCAATCGCCATCTCAACCTGTTGCGTACTATACATTGCATCTAACATCCATAACCATTAAACGAAATAACAGTTTCACTTACCAGTGATCGGCATCTATTCTAATACTGGCTTCCCACGGTGCGCGATCTTTCAGACGGACGCTGACCAGCTTGCACCGACGCACTGTGAGAAGAGTATCGTCAGAGTTAGCGCAGACACGTCGTGTCGTCATCCGAGCCTTTAGCGCGGTGCGTGGCTGTCCGTGGTCGTCGGCCGTGCCGCGTGTGTCATATCAAGATAATTTTTATGTCTATAATTATTATACTAAAATTGACCCAATTATTAACTTGGAGTCTGAAATAAATATTTGTTGTAGTATTTTAAACGAAATCGTTATACCGTTTCCGTATTCAATGTCAATGTACTACCATCAAACATTTTTAGTATCCAATATTGTTTATTGTCGTTTAAATTGTCTCACACGTGCGTGGTAATCCGCACGATCACGCACCGTGGGAATCAGGCATAAAACGTGATGAATATTAAATTACCGCTCATGAATATACCAACCCAACTAAACCACAATAATAATTATATTATTCGGGAACAAAGGGATACCTAATGTTGCCCAAACTAATTTAATTATGATGGAATGCCGAGATATACATACAAGTTATGAGGTAACCTTTACTTAGATGCCATTCTTGGCATAAATAGCAACGGTGACCCTTGACAAAGTATTCTACTTATTAAGGTCCTTTGCATTACATACGGTTAAACTTAAGTTACAGCTACCGTTAAACTTTGAACACCAATTAAAACTAAGTGAGTTGCACAAGTCAGTTCATATCTCCATGATTAAGGTTATAGGTAAAATTTTGGTTTATTTGATTTTGAAAGAAAGAAAGAAAGAAAACTAGTTTATTCATCTTATGCCTAAAGTAGGTACAAACAAACTTAAAATTAATGGTTAGTAGGTAGTAGTTAGTAGATAATAAGAAGTACTTAATAATTAATTAAATCTAAAATTTGTTCTTGCACCCACTTGGCACAAAATGAAATCTTTTGGACACAGCTCTCTTCGGAGTTATGTGCATTTTAAGAAATAAAGAAACCTGCATGCCTAAGAGTAGGTATTCCATAATGTTCTCAAAAGTGTGTGATGATATTCGCCAACCCATGCTGGGCCAGTGTGGTGGACTATGGACTTACACCCTTCTCATTCTCAGAAGGGTAGGCCCTGTGGCGTGCAGGTCATAGAGGCATACATGCACTGCGTACCCCAGTTGTAATAGCTCAGCATATTTTTCATGATGACCTGCCAGTAAACAGGTTCCTACCTAACCCTACCTTACCTACCCTGCCCTACCCTGCCTACCCTGGCTTAAATGTCTGTGAACGCCACTGGGTAGGCCATAGTTCGCCCCGCTGGTCAAGTGTGGATTGATAGACTTCACAGGCAACTCAACTCTCAGGCGTGTAGGTTTCCTCGCGATCTTTTCCTTCATGTAAAAACAAGTGATATTTAATTATTGCAACGCTCAAACTCCGATAAGTTAGAGGTGTGAGCCCGGGATCAAACTCCCGACCTCCCGAATAGGAGGACCACCAGCCACTTTATGACGGAGCGAAGCGTAATGGCGGCTAATTATCACGGACATTGTAATTACAATCATTAGCTCTCCCTCGAGCTGTTTTTGTAGGTTCCGTAGGTACTTTGTGGTACCGCATTTTGTTTAACATGTCGAGTCACTTTCGTTAATGAGTTTCATTATGAAACCTGTAGGTAGGTGAGTGTGGGTTCCTGTAAATTAACTTGCATTTATCAAGGTTTCTGTAATGATGAGTAAAGTGCTTACATGACTTTTGTGTGTGTAGCAGAGAATGGGAAATTCCACTGGGTTTATATTCAAACTCTGAGCTTTCTTATGAGGCCCATAGTTAGCGACCATGTCTCGGATCCATATGTCATCACTGGCGACACGCACTGTTCGAAGACTTTGGTCTTCAAGCACCGAGGAATTTTGGACAAGAAGACATCTTGAAGCTTCCTGAACGCTGCCCAACCGAGAGAGCTATGCTATATTGGAGTTTCTCTACGTGATCAAATCAGAAGACCCCCCACTAGGTGGACGAACGACATCAGACGAGTCACAGGCAGCCGCTGGATTCAGGCGGCGCGGCGCAAGACCGTGGCGTGTGGAAGTCCCTACAAGAGACCTATGTCCAGCAGTGGACGTCTATTGGTTGATGATGATGATGATGATATTCAAACTACACACAAACCTTAATTTTAGCCTCTCTCTCAAATCTTCACCAATTGAACCCATTGTCGGCCCACTACTGAAAACAGGTCTTCAGAATGCTCAGTAGTGAGCTAGTGATTGGTTGATCATGATGATGATGACCCTTCGCTAGCTAACCAACCTTGGTTCTCCCGCTACTTTGCACGGGTCTCCTCTCAGTCGATAGCCCACCACGCTGGCCCAGTGCGGATTAACAGAATTCATTTCACTTCACATTTGCGTTAAAAAATGTTTAATTTCAAAGTCATACGGGCTTAATCAAGGATTTATTTACGAACTAGCTGATGCCCGCGACTTGGTCCGCGTGGATTTAGGTTTTTAAAAAATCCCGTGGGAACTCTTTGATTTTCCGGGATAAAAAGTATATCAACTATATATATATATAATATAACTATATCAACGCAAAATATCACATCGATCCGTTCCTCCGTTGCGACGTGATTGAAGGACAAACCAACAAACCAACGAAACAACAAACCAACAAACAAACACACTTTCGCATTTATAATATGGGTATTGACTATTGATCTAATAAACCTGTGCACACATACACACACACACGTCACACGTGTCTACGATTCATTGTGTTTGATTGGTTAAATGAGAACCAAAACGTTTGTATGGACAGTCTGGGGAGTGCGCCAGGAAAACTTCTCTTAACAAATCTCCCTGTATCATTCATTATACAGGGACACACACAGGATTATAAGCGCAAGTTAATTTAGCAGATCTGAAACAGACTTCACACTGAAGCCCGTTAATGGAATGACTCGACAAGTTAAACAATAAGTTCCCAATTTCGCCCGCATCGTACAAAATAACCGGGCGAGATTTATATACTTATACTCCGCGACATGTTGAGATGGCAATCGGGGTGTGAGGCGGGCGGACGCCCCGCACACCCACATGCCACCCGCGCTCGCCCGCTCTTGAATGGCGCGGGGGCTGTGCAGGTGTTCGGGGCGTTCCCTCCCCGATTGCCATTTCGACCTGTCGCGTACTATTACATTGCCCGGAGTACTTCTTAATTACGTCTTTAAATAGTATAAAACAAAGTTGCAATACACGTTGAATTCTGAATTTCTTAGTTAAATTTCAATTTGCTATAATTATATTATTCTTTTATATATTATTCGGATACTAAAAGATTTAAAAAAAAAATTAGCCCTTGATTGGAATCTTACCTGGTGGTAAGTGATGAATTGATGATACAGTCGAGCTAACCTGGAAGGGGTACGGCAGTTTTTATTGAACCCATGACCATTTGGTTTTTACACGGCATCGTACCGGAACGCAAAATCGCTTGGCGGCACGACTTTGTCGGTAGGGTGGTAACTAGCCACGTCCGAAGCCTTTCACCAGACCAGACCTTTAAAACTTTAAACTTAAAGGACATCATTTTGAAAGAACAATGAGGCGAACAAAACTCAAATCATTACTATTTGACTATGAATAAATTCTAGGTTGACATCTGTCAAAGAAAGATTTTCTAAATAACTTTAGTAATTCTAGAGATTACCCCCTACAAACAAACTTACAAACTTTACCTCTTTATAATATTAGTATAGATATTATGTATCTAACTATGTAGGTGGTTGGGTGGTTATTTTATCCAGAAAGTGCATAAAAGTAAACAAGTTTTCCACAAAGTAAATAGGTATTAGGTTATAAGAAAGGCGCACTCTGCGGACCAAGAATAGCAAGCTTCTACCGAACTCTTGAAGTCTGCAAACAACGTTTTATTAAGTTTCCGAAGAGTAGGTATACTGCACGCCCCACGTTTATATTGGCCAATCATCCGAATTAATGCGAAGCGTTAAAGAATAAAGTAAACAGTACTTTCAACTTTTTTTAAAATAAGTTGAGGTATTTTTTCGGTAGTTACTAGTTAGGCGTCTATAAATGGCAGTTAGTTTTGATACAGTTCTACAGTCTGTAAATGGACGGTTAACCTACCATCTTATGTCATGATTGATGTTTGCATCACAAATATCTGGATAATTCTCCAATTCTATCATTCATTCATCATAATATCATGACTGCTACGAAACATACCTATTGTCTATGAGATATCCTATCGAGATGGGCTGCCGTGGCTAATATTCTATCAAGAGATTATTTATCATACTGTTTACTAGCAGACGTCCGCGTAGAATTAGGTTTTCTAAAATCCCGTGGGAACTCCTTGATTTTTCGGGATAAAAAGTAGCCTATGTCACTCTCCAGGTCTTAAGTTATACCCGTGCAAAAATCCCGTCGATCCGTTGCTTCGTTGCGACGTGATTGAAGGACAAATCAACAAACCAATAAACTAACAAATATTTATAACTAGATGATGCCCGCGACTTCGTCCGCGTGGATTTAGGTTTTTAAAAATCCTGTGGGAACTCTTCAATTTTCCGGGATAAAAAGTAGCCTATGTCCTTCCCCAGGATGCAAGCTATCTCTGTGCTAAATTTGGTCAAAATCGGTTGAACGGTTGAGCCGTGAAAAGCTAGCAGACAGACAGACTGACACATTTTCGCATTTATAATATTAGTATGGATAAGGGTACTAATTTTATACCTACCATTTCATACGATGAAGTTTTAAAGCATACATGGAAAATTACCATAATTAACAACCTAATTATCATAATTATCTATTTCAGAAAAGTTACACGAGATGTTCATCCGTTTTTATTGGATTTTGCGGAGAAGACGCATCCGCGCTCCGGAAAATTTGTTTTTAACAAGTTTCAATGTTGTTTCAATTCAAGATTTTATTTCCTAACTTTCGTGGGGTAGGTGGGAGCGGATGCGTCCTGCTGTGAAAAGCTAGACAGACAGACACACTTCCGCATTTATATTAGTATGGATGGAGTAGTAGATATGGATAGTGAGTAATTAGTAACGTAATGATTTATTTTTGTTAGACTAAATATGGACGTCACAAGGCAGAATCTCCTTTGAAACTTAGAAAACACTGAAAACATTATCCACGCGCTTTCACTCTATTAGTTTATGGCCGTTCCTAGAACCGCGCAAGCTCATAGCATCGAATAACATGCGCCATTAATTTTATCTGGTCACGTAGCTTGGAAGGGAATAGCTTTCCATTACGCCACGATCATCGCAGTAAAATAAGTTTCCACATTGCTTTGGGGTAGGATATTAAACGGACATTTTTCGTTAAAAACAGTTGCTTATACGAGTAAAGTTGGTTGCACATTTGTGCGCACCGAACAAGTCGACGTACGGAACGATGTTTTATCCATGCGAAGTGAAATGACATTTTTTTAATATTGAAAATGTTAGAATAAAACTTAAATTTAGCCTTATCTAAGTAATAACTGTAGGTACAAATCATGCCCGCGTGGAATGGTGCTTAGAATACTGGTTGCATTTCCGCCTTCCTAACCCACACACTTTCCACCAGTCCAATGCATTATTTGAGTCTTGACACAAATGGTACTTACATTCAGATGAAGGCTTTAGATTTAATGAAGAAAACAACAAAGTGTAACGTGCGTTATAATAAATATTTATAACAATTTCGTAATTCAAATTCTGACTACTGAACTGCGAAATAAAAATGTATTGTATACTGCGTACGGTGCTAACAAAGCGAGGTATTCAGCAAGTTCGTCATGTGCGGCACGTACAACTATGCGAACAGCTTTAAGCGGGCATTGTCGTACAAAAGACATTACGTTTTGTTACTTGTACGAGTAGAATACGTTCGCTGGGGTCAATCGGAATTGAAAAGTAAGAAAACGACACCGTAAAGGCACCTAACTGTGATTGGACATTGGTTGACTGGCTTTGTTACAGAAAGTGACATATCTATTGTCGGCGACAGATCGAGATGGCCATCGGGGTATGAGGGGGGGACGCCCCGCACACCCGCACGTCGACCGCGCTCGCCCGCACTGGGTTAGCTCGGGGGCTGTTTTGGTGTGCAGGGCGTCCCTCCCCGATTGCCATTCCGACCTGTCGCGTACTATACTTATTGTATAAAAGGAAAAAGTGACTGACTGACTGATCTATCAACGCACAGCTCAAACTACTGGACCGACTGGGTTGTTTGGCATGCAGATAGCTATTATAACGTAGACTAGACATCCACAAATAAATCATTTTATAGTCATACTAGCTTATGCTTGCGACTTCGTCCGCGTGTACTACCCAATTTTTAAACCCCTATTTCACCCCCTAGGGGTTAAATTTTCAAAAATCCTTTCTTAGCGGATGTCTACGTTATAATAGCTATCTGCATGCCAAATTTCAGCCCGGTCCGTCCAGTAGTTTGAGCTGTGCGTTAATGGATCCGTCAGTCAGTCAGTCAGTCACTCAGTCACCTTTTCTTTTTATAAATTAAGATTGTGTAGTTCACGCGGGCAAATAGTAGGCATAAGCTAGTTAGGCTTAGGTTATATAGCAGGTACAGAGAATATAAGGTTTGACCAGAATTCGCGCATCGCAGTCAGGTGTGTCATTAAAAAACCGGTCAAGTGCAAGTTGGACTCGCACGCAAAGGGTTCCGAGGCATAACCATAAATTCACTATTTTTGGGATTTTTCCCTTTATGTGTGCTATAAGACACAACCTGCCAAATTTCATCATTCTAAGTCAATGGGAAGTAGGTACCCTATAGGTCTCAATTCCCTTGTTGTGTCTTCACAGACACGACAGACAGACAGATAGAATATAATACAATGAAGTGATCCTATAAGGGTTGATTTTTTCTGGAGGTACGGAACCCTAAAAAGAAGGCCCAATGCACACACAATATTTTTATCCATGTTTACTCAACATATCCATCGTAATAGAATTATTTAGAGCGAAATTTGGGACGGGTATCATAATATTATTATAGTGTGCACAGTTTATTGAGTTGGGTTCTCCTATCACTATCGTTTATATTACACTACCTTCGGGATACGGGGGTATCGATAAAGTGGATGGAAGTTATTTACAGTGACATGTCACGTATACATATAAAATATCATCGGGTTGGTACCTATCTTCTAACCCATAAAATTACTATGTACTATCGTACCGAGAACAAAAAGAGAAGAAGGGGGAGACAATTTAAAAGGTAGGAAGATGACATAAGAAACTTGGTTGGTGGTATGTGGACAAGGTTAGCCAGAAATAGAACCATTTGGAAAAATTTAGAGGAGGCCTATGTCGATGGACACGCAGAACATAAATTATAAAACAAACTTCATGATAATGCAATAATAATAATGTAATAATTTTAAGTAGGTATCTAATTCATTATTTACCTTAGCTTTAAGAAAAACCTGTAAAAAAAACTTCTGCAATAAAGGCTCTTTTTATTTTATTTTATTTTAATCGTACCGAGACCGTACGGAGACCGGACGACATCAGACGCGTCGCAGGGAGCCGCTGGATCCAGGCGGCGCAAGACCGTGGCGTGTGGAAGTCCCTACAAGAGACCTATGTCCAGCAGTGCACGTCTATCGGTTGATGATTAAATGTATTTTTCTTCTAATGCATTCATCTTTTATTTTCATAAAAGATATAAGTAATATATAATGCTCGTCTAAATTCTAAGAAGAACAAAAGTCTCCTAGAACTAAAAGCAAGATGCCTATTGAATGTGACCCACTGGTGCAAGAGGCATCGTAGCTGCGAGACTCCACACAACGCATTTTCGATGCTAAATAGATTTAGTCAGAAGAAAATGTTGATGACATCAGCAGAGGTCAGCACTGACTTGACCTCTATAAGATGCCTTATTTAAAATAGAATGAAATGAATAAGTGGCTGTGACATACACACAGACAGACAGACAGTTATGACGAATCTATAAGGGTTCCGTTTTTTGCCGTTCAGCTACGGAACCCTAAAAACCGGCCAAATGCGAGTCGGACTCGTGCACGAAGGATTAAGGATTCCGTACCATTATCTATAAAAAAACCGGCCAAGTGCGAATCAGACTCCCGCACTGAGGGTTCCGTAGTACAAACTTTTTTTTTTTTTTTTTTTTAAATTCAGATACAAGTTAGCCCTTGACTGCAATCTCACCTGATGGTAAGTGATGATGCAGTCTAAGATGATAGCGGGCTAACCTGGAAGGGGTATGGCAGTTTTTATTAAACCCATACCCCTTTGGTTTCTACACGGCATCGTACCGGAACGCTAAATCGCTTGGCGGCACGGCTTTGCCGGTAGGGTGGTAACTAGCCACGGCCGAAGCCTCCCACCAGAAAACTGAGGGTTCCGTAGTACAATCGTATTTTATCGCCATTTTGCACGATAAATCAAAAACTACTTACTAGATCTCGTTCAAACCTTTTTTTGTGTGATGTAACCACAAATTCACGGTTTTCAGATTTTTCCCCGAATGTCAGCTGCCAAATTTTATGATTCTAGGTCAACGGGAAGTACCTACCTTGTAGGTTTCTTGAAAGACAGACAACAAAGTGATCCGAGGATATAAGGGTTCCGTTTTTCCTTTTGAGGTACGGAACCCTAAAAACGGCAAAAAAATCACGTTTGTTGTATGGGAGCCCCCTTAAATATTTATAGGATCACTTTGTTGTCTGTCTGTCTTCCTGTTGACCTATAATCATGAAATTTGGCAGGTAGATAGGTCTTATAGCAGACATTCAGGGAAAAATCTGAAAACCGCGATTTTGTGCTTACATCGCACAATTTTTTTTATTAAAATCCATTTAATTCAATTTAAAATTCATTGGTATTCAATTAACCAAGCGTTAGGTCCAATCGTGACCGCAATCACGTCGCTTTGTTCCAACAACCAAAGCCCGAATAATGCAATTAACAACAATCGAGGGAAGTTTGTTTTGGTGGTTTATATAAATAAATAAGTGCGAGTCAGACTCGCGCACCGAGGGGGTTCCGTACTACAGTCGTATTTTTTCACATACATTTTGCACGATAAATCAAAAACTATCAGTACCCTTATTATCAGTACCCTTATGAACCACAATTTCACGGATTTTGGATTTTTCCCTTTAGGTATGCTATAAGATCTACTTACCTGCCAAATTTCATAACTCTGGGTCAACCCTGTACATAGGTTTCTTGACAGACACGACACATACGGACAGACAACGATGTGATCCTATAAGGGTTCCTTTTTTTTGAAGTACCCCTAAAAATTGTAAATCGACGTTCGTCGTCACCCGGCCCGTAGCTCGGTAAAAATATTGCGAACGTAGCATTAGTACAGCAGCAAACAAGTTAGGTTTGATAGTTGCACTTCATCAAACTAGATGGCACCACGAAACGTTAACATCATGCTGCAACCTACGTCAGTCGTGACGGTAAATAGAAGTCGAAGAGTTGTTTATGATGACGAAGTCGCGCATTTTAAATGCAGCAACTGACTGACTTATCAATGAATTTTTGATATATGTAGGTCATTGAGAAATGAGACCTAATATATTTATATACTATCAAATGGTTATGGCATTTAGGACCTAGTACCTACGTATTTCATGTAGTTTTATACATAAGTAAATCACCGACACCGAAACCTTGTAGTCTTCTCTTTTGTATAATCAGTACCCATATTATAAATGCGAAAGTGTGTTTGTTTGTAATCACCTCATAACGGTGCAAAGAATTGACGTGATAATATTTTGCATGGGGATAAAAAGTAGCCTATGTCACTCTCCAAGTGACGTAGGCTACTTTTTATCCCGGAAAATCAAAGGGTAGGATGGTGGTGGTAAAATGCTGGTAAGAAAGCGAAACGAGCGAAATATACTTTTTGGCCGTGAGGTAAGCCCTAAAGGGTTTTGTAAATTCAATAAACTATGAAAATTCTATAGTACGCGACAGGTAGAGATGGCAATCGGGGTTTCAGGCGGGGGACTCCCCGCACACCCGCACGTCACCTGTGCTATCCCGCGCCGAGTTAGCGCGGGGACTGTGTGGGTATACGGGGCCTCCCCACCCCGATTGCCATCTTGACCTGTCGCGTACTAGATATACCTACATAAAACTTTCAGATTATTATCTTCAAGACCAGAAAGGCTTCAAAACTGTCAACACCAGCTTGCATTCCGGCACATCCTTACTGATAAAGTAACCGTGTAAATAAATTGAAAATCTTAAGAAGAAACTGAGAAAATTCTTGTTTGCTCAGTAACTAACAAAGTTTCTCAAACGGTTCAGATTGTTTACCACAAAGAATGGGTATTTATCAAACTTGCATCAAGAAAACATCGCGTATCTATTTTTTTTAGTTTATAAAAGGAACGACTGTAATAATTTATGTTTCAGCATCATTCTATTCAGTTTTTAATCAATGAATGATTTTTGCTTGCTTTTTGTGTTTAGGTTGCCATTTTGATTGAGTGGTTGCAATAGCAATTATTGTGCCCTAAACTCTTTTGCTAGTTCCTACCCTTAGTTGTTCACCGGCAATAGGTTACGACGTTTCAGGGCCCTCATTAGACCGGGGCCATGGCTTTAAACCCAACGCGGCCTTTATTAAGTAAAGACATAGTATTCACTACTGTACCAGGTTGTCTATACAAAAGTATAGTGTGTGCACTGTGCAGTGTGCTTTTGTCGCATTTTGTCGTTAATCGTAACTTCGCTGGGGTGTTTACAAGTGCTGACCGCAACACCCAATTAGTTCTCGCTGGCTGTACCCAAGAACAGAGTCGGCTCACCGCAACGCGAGTAGACCGACTTTTACTGACTTGCAAAGAATTTACAGTATGCAGCAGAAAGTAATGTACATCGAACTTTAGAAGAAGGCAGCAGATTTGTAGAGCGTTGTCCCTGTGGTTGAGACCGACAAAACGTCATATAGGTATGAGTGACAGAGACAACGCTCTACAAAGCGGAAATCTTTAAAGGAAAAGGTGACTGACTGACTGACTGATCTATCAACGCACAGCTCAAACTACTGGACGGATCGGGCTGAAATTTGGAATGCAGATAGCTATTATGACGTAGGCATCCGCTAAGAAAGGATTTTTGAAAATTCAACCCCTAAGGGGGTGAAATAGGGGTTTGAAATTTGTGTAGTCCACGCGAACGAAGTCGCGAGCATTAGCTAGTGTCATTCTAAAGGCCGATGTACATTACTTTCGACCGCGAACTGTACCTATAACACACGAGTAGATTATGGATATCTACTCATGTGCAGTGGCGTGCACAGGAGTTCAAGCCAGGGTATGCATTTAGGTATGAACTTATTTGACGGCAGGTTAAAATGAAAAATAAGCATTGACTTATTACAATGAGGGTAAGCAGTGCGTTTATGCCTCTATGAGCTGCACGGCACTGCTCTTGTGCCTATGAGCCGCGGCTGACGGACGCGTCCGACAACTGCGTCTTATAATATTTTGTTTCTGTCTTGTAGTCACTCTACTTATCCTTCCTCTTGGACTCATCCATTACTAATATTAGTGCGAAAGTGTGTCTGTCTGTTTGTCTGTCTGTCAATCTGTTAGCTATTCACGGCCCATCCGTTAAACCGATTTCAATGAAATTTGGTATAGAGATAGCTTGCATCCCGGGGAATGACATAGTCAACTTTAGATCGCGAAAAATCAAAGAATTCCCACGGGATTAAAAAAAACATAAATCCGCGCGGACAAAGTCGTTTTCATCTAGTCTTCATACAAGGGAACGTCCACGTTCATAAGTATAACATAAGTAAATACTAGTAAACGGCACAGCAAAACAGCCATGCGTCCGTAAAATTTAATCCCAAAGGTACATTTTAAAACATTAATTCGCGTGACTCACATTCTGTGTCGCGCAAATTGAGCCAGTTGTGTGATATTTACACTAGCCTACAAACACAAGTGTTGGTTTAACTTGTTTGTAGTTTCAGTTCGGCCGCTATCTCTTGGGAAAGGTAAAAATAGCGATGCGAACACGACGCGAATGTATAAGGTTTGAATTACGACCTAGATTGATCGAACTTTCATTTTATATGTGATCAGCTTATGGTCGCGACTTCGTCCGCGCGGACAACGCGAATTTCAAACGCCTATTTCCCTCTAGGGGTTGAATTTATGTTAAAAATTATTTAGAAAATTTCCTTGAAGTGTAAGTAAAAACACTATCATAAATAAGAATACATATATAAATATTCTTTCACTGATTGTATAGGTAGGTACATTTTCACCGAGTGTTAGATTATAAATAACTAGCTGGTGCCCGGGACTTTGTCCGCGAGGAGTAATTTTTTTTATCCTGTGAGAACTCTTTGATTTTCCGGGATAGAAAATAGCCTATGTCCTTCCCCGGGATGCAAGCTATCTCTGTACCAAATTTCCTCGAAATCGGTTAAGCGGATGGGTCATGAAAAGCTAGCAGACAGACATACAGACAGATGGACAGACAGACAGACACATTTTCGCATTTATAATATTAGTATGGATTCCACGTGGAAAAAGTCCCGCGAAAAGGCTAATAAATATCAGTACCCTTCATATAAATGCGAAAGTGTGTTTGTTTGTTGGTTTGTTGGTTTATTGGTTTGTTGGTTTGTCCTTCAATCACGTTGCAACCGATTGACGTGATTTTTTGTATGGGTTAAAGACCTGGAGAGTGACATAGGCTACTTTTTATCCCGGAAAATCAAAGAGTTCCCACGGGATTTTTAAAAACCTAAATCCACGCGGACGAAGTCGCGAGCATCAGCTAGTAGAGTTATAAAGTGAATTTTCCCTACTTATTTGTTTACTTATAAAGGGATAGTAGAGCTAATAATATCTCGCGGTGTGTGTCTAGGGAAACTTAATAAAACGTTGTTTGTCGACATTCAAGAGCTGGATATTGCACATTTCCTATAGTGTACGGGACAAGTAATAAATAGGACTCGCTGTATTGAAATGAACATACATAATACATCATCATCATCATCATCAACCAATAGACGTCCACTGCTGGACATAGGTCTCTTGTAGAGACTTCCACACGCCACGGTCTTGCGCCGCCTGAATCCAGCGGTTCCCTGCGACTCGTCTGATGTCGTCCGTCCACCTAGTGGGGGGTCTTCCAACGCTGCGTCTTCCGGTGCGAGGTCGCCATTCCAGCACCTTGGGACCCCAACGTCTATCGGTTGTACGAACTATGTGCCCTGCCCATTGCCACTTCAGCATCGCAAATCGTTGAGCTATGTCGGTTACTCTAGTTCTCCTACGGATGTCCTCATTTCTCATTTGATCACGTAGAGAAACTCCAAGCATAGCTCTCTCCATCACCCGCTGAGTGACTCTGTGCTCAGAGTTACATATTACATATAGATTGAAATTATGGTCGGAGGCATAAAACTTTAAGGTTCCTCCGGAAAACCAGCGCTGCAGATTGCTGCGGTTTTGTGCTGAGTATACCTTAAGTATTTGTTAGACGATTAATTTATTTAGGAAAAAGTTTTTACTAACTTTTTTGTGAGCGTAAATTGTAAAAGATTCGTCAATAAATAAAGATTTTATCGATCTAATTCATATTGTCGAAAATTACGATCCTTGCTACATATATTTCAAATTATAATAATTATTGTACTTACTTCCTGGCCCTGTGACATGCAATGTCGCACTATATTGATGTGGTGGTGTAAATTAAGATTTAGAATTAAAATATTTATCGACAGTAATAATTAGTTGACCTAAGCTAGCTTAGCTGTGCTAATTATTACGCCACAAAGTAGGCATATCTTACTACCACAGTGCGTTTGATCCAAAAAAATTACTTAATATTTATTTTTTAAGGGCTGTTTTTTAGGTTTGTAAATTGTAACCGTTCTGTTTATAGGATCTAATTATAGTGATCTACAAATTAAAATGAAACAAAAATGTACTAAAATTTTATTTTTATCATTTTGTTACGAATAAATTGAATTTATCTGTTTACACTTGTTTTGTACAATCCCAACACCATGAAAATACCCACGATAGGTAATAAAAAATCACTTTTGATATTCCAAACATCATGAAAATTTTATTAACAATAGAATGTAAGTATAGTGACGTATCGACACCATAAAAATATTATTAGAATATCAATGCTCTCTTTTATGTTGCTTGAATATCAAAGCATACTTATATACTTAGGTTTATTTTATGTCCATATGGCCCTATTTCAAAATCCATATATTTTTTTCGTTCACAGCTTTCCGTAATAATTATTATTTATTTGGGAAATAGTAAAATATGTAGTAGCACTAGCTTGCCAAGGTTCAAATTATTTACCTGGATTCTTGCCAAGTCTTAGAACATTAAGCCATACGAGAGAAATACCTAGTTTTGCTGTAAAAGCTAATGTTGTAATAGAAGAAATTTTTCATGCCAATAATTACATAACTAGCTAAGTATATATTTAAGTAATTAAATGTCACTCGCTTTAACGGTGAAGGAAAACATCGTGAGGAAACCTGCATGCCCGAGACTTCTGCATAATGTTGTCAAAGGTGTGTGAAGTCTACCAATCCGCACATGGCCAGCGTGGTAGACTATGGCCAAAACCCTTCTCACTTTGAGAGGAGACCCGTGCTCTGTAGTGAGCCGGCGATGGGTTGATCATAATGATGACATAACTAGCTTATTCCCGCGACTTAGTCCGCGTGGACTACGCCAATTTCAATCCCCTATTTTACTTCCTGGGGTTGAATTTTCAAAAATAGTTTGGCTATAAACGAATTTATTACGTGTTGCCTCGGCCTCTGCTGGCGGCCACCTCGAGCGAACGGTAACATTACTTGTAAAATATTCATCTCAAAAATGCATTTTTGAATAAGATGATGTACCTAAGTATATATGTAAGTAATATAATCCATACTAATATTATAAACGCGAAAGTGTCACTGGTAATCATTCATCCAAGGTCTATCTGCTACGTTTCCATGACTATTAAGTCACTCTTACACCTATTTTGACAAAATTTCCTTACATCCGTGGTCTATGCCTAGTTATGTATTTAGGTTTTATAGGTTTATTAAGAATCCCGTGGGAACTCTTTGATTTTCTTTTTTTCATTGTCCATCCCCGGTATGCAATCTATCCCTCTACTTTCGTCAAAATCGGTTAAAGGGATGGGCCGTGAAAAGCTTTGCTAGCTCTAGGCAGATGTTTGTCTGCTAGCTTTTCACGGCCCAACAGTTTAACCGATTTTAATGAAATTTGGTACAGATAGCTTACATTCCGGGAAAGGACATTTTATTTCGGAAAATCAAAGAGTTTTCACGGGATTTGAAAAAAATCTTAATCCACATGGACAAAGTCGCGAGCATCATCTAGTTTATTATTCTAGTTCTTCATCTAGTTCTATGGAGTAGGCATGGATTAACCATTAACCGTCAACTTAATTAAATTGATGGCAGCCCTTAATATCTTGACAGGATAATCTTGCTTTAAGAATCTATAGGCGTTGGGTCTTCAAGTTAATTTGTCTCAGATTAATCACGGTAACAAGGATTATTAAAGTTGAAATCGATTTCATAACAGCCATTATGACTTCGTAGTTTCTTGAGGGCAGCTTCCTGTGATATTAACTTGGGTGGTTAAAAGTTTAAATGGTTTTCACCTATTGTTGTAAACAAGAAATAAAAAAAAACGGACAAGTGTGAGTTGGACTCGCGTGGACAGAGTTCCGTGAGATGAATATGTTGGTTTGTTTGTACATATAATATCGTGAGATTTACAATGTAATTTTAAGACGTTTTTATAAGTTTTCTTGCTATAGATAAGTACAGAAAAATTTTCTTTTGAAAAAAATATGGGAGGGGATGGTTAATTTTTATCTACTTTCTTACATAACTTTTAAACTAATTTTTGAAAATATGAAAAAATATTAGAATTCCTCAGTATAACAAGCTCTTACATTTTATATTATATCACAGGTTACAGGTTGCGAAATATTTTTTTTTATTTTTTATTTCTTAAACTCTCCATAATTGACTTCCATATTCAAAATACATTTATTTACCTCACATGTACGTGTTTGGGTTATAAAAATTAATAATAATTATGTGTATCTTTCAACCTAATCGATTCGAGTTCCGGAGCAAATTAATGATGACCTAGACCAGACAGATAGACACATGAGTGATCCTATAAAGGTTCAGTTTTTAATTCGGCCATACGGAACCCTAAAAAGTAGGTCAAAACGAGTTGTTTTGCTCAGTTCAAGAGAGAAATAGTTCATTCTTTAACATGGACAACAAAGAACGGCCGGCCCGGCTGGAGAGAAAAATAGGAAAAACGGGTTGCTCTTTCAGTAGGTAAGTGGGTACGAGGGAAAGCGTATTGATGAGAGAGGTCTTTTCTTTGCCTGAAATATCAACTTTACAATTGATTGATTTGTATTACCTATAGGTAGGAGTTACCGACATAGCTCAACGGGCTTCGAAGCTGAAGTGGCAATGGGCAGGGCACATAGTTCGTAAAACCGATAGACGTTGGGGTCCTAAGGTGCTGGAATGGCAACCTCGCACCCGAAGACGCAGTGTTGGAAGACCTCCCACTAGGTGGATGGACGACATCAGACGAGTCGCAGGGAACAGCTGGATTCAGGTGGCGCAAGACCGTGGCGTGTGGAAGTCCCTACAAGAGACCTATGTTCAGCAGTGGACGTGTATCGGTTGATGATGATGATGAGTTACCTTGCTAGTTAGCCTAGTGGTTAAGACTTTACGACGTTAAGACGTCTCCTATTTTGTAAGGTCCAGGGGTTCGATCCCGGACCTCTAACTATTCGAAGATATTAATATGTGCGTGCTTAAACGGTGAGGGAAACTATATGTGAGTATCCCTACCGCTAGCACCTTCCTGAAATACTTTTGTAGATATACAATTTTCCAATAGTCTAACAAAATTTTATTGAAAGTTTCTATACAAAATTGGATGCAGCAACTTTTTGTTTACCTATCGATATGCGTGTGATTGCATACACTTGTCCATCCTATGTGTATGAATACAAAACTAATCAAACTTTAGTACTCGTAAATATGTACATAGTACTGCAATATTGTTACTTCTAGTCTTGTAATATTTTCAGTGCCAGTTGGAGTAATTTCGCTAACAAGAATTTCATTTTACGAAAAATCAAAAAGAATTCCCGCTATAGCGTTCGTGCGATTTTAAACGGAATTTAATTAGAAAATTTCATGAGTTTCTTCTTCTTAGTAGTTCAGCCAACCGCGTCTTAAGGTATGAGTAGTAATTTATTTCAAAATATAAACCTATACAATATAATATACTAGCTTATACCAGCGACTTTTCAAATCCCTTTGAGCTGTGCAGTGATAGATCAGTCAGTCAGTCAGTCATTTAGACAGCTTTTCCTTTTTAACCGACTTCAAAAAAGGAGGAGGTTCTCAATTCGTCGGAATCTTTTTTTTTATTTTTTGTTTATTTTTTATGTATGTTCCCCGATTACTCGAAGACGCCTAGACCGATTTTGAAAATTCTTTTTTTGTTTGAAAGGGTAATGAGGTGCCATTGTGGAGCTCATAAAAATATGAAGTCTAGACGATTTGCGCAGGTAAAGCTAATTGGCACCGGCACCAAAAAGTATTATTATGGAACTATATTAACTCTTGTATACATAATATCACGGATATATTCGGTAATAAATTAAATTATTTTTCAATTTTTAATGTTTGTGTATCGAAGTCGGTTTTTATTTTTTTTGTAAATTTTTTTTTATATAGAAGATTATGGCTTCGTGAACATCCATAACAGGTAAGTAACGTATAAAACAAATTCAGTATCTCAAATTAATATTCATATTTTGTAATCTTTAAAAGCACTGAGTGCTTAATCACGATGAGTGTAAAATCTTACTTAAATGTAGGTATTATAATACAATGAAACCTATAAAAGCCGGGACAGATATTATATAAGTATTATGGAAATCACTCACAATAGTTTAAACGCTAAAAAAACTATGAAACCTGTAAAAAAATTGCAAAGTTTTAAAATAAGATACATAAAAGAGTGTAAGAGAAGGGAAATCAAAAAGACAATTTCTAACAATAGGTTCCACATTTAAAATTTAAATCGAGCGAGAAAACTTTTAATTCAGACTTTTCGTGAAAACCCTGCAACCATCTTGAATTTCTCGTAAGAAAAATTGCGAATTTACGGAATCCGAGAGCTCGTAGCACATTTTGAGGAGGTGCTTGTAAAGCTTAAAATAGCCTTGAAGTTCGTCTTCCTCTACCAGGTATAGTGAGGCTACACCACCTACCATGGACTACTATCTACCCTTATTATAAATGCGAAAGTGTGTTTGTTTGTTGGTTTGTTGGTTTGTCCTTTAATCACGTCGCAACGGTGCAACGGATTGACGTGATTTTTGCATAGGTATAGATAAAAACCTGGAGAGTGACAAAGGCTACTTTTTATCCCGGAAAATCAAAGAGAATTGGGGTTTCACGGGATTTTGAAACCCCAATACCACGCGGCTGAAGTCGCGGGCATCAGCTAGTAATAAAATAAAAGCAAACCGCTAAAGCTACCGAGAAATCAAAGCATTCCTATGAGATTTTTAAACCTGTTACCACGCGCACAAAATTCCGTGCGTCATTTATCTAGCATCTCATATATTTTTCGATTCTTAGGTATATCTTTCAGCTGAAAGCAAACACCAATTATATGCCGAGGTTTCTACAACTATACCTACCTAGTCTACCTACACTAATACTATTAAAATGCTACGTCTGAAAGCACCAACTGTAAACTTCCTGTGGGCTCTCGATCCATAACTTTTCATGATAAATTTTACTTTGGCAAAAGTTTGGTGATCGTCAATTAACGTTCGGACCAAGTTGGCATAATAATCGCTAACTCGTTCCTACAAGAAGGTGCTTAACAAAGTTATATTTATAGCTCCTTGTCATGAACAAGAGAAAACTTGTTCAGTCAACTGTGCTATGAAGTACCTACTGTACTCGTTCAATTGGGATGATGACTATGTCAAAAACATTGACTTATATATTACTTCGTATGGACAGGGTTATTGAACAAACAAAATAGCACCGACTCATTGGTGCTTACGCACCAATGCAACCTCAGTGACGTCTGGATTTCAAACGGGTCGTTCATTAATATCTAAGAGGTGGCGCTGATTTTTTTGGTTTCTAAACCGTGAAAAATTTCGTTCGCTTGACCATAAATTATCTTGTCATTTATATCATATTTAAAAAAATAGTTATAGAAAAAACCCCTGGAATATAAAGTAAAAGAGCCCGAGCTCTTCGATATGTGTAAAAATAGTAACCGAAATGTGAATATTTTAAAACCAACTGCAAATGTGATGACTAAAAATCGGTCAAGTGCGAGTCGGACTTGCACACGATGGGTTCCGTGTCGTACATCGTATTTTAACATTTTTATGTGCAACACTGCATGTTAATGACAACGGCGCCATTTATATTATGTGATTTAATTTTTTCGTGAACACATTTTTTTTGTGATGTAGGTAACCACAACTTCAAGTTTTTTGGTTTTTTTTCATTACTTGTGCTTTAAGACCTATCTGCTTGCCAAATTCATGACTGTAGGCCAACGGGAAGCACCCTATAGATTTTCTTGACAGATACGACAGACGGACAGACGTACAGACAATAAAATGATCCTATAGGGTTCCTTTTTCCTTTTGAGGTACGGAACCCTAAAAACTGTAAAATCCTCTTTCAAATTCGAACTCTAAATCGCACGTTCACACTGCTTGCACTTTCATTGAATAGTGCAGTAAATCCGGATCCGGACCGGTTTTAAAAGGGGATTGAGTCACAATGTATCAAAGGGATTCAGTTTGACTAAAATGGACTAAATCGCCATCTTGGACAAAAAAGCGAATTTTAATCAATAGGTACCTACTTAGTTTGTCCTTTTAACTACATAGTCAGGTGCAGGAGATTGTTTTAATAAAATAAAATAATATCTAAATATATAAAAGGAAAAGGTGACTGACTGACTGACTGACTGACTGACTGATCTATCAACGCACAGCTCAAACTACTGGACGGACCGGGCTGAAATTTGGCATGCAGATAGCTATTACGACGTAGGCATACGCTAAGAAAGGATTTAGACTCGATGCGATGAGTTGCATTGTGTTGCGTTGCAATTCGATATTTTAGTCCTTTAAAAGAAAATAAAAATTATGGGAACATCCCTTACACAGGTTATTTTATTTCATTTCAAAGTTCGAGCGCTCTTAATGAAAAAACGCTTTATTTTTCTTTTCAAATTAGAATCCCTAATTTTAAACAGACTTAATTTTGAAGGTAGTGTACGTATCTCTGTTAATAAATCTCGGTTTTATCGAATAAATTCCCCTCAGGCTGTTTCCCGAACAAGCCAAGAGTAAACTTGTCATTGTTAGAAGCCGGAAAAGGTCGGCATTGTGAACAAGATTACTGTTCTGTACTTATTGCCAACTGGTCGAGCACAATGCAAAACTCAAGTAAGGGATTTACTAAAAAAATACGTGAGAGTTAAAATGTTCATGGCTAAAATGTTCAGATGAATTTTTTATCGCAGCTTTTATCACTACTTTAGTAATATGGACTACTCGTGTGATATGGACTAAGAGCCAGCGCATGCCAAACTTTCATAATTTTATGAAAGCTGAAAGTTTCTCTGCGTATTGTCCTCAACACGGAGGTGTATTTTATGTGTGACGTAATAGTATTAGAAATCACGTCATGCATTGTCGACACTTTGCAACCCCCTGCCAGACACCCTTAAACTTTAAATCTGCCAAATCCAAAGAGAGATTCATGATCTAAACTTCACAGTCGCTGATCGTTTCTCGAGCGGAACTTTCAGCTTTAATAGCTGATTAACTAAGGTCTGGCACGCGCTGGCTCTCTTTCTAATAGTATTTAAATGCGAAAATATATTAATTGTTTGTTGGATCGACGGAATTTTTCGCATGAGTATAGTTAAGACCTGAAAAGTAACACAGGCTACATTTAAGCCTGGAAATGCCGTGGGAACTCTTTGATTTTGCGGGATAAATAGTAGTATGTCCGTTTCCGGGTAGCAAGCAATAAATCCGTCAAGATGTTCCGTGAAAATTTAACAGACGGACGGACAATTTCGCATTTGTAATAGTAGTGTGCATGGATTTTTTTGAAATATTTGATATAACCTACGTCTATTTTTTTAAATATTTTTTTAGTGTTTTACCTACACTTCAAGGAAATTACTAATCAATTTTAAATACAATCAAAAATTGCGTAACCGGCAAGAATCGGCAGGACATACATAATTATCACCAATTTCGTCACTGGCAGTAAGCGACACCGTGGCCGAGTGGTCAAGGCATCGGGCGCGAACCCAGAAGATGCAGGTTCGATTCCTGCCGGTTACGCAATTTTTGATATGTATTTAAAATGATTTAACCTACGTCTATTTTTTTAAAAGAATATTAGCTATGTTAGTCATGTCATGACTAATAATCCCTTTTCCCTCCAACTTAATCGTATAGTTTGTGCTAGGAGTAGGTACGACAATAGTGCAACGGGTGGGATTTGAACCGAACTCTACATGGATGAAGTCGAAAGTACAACACAAACAGCTAATTGTATCCTACGGTACAGGAAATTGCCATCACAATATTAAACTCCAAAGTTTGTATTAGGGCAAAGAGCAATATTGTCGAGCGATACATTTCGAGCTTGCAAAACTTAATACGATGAAAATACAGTTTCAGGACTTACCAAGTTTGTATTTTGAACTAGGTTAATGTTTCTAATCTAAATTAATTGCTACCAGGTGTTTTTATTATGGAATAAGTTTTCGCAACAAGCTTAGTTTCGTGCTTAAATTATACCAGAATTGGCTATTTGACTACATCAAAAATAAATTATTTCTTAGTGATTTTTAAATACAGGGTCTTCCAAAATAGGTACGTAAAATCCACGCCCTTTGTTAGTTTAATAAGTAAGTGTAATAACGATTTTAAATTATCGATTAAACTAAAAAAGTACGTCATTATTATGTGACGTCATATTCCAGTATTTCATAGAATATCGCATGCTAAGTGCGCCTTTTGACGTTTGATAAAAAGTTACTGATTTGACTAGTTGTCAAATACCGTATTAGGAGAGTTATTTTGTTTTCAGATGTATGTATGTATGGTATTAGTGTATCTCCCTAGGCCGGTTATTATATTTGGAGCAGTCGGTAGAATTTCATAAATCTTTTAAACGATTCAAAATTGTGGGGAAAACTTCATCGTTTCGAATTCAACCAGCCATGTATACCGCCTTCGCGCGCACCTGCGTCGGAATTTAATATTGTGTGCCGCGAAACGACAATCAGGTATTAAAAACTTCAACATTGTTATGCATACAGCAGTAATTTAATATTTTATGAGTCTCTACTCATACGAAATTATTACATTCGTAATTTGAACAATTTTTCGTTGAGTTTAGAGACGCAATTAGTGTTTCAACGTCTTATTTTGTGTCTTTATGTTTATCTAAGGAATGTTATATACTAACCATTTATTCTTCTTTTCTTAGAGTATCCCACGCTACGTGGGGTTGGCACAACATGTCTTCTTCTTCCACTCAATTCTGTCATTCATCAACGTATAATCCACCCCTTTTACACGCATATCCTGTTTCACGCAATCCATCCACTTTTTTTTGGTTATCCTCTCCTCTTTTTTCCTTCCACTTAACATTCTTTTAGTGACACGACTTACTAACCATGTATTAAAGTAAGTAGTATAATTATTTTCCTCGACTTGATTTTTATTTAGGAATAATAAATGTATATTCGGGGTTCTTGGTGATGTGCCATTATCAAATGATATAATTTTTTTTACCATTACAATGGATGTCCTGCATTCATTTTTTGAAATAACATACTTGACTACTGTGACCTCAATTCATGAAGCTTTGCCCCTTCGTTCACACTCATATTTTTCTGGATTCATTTTACCGAAAAGTGTAGTAAAGATATTGTACGGTGTGTTTTGTTCAGCAAACAAAGGGTTCAGTTCGTTCCCCTGGAGGTGATAGCCGCGTTCCTTCAGTTCATTTGCCATAAACCAGACACGGAATGAAAGGATTTCCAAGGGAATAGGTTTGATATTGTATTGTAAAATATCGTGGAATGAGACTATAATAATATTTCACTTGAAAGGTTCTTACGGTTTTTAAAAGCTTTTTATCAATTTGACTTGACGACGACGACGTTTTGACGAACTCCCTGGCGCAGTGGTAAGCACTATGGTCTTATTAGTAGGAGGTACCGGGTTCGATTCCTGGCAGGGGTTGGAAACTTTATAATTTATTAAATTTCTGGTCTGGTCTGGTGGGAGGCTTCAGCCGTGGCTAGTTGGCACCTTACCGGCAAAGCCGTGCCGCAAGCGATTTTGCGTTCCGGTACGATGCCATTAGAAACCAAAGGGGCATGGGTTTAATAAAAACTGACATACCCCTTCCAGGTTAGTCCGCTTCCTTCTTAGACTGCATCATCACTTACCACCAGGTGAGATAGCAGTCAAGGGCTAACTTGTATCTGAATTTTAAAAAACTGGTTCGTATTTTCTTCGAAATCAGTAACTGATTAAGGCTTCTTCTGAGTTATTTTAAAGAGGCTGACTTAATAAGATCCCTTTATAACTTTAAAGTTAATTAAAATGGAGATTAGTTTTCATTCAATAATTTTCTGAAGGAAATTAAATTAAGGGAACTGGCAAAGAGCGATTGTTAATTTAGACGAAATGGAAAATTGAAGGGTATTATGTTAATGAAAGAGAAACCATAAAAAAATTAATTGTTTCCGACAAAATCTCTCTTAGTAAATTCATAGGCTGCTAATTAAATGATGAAATGTTGCCAACCTATGCGTAATTCATGTAATCCTACTTAATATTATAAATGTGAAAGTGTGGATGTTTGGCTGTTTGGATGTTTGTTACTCAATCACGCAAAAACAACTGGACGGATTTGGCTGAAATTTGGATCGATTATACCCTGGATTAACACATAGGCTAGTTTTTAACCCGAAAAATCAAAGAGTTCCCGCGGGATTTTGAAAAACGTAAATCCACGCGGATGAAGTCACGCGCATCTAGTAAAAGATATCTATAGCGACAGGACCTTAACAGGCCGATAACAAGATTTATTTTAGGCGAAGGCCTTGGATCCTTTACTCGTAGCCCTCGTTAGGGCTTTCACGCAAAAGTAATTAGGTGTATGAGCCATTAATGCTTGTGTTTACTAATAACAGGGGCTAATATTATAGTAGGTAGGTACATTTTGTGAACAGATTGAAGTGAAGTCTAGATAATCTAAATATATAAAACGTAAAACTGACAATCATCTATATTTATTTTTATTGTTAGTACCACATATTTTGCACGCCATACATAAATGGCAAAATGTGAAAGGGACCATCCATGTATGTACGATCATTTACTACTCACATTTGGCAAAAATAAAATGATTTCATTTCAGTTCATATTTTCATCAACGCACAGCTGAAACTACTGGACGGATCGGGCTGAAATTTGGCATGCAGATACATGGACTACAGAAACGAATGCAGATAGCTATTATGACGTAGACATCCATTAAGAAAGGATTTTTGAAAATTCAACCCCTAAAGGGGTAAAATAGGGTTTAAAAATGTAAAATTTGTGTAGTCCACGCGGATGAAGTCGCAGGCATAAGCTAGTCTTATTATATCATATTTCATTTATAGTACCTACTATGATAATAGTTCGCCATACAGCCGCCCTATTGTATTAAAAAAATATCTAGCCAATAACACTCGAAATGATGTATGAATTCTAACAATAATCACATACATCAATATCAATTCTGGCATTTAGAAATTAAGTATGGTGAGATAAAGAAATTCACATATTTATTTATTTATTTATTTTTATTATTCATGTACCAAAAATTGTAGCCACCCCTATTATGAACATACCCCTATTATGAACCCTAAAAATGTTACACTCCTTTTTGGGCAGTTGTGTAGAAAGAGACGGGCACGTCGTGTGCAAGTAACCTTTTTCCGTAGACGGGATGCAAGCTACCTCTGTACCAAACAGATGATGTCTGCGACTTCGTCCACGTGAATTGTGTTTTTTTAGGGTTCCGTACCTCAAAAGGAAAAACGGAACTCTTATAGGATCACTTTGTCTGCCTGTCTGTCTGTCAAGAAACCTACAGGGTACTTCCCGTTGACCTAGAATCATGAAATTTGGCAGGGAGGTAGGTCTTGCAGCTGGCATTCGGGGAAAAATCTGAAAACCGTCAATTTGTGGTAACATTACACAAAAAAATTAAATTGTGTTCATAAACTAATAATTAGTATTTTCGATTTTCAAAGTAAGATAACTATATCAAGTGGGGTATCATATGAAAGGTCTTCCTTTGTGCATTCTAAAACAGATTTTTATTTATTTTTATGCATCATTGTTTTTGAATTATCGTGCAAAATGTCGAAAAAATACGACTATTGTACGGAACCCTCGTTGTGCGAGCCTGACTCGCACTTGGCCGGTTTTTTATTTTTCCGGGGCAAAAACCTATGTCCATCCCCGGGTATGTACAGCCCTCTATTTCTGTACCAAATTTCTTCAAAGTCGGTTAAACGGGGCCATGAAAAGCTAGTAGACAGATTGGGTTGCGACATAAAATTGGTTGAGAAACAATGGTCTAAAATAATGTAGAGGCGTTCAACTTATCTTTACCTCACTCAATTTACTCCTTGACTCTCAGAATATCTTAATTTTCGCTTAAAATGTGTTCCATTAAAAGGAATTTATAACTTACTTTCACATAAAATTCCGACGAACACAGAGACGAGGGTCTGGGGTGCTTAAAATTCCGTTATCGCCTTGTTAAGAAAATAATAAATTTGTTTTGTCTGTTAATTGAATCTACTGCGAAGGTGACTGCGCACAAACCAAAACCACCAGTTAACCTCCGTTTTGTTGGAGTTTCTTTACTACATTATTATGAATACCTTACATTAATTACATGAATAATATGCATCTACATATCATATTCAATTAAAGTAAAGTACCCAGCCGCGTTGAGTTCTTCTTTGTTCAGGCTAATCTCAGATACTACTGTACGGATTTCCACACGGTTTTTACCAATAGAAAGAGGGATTATTTTTAAACTTTAATTTATGAAAATTTAGCCAAATAACTTGCCGGTACCGGGTACGATCATCGTTGTAAATTAAGTTAGAAAAAAACGTTCCATCTGCGAGCTTCCGTAGCGTGCGCTGTATAGATAGTTAAAGTTATACGAAAACAATGTGGAATAAGTTCCTCTTCTCCTCTAAGCTTATGTCCTTCCCCGGGATGCAAGCTATCTCTGTACCAAATTTCATCAAAATCGGTTGAAGAGATGAGCCGTAAAAAGCCAGCAGACAGACAGACAGACATACTTTCGCATTCATAACATTAGTATGGATTTATGCCTTTACGGTATTAAGGGTTAACATATTCGTGTTCGTTTGTGTTTGTGTTACGAATTTACGCCATTGCGTCACGTCAAACGCATTACTGACATTTCGCTTTTTGTGTTTGTTCATGTCTTTACGGTCAGATTCCGCCAATTTTTTACATAACTGATGCCCTCGACTTCGTCCGCTTGGAATTAGGCTTTTTAAAAATCCCGTGGCAACGCTTTGATTTTCCGGGATAAAAAGTTAGCCTTATGTCACTCTCCATATCTATACCCATGCAAAAAATCACGTCAATCTGTTGCACCGTTGCAACGTGATTGAAGGACAAACCAACAAACAAACACACTTTCGCATTGATTCAGGAGTAGGCCAAAATTCCTATACCAAGAATGTATAAAACATGAGATTACGATTCGTTATACCAACTCGTTATAAGGTAAGGAAGACGGCTCAAATTTTTCTGATGTTAATCTTACCGGAAATTAGCCTTTTCAATATTTCCGACGTGCTCGGAAATAATTCTTGTTCATATCCTGGAACATTTTTCGTAATACGGCGTTCAATTTAGCAGCCCCTATAAAAAAAGACGACATCCCTGGCGCAGTGAAAGCGCTGTGGTCTTATTAGTGGGAGGTCCCGGGTTTGATTCCCGGCTGGTGTTTGGAATTTTATAATTTCTAAATTTGTGATCTGGTCTGGTGGGCTTTGGCCGTGGCTAGTTACCACTCTACCGGCAAAGCCGTGCAGCCAAGCGATTTAGCGTTCCGGTACGATGCCGTGTAGAAACCAATGGTGTATGGGTTTAATAAAAACTCCCATATTCCTTTCAGGTTAGCCAGCTTCCATCTTAGGCTGCATCATCACTTACCACCAGGTGAGATTGCAGTCAAGGGCTAAATTGTATTTAAAAAAAGCAGTCGGCAAAGATAATTTCGAAACAAGACATGTACGCTACAGGTTGAGATGGCAATAGGGGAGGGAACGCCCCGCACACCCACACAGCCCCCGTGCTATTAAACAAAAGCTTTTAAAAATCTACGTTCTAGAAAAAAAACTATTTCTTTGAGATAACATTTGAAGCATATAGTACGAGACAGGTCGATTTGGCAATCAGGGTATGAGCTATTCCGCACCGGGTTAGTACAGGGGCTGTACGGGTGTGCGGGGCGTCTCTACCCCGATTGTCATCTCGACCTGTCGCGTAGTATCATCATCATCATCATGATCAACCCATCGCCGGCTCACTACAGAGCACGGGTCTCCTCTCAGAGTGAGAAGGGTTTTGGCCATAGTCTACCACGCTGGCCAAGTGCGGATTGGCAGACTTCACACACCTTGGAGAACTCTCAGGCATGCAGGTTTCCTCACGATGTTTTCCTTCACCGTTAAAGCAAGTGATATTTTAATTACTTAAAAACGCACATAACTCCGAAAAGTTAAGAGGTGCGTGCCCGGGAACCCCCGACCTCCGATTGGAAGGCGGACGTCTTAACCACTAGGCTACCACAGCTATAGTAGTCGCGCAGTATATACCTGTTATTTATTTCTGAGAGAAACTCTTATATTTTCATTGAAAAGGATTTTTAATTAAAATTCTAAAAGGATACCTAGACGTTGTCTTTATGAACTCATTCTTAACAGTAAACAATTTTTTTTTACTAATAATATAGTGTTCCTTATAAAAATAGCGCGGCTATTTCAACATTGCGTAAAAGAAAAACTATTAAGTATATCTATAGTATAGGTATATAAAACACTAAAATATTTCTACCTGTGTCCGTTACATACTTTAAAACCATGCAACCGATGTGCCCCTAACCACAGTTCCATTAGAAAGGCAATAATGCGAATATAGTTTTAGACCAACAAAAATGCATTAGGTCAATTTTTTTTAGGCTTCTATCATATCATTGCCTCGATAGCGTCACTCAGTTCTCACGTCGTTATCATACTAGCGAGAGGCCCTGATGTTGTTTACGAGGTCCTTGTCCCGCTCGATTGGGTTTGTTCATACCTCGGCCATGCCCAGCCACAAACAAATCGTGTGTGGACTGACCAGTGATCCGGTAGTAGAGTAATGAGTAATTAAATCAGTTCGCTTGTGTGGAGTGACGGGGGTGTGCTTTGAATACTCCACTCAACGATAGCAGAAGTACCTACCTACCTGAACCACTGTAGTCTGTACCTAGGGTTAATAATTAGGTAGTTGTGAAGTAGGAAGACCAGAATCAAACATGTAATAAATTTTAATTAAATTCAAGTGTAGGTGCTCAAAAATATGCGAGTGTGTGATATAGAGCGAAATTTCATTTAAAAAGCAAATTTTTTTAGAAAACGTCCAGTCCGAATAAAATTTTCAAATTGCAAAAACTGCTGAGATAAAAATTCGATCAAAACTTTGCGCCCCGACAAATTGAATTCATTTTCCACTAATAGAAAATGTTCGCTTAACATTGAAAAGAGAATGTCAAACAAACAAATAAATTCTGTATTTTATACAACAATCAATGAAATTGTTTGCTTTCGCGACACCGAAATTTTCCAATATCATTTAATTGTCGCCTTGATAAAAGCATGAATGCTTGGTTGAATCAATTCTTGGCAACATTTAATTTATAAACCAACTAGATGATGCCCGCTACATCGTCCGCGTGGAATCGGGTTTTTTAAAAATCAAGAGGGAAAATCTTGAATTGAACTCTTTGAATTTCCGGGACAAAATGTTGCCTAAGTATGTCCCGGCAGAGATAATTTATTACAAGTA
This sequence comes from Maniola hyperantus, assembly GCF_902806685.2. Lineage (NCBI taxonomy): Eukaryota > Metazoa > Arthropoda > Insecta > Lepidoptera > Nymphalidae > Maniola > Maniola hyperantus. The sequence goes on along the minus strand of NC_048536.1, from coordinate 15,313,103 downwards.
TAAATTATCTCTGGTCCCCGTAATGTAAGTTATCTCTGTATCAAACGTCAAAATTAGTTAAACGGATAAGGAGAGAAATCTAGCAGATAGAAAGGCAGACAAACAGACATGCAAACTTTCGCATTTATAATATTAAGTAGGTATGGTATGTGCACTCTACATTATAATTTGCACTAGAGGGTAAAAATTATTAATGTTCCAAATAGGCTATTTTTAGACGCCTGCCCTAAAAACGATGTAATGTTTTCAGGGTTTATGTATCTGACTTTCTTTATTCCATAATATTACATAACTTCTAAATGCCTGAACAGAATAAATGCTGTTAAAATTAATCCCACGTCATCCCAAGCGACACTGGCTATAATTTTGTTGTAAAAATTTCAGTAGAGCGGCTGCATCTGAATTGTATGCATTCTCAAATGTGGAAAAAAATATTTAATAATACCTAATTGAAGAAAACTTTTCCGCATTTGAAAATGGTGCCATACAGCCGCTATACCGTTATTTTTTTTCAAAAAACAAATTTTGTTCATTTATAAACATACATGAGACAACAGTGCAAACCGCAGCCTGGTTTTTTTAAACTTTTAAAAAATTACCTAGAGAATACCTCTACTTGTAGAGAACTTTAGACATTTTTAATGTGCAATAGAGAGTTTAAAAAGCAACTAAAACCAACTTGTTTCCAAAAAGTTACTCAAATGGAAATTGCACACATTTCAGGTACAATAGTAAATGCGGATGTTGTTTCATTCTCGTCAGAGTCAAGTAGGTTTCACTAGCCTGCATTACAGTGCAGATTGTAAGAAAGGGCCCGCTCGCTGAAATATGAGTGTATCATTAGTGAGGAAGGCAAGACTTCGCTAATTGGGTGAGCCTTTTACAACAGACTGTGCTGCAGGGCCTTTGTAAATAAAGCTACAAGTTTTATATGTCCCAATTTCATATACCTTCCGACTTTTGTATGTGGAACGAAAAATAAAGTGATTATAGAAAGTGGGGAGCCTTGGAACTGCTAAATGATAAACTAGCTTTTGCCCACGACTTCGTCCGCGATACATAATATAATATTACCTAGTAACCTATAGCACACGGCGATAATGCAGCTATCACTATCAGTGAAAGAATCGGAATCGAATAAATAGTTTTGGAGATTACCTCCTACATCCAAACTTACAAACTACCTCGTTATAATATTAATATAGGCCTGAAAGACGTATTTAATAATAAAAATATTTATAAAAGTTTTCAAAAATCTTATTATAACGCATTTATTTGTCGCTATATAAAGAAGTATATGTCACACTCCAGCCCCCCGATTGTGTAAGAATAACCATTTCATGGCTATCGCAATCGTCAAGAAATTCTGCCCTTTGATTGGTTGATTCGCTGTTGACATTTTTTCACAGCCAATCAAAGGGCAGAATTTCTTGACGATTGCGATAGCCATGAAATGGTTATTCTTACACAATTGGGGGGCAGGTTTGAAGCATGGTCGGGTTAATGCTCCATATCCCTCTGATTGCAAGATAAATAATACTGCACAGAATAGTCTGCATAACAGTGCAAAAAGTAAGAAAGGGCCCGCTCGCTGAAATATGAGTGTAGCATTAGTGAGGAAGGCAAGACTTCGCTAATTGGGCGAGCCTTTTACAACGGACTGTGCTGCAGGGCGGAAGTACCTTTGTAAAGCTACAAGTACTGTACGCTACAATTTCTTGTACTTTTCTACTTTTGCATGTGGAACGAGAAATTAACAGAAAAACTTGCTACACAAAAACTAGCAACACATTCAGCGATAAATGTTTATATAATTATAGAGATTATAAGTACTTATTTGCTATAAATTTAGTAGTAGGTAGATAGAATTTCAAAATGTAACCGATGCAGTAACAATCAAGTTACCAAATCTTAAGTAATTTTCTATTGGAATGAAACATGTTTGCTTAAACTCCTAAATTAATTTTGCATAAAAGCTATAACGAGGGTGAAGGCGAAGGTCTGAGGTTTTACTTTAAATTCCGTTATCGACTGGGTGCGAATTAATTAGTTTGTTTTGTAGCTTAATTAAATTCTACATTTCGAAAATATTAATATAGGAATTTAAATTCAATTCTACGTTTGCGGGAGCCGAGAAATGATAACAATTTTCGTCTTGGGAAACGTTTATTTTTAAATTACAAATTCTTCAGGCTCAATTTGAGAGATTGCTTGAAAACAACTCAGTTCTTTTTTCAAACGGATATAACGGTATGTACGTCACTTCCGCCGAAAATGGCCACCTAGAGACCCTGATCATACTAATCTATAATAAAATTATAAATTCAAAAGTGTGTCTGTCTGCTAGCTTTTCACGGCCTATCCGTATAACCGATTTTGACGAAAGGTAGGACAAAACTAGCTTGCATCCCTGGGAAGGATATAGGCTACTTTGGTCTCGAAAAATTAAAGAGCTACCACAGGGTTTTTAAAATACCTAAACCCACATGTAATGTGCAATAATAATGTACATCGGCTTTTAGAATGATATTTCAGCTCTGTAGAGCGTTGTCTCTGTCACTCATACCTATATGACGTTTTGTCGGTCTCAACCAATGAGACAGTGCTCTACTTTGCTATCTCCTTCTAAAGGTTGATGTACATTACTTTCAGCCGCGTACCTACTGTATTATTGTTGAAGTTTCTTTTCTCAATCTTCTAGATTTCCATCTGAAAATCTCAAAGGGGCTCTAAGAGATTTCTTGTTACTCAGAGCGGTGAGGAAAGTCTAAGTAATCGCCTTCTTATTGACAGCATCGCCATTTCCCCGATCGCCGCCCACAGCTTAGTGGAGCGTCAAACATCAGATCATTAATTTTATCTGGTCACGTCGCAGGCTTTTTGCGACCGTCGTGAGCGCCTCAACTATGCTTTAATGCTATTACATAGTGGACGGGAACGCCCACTGACTTTTATAATATTTAGGTGTATCGGGGAATGAACGCCCCACCCGCGCTAACCGGTGTAGGCGAGCGCGGGTGACGTGCGGTGTGCGCAGCGTTCCCCCGTCTCATACCCCAATTGCCATCTCAACCTGTCGCGGACTACAGTTTTTATAAATTTGAAAATCTCTTCACTCTGTCATCCATTGCTTTAAGTCAGCTCTGATTGCAGCCAAGCGCAAAAAACCTCTAGCTGGATTTCTTACAGTGAAATCTTTATCTTTTAAAAATTAAAACTTATCCTGTGTAAGCAAAGGCACTTTCTTTTAAAGTACTTATAAAATAAATCCAAGGCAGCTAGATCTCCTTAGCATTATCACAGAATATATAATAGTACTAACGTAGCATAATCTCTTTCGAAGTCGTAGATTGAGTAAAACAGCTAGATTAAAGTACTGTGTAACCGCGTATGAGATAGCGATAGCACGACGTAACGATTAATAACACGACAATTACCGTTATTTAGTAGTCAATATTTGTATTAACTATAAATCGATCAACAGTATTTGTATTAACGTTTTTTATGTGAAAACAAGTAAATAACCAATGAGAAAGACAATAACCCCACGAATTCTCAAAGTTTGGTTTGCAACTAAAGTTGTATTTCTTCCTTGTAAAAATCGGTTACACGATAAGGGACAAAAATAGGTTAGCTGCGTCTCTGTTTGTCACATTAGTAACTTAATCTGTGCTCCCTTTTTAGTGTGAATGAGAAAGCAAACGTTCCTTTATCTAGCTTTATTACTCTATCTACGTTCGAAGTGAATAATTTAATGCAACTTCAAGGCACAAATATAGCATGGGACAGGTCAAGACTACAATCGGGGTATGAGGTGGGGGGACCCGCACACTTGCACGTCACCCGGGCTATCCCGCACCGGGTTAGTGCAGAGGCTGTGCGGGTTTGCGGGGTGTCCCCACCCCGATTACCATCGACCTATCGCGTACAGTGAACAATATCTCAAACTTTCTTCTTTTGCGTCGTATTCCTCATTGCTGAGCCCTCCCCCCCCCCCCCTTTCTATTAATCATAACAATGGTAGGGGTTTTACGGTATAATTTTCCAGATCGGTGCTGGTGCTGCCAATGACGGCTCGTGTATCAACTCTCGCAGCACTGCAGTCCCGTCGTGACCACGACTCATGCAACTGAATCAAAATATCAGTAGTTAAAAATCGCTTAATTAATTGTGGTAAGTATGTACCTGTTTTATACAGTGCAACCACGAAATAAGCTTAAAACCACTAGCTTAAGAAAATTACAATACTTTTCTTTGCCACCGCGAGTCACTGGAAAGTAATATAGGCACTCAAACTGGAATTTCTTTCACTATAGAGCTGACGACCTCATTCTGAATGACAATGAGGCGAATAACTGAATTTTATCAGCCGTGGCGAGACTGCAGACGTCTTATTTAAAGCTATTTCACTTTAACGCTATTTCGTAAAATGATTTTGATTAATGTTCTAGTAAAGGGCTCTTTTTCTTGATTCGCGACAAATGGTTTTTGTCGAATAAAGGCATCGGCACACTATATCGACTCCAACGTCGTACCTACGTCTCAACTTCAACTTAATATGGTTCAGCATCAACCAGCGGTCAGTTGGGCGTCCATCATAAATATTTATATCATGCTCCAATAAACGGTCAGTTTAAAGCATTTGTTCAACCACCGATGATTAGCAAGAAACAAGTGGAGTTAAAAATGAGCAAGAAACGAGTTGGTGAGCAATGAAAAACGTTTGTGTAGTTGGAATAGTTTAGTCACTGAGCTATTAGGGAGTGTGCAAGTTTGATGGGCGATTACTCGCACTGGTCGCGCGGCTTGAGACTTGAGTGTTTTAAGCGCCAAGAGAGCATCACTGAGCGAGTTTTTTTCTTTGATAGTTTATCGCAGCAATTTTGTCGCTGTAAGTAGTGGTGAGAGAGTTCTCATAAATTTATCTCTTTTACTAACATGGAATTATACTTACATCGATTGTACGTTTCGTAGATAGCCCAGTCGCTTCGTATTCGGCGGTGGGACAAGTGTCTAAGAATGTGCTTAAAATTACAGAAACGAAGTGTCATGATCATGACGAAGTGTCTTGAAACGAAGTGTCTTCGTCTAAACAAATGTTCTGCTGACAAATGGTGTAATTTGTTACAGCAAGTCTGCAAAGCCAGGCTATATTCTACGCGAGATGACCGTCTCATCTAGGTACTACTCTCGGGAGAGAGTAAATCATTCGGACTTTAGAAACGACATGGATTTATATGACATGAATTTGTATGAAAATCTTTTGAGACAGCACTCGGCATTAGGCATAAAGTTTTTATATTTCTACACTATTTTTTAGGGTTCCGTACCTCAAAAGGAAAAACGGAACCCTTATAGGATCACTTTGTTGTCTGTCTGTCTGTCGGTCTGTCAAGAAACCTCAGGGTATTTCCCGTTGACTTAGAATCATGAAATTTGGCAGGTAGATAGGTCAGCAAACATGAATCTGAAAACCGTGAATAATTTAGGTCGAGATGGCAATCGGGGTATGAGACGGCTCCCTGTTTACTTTCAAAAATAAAATTGAAACACATACACATAGATTATTTTTCATTTTCACTCCGAATCACTAATTTGAGTCACTTAACTTCGCTCAGACAGATTTATGTAGGTACAGCTGTAGCTCATAATAGATAACATGCCGCTCTCGAGATTAAACGCCACTCAACTGTCTCGTTGCTTCAGATTTATAAAATACTCGAGTAATAGAAACTTTGCCCCTTATGACCCATTAGAGCTTGCTATATTAAATTACACTTCAAAGGAGTTTAACTTCACTACTTATGTTTTATGACATTATTCTACTAGCTGGATGCAGTAAGTTCTTTCCAATCATTGACTTGTATGAATGTCAACCTCTACATTATTTTAAATCTCTTTGATATCGTTTAAAGCTAACTTTTAACACATAAACAATAGATTTTCACTTCAAAATATACCTATGTCCTCGTTAATTTTACGACTTGGCGCTATCAACTTTGTACACAGTACATTTGTATTTAGTTCAAAAGATAAGAATCACATTGCTCTCGAGATTAAACGCCACTCAACTGTCTCGTTGCTTCAGATTTATAAAATACTCGAGTAGGTAATAGAAACTTTGCCCCTTATGACCCATTAGAGCTTGCTATATTAAATTACACTTCAAAGGAGATTAACTTCACTACTTATGTTATAGACTTTTTAGTCATTATTCTACTAGCTGGTTCCAGTAAGTTCTTTCCAATCATAGACTTGTATGAATGTCAACCTCTTCATTATTTTAAATCTCTTTGATATCGTTTAAAGCTAACTTTTAACACAAAAACAATAGATTTTCACTTCAAAATATACCTAGGTCCTCGTTAATTTTACGACTTGGCGCTATCAACTTTGTACACAGCACATTTGTATTTAGTTCATAAGATAAGGATAATATTGCTCTCGAGATTAAACGCCACTCAACTGTCTCGTTGCTTCGAATTTCTAAAATACTCGAGTAATAGAAACTTTGCCCTTATGACCCATAAGACCTTACGATATTAAATTAATACAAAAGTATTAATAAAAAACCTGCTTGCGGCTCGTTTTTAAACACACATTCACGTTTTAATACTACCCATTATGCAACCGTTTCATAAAGTACTATTATACCTACATTGCTTCCGAAATTAATCGCCACTCAACTGTCTCGTTACTTCAGATTTATAAAATACTTGAGTAATAGAAACCCCTTATGACCCACTAGCTTATGCTCGCGACTTCGTCCGCGTGGACTACACAAATTTCAAACCCCTATTTCACCCCTTTAGGGGTTGAATTTTCAAAAATCCTTTCTTAGCGAACGCCTACGTCATAATAGCTATCTGCATGCCAAATTTCAGCCCGATCCGTCCAGTAGTTTGAGCTTTCCGTTGATAGATCAGTCAGTCAGTCAGTCAATCAGCCAGTCGGTCAGTCAGTCAGTCAGTCAGTCACCTTTTCCTTTTATATATTTAGATTAGAGATCGTAAAATCAAATTACACTTTAAAGGAAATGATGTTAAATCTAGCTGCTTTCGTTGCATTTATCGGACCATGTTTCTGGTGGAGTATGTAATATGTTCCATCTATGTTGCATGAGTAACAATCATATTTGCCGGCGGCAATCGTGCAGCAATATCCGTCGCTAGATCGAGGCGTAGGTAATTCGCTGAAAATCCTGTTTGGAAAATTTGGATTCTACATTTATCCGATAGTGTCGAGATTCGAGAGTTCATTTTAGTTTTTATCTTGTAAGTGACATCAGTGTAGCTAAACAGATGATTTAAGCTTATTTCGACCTTCTCGGTGATCTCATCGATTGGTGCCACATCGACCTGAACCCTTGACAGCTCGAACTTCATCTCTCGCAGCACCGCAGTCCCGTCGTGACCACGACCCGTGCAATTGGGTTAAAATATCGACAAATAAAAACAAAAATTAATCGTGGTATATACCCGTTATATACATTAAAATATGTAGCTAAACAGATGTTTACAAGGCCAAGCTCAATCATTGGGACAACGCGTTCTTGGTGTTTTTTTAGGATTCTGTACCCAAAGGGTAAAACGGTACCCTATATTACTAAGACTCCTCTGTCCGTCCGTCTATTTGTCCGTCTGAGCACCGATCTCCTCTCAGACTGAGAAGGGTTTTGGCTTTAGTCTACCACGCTGGCCATGTGCGGATTGGTAGACTTCACACACCTTTGAGAACATTATGGAGAACTCTCTGGCATGCAGGTTTCCTCACGATGTTTTCCTTCACCGGTAAAGCAAGTGATATTTAATTAATTAAAACGCACATAACTCCGAAAAGTTAGAGGTGCGTGCCCGGGATCGAACCCCCGACCTCCGATTAGAAGGCGGACGTTCTAACCACTAGGCTATCAGAGCTTCTCTTGCGATAAATGCGAAAGTGTGTTTGATTGTTGGTTTGTTGGTTCGTTGGTTTATTGGTGTGTCGGTTTGTTCTTCAATTAAGTCCAACGGTACAATAAATCGACGTGATTTTTTGCATGGGTAAAGACAAAGACCTGGAGATTGACATAGGCTACTTTTTATCCCGGAAAATCAAAGATTTCCCACGGGATTTTTAAAAACCTAATTCCACGCGGACGAAGTCGCGGGCATCAGTTAGTAAGACAATAAACATTACATAACGTATAATGGCGTCCTTTTAGTCCCGTTTAGTCCCAAAAACGGCTGGACGTGATCGGACAGAATTAATAAAGCACGTACAAAGCGATGTGCGGTTTCAAGGAAAAACGCGGGAAAAACAATATAGGTACCTATATGTAATATCAATACGATTTTAGGTAATTAGGTGAACCCGGGGCATAACGGGCACCCGGACACTCGGATCGGCCCTACGCAGTACGCACCCTTTTTTTTTAATGCTGGGAAATGCATTTACGCATCCCCCCCTCCTGGAATCCAGCCAACCAACTGGAGGGAAGGTATGTGGGACTCACCGGCCGAGAAGCGACCGGAATACCCACTAAAACCTAGCGGCACTCCTGCGTGTCGCCTGGCGACTGGGTCACGGGAACGCCGAAGCAAACCACCGCGACCCAGCCAGCGACGTCCGCCGAGGCGGACCTTCCACCGGGGACCCACTCACGAGTTCCCCCGTCGCACGTCGCACGTCACCTCCCCCGGAGACCCAACGGACAGCTACTGTTGTCTGCGGAAACCTGTGTTGGTTTGAGCCAGGCGTCAAATAATATACTTAATTGCGTATTTTGATATAATTAAAAAAAAAATTGTTTGATCCATAATCAATAGCGATATATGAGACTTTAGAACTTTTCTCAATGTATTGATTAGCTTAGTTGGTATTTATTACATTACGATAATAAACATTGCAATAAAATGATTACTTAATTTTTGTCTGTTTATTGGCTTAAATAATGACATTGGGGCATTACGGGCGGGGTAATATGCCCATACTACCCTGGTTTGTGTAACTAGAGAACTAACGAATTTAAATATTTTTTGTAGCATCGAAAAATATTTAAATTCGTTAGTTCTCTAGTTACGTGTACGTGTTGCCTGGCAACAATTGCTTAAAAAATTGCCCATGTAAGCGCACCACAGTGGATTGATTAGTCAAATTAAAAATCATCATCATCATCAACCGATAGACGTCCACTGCTGGACATAGGTCCCTTGTAGGGACTTCCACACGCCACGGTCTTGCGCCGCCTGAATCCAGCGGCTCCCTGCGACTCGTCTGATGTCGTCCGTCCACCTATTGGGGGTCTTCCAACACTGCGTCTTCCGGTGCGAGGTCGCCATTCCAGCACCTTCGGACCCCAACGTCTATCGGTTTTACGAACTATGTGCCGTCCCCATTGCCACTTCAGCTCGACGGGTAGCTCGACGGGTAGCTCAACGGGTTGCGAAGCTGAAGTGGCAAATTAATAAAAATATCATATTAAAAATGAGATGTAAAGTTTTAACAGTCGTGTAATTTTGCAGGAAAAGTTTCTCAGCCTGAAGTTGAAGTAGCGGCGTTATCGGAAAATAACAAATTGTGATAAATTGCCACCGGAATAATTGTGACAACCATTTTCGTTTTTGCTCGTTATAGTTTTTGAGGGTTTACGGACGGTCTTTAAGCGGAAGTTGGATGAAATAAAAATGCACCAATGTAAGTGTAACGCTGTGGGGACATGCCGCCACACACTGATTTAATTTTATAAACGATACCTCGCGACGGCCGCCCGACCATGCACCGCGTAACTAGTTTTGTCGTAGGTACTAATGACTATCGCAAAATGTAAAATTCAATCGTACGGTCAGCTTTGCTTTCGGTCGGCCGGCAAGTACATTTTGTATGGAAATAATATATGTGTATTTATTTAGATTTAAGGTTTAGATTAATATAAATATTTATAAGTATTAGCTATAAGTTTAATGATAAGTTTTAGTTATAAGTTATAATGATAAATTTTAGTAATAGGTTTTAATTATAATAATAAGTTACTTTAAGTTAATTTGGATGTTATTATAATATGTAGTTAGTTAGTAGTAGTTAGTAGAATATGTCGCCTACACCACCACCCCCCAGAGACCGTCAAGGGCGATAAAAATTTGTAAACTTGACTTGGCGGCCAGAACGAGTTTGATAGCCTTTATGGTTGCATTTCTCCTGTGGCTGATCATCTTCGTTTGGAGTGGAGTCGCTTTTATCGGTCAGTAAGTAAGCTGGTTTAAGACGGTCTATGGAGACCGTTACCTGCTTGCCGTTGACCAACAAAGTGTAAACTTTTTCATTCCGAGATAATATTTTGTACGGCCCTGTGTAGGCAGGTTGTAACGAACCACGTGATGCGTCATCTCGAATGAAGGCATGATCCGTGGTCGCCAGGTCTTTAAAAACAAATATTTTGTTTCTGCCATGGCGTGAAGCTGGCACGGGCCGTAAATTCTCGGCAAAAGAACGTAGGCGGGCCGTAAAATCTGTAATGTCGGTTGTACCATCTACAGAGGAGTGAAAAAATTCTCCCGGCAGCCTCAAAGGTTCGCCATATAATAGCTCGGCCGAAGAAGCTTTCAGATCTTCCTTAAAAGCACTTCTTATTCCAAGAAGTACCCAAGGTAAAGACTCAGTCCACTTGTTGTTTGCATGACAGACAATAGATGCTTTGAGTTGTCTGTGAAAGCGTTCGACCAAGCCATTACAAGAAGGGTGGTATGCTGTTGTCCTTTTATGCTCGAATCCAGCTATCTTTGCCAGATAGCTGAACAGAGCTGACTCGAATTGGCGGCCGCGGTCTGTGACGACAGACTCTGGGCTGCCAAAGCGCGATATCCAACCCGATAGCAATGCCTTTGCCACTGTTTCAGCTGTAATATTCGTTATTGGTATGACTTCCGCCCATCTAGTGAAACGGTCTACTGCAGTCAGACAATAACGGTAACCTTCTGAAGGCGGTAAGGGCCCAACTATGTCTATGTGAATATTTTTGAAACGTGCGCGAGGCAAATTGTATGTGCCTAAAGGCGCGGACACGTGTCGGCTTATTTTTGCACGTTGGCAAGATAGACATGATTGTGCCCACAACCTGCAATCTCTCCTAATGCCCGGCCAGACGAAGCGCTCTGCAATTAATTTGGCAGTTGCATTGATGCCTGGGTGGCTAAGGGAGTGTAGGCTTTCAAAGACTTGTCTTCTTAGCTGCTTTGGTACAAATGGCCTGGGAGTCGATGTACTGACGTCGCAGTACACGAAAGTCTGACTTCCAGGTAATTTTGTCCTTTGTAAACGCAGAGAAGACTTCTCTTTAAGGTAGTGCGCTAATTCCGGATCTGAAGCTTGACATTCTGCTAGAGACTCAAGACTGACGGGAGCATGAAGTTCATCCACTCGAGATAAGGTGTCGGCTACGACGTTGTCCTTGCCAGAAATATGCCTTATGTCGGTGGTGAATTGTGCTATAAAATCTAGGTGTCTATACTGTCTAGGCGAACAGTTGGTTTTCCGTTCGTGAAAAGCAAAACTTATTGGCTTATGATCAGTATAGATCACAAAATGTCGAGCCTCTAGCATGTGTCTAAAATATTTAATTGCTTCATAGATCGCAAGCAATTCCCTATCGTATGGGGAATATTTCTGCTGTGAAGGAATTAGTTTTCTGGAGAAGAAACCTAAAGGTTCCCAATCCTCACCTTTTCTTTGTTGCAGAACTGCTCCGATAGCGACATCCGAGGCGTCTGTCACTAGTGCGAGCTCCGCTTGAAAGTTGGGATGTGCCAGCAATACTGCGTTGGCCAGACTATTTTTACAGTCCTGAAAGGCCTGAAGTGCATCGCCAGTTAGATTGATAGGTTGAGAACCCTTAGCCGCACCAACTAATAAATTGTGCAAAGGGGCCTGCGTTTGGGCTGCTTTAGGCAAAAACCGCCTATAAAAATTAAGCATGCCCAAAAACCTGCGTAGTTGACGGATGTCTTTAGGCTGTGGGAAATCCTTGATCACTTGTACTTTTGCATCAAGTGGCTTAGTTCCGTTCTCGGAGATATAATGTCCTAAAAATGTTACCTCCGATACGCCAAAGACACATTTCGATGTATTGATAAGCATACCGAAATCCTTCAACCTACCAAATATCTGGCGAAGATGTTCTTCGTGCTCGACTTCATTTTTACTAAAAATTAAGAAGTCGTCCAGATAGCAGTAGCAGAAATCGAGTCCCCGGGTCATCTCGTCTACGAATCGCTGGAACGTTTGCGCAGCGTTACGGAGACCGAATGTCATAAACGGGAACTCGTACAACCCGAAAGGCGTAGTTATCGCGGTCTTCGGGATGTCTTCGGGGCTGACAGGTATCTGATTATAGGCCTTCACCAGGTCTATTGTACTAAAAATTTTACAGCCAGCTATGCTGTGGGCAAAATCGTGGATGTGCCTGATCGGATACCTGTCAGGGATCGTCCTGGCATTCAGCCTCCGGTAATCACCACAAGGGCGCCATCCGTTGTTTTTATTGGGAGCCAAGTGTAGAGGGGATGACCAAGGGCTCTCCGACGGCCTAGCTGTTCCGATCTGCAACATTGTGTGGAACTCTTGCCGTGCGATTTTTAATTTGTCAGGCGCTAGGCGCCTTGGTTGGCAGGAGACAGGAGGTCCAGGGGTCGTGCGAATATGGTGTACAGTGCTGTGTGGTATGATGCGTAACGTACCTGCCGGACGAGTAATTTCCGGAAACTCTTCCAATATCTTATGATACGTTGACTGACCAGTTATTACCTTTACAGACGAAATGCAATTAGGTTGGGCGATTGACGCAGTTGTTCTTACATTAGTAGTGCTATCGATTAAACATTGATTTTGACAGTCAACCACTAACTTATAGAATACAAGAAAGTCAACACCGATAATTGGTCTTGTCACATCAGCGACCAAGAAACGCCACAAGAAATTACGACGGAGTCCGAGATCTAGGTTAAAGTTCACGTATCCGTAAGTCTCTATGGGCGTACCGTTGGCTGCACTTAATTGGTAATTCGCACGTTTAAAAGTACCTATAAGTAAGGACCGAGGGAAGACGCAGACGTCACTTCCTGTGTCTACCAAAAACTGAATCTTCGTTGTCCGGTCCGTGACAAATAGGCGACCCACAGCAGGGGGAGGGCAATCGTCGGTCGCCATTAGCGACTGCCCTTGCTGTTTTCCGTTGCTTTGTAGTCGCAAGGCTGGACGCACTTGAATGCCTTGCTGCCAAATTTTGTGTGGTAGTAGCAGACTGGGTATTTCCGATAGCTCGATTGTGAGCGACCTCGTGAGTGGCTGCGCTGCGATTGGTGACTACGTGACCTACTCGAGCTACGGGATCTATTGCCGAATTTCATAGTCAGTGCTTTGACTTGCTTTCTTAGCTCCGATATTTCCTTTCGTAGGTCATCGTTACTCGTTGGTTGCACCGTAGCTGCAGTAGCATGGACTTGAACGGCTGGGGCTGCTATGTCCATTATGCGGTCCGCTAGTTCAGCTTGCTCCTCCAGTGATGCAGACTTTTGCGCGGCCAAGACTGTCTGAATATTTATAGGTAGTCTACTTATCCAAATTGTATGTAGGTACTCGTCCGGGAACTCGGCGCCAGCAAGGTCTCTTAAATGGCGGAAGAACTGGGATGGTTTTCGGTCCCCGAGTTCTTCGTGGCGAAGTAGTTGTTTCATTTTTGTCGCCCGGGACGCCGACAACCTATTTACCAACTCCGTTTTAAGTTTTTCATATTTATTTGTTGGCGGTGGATTTATCACAACGTCCTTTATTTCCTTGGCGTATTGGTGCTCCAAGTGACCCATAACATAATAAAATCGTGTGGTGTCACTGGTGATGTTTGCGAGCGCAAACTGCCCCTCTAGTTGCGCGAACCAGATTTCGGGCTCATCGGGGTAAAAAGGAGGCACTTTGATTCCTACCTTGAAAACTTCTGTAAGTGGTCCGTCCGTTGAAACGCGCCTTTCGCTCGCACTTTGCTGCCCGCTGGTACCGGCCGGCGCGGCATCGACGCGTTCGCCAAAACCGAACATATTGTTTCCTTTTTGCGTATTCTTCTGATTGTCCTTCAAAGGGCAATCATCCAAGGGTCACCAGTATAGTTTTTGAGGGTTTACGGACGGTCTTTAAGCGGAAGTTGGATGAAATAAAAATGCACCAATGTAAGTGTAACGCTGTGGGGACATGCCGCCACACACTGATTTAATTTTATAAACGATACCTCGCGACGGCCGCCCGACCATGCACCGCGTAACTAGTTTTGTCGTAGGTACTAATGACTATCGCAAAATGTAAAATTCAATCGTACGGTCAGCTTTGCTTTCGGTCGGCCGGCAAGTACATTTTGTATGGAAATAATATATGTGTATTTATTTAGATTTAAGGTTTAGATTAATATAAATATTTATAAGTATTAGCTATAAGTTTAATGATAAGTTTTAGTTATAAGTTATAATGATAAATTTTAGTAATAGGTTTTAATTATAATAATAAGTTACTTTAAGTTAATTTGGATGTTATTATAATATGTAGTTAGTTAGTAGTAGTTAGTAGAATATGTCGCCTACACTCGTTAATTGTAAAACCGCGACTATCCGATTAAACGTTAATTTAACGTAGATAATAATTAAATTAAATAACTAGCTGATGCCCGCGACTTCGTACGCGTGGATTTAGGTTTTTAAAAATCCCGTGGGAACTCTTAAATTTTCCGGGATAAAGAGTAGCCCATGTCCTTCCCCGGGTTGCAAGCTACCTCTGTACCAAATTTCGTCAAAATCGGTTGAACAGTTGAGCCGTGAAAAGCTAGCAGACAGACAGACTGACATACTTTCGCATTTATAATATTAGTATGGATTAAATTATTGTGACAGTACAAAATGGATTTAATTTTTTTAAACTTTTTTAGGGTTCCGTACCTCAAAAGGAATCTTTCTGTCTGTCTGTCCGTCCGTCTGTCAGTTTGTCCGTCGTGTCTGTCAAGAAAACCTAAAGGCCCGTTGCCCTAGAATCATGAAATTTAGTAGGTAGGTAGGTCTCATAGCTCAAGTAAATAAATCCGAAAACCGTGAATTAGTGGTAACATCACATAAAAAAAAATTAAGATGAACAAATATTACCTAGTATTTTTAATTTTCAAAGTTAGATAACTATACCAAGTGGGATATCATATGAAAGGGTTTCACTTGTGTATTCCAAAACAATTTTTTATTTATTTTTATGCATAACAGTTTTTGACTTATTGTGCAAAATGTAAAAAAAATACGACTGAAATACGGAACCTTCGATGCGCGAGTCTGACTCGCACTTGGCCGGTTTTTAGCGTAGTAGCACACACCGGGTAGGTAGGTATGCCATCCACCAAGTAAACCCATGATGTCGCTCCAATGGCGGAGTGAAACGCACGTTGAGTGTGATCTACAGGAGTTGTGTAGTGTTGTGTGTTAGTGGTATGTATTGCTTGCTTTTCTTGCGTCTTTAGTAGTGGGAGAATGGGGGGAGCGTATCGCATGCTGCACGCACGGGGGCACGGCCCGCACACCCGAACGTAACCCCCGGGTTAGCGCGGAGACTGTGTGGGTGTGCAGGGCGTTCCCTCCCCGACTGCCATCGCGACCTGTTGTGTACTTATTTATATACGTGCCACTGATTCTACTTGGGCTACTAGTTGGTAGCACACTCCGTTGCCAAGCACCAGTTGCCATAGGATTAACAAAGACGAAAGATACTCCTCAGTAACTTTTACAAGAACAAAGCTTCCTAAAGTGTCATTAATAGAATACGGAAATGATAGGAGCGGTCGGTAGTATCGTGAACTTGTATAAGCTAATTATGCGTGAAGGTAAGTCTACCACAATGAAAATTCAAAACTTAATTTTGGGCTGACTATTAAGTAAATATAATTAATTTATATAATCTATAATAATATATAATATGTATATTACTTACTGTGTATTTAACTTAATTTTTTTGTTCTTTTTTCAGGTAAATCATCACATTCAGAATAATAATTAAAAAGTCGTGAGGATACGTTTTCCAACGATCTCCATCTTAGGGTATTCTGGTAAGATTTTATTTGCTGAAAAAGCTCGTTTTATTTGCGTATAGAGCCATCTGTTGAATGTTCAAGGAACTTGCAAGCAAAATGGGTTTGCTTCGCACGAGGACTGTATCGAAAGTTTCAAGTTTTCAGAAACAAGAGTTTGTAATTTTACTACTCAACTAAATATTTTATCTAAATTATTAACTATTATTTTGATGGAATGTGTGTATTTTAAATGCTGTGCAATGAAATTTTATAATATACTTATTTTATTCCATGAGTAACTTTGGGAAGTGGTTTGGGTTTTATGAATTCATAAAACCCAAACCACTTTACAAGGTACGTTGTAGTTCACCATATTTATGATAGATGGCGCACTTAAAAATTTCAGCCCAAACTTTATTTTAATCTTTTTGACAAAAGAATTTCATAATGATATTCTGGCAGAAAACTGGCAGATGTTTTCAATTATTCAAAATAATATGTTTTTTTTAATAATGCAAAATGATTTTATTCCAACTTTAAAGGTGAGGCTAAGACATACTTTGACTTAGCTCGAACTTTAGAGTAAATTTAAACTTGCCTTTCTAGTAGACTATACGTCCTTTACTAAAAAAATTATTCATTTTATTAAGTAATATTTTTTAAGATTTTTTAAAAATACCAACAAAACATTCACCATGAATAACAAAAAACTATTAATTATTCTGTTTCACGTTCTGAACTTCGTAGCTCTACAAGTCTCCTTTGCGCTTGCGTGAAAACTAATTTTCCAGGCCACACCCCCTAAGGACTTTCTATCTTTTTCTAATTCCGACCGTTCTCTCAAACTTATGAACTCCTGGTAACAAGTAGACATTTTCCGCTCTAATCGGGATTTCCAGATATCTTTTATCCCATAAGCTTGCATTAGATTTTCCTTTATCCACCAACGCCCACATTTCCCTCGCAGGGTTTTCCGGATAGGTTTCCATGGCTGGCAAGTTTACTTTCTTATCATTTATGCTACCCTAGTAGCTTTCCCCGTAGCGCCGAAGCCTTCTACGAGTTTGCTACAAGGTGCTACGTCACCTGCGTAGCCTTCATCTTTGTAACTTTTTGTTAGTTAAGTCATATTCTAAAGACTTAACTTTAACTTTAACCTGTTTTAATAACAGTTATTAATTTATTCACTTCATAACTTGCAGTATTTTATTTGCACTGTAGGCTAGACTTTCAGAATCAAAACAATCAAATAAAAATTCATTTAATTCACGGACAACTAGTGTATAATATGCTACGTCTATGACTCTACCACCGGTTCGGAGTGCAGATTCTATTGAGAAGAGTCGGCAAGAAACTCAGCAGTTGCTCTTTTCAAATCGTACAAAGTTACAATATGTAACAATAGAACTATACCTAAAGGATTTCATCAATCATAATATGACGTAATACGATTTTTCATAGCCCTCCTCGATTAATATAAATGTTCTTTATACTTTTTTAAATATTCAAAAGTGCTCCACTTATTTGCCTTTAGGTAATTGGTTTATAATACCTACCTACTTCCAAATAATAACATTCTTTTTGCGTGATCCGCTTAAAAGCACAGCTGTAAAATTTTACGGCAGCCATAAAAAAGATTGAAAAATCCGCGTAGCGTTCAAAAAAAAGCACCAATCTTTTTAGGTTATATAAAATTCTCTTTTCATTTTCCCGATAACTTTGCATTTATGTGTGTCACGCACTATCAATGGCTCCTTGATAATATTGCGCACCCTCGTTTTAGGTGACTATAGATAAAAATCCCATTTACAGTAGAAAGCTGCTAATTTGGAAAATCTTGACAAAAATCACAAGTAACTTGAACGTGTTGTGTTTTTTTTTAAGTTTTGACTGCGAAGACAACATTGAATCGTGGTTACTTGACTAGCAATAGTATCCGACTGTATCGCAACCTTTTTGCGACTCTATCACTACTAAATCGTTACAAAAAGTTGCCGCACTCTTCTAAACACCTTCTACCTGATAATTGAATTGCAACGATAACAATCCAATTGATTGGGTTGATCGTAGCAACCTAATCGATTGGGTTGATCGTTACATTTCCCGTAGATCATCGTAGAGTCCGTAGATCATCGTAGAGTCGTAGAGGGGGTAAAGTAATTTTAAGGTCAAATGTTACATATAGGTACGAATATAACCTGCGACCCTTTACTCCAATCTTGTTTAAATCTGATTTGGTTCTATTGACTGAGCGAATCAAAACTCGGCTTTCGACATGTCAACGAAAATGTTCCCGGAAAATTAAACAATAACCTTTCCAGTGAGATAAGGCAAAGATAAATACCTACATAGAATTCGGACATTGAGTTAGGCTATAGAGCAGCAGACCTCGGGTGTTAATTTTATTTATTTCTGTCACCAAATGACTATAAAGATGGTTCTATCTAAGGTTGAAATTGTTTTTCTTTGATTGACATACCTACCAATCCATGTCCTACAATATTACAAAGAGGTAAAGTTTGTAAGTTTGTTTGTAGGAAGTAATCTCTGGAACTACTGAATCGATTTTGAAAAATTCTTTCACCAGTAGAAAGCTACATTATTCCCGAGTAACATAGCATAGCCTAGCATATAATATTTTTTTAAATTAGAGATTTACGAAAATACTTGTTACTTCTTACGGAAATTGTAATAAGCTACCCGTGCTTAATAATAGTTTTTATTTATCGTGCAAAATATTGAAAAAAATACCCGAGGACAGAACCCTCGGTGCGCGAGTCTGACTCGCACTAGCACTTTAGCCTTTTCTACTAGGTACATACTTAACATGACAACTCTCTGAATCTGAGACTTCATCCCGGATTATAATCCCGCGGGATTCCGGCCAAGTTCCGATGTTTTCTTTTCTTGTAAGCCTAAAGTTAAAGAGCTAACACAAACTACCGCTTTTTCCGACTATTAAGTCGACGTCTAGATGATACCGCGACTTCTTTCGCGTGGATTTAAAAATCCCGCGGGAACTCTTTAATTTTCCGGGATAAAAAGCAGTCTATTTCCTTCCCCGGGATATAAACTAACTCTGTATCAAAATTGGTTGAACTGTTGGGCCGTGAAAAGCTAACAGGCAGACAGATAGACACACTTTCACATTTATAATATTAGTAAGTATGGAAGTATGAAAAGCTAGCAGACAGACAAACAAACTTTCGCACTTATACTATTTGTGATATTATTGTTTGTCCATAAGGAAATGTCTAGTACTTTTAATGTTTGAAATTTACGTTGATTTTGGTCGGGTTGAGTAATTTCGGTAGTCTGCGTTAGGAGTACAGTTAAAAGCTTCGCGTCGAGTTCCGCCTCTATTGTTTGTAAGGCTGTATTTGCTATCGCCTGTTTGCGCCCAGCTTTTTGATTTGTTTGTGTGTAAATATTTGGTAAGAAAATAGTAAAAACGGTATTTTCGTGATAGTGATTTCGTTCTTTTCGGTCAAGACTTAACTGAAATAAAACGTGCCCGAGAGGTCCTTGGTTCGACTCTTGGCAGGGGCAATTAGGGAAATTATAATTCCTAAATCGTCTTTGGTCTGATTTGGTGAAAAGATTCAGACTTTACATAGTTACAAATTCGAAAGCCTTTCGATTCTTATCTTTTTAAAGTTAATTCGATTCTATACCTATTATAGATTGCATCAAAACTAACCACCCAGTGCGATCGCAGTAGGCTTACCATTTGTTATCCAATAAAAAAAACTAAACTTTTATTCGTCCCCCCGCCTCATACTTCGATTGCCATCTAGACCTATCGCGTACTATACCTACTAATATTACAAAATATGCAGAAATGTGTGTGTCTGTCTGTTACATTTTCTCGACCATCTAACTAGTTTTGATGAATCTATGCGGACAAAGACGCGGGCATCATCTAGTGACTAGAATTTATGAGCATTTTTTTGACTAGAATCTAGTCAAAAATAAACCGGTCAAGTGCGAGTCAGGCTCGCGCAACGAGGGTTCCGTACTACAGTCGTATTTTTTCGTAATTTTGCACGATAATTCAAAAACTATGATGCATTAAAATTAATAATAATCTGTTTTAGAATGCACAGGTGAAGCCTTTTCATATGATATCCCATTTGATAGGTAGCTACCTAATTTCGAAAATTGAAAATACTATTTTTAGTCCATGACCACAATTTAATTTTTTTTGTGTGATGTAACCACAAATTCACAGTTTTCAGATTTTTTCCATAATATCTGCTAAAAGACGTACCTACCTGCCCATGATTCTAGGTCAACGGGAAGTACCCTGTAGGTTTCTTGACAGACCGACAGACAGACAGACAACAAAGTGATCCTATAAAGGGTTCCGTTTTTCCTTTTGAGGTACGGAACCCTAGTAAAAATAAAATGCTCATAAATTCGACATGCAATCTGTTTTACGCTCGTCTTATCTTTTCACACAAAAGGGCCATCAAATTTGCTTACGGCTTCAACACGGTCGATATCCAGTTAGCTGTTAGCCAGATAATCCCACTTGTTTCGTTTTACAGTTAGCTTGAATCGCTGCCAACGATGTTTTGGCTGGACACAAAGGCTGTATGAATTTTAATATTACGACCACTTTATATCTAGCGCGAAAATTCTTTTGTTTCGAATTGTATGAAAGTAAGCGAGTTTCATGGCCGGTCAAGATCAATTTTTTTTTTTGTAAAAATATAAAGCTCTAGCTGATGCCAGCGACTTCGTCCGCGTGGAAGAAGATTTTTCAAAAATCCCGTGGGAACTCTTTGATTTTCCGGAATGAAAGTAGCCTATGTTACTCTCCAGGTAACATATCTATACCCATGCAAAACATCACGTTGCGACGTGATTAAAGGACAAACCAACAAACACACTTTCGCATAAGGGTACTCCGGGATAAAAGTAGCCTATATCACTCTCCAGGTCTTTATGTATAGGTACCCTTGCAAAAAATCACGTCAATCCGTTGCACCGTTACGACGTGATTGAAGGAGAAACCAACAAACCAACGAACAAACACACTTTCGCATTTATGATAAGGGCATTGATGGCATTAAGTACAATTCACTAAGAAGTTTTGAAGTCATAATAAATACGCGTATACAGACCAACAATCAAAGTTGCATTGGAAAAGAAAAGATTTATCAAACGATTCTTTTTACGGCCCAGCCACATGTGTCTGGTTCTGTCTTTTCATATGTTATCAGAACGTGATAGGATATAATATTATGATTTTATTATACCGTAAAACGGCCATAAAACGCGTCACCGCTAGTTCATATAAATACCATTTCGTCGCGGCTCTACGCAGTGCCGGCACGAGGAAACTCGGCGCCCTAGGCGAATTACTGCAATGGCGTCCCTTGAAAAAAATAAAACAATTTTTGTATTGTATAGAAGCAGGCATTACTTTGCGGAAATCCATGATATACAAGGAACCAAAAGCTTAATTTGCTATATAATCCGCTGAAGCAGGTCGAATCTGTATGATGCAACATGCAGCAAGCGACATGCACCGCCCGCCCTGGGAGGAAAAAGCTGCTTTTTCCTGCATGTTTTGCAGTGGGAAGTTATTGTCTGAAATGTGCAAAATGGAAATGAAAGAGTAGGTAGTCTCAAAGATATGTATTTTTTAATAAAAGTAGCGAGCAAACAAGTAGGTGAGTCACCTGATGTTAAGTGATTACCGCCGCCCATATTAATTTTCAGCACCAGAGGAACCGCCAATTCGTTGCTGGTCTTGCAGAAATTTGCAGTATGTAGAATAAAGCCTTTAATTAAGCTGTTATAATAATTACAATTAACAGCTGCTTACGACAAAAAATATGTTAATAATTACCTAACAGCAGCGCATTTTGAGTTCATTTGGACGCCTTTATGACATGCGAGTACAGTACGCGGCCGAAAGTAATGTACATCGACCTTTAGAAGGAGATAGCAGATTTGTAGAGCGTTGTCCCTGTCGTTGAGACCGACAAAACGTCATATAGGTTTGAGTGACAGAGACAACGCTCTACAAAGCCGAAATGTCATTCTAAAGGCCGATGTACATTACTTTCGGCCGCGTACTGTACATTCACCAAGTCGTGTGTCGCGGCTCTCAAATTCGAGCGCCCTAGGCCATCGCCTTTATGAACAGGCCGGCCCTAGTGCTACGCAAAAATGTAATTTTGCACTAATATGGAATCTGGGGACGCCACATAATTCATGTTGGCTATAGCTTGTATATTTAATGATACCTCCTGCAGTCCTGTCTCATGATAATCAAAATATGGGCATTAGTTATAGGAACTTACTTTAAATCTTATACTTATCTAATGTGTGTGTGTGTATTACATGTATACGTACGTACTCAGAGTCGCTTAATCGTTACTTAAGCTAAGTTAAAACGAGACAGAGCTATATCTCTCACATAAATCTGTCTCGTTTTAACTCAATCTTAATTAGTAATGATTAGCGACTCTGAGTACGGCTGTTAAATCATAAAACTGTCATATTAGTATGGAAGTATGGATTAAATCTTTGTCCATAGACACACTTTTCATTAAAGTTTTATGTGGAACGCCATCAAGCTTCGAATAATGAATAACTTACCATAATAACAGAAGCTGCATCGCTGGAGATTCAAGCCCCGTGATCTTTAGTGGATGAAGCCGCGCTTGGTAGAATACATCAACTAAAGTCAGGCTCGCGCAATGAGGGTTCCGTACTACAGTCGTATTTTTTCGACATTTTGCAGGATAATTCAAAACTATGATACATAAAAAATAAATAAAAATCTGTTTTAGAATGCACAGGTAGACCTTTCATATGATACCCCACTTGGTATAGTTATCTTACTTAGAAAATTGAAAATACTAATTATTAATTCATTACCACAATTTTTTTTTTGTGTGATGTAACCACAAATTCACGGTTTTCAGATTTTTCCCCAAATGTCAGCTATAAGATCTACCTACCTGCCAAATTTCATGATTCTAGGTCAACGGGAAATACCCTGTAGGTTTCTTGACAGACAGACAGACAGACTACTAAGTGATCATATAAGGGTTCCGTTTTTCCTTTTGAGGTACGGAACCCTAAAAATAAAGGTCTGGCAAATGTAAATTTGTACGGGAAGATGAGCAAGTGACTTCATTTGCATGTACAAGCAACCCCGTATTTTACATACCTTACGTATATAATAATACGTATATAAAATTACGTATATAATTACGTATATTTAAAAAAAAAATCTGAATACATAAGGACAAGGTGACTGACTTAAACTGACTGATCGATCAACGACAGCTTAAACTATTGGACGGATCGGAATTTTGGTGGTTCTGGTACTTTGTATGTTATTTCCTATATATAGTAAACGAGTAGGTACCTACCGGAAAATCTATATCCATCCATACGAATATTATAAATGCGAAAGTGTGTCTGTCTGTCTGTCTGCTAGCTTTTCACGGCTTAACCGTTCAACCGATTTTGACGAAATTTGGTACAGAGATAGCTTACATCCCGGGGAAGGACATAGGCTACTTTTTATCCAGGATTTTTAAAAAGCTAAATCCACGCGGACGAAGTCGCGGGCATCATCTAGTCATCTAGTATTATATAAAAGGAAAATCTGACTGACTGACTATATATATATTGTAAATAAAACATCTGACTGACGTTAGAGGTTAACGCACGTTGCGTAAGTAGGCTACTCGGAGTCAATGTTGCGTCGTAGGCGGGGCAGCGATCCGAGTTTTGCGCGCTATACATTGCGGGTTTGAAAAATACTAAATCACTACAAAATGAGGCAAATAGTTATTGGTATTGGATTTTGTTTAGGTAGTATAACAATAACGCTAAGTTTTCGCTAGCGTTCTGGTTACATCCTGTATAAACAAGATTTCGCTTCAATAAATTCACATAGTAGTGAAAGCCCTAAAACCCTTAGATAGGTACCCTTCTGGCCGATGACAGCAAACCGTTATCACCCAAGCGGTTTCTCTTAAAGCCAAGATAAATATGTCAACACGTCAGCTGGAGTTTTATAGAGCCATGATTTGGGGTCGTAAATAATTTATTTGTACCTACGTGCTCTTTCTACTGGGAGGTCGTAAGATTTTATATACCCATCGGAATCGTATGAAGCGAGCATGTGTAATATATTTGAACATTTTGTCTGTCGCACCTAATCGTGACATAATATTGGCGTATGAATATTCGGTGTTGTTATATTGAAGGAACTTCTTTCGTATTATTCGAAAAACTAAAATACTTACCTAAATAATAGTGGAGATTGTCGTTCAATGCATATCATCTCAGAGAAGTGACAAACTCTCTGACGCAGTAGTAAACAGTGTAGTCTTGTAAGTGGACGGTCCTGGGTTTGATTCTTATTTATAATTTCTAAATGTCAATATATTTTGTCGGCTAAACTCTCGAATTTGTCGGAATTTCGATCCCATCCGGGGTCCTCTTTCATTGGGCCTCTGCCCGTGACTGACTGACTGAACTTCTAAATCGATTCTGATCTGGTCTAGCGGGAGGCTTCGGCCCTGACTAGTTGCCACCCTACTGACATAGCCGTGCCGCCAAATTGTGTGGAAACCGATATGGGGTATGGGTTCCTTCCAAGTTAGCCCGCTACCATCTTAGACAGCTTACCACTTACCACCAGATGAGATCGCAGTCAAGGTCTAACTTGTAATCGAACTAAAAAAGACAAGGTACAGCATTTTTACGCGCGTGCACACGCTCATTCCGACGTGTTCACGCTCGAACCAGTGGGTGGGAAAAAGGAAAAAATCTATTAGTCCTGAAATTTTCATACGGTACAACGGCGCGGTGGGATGTTTCAGTTCTATTGCCAAACGGTAAAAATGCCATCAAGCCGTCGTCATGAGCACATATGAATACCGCTGCGTCAAGTGCCCTGTCTAACATAACCTAATTCTGTGGTGACGATCGAATAATAAGGATTTATGTTTATGATGGATACTTTTACTTATAAGTATACTTTTAATGACCTTTTTAGGGTTCCGTACCTCAAAAGGAAAAAAGGTTTTGTCATCTGTCTGTCTGTCTGTCGTGTCTGTCAAGAAAACCTATAGGGTACTTCCCGTTGACCTAGAATCATGAAATTTGGTAGGTAGGTAGGTCTTATATCACAAGTAAAGGAATAAATCATCAATACCCTTATTATAAATGCGAAAGTGTTTGTTGGTTTGTTGGTTTGTTGGTTTATTGGCTTATTGGTTTGTTGGTTTGTCCTTCACTCACGTCGCAACGGATTGACGTGATTTTTTGCATGGGTATAGAAAAGACCTAGAGAGTGACATAGGCTCCTTTTTATCCCGGAAAATCAAAGAGTTCCCACGGGATTTAAAAAAACCTAATTCCACGCGGACGAAATCGCGGGCATCAGCTAGTAATAAATTATAGATATCTGCATGCCAAATTTCAGCTCGATCTGTCAAGTAGGTAGTTGGAGCTGTGCGTTGATAGATCAGTCAGTCAGTCAGCTTTTCCCTTTATATACCTAGGTATATACCTACTTAGAAAACCTCATCATTAGAGTTCTAGAAACCTAAAGCCAAAACAATTCAACTGTAGACTTACCTGAACTAAAGACTATACTGAAATTGCTAGCAAAACGAGACATCTCCACAACGGGAGAAAGTAATTAGTGGACGTACCGTAACAACAAATGACCTCGTTTGTTACTTCGTGCCTGGAAAACGTAACACGAAATTGGGGACTGAAAACCTACCTACCAATTTTCACTTGTGATTAAAAAAGTATACATCTGATAACTTTACGTATGTATAAAGTTTTTTAGATATCTAAATATATAAAATAAAATAAAAACCGACTTCGATACACAAACACTAAAAATTGAAAAATAATTTAATTTATTACCGAATATATTATGTATACAAGAGTTAATATAGTTCCATAATAATACTTTTTGGTGCCGGTGCCAATTAGCTTTAGCTGCGCGAATCGTCTAGACTTCATATTTTTATGAGACTCCACAATGGCATCTCATTGGCACCGACCCCAAAAAATATTATTATGGAACTATATTAACTCTTGTATACATAATATATTCGGTAATAAATTAAATTATTTTTCAATTTTTAGTGTTTGTGTATCGAAGTCGGTTTTTATTTTTTTTTGTAAAAAAAATTTATTTCACAATTTTTAGTGGCCCCATGGAATTATGCTATGACTGGTTAAAAATCTACTGTTTACTAAGCTATTACACTGATCGCAAGCAATTTACTCTTATCCGTTGAGGAGTTCCAGTATCTATCTTCGAAGATGTTCATCAGATCTTCACCAAATTTAAATGGGACCAACTTTGAAGTATACCCTTTCAAACAAAAAAAGAATTTTCAAAATCGGTCCAGGCGTCTTCGAGTAATCGGGGAACATACATAAAAAAAAAAAAAAAAAAAGATTCCGACGAATTGAGAACCTCCTCCTTTTTTTGAAGTCGGTTAAAAAGGAAAAGGAGGCTGACTGACTGACTGACTGACTGACAGACTGATTGACTAATCTATTAACACACAGCTCAAACTACTAGACGTCGTTATCGTTGGAAAAAGTAATGTCTTTCTGTTAATATAATAAATAAATTATATTTATGTATTTACGAAGATTGAGTTTCATGGGTGATCCACCTCTTAATCATAAATATGTATAAGTATGTATTTTTAATTTTTTTTATTCAGATACAAGTTAGCCCTTGACTGCAATCTCACCTAGTGGTAAGTGATGATGCAGTCTAAGATGATAGCGGGCTAAACTGGAAGGGGTATGACAGTTTTTATTAAACCCATACCCCCTTTGGTTTCTACACGGCATCGTACCGGAACGCTAAATCGCTTGGCGGCATGGCTTTGCCGGTAGGGCGGTAACTAGCCACGACCGAAGCCTCCCACCAGACCAGACCAGAAATTTAGAAAATTATAAAATTCCAAACGCCTGCCAGGAATCGAACCCGGGACCTCCCACTATTAAGACCACAGCGCTCACAACTGCGCCAGGGAGGAGGTAAGTGCAATTGTACAGTGGATTGCCGAACAGTGCAATTGTAGTAAAGTTGGATAGAAACAGGAATTTCCATTGCCAGCTCCAGATATCTGAAAACGCAGATAATGCATCAAAGCGAAATGGTACTGAATGACAGTTTAGTCTTTGCTTTGGCTGCAAATCATGAAAGCTCTCGCTGTATGCTTCAATGGTTTTGGTATTTCATCGCATGCAGATTTCATCACAAGAAACTCTGCAAATTACACAAATAAAATGAACTACACGTAGTATAAAGAGGCTGGCGGGAAGTGGCTGGATGAGGAAGGCTGAGGACCGGGGGTGGTGGCGCTCTTTAGGCAAGGCCTATGTCCAACAGTGGACGTCCGCAGGCTGATGATGATGATGATGATGATGACACGTAGTATGAAAAAAAGAGGTTTAAAACTCCACAAACATGACTTTCCCGCCCCGGCTTTCCTCAAGTGGAATCTTTGAAAATCAGTCAGGGGTTAGAATTTCGAAAAATCCTAAAACACGTACCTACTAAGTACTTCTTCATTTTTAACCGAAAGCCCAAATAATAATTTTTATAAATAGTACGTACAGCTTGAAAAATTACGCATTTTCATACAAACTTTCAACCCCTATTTAACTCCATTAGAGGTGAAATAAATCAGCGGCGCATTATCTTGGCATGTGAAGATTCCGACGAGAGCCCTAAGTCCAGCAGCAAACGTCTATAAGTCTATCTAAATATATAAAAGGAAAAGGTGACTGACTGATCTATGACGGATCGGGTTGAAATTTGGCATGCAGATAGTTATTATGACGTAGGCGTCCGCTAAGAAAGAATTTTTGTAAATTCAACCCCTAAGAGGGTGAAATAGGAGTTTGAAATTTGTGTAGTCCACACGGACGAAGTGGCGAGTATAAGCTAGTTGTCAATAATAAAATAAAAAATATTTTTATTCAATTAAACTTTTACAAGTATTTTTGAATCGTCAGCTGCATCTACCACTAGTTCAGAATTCCTTTACTACCGAGAAGAACCAGCAAAAACACGGCGGTTGCTATTTTCAAAGATTTGATATACAATATTATGCCGTGTATAAAATATTGAATGCATCATGGAGACGAATTAGAGAATACAGACGGAAGATACTTTTTATTATCCTTAGAAAACATTAAACGATTACGAAATTTCTTTATCGAAACTACTTTTTAGTGGGATCGTTCGATGAAATGAATTGCCGGCATACTCGTTATAGTCTGCGGCGAATGTAGAATGATTGGCGGTCGTGAACGAGGGCGGGATATTGTGCGGTCGAAGTGCGCCAAATTGAATGCTCAATACGTTCTATTGCTCGAACTTCAATTGCTCCCCGTTTCGTATCTACGTATGTTCTTCGTTCTAGCATGTGTTCGATATTTGGTATATTATGACTTTTTCTATGCGTCATATTCCTAAAAATACTGAGTGTAGTCATCCCTTTTCATTATTCAGATCTTAGTAGGGTTTTTTAGGGTTCCATAGCCGAACGGCAAAAAACGGAACCCTTATAGATTCGTCATTAGTCATTACTATACTGTTGAAACTTGGTAAGTAGATGTATTCTGTGAACCGCATTAAGATTTTTACTCATAAATAGAAAAAAAACCAATAAATTTTGGGGTTCCCCATACTTAGAACTGAAACTCAAATTTTTTTTTCATCAAACCCGTAGGTACGTGTGCGCCGTGCGGTATCTATGGATAGGTCTTTAGGTCTTCAAAAATGATATTGAGGTTTCTAATATAATTTTTTTCTAAACTGAATAGTTTGCGCGAGAGACACTTCCAAAGTGCTAAAATGTGTCCCCCCCCCCCCCCCCCCCGTAACTTCTACAATAAGAGAATGATAAAACTAAAAAAAATATATAATGTAAGTACATTACCATGCAAACTTACACCGAAAATTGGTTTGAACGAGATCTAGTTAGTAGTTTTTGATTTATCGTGCAAAATGTCGATAAAATACGATTGTACTACGGAACCCTCAGTGCGCGAGTCTGATTCGCACTTGGCCGGTTTTTTTGGTAAGTATAATAATGCGGTGGGCTTCCAGATCTTTCTGTATACGGCTCAATTAAGAGTGCTATTTCAATTTTTATGTTTTAACGGATATTATCAGATGAACCGGGACCGACAACGGCGTAACGTGCTCTCCGAGTCACCGAGTAGTTAGTAGGTAGGTACTCCAAAGAAGTTAACTCATCCAGTTAACATTTTAGTTCAAGGTTCCATTAAACGCAATTGACCAATATTATGGGCCTAGCTTGAAATAATATGAAAGACTAGCTTATGCCCGCGACTTCGTCCGCGTGGACTACACAAATTGCAAACCCCTATTTCACACCCTTAAGGGTTGAATTTTCAAAAATACATTCTTAGCGGATGACTTCATTCCGATCCGTCCAGTAGTTTGAGCTGTGCGTTGATAGATCAATCAGTCAGTCAGTCACCTTTTCCTTTATATATTTAGAAGATTATTTTAAACGTGTATGTGGTACAATCACACACACTTAAACGTAAAAATATACACGCTTTGGTCACAGTATATTTTCAGTTGAGATAGTATTTTATCGGACCCAAGTCTTGAGTGAATCATCCCTAAGTATTAAGGTGATTTATCACTGTCACTACGCCTCACAAATTTAATGCTGAACTGTTCGAATGGATGGCAGGCATAAAACTACATAAGTAAAAATCTACTTGTGAATTTTACGATATATTTATTTTAACTGAGACGGCAGCTGAAGAAGGCGCCGTATTCACAAAGAAAAAGAAACCCAAATTTTTTGGCGAAAAATCTTCTGTTAAAGATGTTGTTTTTTTACCATTTGTTATCATAACTGCTCCAGTATCAGTACCTCGCTTACTTCACACAAAAAGTAATAAGTACCTAAGTACGTAGGTGTAGCTAAAAAAAGTGAATTTAGGGATCCGTAGTATAACAAGGTAGTATACCAAGTGTAACTTATATTGTCAGCGTCAGTTTATCTATCTGTGTCACTGATCACAGCCATTTTAAAGCCAAGTGCAAGTCAGACTCGCGTGACGAGAGTTCCGTACTACAGTCGTATTTTTTCCACATTTTGCACGATAAATAAAAAACTATAATGCATAAAAATAAATAAAAATCTGTTTTCGAATTTACAGGTAAAGCCCTTTCATATGATACTCAACTTGGTATATTAATCTTACTTTGAAAGTTTTTTTTTTTTTTGTAATGTAACCGGTTTTCGGCTTTTTCCCCGTACGTGTGCTATAAGTCCTACCCTACCCGCCAAGTTTCATTATTCTAGGTCAACGGGAAGTACCCTATTTATAGGTTTCTTGACAGACAGACAGCGAAGTGACCCTATAAGGGTTAATTTGTTCTTTTTGGGGTACGGAACCCTAAAAAGTGTCCTTCTATAGGTATTCACTACGTATTACTTTACTGGCACAATGGTTTGACGTTAATATAAAAGATGACGTATATAAATTTATCCCTTGGCACATAATCAAAACCCTTCTTAGCAGGCCATTGTTGAGCATGGTAGAAGCTAATCCATATCTCTGCTTGCCAAATTGGAAATACGATACGCGTGTGGTGCTGACCCAGAAGTAAAAGTTGTCTTGACTTTTACAAAAATCTGAACTAATCATTCATACTGATCTTATGTGAGCGGACAGGCCGGTGTTCCGGTAGTAGTTATCAATAACAATTAAATCAGTTCGTTTGTATGGAGTATCAAGGGTTGCCTTTCACGTCCAAAATATTCTTAGGTCTGCGATGTATGAACTCCAGCTTTGTTGCACATCATGATCTACCTATCGCCGGCTCACTACAGAGCACGGGTCTCCTCTCAGCGTGGGAAGGATTTTGGCCATAGTCTACCACGTTGGCCAAGAGCGAATTGGCAGACTTCACACATCTTTGAGAACATCATGGAGAACTCTCAGGCATGCAGGTTTCCTCGCGATGTTTTCCTTCACCGTTAAAGCAAGTGATATTTAATTCTTTAAAACGCAATTCATTCCAAAAAATTACGTCCGATTAAGAGGCAGACGTCCTAACCACTACGCTATCACAGCTTAACTTAAGCTAGATTAACTTTTTCGCACATTAAAACCAAATTAGGTTTATGTAACGCGAATGCTTGACAAAGCGATATTCATATTATGGTTATAGGTTCACGTGGTTTCACGATTACGCCTTTTATGGAACTTTTATGGTTTACGTAGTAAAACGAACCATTGAGCCCTGAATCCTGATACCGTATGAAAATTTCACGGGTAATAAATAATTTTAAGTTTTATGGTGGTACAAGATGATCACTGCGACTTCGTCCGAACCGAATGGATTTGAGTTTTTTTTATCTCTTTAGTCTTTGATTTTCCGGGATAAAAAATAGGGCATACCCATTTACAGGATGCAAGCTGTACCTATTTCCGTCAAAATTAGCTAAACTGAAAGGTAACAGACATACAGACAGACAGACATTTGCATTTATAATATAACTCATAGCATGGATATTTTGAGCTTAGCTTATTATGGTAGAGCATCGCACATTACTACCGTGTGACGATTGAAACGCAAATGATATTGACCGTGTGTGACCTCAAATGACCTTGAGAGAGCCCTCTCATTAATAAAAAGGAGACCTTTGCATTTAAAGTGGCATGAATATTATACGGTGTTGTTTCGTCCAAAATGAGATAGACGTGAAAATTTATCCAACGTAAGTATACTTTAATCTATAATATAAAAAAGGAAAAGCTGACTGACTGACTGATCTATCACGCACAGCTCAAACTACTGGACGGATCGAGATGAAATGCAGATAGCTATTATGACGTAGGTATGCATTTAATAAAATGGGATTTTCGAAAATTCAACCACTAAGGGGTTAAAATAGGGGTTTGAAATTTGTGTAGTCCACGCGAATGAAGTCGTGGGCCTAAGCTAGTCATATGTATATGCAAGATCATACGAAAGCGGTGATAGCCTAGTGGTTAAGATATCGCAGGTTCAAGGGTTCAATCCCGACGCATCTCTAACTTTTCGGAGTTATGTGCGTTTTAAGTCATTAAAATATATCGCTTAACTTGCTATCGGTGAAGGAAAACATCGTGAGAAAATCTGCATGAAGCTTGACTACTGGCGGCTTGGACCCCATATTGCTACTAAAAGGACCCAAGCAATCGTATTTCTAGGATTTCTAATAATCGCTTACAAGCATTGGCAATAAGAAACACAGAGAATTCAACCTCAAGAGTAGTTACACATATACAAGGTTTTGCATGAAAACAAAATCGTATAATGTTGGCGGGGGACAGGGGAGAATGCTTTATTGTGATTGGTGGACTCAAAAGTCACGTAATCAAGACAATGTGCGGAATGAGGGTACCGAACGGACGTGGGCCGACTTTTATGCTCAGCAACTGCCTAAGCTTGGCGATCGAGGGTGTCTGGCTATTAGGCGTCTACAGGTGGTGATCTGTGATAAGAAATGATTATAAGCTGTACCAGCCAACGCTGAAGCTCAGCACTGTAGGATTGCAATAAAAACGAAGAGTGAGCTAAAATAAATAAATAGTCATGTTCAGGGCCTGTCATATTCGCGTATGCCGCAAAACAGCCTACCTACGTGATAGGCATACGAATAATAATATTATGTTTAAATTCAAAAGGTAGAAGTGCCGCCTGTGTAGAGAATTTAGACTGAATACACAACGCTGTTTTACAACCTTTTCCACCAAGTCAGATTATGTGGAGTTTTACAAAATGTTGACAGATCAGAGTGCGCAGTTCTGAAATATTCCGAGTGAATTTACAACGCGCTTTTTCTCCATGTCAGATTATGTGGGGGTTTATAAATGTGACAGATTTTTACGAGTGGCGAGACCTCATATTTTTGATAAAGCGTCAGTACTAAACAAATACAAATTTTGGCTGTATTACCAGTAGTTACAAAATTGGAGGCCGCGTACCGATAAGCGCAGTGTTGGACGACCTCCAACCCGCTTGACCGATGTCTTGAAGAAGGTGGTGGGGAGCGGATGGATGAGAAGGCGGAGGACCATGTCTGGTGGCGCGCTCATGGAAAGGCCTATGTCCAGCAGTGGATGCAAACAGGCCGATGGATTGGATTGGATTGGACAAAATACGCTACCTACTAGTTACGTTAAGTGAGCGTTTAAAAATCTAACTTATAGCGGAAATACTAGAGAGATTTTTACACATTTACTTAAAAACTGATTGCATACCACAAAACGGTCGGAAAAGGTGCAAGAGCCGTAAGAAGCGTCAGCGCTATAAGGGATGCACGCAACGCATTTTTTCAATGCAAAAAGATCGTGTGACGTGAGTCAGCCGCTTGCAGCACATAGGCAGTTTAAAGAAATTTTGATGACTTCATCGGGACCTCATTTACTCATGTGCTCTAATCGCATGTAGTTACTGACATCACTTGTTGTGTTTGTTTCTCTGTAACCTTTTTATGGCCGAATTTCAGTACTGAGATAGCTTACGTTCTGGTAATGGACATAATAATATGCTATTTACTGCTAACTTCCTAAAAAATAAAAAAACCTACGGGACTTTTTAAAAACCCAAGTTAAGTAATTCATTTTTCACCTAGTAGGTATGTAGGTAATATAATCAGACGAAACTGACTGACATACCAATATCCAGCTAGAAATTCGAGATTTTCCGTCGAAATTCTCTTTTATAACGTAGACCCCTAAGTATTATGGAAAGGATTTTCAGAAATACAAACCAAGCGAAAACTGAGCTCTATCAACTTACTATTTTTACCACATTCTTTTACTCGGAGCGAGGTATGCAAGTTGTAGAACTGCTATCTGTTAAATATTTCTGAGCAGCTGCTGCTTGAAAGTTCTCTTTATATTGGACCGAAATTCCACCTTGACTTTGCTTGTGGAGTTCACAACTTTACAGCAACTTCTTACTTGCAAAGTAATAATATTTCTCTTAAAGTAAGCTTTTACAAAAAAAATAGAATCTAAGGACAGTTAGATGAATGAAAATGAAATAGAATGCAAATATTTTGATAATCAAATAGCTGATGACCGTAGCTTTTCTATGTTGATTTAGGTTCTTAAAAATCCCGTGGGAACTGTTTGGTTTTCCGGAATAAAAAGTAGCCTATTCGTTACCTACCTGATTGTGTACGCGCATTGTTCATCTGATAGTCTACATAAAACTTTATACAGTTTTTGTTGGCACTTCGTATAAGATAATGGGATAAGTAAAACAGAATTTTATTTACTTTAAGCAGATAAATGTTTTTGGTACAAATAATAATAAATAAAACATAAAATGTGGGGTACATAATAATCGCTTAATTCTGACCAAATGCATTCCTATCAATAACATGGCCCAATAACTTATTCAAAGTATTTGTAATCCGCATTCGAAGAGAATTATTTGCCCTTTGGGCTTACAAGACGTGACTAGAATTTCTTACATAAAATCTTAGAGGACTTCGCGAAAGCGTTACAACCACAGAATTTAGAAGAGATATAAAAGTGGTAACGGAAAATTTGATTATCGTCGGCCAGATGTGTAGTGAGACATCAATAGGCATTAGTGTAAAAACCGACGTATTTGCATAGCGTTACAGTTTAATTTAGATTGCGTTAGATGCTTGAGATAATATGTTCTTCCGAATTGTCTTTAAATTTTTTGTGATGGTTGCTAAACATCAATAATAAGCAGCTGTCAAGACTATGGCATATGGAAGTTCTTACA
The DNA here is from genome assembly GCF_902806685.2 of Maniola hyperantus. NCBI lineage: Eukaryota > Metazoa > Arthropoda > Insecta > Lepidoptera > Nymphalidae > Maniola > Maniola hyperantus. Next base: position 15,278,205 of record NC_048536.1, on the reverse strand, counting down.
AGAGACGTAAGTCTAGCTGTGGACATATCTATCGGTTGACGATGATGATGATGATGATTTATTAGGGGACAAATGTCTCGCACCACACGTTTTTAGAGACATCACGGGAAGTCACAGTTCGTCACCCAACATCGCGAAACATCTTGTCTTACGACCTTTTTCGTTCATATATAAACAGTCGCCAGTCACTAGACGCAGTGTGTGAAGTCGGAAGCGTCGTGCGACACCTCTGGAGACACGGCGTGTCGCGTGCGATTTGTCCTCTAATGAATATACCATGTCATTTCTGTTACCTTTGTATAATTCTGCGGTTTTGACTATCAGCATTTAGAAAACGGAGCGGCTAGTACGTGACGTATCTACGTAATGCTTTTCCGTGGGGAAGTCGGCTTTTTAAATTTTATAGTGCTGTATGATTTAACACCCAGAGTGTTAGATAAATGATTTATTTTTAGGCAAAATACCACATACAATAACATACAAAAATAAACATACAAAAACGCAAAAGAAGTTTTTATTAAGGACTCCTTCGCCAACTGAATACAGTGAAATTAATTTAATGTATAAATAATATAGTTAATCCGTAATGAGCGCAAACTCGCCAACAAACTGATGTACAGTTTGGGGCGAGATATAAATTGTTATCTTACGTGTTAATGTATTATAATAAATAAATAAATAAATAAAATAATAATAAAAATAAAAATATATAAATAAATAAATAATAATAAAAATAATTTATGTATGCAAGTATATTATATTTCTTTTGGCTTTTATATGTATCTAAATACATTGTTACAAGTTCAACTTATCTCATTGATTACAAAAGTTCTCTAATGTTTTGATGTACCTTCCTAGGTAACAATGAGGTAAAACGTCTATAAATCGTGTATCCTTTATCTTGATTAGTTGTAAAATCACTGAAAGTTTAAAAATAAGGAAATAACCATAGAACATAAATTTTGTTTCAACTAAGCATGAAAAGTGTGAGTACCTAGCTACTAGAAAAATTAGATTCTGTATACCTATTTATATATTTTTTTCAGTTAATAAAAGGCTTATTTATTTATTTTTATTTATTTTATTTTTATATGTATCTATTTTGTACACGGGAGTGAGAGTAAATAATATGTGATAATAAAAATAACAAAAATAAAGTTAATTTAGTAGGTATATACTTAAACCTTTCAAGTTATCCTGCTACCGTACTAGACTGAACAGTGAATAGGCTATATAATCGAATATTAAAAAAACTCTGATTTTACAAATGACTGGTAGGTTGGCATAAAATATTTCAACCTTGCGTGTGAAATGGCCGTCTGAAGTTCACCACGTAAGTCAACTGGAGCACGATATTAGGTACTGTATGAATAGATTACCACATTTCACCATAAATCTTTTACAGTTCAGGCCATTAAGTTTCACAATGCTTTGGTTTTTCACATCAATGAGGCCAAATCTTTATTTTTACCTTTAAGAGTCAATCGCTTTTAGTAATAAAATTTTAAACAAAAAGTGTAAATATTACCTTTTTAAAATTGTTTATTTTTTTGGCCATAAACTACCACGCTGGTCATGTGCGGTTTGGTAGACTTCACACACCTTTGAGAAAATTATAAAGAACTCTCAGGCATGCAGTTTTTCTCACGATGTTTTCCTTCACCGTTAAAGCAAGTGATATTTAATTACTTAAAACGCACATAACTCCGAAAAGTAAGAGGTGCGTGCCCGGAATCGAACCCCCGATCTCCGATTAGAAGGCGGACGTCCTAACCACTAGGCTATCACAGCTAACTACAATATTACAAAGAATAAAATACAAGGGGCAACACACACTTAAAAACAAGGGGCAACCTTATCACTACAGTGATCTCTTTCAGGAGACAATGGAAAACAAAATAAAGATATTCACTGATACCTTGAAGTTACAAGTGACAGGAAACACGGACGCCGGAAGTGTGTTCCAAACCTTAGCGGTTAGAGTCAGAAACTTTGAGCAAAAACGCTAAATACGAAGTTTATTCAATATTAGCTTATTCCCGCAACTTCGTCCGCGTGGACTGCACAAATTTCAAACCTCTATTTCACCCCCTTAGGGACTAAATTTTCAAAATCTTTTCTTAGCGGATGCCTACCTCATAATAGCTATCTGCGTGCCAAATTTCAGACCGATCCGTCCAGTAGTTTGAGCTGTGCGTTGATAGATCAGTCAGTCAGTCAAAATTTTTATATATTTTAAACAAGCTTTAATACTACGAGTACAAACCCAAGAAAATGTGCAAATAAGAAGATGCAAGCACGTTTCAAACACGGACGGATGCTGTGTCCAAGTTTAATATTAAAGCTCATGAAAGCTTGAAATCTGTGAAAGATATTATTTTGTTATGTAATACACAACGGGCGCTCCGTTTCCATCAAATGGATTTTAAAACGTTCCTTCCCGTTGCGCTCTATAACTTTAGGATTTTCCACTTCAAAATTGAAAATTTATTTTTCCTCTTTGATAATTTTATGTTTTCTGGTTGTATATTAAATTGACACATTCAATTCCCCACCCAGGCAGTGTATGTATGTATGTGGAACCCACATACATACATACACTGCCAAAATCATAACCCTTCCTTTTGGCTTTGCCGTAGTCGCGTGAAAAAACAAAATAGGTATAAGTATAGTGCTGAATCATCTGCTGTAACTTTTGCATTAAAAATAACACTAGCCAAGTATCTTTCACAGACACAGCCATAACAGCCTAATAGTAGTTAGGACGTCCACCTAAGGGAGGTCGGGGGTTCGATCCCGGGCCTCTAACTTTTCGGAGCTATGTGCGTTTTATGAAATTAAATATCCCTGAGAGTTCTCCATGATGATTTCAAAGGTGTTTGAAGCGAAAGGTGCTCCAAAATAAAAATTACTAACTTTTCTTTGAATTTCCACCTTGCAAAGTTACCGCAAACTTTCACGGCTTTGCCATAAGTTAGGAGCTGAAATTTCAGCTGACTTTCGTGTTAAGGCGGCTCAGGAGAGTTATGTTTGAGATTTGCTTAATCGCCTTAAAACCACGTTCTCATTTCGCTTACCTACCCTCCCGGGAAAATTATAATGTTATGTTATTTTGAATTAAAGTTGTGATAGACTAATGGTCTTAAGACTTTGGCCTCCTGTGTGGATGGTCCAGGGTTTGGTTCTGGGCACGCATTTCTACTTTTCGGATCTATGTGCGTTTTAAGCAATAATATTATCACTTGCTTTAAAGTTGAAGGAAAACATCGTGAGGAAAAAACTTCTCCCTAATGTTTTCAAAAGTGTGGTAGGTCAGTGTGCCAATCCGCACTTGACCAGCGTTGTGGACTATGACCTAAAGCCTTCTCATTCTCAGAGACCCGTCCTCAGTAGTGGGCTGGGAATGACTTGAGATAATACTGGACTCCTGGACTAAATGATGCCTACGAGTTCGTTCACATGGACGTAGGATTTTTACGAATCCCGCGGGAACTCTTTGATTTTTCGGGATAAAAATAGTTTATGTCCATGTCCAATCCAATCTGTTTACGTCAAAATTACGTGAAAAGGTAGGTAACAGACAAACAGACACACTTTCGCTTTTATGATAATAAGTAGGATTAAATTAATATTATCTATGGTTCTTATAGCAAATTAGGTACGTGCTACAGAAAACTACGTCTATAGAAGACATTATCAGTCATTCATCAAAAATTTCGGGATAAAAAGTCAATCCCCTAGAGCGAGATCGTTAGGATTGCGTGAAAAACAAAGTAAGAAGTGTAGCTCTATCGTAAAATTCTTGGAAAATATCGTATTTCTCTTGTGGTTAGTTTTATTTGATAACCCTTCGCTGCAGGTTCAACTGATAACGCAATATGAAACATTGACCATTTTGAATTAATTTTCCTAGAAAATCACCTTTTTTTAGGGACCCGTACCTCAAAAGAAAAAACGGAACCCTTATAGGATCACTTTGTTGTCTGTCTGTCTGTCAAGAAACCTACAGGGTACTTCCCGTTGACCTAGAATCATGAAATTTGGCAGGTAGGTAGGTCTTATAGCTGACATTTGGGAAAAAATCTGAAGACCGTGAATTTAGCGTTAGATCACACAAAAAGAATTAAATTGTGGTCATGAACTAATAATTAGTATTTTCAATTTTCCAAGTAAGATAACTATATCAAGTGGGGTATCATATGAAAGGTCTTCACCTGTGCATTCTAAAACAGATTTTTA